>NC_132943.1:16954000-17576250 GCF_034638445.1 Ciconia boyciana | reverse complement strand
TACCTTCATTCTTGGAGCCTTAGTTTCTTCATACCAGAGACTGTTCTTCCTTCAGATGAATTCAATCTCTATGACATTAGCTCCAGCCTGTGTACCCTGGGGGTGACTCTCTCTGCCCTTCCCTGAAGAGCATTTTAGACCAATGAATAAAGTTCTATCTAGCTGTGCTACATTAAGCAAACTAATAGCCTTCGCTTGCTCCAGACCTCACAGTGATCCCCATCACTAATATGAGGAACACTTCCACAGAGAAAATGGGGATTTGTATTCAGAAGAGCCTGATACATCCTGTAGAAGTTATACAAAAGTAGTTTGTGGTGACATCTTTGTATATGCAAGTTGCCTTCAAAGTCTGAGTTTCATAAAAGGCTCTGTCATCTCAAAAAAAATACCAACACATTTACATGAAAATCAGAATTATTGGAAATCTGTTTCTTCTTGTGTTAGTTGCAAAGGAAAGAAGAAAAAAGTCCACATTGGTAATTCTTTTGTCTACAATACAGCACAAAGGCCTTGGGGTCTTCTGCAGTCTTGTCAAGTACTTCTTATTGTTACTCACATGGTGAAACTTGTATCTTCTTAAATATCTTCTTAAATGTGGTGTAGGAGAATATTTTTGTATCTTCTTAAATGTGGTGCAGGAGAATATTTATGTAATGAATCAGACGAAGAAGGCTGGAAGGACTCATTCTTATCTGCATTGATGTTCATCCCACCAACTTTAGCCATTTGTAATTTAGGTGCCTAAATTAGCTGTCTAGATTATTCAGTTAATGAAGAAAAGTACGCATTTCCAACCAGGAATACCCTCCACCTCTGGGACAGCCTGGGATGAATATTCCTTAGAGATACACATCTTTCTCCATTGCCTAAACTGGGATCTATACAGCTTGCTGTGGCAAATACCTAAATACTAGACAGCTTAAAATTAGATGAGTTCGACCCCATCTTGAGACTGGCCTCCTATGTAACATTAACCGTACCACTCATTGGATGAATTCCTTCATTTTATCCTGTTTCTCTAACCTGCTGGGTCATTCCCTCTCTGGAAAAGCTGTGCCGGACCCCCATGGGACAGCACAGTGATTTTGCTGTTCCTTGATGTGGTATTTTCCCCCTCACAGCCTATCACTGGGTTGGTAGATATTCTTGTTTCGTGCCACCACCTTTCTACATCTGTCCCTTTTGCTCTTGGTGCAAGTTCTTGGGACTTTCCCATCCTATGTCACTTCATCTGGTCACAAAGCCACAATCCCACCACAGCCTTGTTTGCCAAATGTGTTGCGTAAGGTTCAGCTTTGTGGGTTTCCTCCGGAGCAAGGAGACAACAAAGATCCTCTGTGGGAGCAGAAACACCAGCCTGCTCTCTCAGGTTGCACTAGAAGGGGGCTTTGGCCTCTTCATTTCCAAGTGACTACAGAGCTTAACCTTAAGTGGGATTACAGAACAGGAGAAAGATGCTCAAAAATGCCTGAAAGTACTGAAAGTACTAAGAGATCATTTTAGTACTAACTCCCCAGCTAACAGCCAGGGTATGTCTGGGGATACTGCTGGCAGTATCTTCTAGCTGCCACTCCAATAACCTCACAAATGAGTGGCTCCTGACCCTTGCTTGGGGCAGGTCATGCTTCCCACCATCCAACACCTAAAACCCCTGCTGTGTCCCCTGGCTGTTCTCCCCGTACCTCTGACAATCCCTGCGGTGCCTCTGCATGGCAGTGCCAGGTCCAGTAAATGAGCCCGGGTAAGCTTATTAATTTGTCTCTTGCTCCACACCTACTGTGGAGCAGGAGGGTCTGGATTAGATGCAGGTGGCTGGACTCTGGACATATCTAGTCTGGTGGGAGAAAAATACCAAGAAGGTATAGGGAGGCTGTATGGTCACCCAGTGCAATGCATCTCATAGCAGGAAAGCAGGCTTTACTGCACACATTTTGCATGTGAGGAACCAAGGGAGAACATTTAGCTCTCATGGTTAGTGTGGAAACTTCCCCCAGTGTGTTTAAGCAACGTTGTTTTGTGGACCACCAGCTGTGCATAAACATCTTGGCTTATCATCAAGTAACATTTCTCCCCTCATTCTGCTAATGACAACCAAGAGGGAAGTATTTGGTATTCTCTGTGAACACTCATGGCAGTTCCAGGAAGGGCATACTTAGTGTCTGTGGCCCATCCCAGGCAAAGTTCAGCTTAAGGCAGCTACCAAGGAACTAGAAGATTGTATAAGGGCATGAGGGCAGCTGAGTTGGGTCTGACAACATGTACATCTAGCCCTGCAGCCTGGGGAAAGTAAGAACAGGACAAGTATATATGCTGTTTGCCCCAGGTCTACCTAAACATGTTTAGTCTCTGCGTATTTATTAATCCCCAGTAAATTTCTTCTTCATGAACTCATCCAGTCTCCCCTGGAAGCTTTTCTCCATCCATGACATCCTCTGGCCATGCATCTGACAGATCAACTACATGCCGCAGGAGGAACTGCCTCCTTTGACTGGTTCTCACCCGGCCCCCCCAGTTCCATTTGGCGCTCACCCCATGGGTGCCCACCTCGGTCCCCGTGCATCCTCATGGGCAGCTCTGCATCCCCCTCCACCGGTACTGCTAACTTACGGCAGCTGTGACCAATGAGCAGGGACCTTTGCAAGGAAAGAGTTAAAGCTCAGCTCCTCGGCCATCCTGCTCCAGTGCTCCAGCCCCTCTTTTGCAGAGTTAATACTCTACACATGGTCTGTACTAGACAGGTATTCAAGACAAGATAGCAATCAGCTGACGCATTTCGGAGTTACAAACCGGCTGGGAGTGCTGTTGTCCAAGACCTCTTCACATACACCAGGAGAAAAGCTGCTGAGCATGAAGGAAGGAGACGGCTCAGCGTGTCAGAGCACGACGCCTGGTCCTGCTTCTGCTCAGCACGAGTAAGGGGGAAGCAAGAAAGTTTTCTTCAGGCTTTCCTAAATCAAAGTGTGTGAACAGCTGAGGTTGGGGAAGAAGTTGCCCCCTGCCAACACACACACACACACACACACACGCACAATCATTTCTTCCATCCATACCTCCTCGGGGCAACTGAGTTTCTGGTTAAGCCCAGTGCTGAGTCACTGAGGTATAAATTCAACCAATATAAAAAACTTCCTCCTTGACAGCAATCCAAAAAAGCACAAATGAGCAGAAGAGATGGAAGAAAAAAAAAGCTAGGAATGTATCAGGGCTGGCAGCCCCAGAAAAGGTCCTACAGGAGGTATCTCAGCACTTTCTCTCTGCAACAGCCTGCCCTGGCAAAATCAGAGCCATCCCTTTCCTGACACCTCACAACAACAAACCCAAAAGGATTAACGCTTGTTCCTGAGAGATGCCAAGCAACCCTCCACTCCTACTTAAATCAGGAGATTGCAGAGAGCTTTGCACCTGGCAGGATGAGGTCTTTTGGGTCTTGGAGTGAAGATCCCGCTTTATGGCTGGAGATGAATGACAGCCATCTGAGCCCTTGTCCCATGCTGTGATGGGTGGCAGGGCTGCTGTCTGAGCTGGTCTGGCCAATTTTTACAATGGTGCCATTATCCATCAGCCATCTGGCAGGCGTAGCCTCTATTTTTTCTGCATCCAGCCCTGTGTTGGCAGATGTTAGGTGGAAAGGGAGGTTGGCGGGG
This sequence comes from Ciconia boyciana, assembly GCF_034638445.1. Classification (NCBI taxonomy): domain Eukaryota; kingdom Metazoa; phylum Chordata; class Aves; order Ciconiiformes; family Ciconiidae; genus Ciconia; species Ciconia boyciana. The sequence continues at coordinate 17,572,603 of NC_132943.1, read as the reverse complement.
GGAGACTGGCAATTTGACATCTCGTCCCTTCTCCCCTTTGCTAACATTCCTTTGGCTTGTAAGTCTGACAAACCAGCAATGGGAGAAGATTGTTATCAGATAAGTTCTTTGCAAGGACACGGGGTCACGTGTTTTTCATCCATTTCTTTTAAGACTTCAACGGCAACATGCAAGCACATTTCCCAGGAGGGGAAAAGCCTATTCGGTAAAGCAGCTAGGGGAAAGTCTGGGTTTAGTTTTGTTGTTTGTAAGAAGGTAGGAATGATGCAACCTCCAAAATATCCTTGAGGGTCGCTGATATTCTTGGTTATTAAAAAACCTCTCATAAGTGTCAGGGGCAATGCAGCGGATGTAGTGCAGAGGGAAGGCAGAGGGGGGATGAAGGTCTTCAACGCATTACTGTTGCACAGGTTTCACATTCAGGCTGCCGACGGGGCCTGAGCTGCTCCACAGGCTCGTTTCCTGGAAGGAAAGAGTGCATCCTCCCCAAATATGGCCTGATTGCCTCAGCTGATGATGCTGTTATTCATTATTTTAAGACCCAAAGCAGGGATTGAGGTCCTATTGTTCTCGGCACTGTATTAACAGAATAAGGACGAGACGAGTTCTGGTAACCAAACCCAGCAGGAGAGGGTCTCCCTCACACCCAGCCCCTCTGCTGGGTGGTCTCAGCAGAGCTTGCGCTCTTCTGGGGAGACTGGGCTTGAGTGGCCAGCATTTCTCCGAGCAGCTGAGTACTAAAAGGGAAGGCAAAAGGAAAAGCAAGCAGGCAGAGGAGCTGCCCAAGGCTCTCGCCTGCACCACAGAGCAGTGCTCCTCTCCAAACAGGCTTGGTGGCTTCTGCCAAGGGCAGACTCATCAAGAAGCTTGTCCAAAGACAGCATGTCTCACTCTCTGAGTTTAACATGACGCCTTTTGGTCTCTGCAATTCCCCTAGCACCTCTCAAAGGCGCACGGATTCGATTTTGGCAGCTGTTCAGTGGGCCACATGTTCGGCTGATCTGGATGATGTGATTGTTTTTGGGAGGACTTTCCAGGAACATTAAAATTGCCTGGAGGATGCGTGTAGCTGGCTGGAGCAGGCTGGTCTGAAAGCAGAAACCCATCCAACTGTGACTACTTACGGTCCCAGGTGCAGCCTGTTGGTTGTATCGTGTCTTCAGCAGGGTGTGCCTCCACCTCCGGCCAGGACAGACACCCCGAACACAAACCCACCCCAGAAACGGCAGCTGAAAGGAGATGCTACGGCCCTGCATGAGGTGCGTGAGTCCTGATCTTGCTCTATATTATCTGGCAAAAGAGAAGGAAGGGGAGGGAGACATGAAAGAGCAGCCTGGATCTGAATTCCCAGCCTGAGGGTAGGCCTGTAGCAGCATTTTTCAGCTCACCTGCGGTGCTTGTGTGGACAGCAGCGCTGAGATGCTGGTCCTGTATCTGTCCGCGTTGCTTTCCTCCTCCAGCAGGGCTCAGCTTTTGGACCTAAGAAATTAAGGCAGGCTGTGTCCCTGCTGCAGCCATTTCCGAGAGGTGGCACAGAGCTGCACACCCCAGCACTCGCAAGAGCCCAGAGGGAGGAAATATGAGGATTTTTTTTAGTTAACTGGTGGTGAGGAAAATCAAGTGATGCTCTTTGGAGTGAGATGCAGGGCTCTTTTCCAGCAGAAGGATCTTGAGCCTGACCCTCAGCCCAAGGAGCTGTCAGGAGTAATGGTCGTGTGTCACACTGGCTACCAGTGACCAGAAGCACCGAGTCCCCTGGTCTGGCAGTAGCACACCAGGCTCACAGACTGCTCCTTGTAGCAGGGGAGTAAAGTAGATAACAAAACAGAGATTTCCACTGTCATGCCTGGCTGATAACATGCCAGAAATAGGTCTCCGTGTTAGGATAGTTTTTCTGTCCTCAGAAAAAAAGCAGACAGTACTATGCCAGCTTCTCTAGATATTATGGAAAGACAAATTTAAAAAACCTTACTTTTGACTAGCAAGATTTAAAATGACTAGCAAGTGGAGGATTTTTAAGCGGGGACACCAGAGTAAAATGAGCACAGTCCTTGTCCTGATTGCCTGATCCTTCATCCCAGAGTCGGTCCTTTCTTCAGGAGTCTTCTTCTCCGCCAGCTCCCTCCTGCCCATCTCTCGGCATCCACTATGGACCTGTTCAACTGGCCACCTCACAGGAGGGGCACAGACAAACCTTTCGGTGGAGAAATACTGAGCTCACATGGGGATACCTTTCGCAGGAGTCTTTTGTAATACAGACCTTCCCATACAAACACTCAAAACTTCCTTGGAGCCTCATCACATTTCTTCCTATTTGTAATTGGCTTCAGCAAAACTTGTCCATCAAATCCATGTGTCCAAGATCATGTAGTAGGAATCCTGGAGCATGTGTGAAAGTGATTGCATTTTGCTGTTGGATGTCTTAGCTAAAATGCAAATTAGCTGTCACTCTTCAGTAAGTTATGTGGTACTAAGCTTTACTATGCTTCCTTCTTTCCCCTTGTGTTACAAATAAACATGCGGGAAGGATGGCCTCTCCTACACATCTAGAGATGCTGATAGCTCAGTCAGGCAGCAAGATTTGGCTGGGCCTTTCTGTTTATAATAGCTTACAAATCTTGCAACTTAAAAACTACAAACCACATGCACATGCTGCTAAATCACTCAGCTCTGCATGGTTGGGGGAACCCACCAAGCCTAAGCACAGCACAGAAACCCAACAGAAAAATGGACAACAGATGGGGTATGAAAAGAGGACTGACAGTCTGGGGGAAGTTGGCCCCTGTACAGCTAGAAATCTGTTTGAAATTTCCTCAGGTAGGAGCCGTGGCCCACTTCCTTACAAGTCTTTGATAGAGAGATGTCAGCTCCCATCTTTCCATGTTATCATGTGCTGGTTTTGGCACCACCAAAATCCAGGTGCACTTCAAGTCTTAAGCACTGGGTCCTCCTCCAATGGGCTGCCACAACTGCATCCAAGAGTGCCTGCCTCTTGCACTGAGACCTTCTGATGGGTGGAAATACTGTTTTATTACTAGAAATTACAGCAAGAGAAAATGAATTACTTGTCGCAAGTTTGGGTTACAATAAAGCAGCTGATGCTGGGTCTCTCGAGACAATTAATACAGCTCAGCTTGGAGAACAACATGACTGTGAGAGCTAACAGCCAGCTGGAAGACTGCAAACAACCTAGTAAAATGGCAAAGTTGGCAATTATTACCTTTTCCTGGCTGGTTGTGTATCTCATACTAAAGAGAGGTGACAACCTTTGGTCACTTTATGGGCTTTAATCGCAAACGGTGCTCTCAGCAAGAGAACCCAACCTTCCGCAGCTTTGCATACTCTGCTGTAGTCCCATAAAGCACCCCGTTGCACCGCAGGCAACGCAACATGGACTGCCTGCCAGCACATCGGCTGCACAAAGTGGATGTAACAAAAATCAGCACAACAGTGTTTCTGTGCATAACAGGACATTTGTTCCCAGGTTCAGCCACCTCTACAGTTTGATCCAGCCCTTGAAAAACATGTGAGTGTGGTATTATTGCTCAGGCCTGAGTGTGACCTCAGGCAGGAGGAGATCTGATTGCTGGAAGGAAGACTTGGGAGCCAGCACCAAAATCAGTGTCAGTGCAGATGGCTGCAACAGGCCAAAACCCCGGGCGCTACTGGAAACAGTATGAAAATCTGGGGTTGTCTCATGCAATCACCCAGCACTTGATGGAGGAAAGCATCATTTTCCAAGGCTGCTGCTCTCTCTCTGTCCTTCTGTCTAAGTGTGCTGTTTGCTGAGGAGCTCTGCTTTGCACCACTGGGGTCAAAACCTGAGAGATAATGCAAGACAGAAACATAACACAATGTACAACTGTCTACCAGGCACATCTGGATGCAGTGTAAACCTCACCTCTTCATCAATATAATAGTATGCATTTATTTCTCCCTCTGGGAAAAGCAAAAACAGTTCAGATCTGTGCAACAACAACAAAAAACAAAACAAAACTGTGATTAGTGATGTGGAAATGCTGTTACAAGAGGAGACCCTGCAAAATGTGGACTGGTTTAGATAAAGCAGGTGAAATATCCAACTCTGTCCAAAACAGAAGCCATAGCCCCCTTCAATCAGGTTTTCCTTTCCCCAAGGGAAGGAAAAGAGAAGCACTGAACTGCAGGACTACTCATGATAGAGATTACCTGCATCTGCTCCCTCCTAGATATAACCTTGAGAGTTACTGTCTTCTATAGTTTCAATGGACTTCCCATTCCCCACTCTCCCATCCTGGTCACCTGAGATGTAACAAATGTGACAGCTTCTCCAGTTCTCAGCTGAGCAAATATTCCGGCCACAATCATGACCACCCCAATACATCTCCTAAATTTCCCCACCACCTCCTTCCCCACCACCCTTCCTGCTTTGCCTGACATGATGCTGTCCACATGGGACTGGCCACCCTCATCCTGCCATAAGCATCCCAAAAGTTTTTCCTGCTGTCCTGCCATCGCAGTAGGTTTCACAAGAAGCTGACACCGGGCTCTCCTCTCCTCACATGGTCCACATCCAGCGGATTATGTATAAGCACAGATGGCTCTGCACCATCTGCTAATTGGGGATTGTTCCTTTTTATCTGGTCACTGGGGCTTGTCCTGGGCAGGGGCTGCCTAATTTCTTTCTCTTTGATTTCAAAGGGTTTTGTAAGAAGTTACCAGGCAGAACTGAAGGGCTGGTGGATGAGTCTTTCATGAATGCCTCGATTTGTGTTGCCTGCTGGGCAGTCTGTTGCTGTACAGCCAAACACACCAGTGGCTTTTCAAGGATCTTACCCTATCAGCACCAGGCAGCAGGTTATGCAGGATGTGCAGAAATGTGACCCAACAAGTCTCCAATCCCCAGGACAAGGATGAAAGTGGATTTAGAGTAGGGATGGCTATGTTTCTCCTACCAGCTCACCCCCTCTGTCAAGTCCCTGAGTACCAGGGGTGAATAAGCTCAGCATGTGCCACAGGCCAATGCATAATGAGCCATTTTTATCACCCACCTCTCAGAGCTACATAACATCCATGCACTGTTCTGCTCCACTCTGGTGGGGGGTGATGCATGGGAAAACTTCAGCTCAGAGCAGCCTACTTCTCCATCACTGCCTGCCCGTGGCTGTAAAGCATGGGCCAGGATGGTGCACACAGAGAATTGACTCCTTCTGGGTGCCTTTGAATGGCCTTTTCAGACCACTACAACTCCTGTGTCCCTGCTCTGCTTCCCTCCCTCCCTAACCCACCTTAGCATCTCTGGTTGAGGCAACCTGGAGCACAGTGATGGGGCGAATGCTGGGCAGAAGGAAAAGCTATAGTACATCTTCCAGATGGACAGAAAGACAAGTGTGGACACTGGAGATGTTGCAGAAGAAAAGCTTGTTTGGAAGTGTGGGGAGAGCAAAGAGAGTGCCCCAAAAGCCATCAACGTCACAGTGATGGAGCAGTGCCTCCCACAGGAAGGGAGCGGGGAGGAGGAGGAGAAGATTTCGAAGCAACAGTGAGCTCCAGCTCCACAGGAGGGTCAGCTACAGCAGTCCCCTCATGCATGTCAAACCCGTAGCAAGGAACAGGCTTCACAAACTCCTCAGCACATCTGCCCACACTCTGTAATCTAGTGTGGCTCATCCCACCGCCTCCGTTCCCCTTGTGGACACAGTCTGCTGGCAGTTCATGGGAGAGCTGAGCTGATGGTGTGATTCTTTCCTACATTAGCCTTTAAGAGGGAAAATAACCCTCAACTAGGATATCCAACACCTAATAAAAATTGCCTTAAAGAGACTTCTGACAATATTCCCTAGACCTCGCATTTCAGTTATGTGTAGGCACAAAACCTTCTGGTGGCAGGGGCAATTCTTATGCAGGTGAGGCTATTGGTGAGCATTTCCTGATGTGGGAACACCTTTGGCAGAGGAACAAACTGTCTGGTTGCAAAATATCATGCAGGTATTCCTTAGATGACTATGACCAAACCCCCACCAATCTGGAACAAGCAAGACAAGCAAATAGACCTTCGACTCTGCTGTCGAGTAGCATCTCAGCAGGGGAGTGCTCCTTTGCCCTTCCCACGAGCATCCAGGCATCGTTAGCATCCCTAGCATGCAGAAATCCTCATCAAGGACATGACCTCATTGTTTCAGCGGCTGCACAAATGCAGCTAAAAGATGGTCTCTGCCCCCAAAGAGCCCATAATCATGTGTAAAATGCTGGATGGGGAACACAGTTTGATTGAAAGAGAGTGTAAAGGAATAATAAGATAATAGTGTAATATGTCCTTGGCCTGTCTCCCTTTCCTCAGTGTGTTACTCTCTTAGCCCTGATGATGTGATGTCTCATTTACAATTCTGGAAGTGCAGGCCATATATATGCTTGTAACTAAGAGATCAGGGACCATACTGTGGAGTCTGCCTGGCACAAGTCAGCTCAGCTTGGCTTATAAATAAATTCACTTCCCTTCCTTTCTCTATGCTGTGGTAGCCACCTCCACAGTCCTTACTGGGAATGGCCCTGGGACATGCTATTCCCTAGGCCAAGCCTAGGAAACACAGGTATAAGATGGCCAACTAGAAGGAAATGTTTATTATGCCCAGTGTATAAGGCTAAGAAGTTGAGGCTAAGACTTGCCTATGGCCATGGGGAAAGTCAATGTCAGAGACCAGGCTTTCCTTTCCAAGGGGCAGACCAGGAGACAAACAGAAGCATTTTTTCAGGTTAGGATTAGCCCGTATTGCATACCTGTTGCTTTTTTTAACACATAATTCAGAATTAGTTGTCACCTAAGGCTCAACTTCATAAGAGTGTGCAGGCACATAAATCCTAATGTTCTGTGCTGTGTGCACTTGTGGGTCTTGCTGAGGTGTGCGGAGTATTGGCTGCACATGCAAACAACCACCACCACACACAGTGAAGCCTTTTCAGCAAACATAAATGCTCTTTCTCAACCAGTACATGGTTGGTGCTGCATATAGTGCCCTGGCAAAAATGGCCTGCAGCAAGTTATTGCAGTGTGCAGCAGAGGGCTTCCAGCACAGGGTGCTTGAGGAGGATCAAGTTAGCTCCAGCTGAGCCCCAGATGTTCAGCCACAGCTTCTGATCCTGCACCCACTACTGAGCTGGAGAGCAATTGTTATCAAATCTTCACCAGTGGTCTCTGGCCATTTTGAGTTATGGCTTGAAGTTAATCCACTGGAGGTGTTTATCTCCAGTGCCACGGCTTGTAGTATAAGCAACTTGGATCTGGGAGTCCTGGATAGCTCAGGGTTCCCGTGAATCACTACTCCTTTGAATCAGGAAGTAGCATTTGTCACACCTCTGTTAAGCAATTACAATTATCAACTTTAAGTTACAAGATCACGTTGCCTAGACGTGAGGCTTTACTGTGCAATGGCAGAAATGCCACGCTGCCTGCTTGCGCTTCTGTCCTTCCTCTCTGCTGCTGTGGAGTATCTGCAGTGAGATACCGGGAAAGGGATTTATTTTTTTGGGTGATATAAAGTGAGTGGGGAACAGTGAGAAGAGAACTGCTGATTTGACCTTGAGCGCTGGGAGAAAGCATAACACACAGTCTGTATAAAGTTTCCTCTTGAAGAAAAATAATAATAATAATAAAAAATCTTTTTGTTCCTCTACCAGAGAAGACTATAAAAATCTGCTCCTGCAAAGCTGAAGTGGATTTCACAGCCAAAGCGAGGTCATTCAGAAACTGTTGCCAGGTCAAGTTTTCACTTTGAACATTTTCACAGTTAAAGGAGGATCCAGAACATGTAAGAAAACACAGCCCCAGACTTTCCACTTTAAACTGCTTCTTGCTTGAACTATAAGGTGCAAAGAAGAGAGGAGGATTAGGGGGGCTGGAGTGGCAGGGCTTGGGTGATTTGTTTATCTAGAAAATCTTTGCATCTGCTCTTTTGAGTGAAGTTCCAATTCCTTTTTTTTTTTACTCCATTTTCCAGCTGTGTAGCACAAAGCACAGGCAGGTCAACAGCCTTGCCGAAGATCACAGAGTGAGTCAGTGGCTCCGGAGAGATCAGAGCCAGGACCCCACTGTGTGCCAGCTCTTTGTGCTTCTCTCTGGTTTTAAAATTCATTTCAACCCCAGGTGCTAAAACAAGGTGAAACAGGACAAATTCCAGACTGTGACTTTGGCAGAGGCTTACGAAGGACACAGTGAAAATGCCACCACAGTACTGTGACACCAGACACCGCAGCCTGAACAGTGCTCAGTCATATTTATGCTTAGGGGTATGGGCATTTCTGTGTCCCCATGACTTTGCAATAGCTTTTCAACCCACTGGTCCATTTCAACCCAATCTGACAGCAATGCAGGGTCCTCCAAGATGTAACATTTCTATAGTTTTCATGAAAACTGGCAACCAGATAAAGGAGAGACCTGGAAATTAAGTACCCGCTATAGGAAAAGGTGACTCAGCCACAGCATTAGCCACCAGCAAATCCACCTGAGAAAGGGGGGCACAAACCAGGGGCTGTGGTTGCACGTGCACAAGCAAGTTAAAGAGGACAGGGGCTCAAGCACCAGCATGTGACTGTCTGCACTATGTGACTGCTAGCACACTCCTCATCACAGCTGTCATAGCATCTTCTAAGCCTTGGGATGGGTATCACACAGGCAAGAGACATGCCCAGGCATAAGACGGGTGACATCTTCCTCTTTGGGGGGTGACAGAATGAAATCCAAGATGTGATCTGTGCCATGCCACAGGACTTGGATTCTCCAGACTGACATTGGGTGTTCCTTCTTTTTCCTGATTGGACAATTAACCTATTAAAAGTGATCTCTGCCTTTTCCCCCAAATTACTATTTCTTTGTGCTCATGTTAATCAAAGTTCTGGCCATAAGTTTTAATTTCTGAAATGGCTAAAAAAAAAAAAAAATCTTTAGAGAGCTGTTTTGAGGTATTTACAAAAAAATAAAAATAGCTGACTATTTTGCCAGCAGTGGATCTCAATTTGTTATTGTAGGGTCACTCGAAAGTAATGGCTGGCAAGGGTGAGAGTAATTTGCAAGGCCTGAGCTACATTGATTAATTGTGGTCAAGTTGTGCAGCGATAGTGGGGTCTTTTATTGGGAGGTCACCGAAGGGTACGGGGCTGAACAGAACGAATCATTACTGGAGGGCTGCTGGTTAACAGAAACTATAGAGCTGTTTATGAACAAGGGGCTTGGCTGGTCTGAACAGGATATTCATGAAGACTGTGCTACAAAATGGTTCGTTGTTGTGGTCATGCGCTCTGGGCTGCTAATAATCGTGGGTGCACTTGTGTGGGCATGTTCAGTTTATTTAGAAAATAAGGGCATTGAAGCACTTGTTTTCTGAGGGAGAAAAAAAAGAAAAGCACAGAGTAAGAATCACTCCAACTGTGCAAATATTGAAAAGAAAGAAAAGAGAATGTCTCATTCTCCTTTTTACAAGTTTTTAAATGACAAAGCAAAAGATGTGAAACACTGGGCAGAGCTGTGCTTGCCATCGCCTGGGGTCCCCAGCACAGCAGAAGGCTGCTAAACCAATAATCTTGTTTTCCTGACCTTGCAGCCTCCTAACAAATCCTTTCTACTTTAGCAGGATTTGTTTCAGAGAACTAGGCTGTGTAATCTGGTACTCTGGTAATGTCCTCATTTAACAGATTCAAAGCCAAATCCTGCTCATACCTCCACTGGCGTGGTCCCATCACTTTTGGTGCGACTGCTCTGGCTGAGAGCAGACCGTGACGTTTTTCGCATTAATCTCATTCCCCCTTCCTATTGTGTTTCATTTTACGGTGCCCTGGAAACTGGGAAACCTGTATGTCTTCAGCCATTTGATGTACAGGAAATGTAGTTGCTTAACTAATCTTTTCCCTCAACAGCGGAGGGGTTTTTTTGGTCAGGTTTGTTGTTTTTTTTTTTTTCAGAGCTGGCCTCACAATGCTTATGGAAATTGGTTATGGTAGCGGGGAAAAAGATTAGGGATGGGAACTCAGCAGCCACATACATCATGCTTGGTTAAAACTGTATCCAGGCAGCTCCAGGAACAGAAGTCCCGAGTCCAAACTTTGTCTAAGGCCACTCTCCAGCTACCCTTTCAGCTAAAAGAGCAGCCTTTCTGGCTTGTCCACCAGCTGGAACGGATGCAGGCATGACTGAGCCTAAGACATCCCGTGCAGGCTGCAGCTGTACCAGGGTGACTGTAACCATCCACCCCTGCCTGGTCCTGGAAGCTAAGCAGATGCCAGCCAAAGGGCTCCCGAGCCTGCTGGAAAAGCAGTGGAGTCCAAGGCATGAAAGCCAGGCTGTTTTGGAGGACTGACAGAAGGCATTAGCCCTGCGAGCACTGGAGCAGTCACCACTCAGTCAAGTGACCCTGGAAAGGGTAAGATTTTGCAACATCCACCAAAACTCTCAGGTCTGGGGACACCTCAGATCCCCCGTACCTATCTTTAACCATGAAAGAGCTCAACAACCGCCTTCAACCAGATAACCAACTTTTAAATGTGTAAAGAGAGGTGGGATGGAGTCTGCAAGCATAGCTAGTTAGGGTGTACAGACCTCTACATTGATTTGGAAGAGTGTGAGTAAAGTTGAGGATGAGATGGTGGAAGGATGGAGATGAAGGTCTTACAGGACTCTCGCTGTGACCCCTCCAACATCTTGCACCACTGCACTTGAAATATGTTCAGATCTAGGAAGGTTTCAGTGGACAGTGAGACATACAGTACACGGTCGGAAAACTTTGCCCGCTCTTTGAAAAGATGAGATTTTAAGAGGCAGACAAGAAGGTCTTCAAGGAAGACATGGGAAATCACACAATGTGCTGTTCACAGACTTGGAGACCTCAGAAAAGCATCAAGGATCTGGCAACAAGTAGTGGCTTCAGGCAGAGCTAGAGCAGAGAGAACAGCTACAGGAGCCAGTCACCTGGGAAAGCTGCTACAGTAAAGTTTATATTGGATCAGGCTGTCCTGAGGGATTTCTGCAGGAAGATTGAAGAGGCTGCTGAAAACTCCAGAAAAAGAGCGCAAATGGGCCATAAAAATGAAGGCAAGTGGGAGGCATGATTTTTTTCCTTTGGCCTAAATTTGTGCACAGGCTTCTGTTCACAGATTAAGTTCTTGTCCTGAGGAAGAATCCATCACCCTGGTATATGAATGTCGGCAGAGTTGGCATCATTGCCAGGATGCTTGTTTACTGTGCTGCTTCCTAATGTGACATTTCAACACCAAGAAAGGGCTCTTCAGCTTTCTTATGCTGCAGGAGAGGGAGATCCCTGCTCCTCTTCCTAACTCTGTCATAAATTGCCTCCTCTTCATGGCACTATGTCCTCTGAGTCTACCCTGTCAAGTTGGTCCACATTTCTCTTGAGTCCTTAAACCTCCCTTGCCCATTTTGCACACACTGGTTCAATTCCAGGCTTCCATTTGAAATGTAAAAATTAACTGCCCTAGAGGAAGCCCAATGTCTTAAGGCATAATTTACACCAGACTTGCTCCAGACAGAGGGATGGTGACCAAAGGTCCGTGGATCTCAGTGCAACGTGAGACCCACAGCTATGGAGAAGCTCTCCTGGAATTTCCTTTTGTAGGAGGGCTCAGCTTCCTTGCCCTGTTCCCGTTACCCTATTCTTGCCAAGCGGCACACAGTTGGCTGATGTTTTCCCAAGACCATTGTGAGAAGTGCCTTCAAAGACGTGATGTCACGTGTACCAGAGCATGCCTCCAGTCTGAGTGAGTTCCTGTCAGCCTGACGTGCGAGGGGAATACTGAATTAATTCCTGATGCCGTTATATGCATCACAACACAAAGATGTCACCCACTGGCATGAGCGTGTTGAGTCACTACATTTCCCCAGGCTGCAAAAGCACAAGAATCATAACCGTTTCCCAGCACAGACCCATGAGGGTGCTGGCTCCAGACAAGAGACCTGTGTGCTCCGCTCAACCCCCAACGACTTTTCCGAGGAGTTAGCACCAATGCAAGGTACAACAGGGTCTGCCTTTCCCTCTCCCTCTCTCTCAGCCTACCATGGCATGGCTATGAAAGGAAAATAGGAAGAGTCCAGAGAAAGCTATGTGCCTGCTCCAGGTTGTGAAACTTGGTTCATATGAGGCTGTGGAGATTCTCCCCTTAAAAAAAAAGGGGGGGGGAGGAAGGAAGAAAAAAAGAAATAATGGTTTGGACTAAGTTCAGGCCTTTGATGTGTGCTCTGAGTCTGGGAGCCCAAGAGACAGTTTAATGCCCCACTATTTCTGTACTGGGCACAGACTTCGTTTTCCCTCAACGCCTCCTGGATTGCATCTGATCTTATTTCAACTACCTTTTTTATGCATATGCTTTAATACCAATTTTTATTATTTCTTTTAATATTGGGTGAAACAATGATAGGTTTTATGGGCCAGTCTCAACTCTATGGACCAGTGTGTCCCAGGGCTGCTCATCAGAGGGTGGCAAGGACTCCTGTTGGGTCATCCGTGAGCTATGCTCTGCTCCACCAGGAGGGCTGGCAGGGCAGAAATGGAAGTCAGGATGCTGCCTAGGGAAAACAAAGCGCAAGGGAAAGGATGTCTTCTTCACAGGATGAAAATGCCTCCCCTCACCAATGAGGCAAGGGAGTTACAGCAGCAGATTGGTAGCAGGGCCCTACAGCTCTTGCTCTATGTACTTTTGCTACTACTGCACAAGTGGGACAACAAGGGGGACCACCGCTGCAAGCCATTTGTCAGGAGTGCCAGGGGGATCTGTCCCTGGCTTACAAACACCAGCCATGGTCCTCTGCTGTGATGACTATGCCTGTCTATCTTAAGGGAGCCAGCAACTGGAGAGCAGAGGAGGATGATGGAAAAGGGGAGACAGGAAGGCTGTTGGTCCTGGATGGACAGACAGATGGATAATTATTGCCTTTAGGATCCTGGGGGACAGGTAAACTGTAAGGGAAGCTGTAATACGCCATAAAACTAATATCTCTTGTTGAGGCTGTGATTTATCACAGCCAGGAGAGTTATGAATTTTAGTTCAAGAGTTGGTATTATTTTAGTTTACCCTTGAGGATCAGGATTCACAGGCTGGGATGAAGTGGATGTTGTATAAAAACACTTCCCCCCTGGTAAGTGGGTGTTTCTGCTCTTCACTGAGTGGTCTGCGTGATATGCAGTTTTAGGGAGGGCATTTGGAATAAGGCATAAAATATATCACATTACAGGTGAGAATATGTGGGATCCAAATCTTTTGATGGGTGACAGCTTTGAAAATGCAGATAACTGGGTCAATGACAAAATGTGTTATTTTAATGCCTTTGAGGTTTCGCTTCTGATGAGTATTTGGGTTCCCACACCTCTGGCTTAGGATAGGAGAGGAGGTTTCAAGCAGGAAATGTCAAGCACAGGCAATAAGAGGAGATAATAACTTGGGCCATGGTGAGACTTGTCAGGGATCTCAGCACTGCAGGAGACTGGGGAGGACGGTGGCCTCAGAAAGAGGCACCAGAAGAAGGGGCTGGCTGGAGGAGAGCCAACTGCCTTTTGACATCTCTGCTCTCTTCCCCAATTGCTACACCCCTCTGGATAAATCAGGAACGGTGTGACTTGCAGAGGCTGCTCCGAATTGCTGTGTTTATCCATTAGACCCATCCACGCAACGGCATGTTCCCAGGAGATCTGAATGAGGCACAGCTCAGCCCGTAGTTAGGAGATGGCATCCCTTAAGTCTTCTTTGACTTGAGTAACAGCTTTAGACAGTCACCCCCAGTCCTGCATCTTGCACCCTGCTTCTGCTGTGCTCCAGACTGCCAGGGTATTGGGTTAATGAAACAGGGCAGTGAAATTCAGCCTCAGAGGAGGTGGCAAATTGGCAAGCCAGGCTAGGACCCACTCGTAGGAGCAAGCTGTGCCATCGAGGGGGTGAAGCCATCCGCCTTCCCTGCACATCCACATTTGTCCTCTCCATCCCACGGGGCATGGAGGTGTCCCAGCAGCAGCTGTGAGTCACAAAGGACTTGCTCTAGAGGAAAAGCAAAGGCCGAAATGTGCACACAGGTTCCCCTGCAAGGGCTGATCCTCCCGCTTGTCAGCAGTGTAACCATCCGGAACAGTGTAATTATTGTAAATGTAATTAATAGTGATCTGGGAAGATTATAACTTTCTCTCTCTCTCTTCTTCTTACCACCTCCTCTCCAAACTTTCTGGTTGTGCTTTTTTTGGCAACCCCAAAATAGTAATTTGATGCAAACTCTGGCCACAAATCCAATGGAGCTTGATAGGCTTTAAACGAGGGGAGGGGGGATAGGCAGGGGTGATTGCCTTAATAACTGTTCTTGGAGAAAGGCCATTGATGTGTTTTCATTACTCGGAAGAAGAAGAAAGCCAGAAAGAAAACAAGTGGCAGGACAGCGATTAGAAAATAATTATGAATAATTATAGAGTGGGGGTAAGGGGAAGTCCAGGGAATTACTTCAGGGATATAATCATGAGCCCACATCCAGGCCAGTTACTGGTGGCTAAGAAGAGGATGTATCCAAGCAGTGTTTGAGGGCCCCTCTGGTTTGGGTCTGTCTCCATCCAGTCTTGCATGAGCCTGCGCCCCCGTCACAGAAGCTGTTGTCCCCAGTGTCTCAGCAGGACCCCGAAATGCTACACGCATTCCTGACCGTGCAGCGCTCTGCAGACCTTCAGGGATGAGGCTCCATGCATGTGTCTGGGACAGGATGGAGACAGGATCTTTTCCTTTCACAACAGGGAAGTTGAGGGTCTAAGCTGCAGCCTGGATTAGATCGGTGAGGATCTTAGTTGTCCTTTGAATGGCATGACTGCTCTACTCATTGTCGGTATTTAATGAAGGAGGCTGTACACAGGCAACCCACCAGCAGAAAACTCTGCAAGAAATTGAGGTATGATAGTCAAAGGGAGGAGAAAGAAGAGTTTTCCCTAGTCAAAAGGGCTATAAATAGGAATAGCCAGGTCTTCCCATCCCCATATCCCAGAATAGTTTGTATGTCCCCGGGAACTTCTGTAGCACCTCAGCAGAAGAGACAGCCTGGTTTCTGAGTGCTGTTCAGAGTCAGGCTGTAGAGGTCACATCTCCTCATCTCTAGAAAGCCTCCAAATGATCCATACTCACTCCTGTCAGCTGTGCAGCCAGACACCCAACCATGGGGCTCTCCATGAAAATTACAGCTCCCTGCCCTTTGGTGTGTTCCTGGTGGTGATATTGATTCAGACAAGAACATTTCCAGACAAGTGGCAATGCAAAAGGAAATTAAAATCCCAATCCATCTTGGCTCATGCACAGAGCAAGAGGGAATCCAGAGTGGTTGAAAGAAGAAAAAAGATCAGCAGGGCCCAAGAGGTTATTTTCACGCCAACTCCTCAGGCGCTATGCAAAGATTCAGAAATGAACGTGCACAGCGGCTTGGAGGGAGCTGATGGTCACAGTCAGGAGTCATCCCTCCCGGTAAAGCCCTGCTTACTGCCAGTTCATGGGGCCAGGCAGCAGATACACGATCACAGAGGCAAAGGGCATCCCACATTGCACCCAGCACACCCTGTAAGGGACCTCTGGATTCTCAGTCAACTCCAAGCATATTTTCTACGCTAAATCATTATCCTAGTGCTTATTGCAGAACCTGCAAAACCCTACAGAGCAGAAAGAAGCATCCTTCTGAGGACAAGTGCTTCTTCCAGGAGATGCCCCTCTCCCACCACAGCAACAATCTATTGTATTTCTGGGTCACCCATCACCATGGCATCCATCTGCACAGAAAGGTTTCTAAAGCTCCTTAGTCTATGCCAGAAAGACACGGCAACCCCCTGTATTTTATTGCACTACAAGGTAAATAATTAGACAATACCTCCAGAAGACAGCAGGCTAGGGCATCTGTTCAAGTTTCCCAGAGACCATCTGAATTTATACTCTTCCTTTTATTTATACCGTTTTTTCTTCTGGTTATTGATGATGTTTCTCATTTGTTTTTATTAGATACAGGTGTTTTCTGCACTTCAGCTGGGAGCACTTTCCCTTTTCAGCCAATTCCAGATCTACTTTGTGTCTCAGTCACCTTTTGACTGTGATACTGGAGAGGCAGAGAAAGACAGAGGAAAAAAGAGAGAGATACTGGTTTTTGCTGCCTCAGCAGATGTGTGTTAAAGTGTTTTAGTGATTCAGCCGGTGCGTCTGCCTGAGGCCAAAGGAGAGGCATTGTCTGAATGTAAAACAATTAATAACAAAAAAAGAATGTGGGCAGCACGGAGCGGGGGAAGGTGGAAAGTGAGCAAATCACAGGGATATTTCCAGCTTGCAGAGTGCCTCAACACGATCTCCAACTGCTTTCAAAGACAGCCCTTTAAACCCACCCAGTCCCCTCCAAGATACAGAAGCCTCATCAGCCCTGTTGCGCAGATAGGGAAAACTGAAGCTGCTTTTGCAACTCATTCCCGGTCATCCAGAGTCTCTGGAAGTGGGCCAGCCTCCTCCCCAGAGCCAGACCACACTTTCCCAATGCCCCAGGGAAGCATGACCCCACATGCATGCCCACGCCCATGGCACGTGTGGCCAGGGGGTGGGAGAGTCGCAGCACCCGCTCACACATGTGTGCTGGGAGGGACACCGAGCCACTCGCCCCGCACTCAGGGCCCACTCTCAGGTCCTTCGAGAGCCACCAGCAATGCAATGACCTCTGCTTTCCGCTCCGCCCGGGAAGGTGCAAAGGGGAACCTCTGTTGTCTGCTCATGATGAAACATCTGTCTTTTCCCCGTTAGCAGAAGAAACTAATTTTGTCTGTGCTCAGGCAAGAGGAATTTGTCCCCTGAGCCATTTCTGCCTCTATCATTTAAACATCCAGTACAGCCTTTATGCTTCAGTCCTTGTGAAAGACTCTGAGGACCTCAGGATCTGATGTCCCTCGCTTACTGAATCCCCCACCTTGCAAGCTGACTCAGGCAGGCCATGGGGAGATGGAGGCACCCCAGTCACCAGTCACCACTGGAAATCTTGGCAGCTGAGCCTTGATAATGTGAAACAGAGCCAACACAGCCCCGCAGAACACCCAGGCGCTGATCTGGTGAGGGGAGACTCCATTTCTACATGCGGTTTAAAATTGATACCCCCACGAGGCATGTTAGAAAGCAAAACATTGATGCTGTCTTCACTGGAAGCATCGGTTGCTTTGGTTTTTTAATGACACAGAAAGCTGCTTGCAAAGAGATAATTTCATTCAGCCTAGCCCTTGCTGGATGTGGAAGGAAGTCCTTGGAGGTGACTCTCCAACGTATCCAGTATGCCACCTAGCCCTCGATAGCTCTACTACACCCACCGCTGCAGGACGGGCTGCTCACGCCTGCTGGAAAGGGACTCCCAGCATGAAGCTGTGAACACTTGTTGGGGTTATCATCGCAAGTAAGAAGGCACTGTCCAAGGGAAGGACAAATATCTTGGGAAGAAATCACATTTTACTTCTGACACTCAACCCGGTCTCCATGCAAAGTGAAATATCTTGTCGATATCTGCACCGCCTGCTGTTGCCCATCTTCCTTTTGTGCACTGCTGTTTCAGACTTGCCCCATCAGTTCCACTTTTGTCACTCATCATTTTTCCCATCAGGGACGAAATATTAGCTTTTTTTCATAACAGTGCTTCAGGCACCTGATTTCACAACCTGTTGGTGTTTTTTTAATACTTGCACATAAAAAAAAATTATACATTCTCCTGTATAAGCATTATTTTGCTAATGAGTTTCAGATCTACACAAACTGGACAGTGGTTTTGGAGGGAGAAGAAAAAAAAATCTCATTCTTGTATCTGTGATTCAGCTCTTTATCTTTCTAGATTGCCTGAACTTGTTTGATGTTCCAAGTGCCTCCAAAACACACAGATTGGCCCAAACTGATTAAAGCATATGTTCCATCCTCTTTACCATACCAGGAAAGTCAGTGCTTTTGCACATTACAGAGTATCGTAATGAAGTGTGATGTACCTGAGATGTAAAGAAAGGTAACTGCTTTCCAAATAATTATTTATTTTTTTGCAACAGAGCCATATGTAACACATGGAGCCTATAGCAATGAAGTATATTAGAAGACGCTAATAGAAACCTTGGTTTCCTCTGAACGCTCTCCGTTCAATCCCCCAAAATAGGAAAGCATGTCTTATAAACATAAAACATGATTATGATCTCCCTTGGAAGAGCACAAGCCAGGAGAAATGTGATCTTTGTTAGCTGCAGGCTCTCCTACAGCTCACGACCAGCCATACGCTGCACACTGCCCCGTTGCTTTCCCAGGGTCAGGGGGGTTTTTTTGGAGTGTCAGCAAAAGATGCCAAAAAGACAGCCCTCGTGAGGAGCATGGATCAGGCATTCATCTGCAACTCCATCCTGACTGCTGGGCTCAGTGATTCAATGCAGGTGGTAGCCCCAAGGTCCCCATGGCTGAGGCTACTTTCATAATGTGGGAGAAAACCTACCATCAAGGCACATCTCATGGCTAAAACCTTGTCGTCTTCTGGTTGAGGATATGACTCAGTTTCCAGCCGCGCTTTCATGGATGAAGGTCCTCGCAGCACAGCACAGGAGTGAAATGAGGGTGGCCGCTAGACAACTTCACACCACCTGGATTTTGGCCTCCTCTGAAAGCCCAGGAGAAAGTTCCCGGGCAGACCTAAATTAGAGCAGCTTCCCCAGGGATCCCTTGCAGGATCTCTGCCCCATGGTGATCCAGCCATGCACAAGCCTCCTATGCTAGGGCTTGCAGCTGGGCTCGATGGAGGCAGTTCTCTACACGCTTCACCATTTCGTGTCTCACAGGTTAGAGTGGGAGTGAAACCTCCCCTCCACCCCTCTAGATACTCTCGCTGTCTCCGTACCAGGTATTAATATACGGGGCACACTGTTTCTTAAGGGGTGGAAGAGAGAATGAGGAAAGCAAATTCTCTCCTGCCCTAAGCCCTCTCACAAAGTGCTTCCAGATCTCCAGGTAAACAGTGCTCACTCTCTGCCCAGTGCTATTTTCTGCAAAGCACCCATTCAGAGCAGCAGCAGATTCTCATAAAAATGAGCGGCAGGATGCAATTAATATGCTGTAAAAGTCATAAGTGTCAACTGGAGAAACCATTTAAAAACACTTCTAGATAAAATCCTAGGGGGTGGGTTTTCTTACCTTAAGGGTGCCTATTTTTTGGCAGTTAACTGTGATCTAAGCAGAGATTCAGGTAGTATTAAATAAAACCTCTGGAAAACCTCTTGGTAGAAAGAAAAGTTAAAAAAAAAGCTTATAAATGTGTATTTCTTTTTTGAAAAGAGGGGGGACAGGAGGGAGTTGATCTTTACTACAGAGTCCACATGGGGCAGGAAGGCAGTAAAACAAGGAACACCTGAGAGGTGCAAAAAAAGCCTTAAGCTTGGAAATGTGGAGAAGAAGGAGTTAATGCTTTTAAGCAACCATCCGTCCTCTTACCATAGATAAGGGTGCATTCTAGTGGCAAAATCCATGCAATGCAGCTGCATAGATGACTGACCTAAAAAGAAACCTGGGGAATATGAGGCTTTGGAGGAGTGTGTGCGTATGTGGAAGAGGGGTTGACTCGAATCGCATGTAAACCTCACCCAGAGGTGAGGTGATCCCTTTTAATTTCCCACTCCCCTGCTAGATAACCCTGTGCTTGTGAGCAAACTCCCACCCCTTTGCTCAGCCATTCCTCCCGGCTGGGTTCAGCTCATCCTTCTGCTCCAGGTGTAACATCCCGGTGCACAGCTGCCTGGGCGGGCCATGGGGCTGCACACTGCAATTCTGGAGATTCCTTTCGCCATGCTTCCAGCTTCCCCACTCCTAGCGATGAATGAGCACTGAGGGAGGCAAGTGCGAAGGACTACGGCCCGGAGAGCTGTAACCCTTAGGAATGCAGCGGTGGAACAAAAGACAACAAACCCCAAACTGTCCTGGACAGAGGATGAGCATTGCAAAGCGCCTTTTTTTTTTTTTTTTTTCCTTCTCCCTCCCCACTTTGTTCAGAGCAAGAGGCAGAAGAAGAATGAGCTAAAACGTGCAAATTGGACTTCACATGGCAAAATTCCCCTTGTTTTCTGGCATGCCCTAAGCAACAGCGAACTTTTCCAAAGAGGAATCTAACACAGTTCTTACAAGCAGCCCAGCCCTCCCTCCTGCTCACTGTCCGGCTGCGTTAACCCTTGCTGTTTGGGGGTGTCAGGGGCACACGCTGGCACTGGGCAAAGCCTCACTGCATTTTTACTCCTCATCCAGGGGCAGAGGGGCAGGAGAGGAGAGCTGGGCACCCTGCACACACAAAGGCTCCTTCCCAGACCAGGGCAGGCAAGAGTGGCTCCCTGGCGCACATCCAGCCACCTCCCTGCTGCGCTCACCTTTGGAGCTGATGGGAAGGCGTGTGCCCTGGCTCCCCCCTTTCTGAAGGTCCCCAGCCCGCCAGCTGCCCAGGCAGTGGATGGGGGTCCATGCCCCACCAGCACAGGGTACAGAGTGTAGGATCAGGCCCTGCTAACACAATCCCCCCCTTCCTCCCCGAACTCAGAGCCCTGACCTCTCCCTGCAGCCCAGGCTGTCGTGCAACCCAATTGCAGTCACTTTTCTCCCTTTTTTTTTTTTTTTTTTTGGCTTAAACCGTGAAGATCCGAACTTCCCCCCCACCCCTCCTTCTCTCTTCCCTCCCCATCCTCGGCTTCCCCTTCCCCCTCCTCCTCCCCTTGTCTCTCCTCATAATATTATCCTTGATCACTGCCCGGGGTTTGAAGCCCAGAAGTCAGAAGCTGTGCACCCCACCCCCACCGGCTCGAGTGTGCACTGATAGGGCCCTCGCTGCTGGCACCTAGTCAAGCTGAGGTGTCATTGGGATCTCAAATTGCAGCTAGGGGCTGGCAGGCAGCCAGAGGCAGTCTATTTAAAAGACAGCCTGTTCTGCAGTATTCAGTCTCTTTAGAAACTTCTCCAGGGGAAAAGTGTTGGGAGATCTACAAAGTGGATTTTTTTTTTCCTCTATTTTCTTTTTTTCCCCCCTTCCCCCTGTTTTTTACCGCTCCTCTGCAGAATTTGCAACAAAACACTTTGCAGAAAACTTTTCTTTTTTCTTTTTTTTCTTCTTTTTGCCTTTTTTTGGCTTTTTTTTTCCCGCTTTTTTTGCCTTTGCAAATCTTGGAAGAGGAAAGCGGGAGGGTTGAACAGAGCCGATCGAAACACAACTTTGCTTCATACCAAGCTTCCCAGCAGCTCGCTGCGTCGGGAGAGACTTTTCCTCCTCCTGCAGAAGAAGAGAGAGGGAAGGGGAGCTTTGCATCCCCTTTTCCTTCTCCTGCGGTTTTTTTTTTCCACCCCTCTTGACTGCTTTGATGCATTAATAGCAGGACACTGGTTTTCAAGGAACTTTGCTCCCTTCCCAACCTGCCTCCTCCCAGCCCTTTGGGAAGAGTGTGTGTGCGTGTGCGTGAGTGTGTGAAATCGCCGTCCCACCTCCCCAAACCCCCCTGCTCCCCCACGCCTCCCCCTGCAACCTGTAGGCTGTGCAACCCCTGCAGGCTTTTCTCCCTTTTCCCCCTTCTTCCCTCCCCCTCTCTTTTTGCGCTCCCGCGGATCGCGGTGCGAATCCCCCCTTTCGAGGCGAGAAAAAGCTGAAAGAAGGAGGAAAAGGATAAAAAAAAAAAAGACAAAAAGCAAACCTAGACGCCCCCCCCCCTCCCAACGCCAAAAGAAAAGCAGGAGGGTCTCGCACCCCGAGAATAAACCCCAGAGTGGGGCGCCTGCAAGAGGGGCTGCGCTTTCCGGCCCTTCTCCTTTTTGAAATTTTTTAATTTTTTTTTTTGCCCCCGAAGGGGCAAGCGGAAAGCGAGCGCCGCCCGCCCCCGCCCCCCGCCGGCGGCAGCCCCCCGCGCCCCGTCCCGCAGCATCCCCGCCGCGATGCTGCTGCGGCTCCTGGTGCTGCTGGGCGCCTGCCCGGGGCTGTCGCGGTGCCTGGGCTCCTTCGTGCAGTGCGAGCCCTGCGACGGCAAGGCGCTGTCGCTCTGCCCGCCGCCGCCGCTGGGCTGCGAGCTGGTGAAGGAGCCGGGCTGCGGCTGCTGCCTCACCTGCGCCCTGCCCGCCGGCCAGCCCTGCGGCGTCTACACCGAGCGCTGCGCCCGCGGGCTGCGCTGCCTGCCGCGCCAGGGCGAGGAGAAGCCGCTGCACGCCCTGCTCCACGGCACCGCCGTCTGCCTCAGCGAGAAGAGCTACCGCGAGCAAGCCAAGGCCGGTGAGTGACCCCGCTTCGCCCGTCCTGCTCTTTCCCGGATGCTTTGCCGCCTTGCCGGCCCCCTTTCCATCTTTCCGCCTGCTCTTCCCACCCCACCGCTATCTCCCGGCCGCTTTTTCCCTCTTCCCGGGTGGCTCTTCCATGCCCCTCCGCTTGCTTTTGCGCCTTTTCCGGCTCTCTTTCCATCTTTCCGCTTGCTTTTCTACTCCCTCCCACTGGCTGCTCTTCCCTGCCCCCCCGGCTGCTTTCCCACCCTTCCGGCTGCCTTTCCATCTTCCCAGGTGCTCTTCCATGCCCCCGCTTGCTTTTCTGCCTTCCCGGCTACTTTTCCATCTTGCCGCCCGCTTTTCCATCCCCACCTTCCCCAGCTGCTCTTCCACCCCCCCCCCTCCCCTACCGTGTGTTTTTCTGCCTTCCCGGCTGCTCTTCCATTCCCCTCCACCACCACCAGCTGCTTTTCCATCTTTCTGGCTACTTTTCCATCTTTCTGCCTGATTTTTCTCTCACACACACGCATACGCGCACCCCGGCTGCTTTTCCATCCTTCCAGCTATTTCCCCATTCCTTCCCCTCCCCACCCCCTCCACCGGCAGCTTTTCCAAGCCCCCGGTTGCTCTCCCACTGCTTCTTCACCACCACCACTTCCCCTGGCTGCTCTGCCATCCCCCTATTGCTTTTCCGCCTTTCAGCTACTTTTCCATCTTTCAGGCTGCTCTTCCATCCCCCCCAGCTGCTTTTCCATCTTTGCAGGTACTCTTCCATCCCCCTAGCTGTTCTTCCATGCTCCCTGCCGCTTTTCCCATCCTTCTTTCCATCCATGCCCTGGTCGAACCTCCTGTTGCATCATCTCACAGCCTCCCCCACCCCCACTTCCATCATCACCTCTGGGTTGTCCCATCCCCAATGGAAAGCTTTTCTTCCCCCGCCTCCCAGATGCACCCTCTTAGTCACAGCTGCATCCCAGTCCTTCCCCAGTTGCATCCTTTACATCTTTCCTGCATCCCGGTCTTCACCCTCTCCCTGACCCCTTTCTCTTGCCATATCCTCCACCTTGCTCTGGGGCCTGAGCTGGCCTCTGCAGCTTGAGATACAGGGGAGGGCAGGGCAGCTCCTTGCAACCATCTGCCCCATCCCCAAAGTCCTCAGCCTCCGCCAGGTTTGTTGCTCAGCCTCCGGCTTTCTCCTTGTGATCGTTGCAGCCTGCTCTTCCTGGCTGCCCACTGCTGGACGTCTTTGTTGGGCAATAGGTTTTAGCCCAGGAAGGTGCAGGTGCATTATGGACAGAGAATCTGTTAAAGCAAAAAATAATGATGGTGTTGCTAATAATCAGGTTAATAGGTTAAAAGCAAGCATGAAGACTGGCATGGTAGCAGCAGTGCGAAGCCAAACTTCTGAAATGTTTGCACCTTGCACGTGACAAAAGCACGAAAGAAAGCGCTCTTTCACTTTGGCACGTGTTAAACTCCCATTTCTGGATGCTGTAGCTTGTGCAAGGACACTTTCCCTATATTCTTCCAAATACATCTGTATTTCTGCCATGGCGTGAAGGGGAGGCAGGGAGGATGTCTGCATGTCCAGGGGACCAGGGAACCACTTGGCAAAAAAATCCCAGAAACATGCCCCTGCTTTTTTTTGGTCCATGAAAAAGTCATTTTTGCTTGTTAGCAAGCTCTGCTTATACCCGCGCAATGGGAATCCATTTGTCCTTTCTAGCACCTAATAAATCGTGATGCTTTTATTATTTTTCCCCTTTGCTGCTTGCAGGCAGTGGTTGTGTTGCTACGCTCCATCCTTCAGAGCAAAACCAAATTCTGTGTGTATAACTTCCCCCCTCCCTCAAATGACAACAAATGTCCAAACTCCCTTAAAATCAGCCAGAAACAGCAAAGCTGAGCTCGGTTTTCTGAAGGGGAGCTGGAAGGGGCGAGGGCTGAGAGGGAACATGCGCAGGGAGTGGAGGTGAAGCCAGGAGCCGTGTTCCTGCCGTGGAGCCCAGGAAGCCGGGCAATAACCCACTGGCAGCAGAGCTATGCGAAGTATCCCAGAGCGCGTCATCCCCGGTGTTTATTTACTCTTGCATGTGTGTGTGCGCGGCCGGGAGCAGGCGGTGTGGTCGGGAAGGCAAAGCTATGCAGCCGAAACACAGCGGCAGCTGGGAGAGTGGGGCAGAGAGTGCCCCGCACAGACCGAAGGCACCTGAAAAAGCTTCAGCACTTGGCTCCCAGCATGAATCTGCTTTCATTCCACCTGCCTCGCTCTTCCCAAGGAAACTGGTCCTTTGGCAGGTGCTTTGCATGAAAACTTTGGCCGGTCCCCTCGTAATATCACTGCTTTTGGTTATCTTGGGATGGGGAGCACCCATTGAATGAACAAGGAGAGGGACAGGAAAGAGGTTGCAGGTTTGTTGCAAAACCAACCCCCTGGCTACCTGCGCTTCCAGTTTGGACTCTCTTAGCGCCGCAGGGGGCTCTTTTCGACGGGTTTTGTTTGCAGCCGGGAGATGAGCCTGGATCAGAAAGACTTCTGCAGGAAGCCGCAGGAGACCGGCAGGCTCCTCCTGAGATTTGCGCAATTGCAAAAAAGAAATAAAAAATAAATCAGGAATTCCTGAGGACGGGAGAGGGAAAAAACTCTCTTGGCATTCGACTGGTAGCGTGTGAGAACAAAGTATATTTTCATAGGCGTGTTTCTAAGCAACAGGACAAGGAAAGAAATGAAGTTTGACTTGAACTTTCTGGCCTCTGCCAGTTTGGCCAGCAGTGCAGGGACCGTGCACTGGGGAAGCTGGCCTGGCCCTCTGATCTATCAATGACCAAAATTGGACCTGAGCTGCGAACTGCTGAGAAAGCATCAGCACTCTGCAAAATAAGCTATGTGACAGTGGCGAGGACTAGATCAAACTGCATTTCTATCTATTTCTGCTCTTGCGCTGGCCCAGTTTAAAATCGCAGATGCTTTCCTCCTTATAGCCGAGGTGGAGACGCAACAAGCAGTATTGCAGGAGCCCAAGCCTGGGAGGCCGGGCTTGGCTCTCCTGTAGACCAGATGTCTTGCCTGAGGACAAGAATGCTCCTGGGTACCGTGCCTCAGTTTCCTCATCTGTAAGCTGGGCACAGCGGTACTGAGAAATGCTGGAGCTGCTGGGCAGGATGTGCTCCTGGTTTGCTGAGAGGTCGGAAATGAAAGCAAGTGCGGGATTAAAGAGTTTTGGTAAGGCTCGTTTTAAGTAGACAGATGTGTAGGTACTGACAGGATGGTCCCTGTAGTCCTTCCTGGCACAAGAGTCAGACACTGTCCTTTACCGAAAGCCAAACAACACGGCTGTAATTGACTGTTCCTGGTAAAAAACCATGAATGAGCTTCATTTATGGCACAGGCTGCAGGATTCTGGGTTTTTTCTGTTTTGTTTAGGTTTCCTTTGAAACACACCATGTCTTTCCATTTTTCTCCCCCGTGCTCCCGCCAGACTTCCTCCTGCTGAGACAGCAAGGTCAGGCCGAGCGCTGGGGAGCGGAGGGCACAGATTGGAGCCTGCTGCCCTAAAAAGGCTCGTGGAAAAACAAAGGTTGTCAAATATTTCCTTCTCCTCTCTCATTCCTGCTCTCTTTCTAGAAAGCGAGCAAGACTTGGCAAGTTTCCTCACGAAACTGTGAGCCAACGATAACCAGGAGGGGAAAGGGGGGGGTGGAGAATTAGCCCTAAGAAAATTGTCTTTGCTGCGTCAGCTGGAAGTAGGCAGAGGAGTGCTGCCGAGCCCAAGTTTCCTGCAGCTCATGTTCGGTGCAGTTCTTTAGCCCTCCCCAGCATATTCCCCCTACCCCGTTTCTCCCTCCCGTTTGGGGATGCAGGGCTGCAGGAGCAAGCAGTGGGGATGCGGTGGGGCAGGTGAGCAGCCCTGTGCCGAGGTCCAGGCGAGGGTGAGGGTTAAGGCAGGGGTCGTGGGAGCGGCGTGCTTGGGACGTGCCGGTTTGCGAACATGTGTTGCTCAGGGAGGGACCTGGCTGGTGCCGAGCAGCAGGTCCTTTGTGCAAAGCAGCTCCCGAGCTGTCAAGGCAAAAGCTAGTAGCAACAGGCCTGCAAAGCCTCGGATCTGAAACAGGAAAATCTCCATTTTTCTTTTGATCTGAAGTTTCAACAACAATAACAATATATTTAAGAAAAAAAAAGGTGAAATCCATCAGGTGCCAGCAAGAGAGCCAGGTTTCTGCAGTGTGTGTGTATGGGGGGGGAGGGATGGGGTGGTTCAAACAGGAAAGGAGGGGCCTTGGTTGGAAAGATTTTTCGGCAGCCTGGTTTCTAAGGAAAGAGTGAGAATATTAAGTAGTTGATACAAATGAAATTCCTGCCGGGTGCCAGCAGAGTTCACCGGAGAAAAGACGTGGCTCTGTGCATGCGTGCGTGCGTGCATGAGTGATAGAGCTGGTCCCCAGCTCCCACGCAGCACTGCCAGCCCCGGCCCGCTCCAGGTGAAGGAAGGGAGCCCCTCCAGAGCCTGTACCGCTGCAGCGGAGAACAGGGGCTGGCCTTAAACGGGAGCCTCTGCAAACCTGAGGGATGCTGGAAGAAGGCTGTGTGCCTCCCCGTGTCAATATTTAAGCACCAGCATCCTGTGCCCAGATGACTGTCGTGGCTTTGGCACATGGGTGGCGTGAGCACGGTCGTGTGCAACTGGAAGCGTTTGCATGACTGCAGGGTGAGGTGTCCCATCAGGCTCCAAAGAGAGGGGTAGAAGAGCTCGGGTACGTTTTGTGCCAGCTTCGGGACAGCCCCTGGTTTCTTTTAGTTGCGTAGTTTGGCACATGTGTGTCAGGGCAGCCAGGGAGGAAAGAGAGGAGGAGAAGCAGCGAGCGGGCGCTGCCTCGCACGGAGCGCGGTGCTCTGCTTCCTCCTAACGTCCACTGGAAGTTTTACCCACGCTGGATCAAAAGGCATCACAGATGTAGGAGCAGCTGTGGGAGCTGTTATAGCGGTGGCGGTTCCCAGCACTCTTCACCCAAACTGGAAAGCCTGGGAGCAGTCTGGGAAGGGGGCAGGAACCTCAGCCCCTCCAGGGCTCGTCCTCCTCTGCTCAACGGGGCGAGCCACTAAGAACAGTTGCAGCTTGTTTCACCTGTGCTAAGTCACAGGGGAGATAAAAGGGCCTGTGGCACAGCAAATCCTGCCTGTTTTTTTTACCAAGCACTTAGTAGTGCAAATTCAAGGTCGGACATAAATAAAAGCAGAATTTGGCTGGAACACACCTGCCCCTCGATGTGGGCTGCAGAGCAGCAGGATTAATATGCACAAGGAAGATATGCATGTGAGCATACACACACATGTACCTGTGTTCACACACCCACGCACGCCTGCACAAAGATTTAATGTGTGCAAATACACACACGGAGCATTTTTGTCTCTGGGGGCAGGATGGTTTCCAGGCAGCACACACAAACCTCTCTTAGGTGCAGTGGTTCTGCTTATGACTGGGACATCAGTATTTTGCCGTCAAGATCAGATATTGGCATAGAGACCGGCCTACCCTATCCTCCCACTGAGGGCTGAGAAATGAGGTGCAGCAGGTGAGCATATCAAACAAGGGGAGGCAAGGAAGGATACAGAGGCAAGATATTCCTCCCAGCCAGCTGTGCGGATCTGAACTCACCCCCCGTGTTTGGAGGTGGGTTGTATTTTCTGGATGGACTAAGTCTATGTTAGTTAAATACCCCGAGAGATATCCCAGTGAAGGTGCGGATAGGTTGTGGCTTGCAGAGGGCAGCCGATCCTTCTGCCACATGTCAGGGCTGGAGGACATGTGTGGGGGCAGTGGTGCCTGGTGGCATTGGTAGAGGAGACAGTGCCAGGGGCACTGGGTGCGCTGGGACCCTGCGAATTCCTGTTTGCCCAGGCAGCAAAAACTGGCCTTTGGGAAAGCAGGAAAGAAGAACTGAATTGGGAAAAGATGGCAAATTTGCTGAAAGGTGGCAAGCTGAGGGCAGGAGAAACAACCTCCAGCGCTGAGGAGGAGGAAGCAGCAGGACTCGAAGCCATGGTGCATGCAGAGGTCAAAGATGATCCAAAGAGTTTGTCCTGGGTGTACTCACTGGCAGCCAGCATAATAACCACCTAGTCATTTGTAAGGAGATTTTTTACAGGTAAAAAGATAGATATTATCTGTTTATCCTCAGGACAGGTGTAGCCAAAAGCACAAGGAGGCTCTGCTAGCGAGGAGAGGGAACCCTGGCCCACGTGCTGCGATCCTCTGAGACCTGGACCCCCCAGGCCCATTTAGCGAGATCCTCCATGCCAGGTCTCCCTGGGGCGATGTGCAGGGCTGCCCGTGGGTCACAGAGTGGGGTGGCAGCTGTGCCAGCGCTCCTGGACCCCGGGGCTGCCCATTGGAGATCACTGGACACATGCCTGATGCCTTTGCCCATCCAGGAAGGGTCACATCGCATCTGGTGACGACGGAGTGAAATCCCCCATCCTCTCACCACTCAACCCTGATGAGACACTCTCTATTCCTTCAGCTGTGTAGCCAAGGCAGCTCTCAGCAAGATGTTGTTTTTGAGGTGGCTATTTGAGGCTAGTGATCTGAGGGACCCCTTAGTGTTTATGACAATCCATGGCTCACAGTTAATCCCAGCAGAAGACAGCGTAATATGTTTGCAGAAATTTGGGACTCTTGGTGGTTAGATGTGGGCAAATTTGCTCTCAAGGAAGCCATTTCTCAGCATGTTTTGGTGGATTTCCTGCCTGTTTATGATGTTTCCAGGACAAGTGCGCTAACTGCCCATCAGTCCATGTCTTTTAACCATCAGCTTCTGGCTGGGAGACCACACCTGCCTTAAGCTATGCCTGCAGGAAGGTCCAAGACTCCCTGGCTGCAGAGACTCTGGTCAACAGGCTAAACCTTGAGGAGGCATCTTAAATTTATGCCTGTGGAGTCAGTGGGCACTTCTTGTGTGTGTTTGCATAAAGCCTTGCTCTCACTATTGCCCGCATTCTCCAGACCCCTCTGGGATTGCCATAATTTTTCCCTATGCCTCCACCCTTTTGGTGCTGCCTCTTTCACACAGAACGTGGAAATGGGGTGTCAATACCCCCACAGCAAACCGGCACATCGTTCCCTATTAGCCTGGCAGGGCTTGATCCTGCAAGATGCTGAGCACCTTTTCGCTAGGCCCAGAGCATCATAGGCTTTCAGGCACCTAATCCCCTTTGTGGGAGCTAGCTACCTCAGTCGTCGAAGGACGGTGAGCCCAAAGCCCAAGACACTGTTGGCTTCAGTAGGATTGGAAGGCTCTTAGCAGCTGCCTGCCTGCAGGGCTGTTATTGCTGTTTGGTTTGTTTGCTTGTTGGATGGACACAGCTGGCTCACTGATGGAGATAATTGTTATGCTGATGGAGGTAACTGGTCTGGTTGCTATTTAAGGGCAAGAAGGTAATCCTGACAGATACTTAAGGAAATGATCCCCTAGCTAAACAAGGGAGGGAATGTATCTTAAAGGTAACTTTGGGGGAAAAGTTGGCCAATAGTAATTCTTTTTGTAGAAAACCAGTAGAAATACTTTCTTTTTCCAAATTCAGATGGGATTCATCCTCAGAAGACAATTAAATCAACAGACCCATTTATTATTCATGCTTAAGAAATCAGATGTTATGCGTTGGATGAATGATGAAAATCTAGTACTTAAATAAGCCAGTGAACAGCTATGGAACCTGGCTTTCACTTTTTAATTTAAAGGAAATGCTGGAAAAGAAAAGTTTTTATTAGGGAGGGACTGCATGTCTTATACCTGTCCAGCAGTCAGTTATGGTGCTGCCACAGCCACATGTATGTTTTAATACATCTTAATAATGTCTAAACACAAAGTGACATACAGTCACTTTGCTTTCACTTGTGACTCCTGCTTTCCCGAAGCAATAGCAGAAATGGGTGAATTTTTACCACATCATTTCATAACCATTTCAGCATTCAGTTATTTGGTTTTGTAATAGCAGAGGCGGCTCGAGGTTGCAGGAAAAACAACAAAGTGCAACAGGGATTTTGTCATTCCAGAAAGGCTCTGGACCTGTGGCAAAGGGTGATCAGTTGTCTTTCTTGGAGTTTCAGACCCCCAAATGGAGGTCTGCACCCTTTGCTCCATCAAGGGACCTATGATATTTTTTTAACATTGAAAAGCATCTTTGTATCGTGTTGGACCAAAGGGAATTGGTTAGCATATGCAATGGTACAGTGCAGGGAGGGAAATGGCTAGGCGAGGCAAGAGTCATCTGTTAGGATCAAGCTTGGGCAATTTTGTGCTTATCAATATTGTCAGAGTGTGAACATCAAAATTCTGGTACTTTTTTGTGGTACTGCTTAGGTGGACTGAGAGATTAAATAATGGCCAGGCCTGCTCCAGGCGAAGACTTTCTGGGAGAAGGAGCCATTAAGAAAGCGGAAGGGGGTCTTGAGGGCAGAGGTGAAAATCTCATCACTTGGAGCTTGTAAAAGTCAGGTCGGATGGTACATGTGACGATGTGTCATCTGGTGCTGACACAGAGATGAGCAATGGATGATCTCACAGATCTTTTCCATCTGGTTTAAGGCAGAGCTGTGAAAGTCAGGCTGAAGGCCTAGAAATTAATCCAGGCTAGGACGGAGGTTGCAATCACAGCTGCACGCCTGAAATACTTGTGGTGTTGGACCAGTTCTCATCCAGCATCTGACACAGGTGCATCTCCAGACTCCACCTGATGTGCCTTACTTCTCTCTGGGGCCGGCAGAGAGTTTGGCTTTCTTGGCTCTTCCAGTTACTGGCTGCTGTTGAGGCTGACGGAGACCCTCAGTAACATAAGTGAGGATGGATCTTGTGATGGAGACCACCAGCCTCCAGTGGGAGCAGCTTCTCACAGATTCAGTTCCAGTAGGCCAGTTGTTAAAAGCTTCTGCTCGGTATGAAACTAAATCAGATTCAAAACCCTGACTAAAAGGCAAAAGCTGCCTTCATCCATAAGCAGGCCAGAGAGCTTAGCATAAACTGTACTGGCTACACCTCTGGTAGGACATCCTCTTCTTGGGATCATCTCCTTTAATATAGAGGTTTCCTCTTAATTGCACATTGTTCTCAGGGTGAAATGCTACAATACCCACAGTGATATCCCAGCTTTTGATGGCTGCCAGCAACACTCTTCCTGGTTATGGTTCTCCTTCTAAGGCCTTCTTAGCACCTGGCTCTGCTATGATTTGTCACGTTTGGGTTTCAGTGATCAAAATAGTATCAGCGTCCTGGCAGCATCCTGCTTTCAAGTCCAGGTTTCTTGACATCTTGCGTATATTGACACTTGCCTTCAGCTGAGTTTTGGGGACAGGCCCCACATAGTCCAAGGGGGCAAAGCTACCTAAGGCTACCTTCCTCCCTAGTGACGTTTCCTCCACCACTGCTGTTGAGCTACTGCCATCCAAAAAAGTCCTCCTTCTCCCCTTCTTTCTCATATAATAATGATAGTTGATGGATGCTATTAGGCTTCTCTTCTAACCCATCACACCTCTTTCATTCCTAAAGACATAAAGAGATGTTTTTTCAGGTGATCCCTTCCCACCTGGTGGCCAGATGAGTAGTTCACACTCTTTTGTTTTCATTCAGAAGACCTGAAAATACATTTGTTTTCTAGGGTTTTCCTGTCTTTTTGCCACAGATAAGAAACTGTTGGTAAACAATTAAACGATGCTTGTCAGGAGCTACTTCAGATTTTCCTCACCTTTACTGTCAGTTAGGCAGAGACTGTCATGCAATCTTCTTCCCTGAGTTTTCCTTCTTTGCTCTTTTCTGCTCTTAGTTCCTTGGCAGCCTGGGGTTTTTTTTGCCACCTTTATTACAACCAATGGAATCTGCCACTAGGCTGGCTTTGTTGGAAAAGATGCAAGACTAAGAAAGACTGAATGATTTCATCCTTTCCAGGAAGGAAAAATATGTCTTGGTAACTATGATATTGAAAGATGATTTATTTAGATTTCTCTGGGTCATTCTGCAATTCAGCTCTCAGGTGCTTCTGCAGTTTCAGTGTGTGGAATGGGGAACATCTGTAGTCTCCAGATGATGTGAAGGACATATGTTTTATCTTCCTATCATCGGTGTATCAGCAACAGGAGCTTCTTGTTGTAAATCTAATCCTGAAATACTTCCTTCCCCTCCACTTGCCAGTTCAGTTCCCTGGAAGATAACTTTGTTCAGGAAATGTCAGGCTGATAGAAGCAGCTATCTAGAAACAGAGTGCCTGCAATTTTGCAAGATGGTGCACATCAGCATCATTTAATTGTAATGGATGGATGTTTGTTCATCTTACTGGACAGAGAAACTCTGGAAAGTTTCCCAATTTACTGGTTAGACATTTTGGGTTCCCTCTTGCACCGAAATGGTTGTTGCTGGGAACCCCAAGTCTCTGGCCACACTGCCTGTCCATCACAGGCCCAGACCTTCACCTGAACTTGGTGTGTCTTGTATACGCATTGCTAGCTCCCAAGCCTCGGTTGAGAACTGATCACAGCCAGATTTAGGAGCTCTCTAGAGAGAAAGAGACGGGTCAAAGACAACAATGAGCACCAGTCCTTGCTTGTACATCCCAGATCAGAACCAGCCCAGCCCTCCAGCTGATGCCCAAGCTTGGCTCTTCCAGCACAGCATAGATGCTTGGAGCCTGCTGAACTAGCAGCTAGCAACGTGCAGGGAAGAAGCTTACATCACGGAGCTCCCCATCTCTAAACCTGCTTTTCTCCTTGCTCTAGAGAGTTGCTCTCAGGGAGTTTTATTTTGTGGCTACAGCAAGGAAGGGCAGCTCAGGAAAGTATCATTTGGCACACAGCAACGCAGATCCTTCCTTACAGTTCAAGTTCCCATAGCCGTACCTCTCCCACCTCTGCGGCACTTGCTGGCACTGCAGAGGAGGGGTGCTGACCCAGAGATCCATGCCTGCAGATAGGCCCTGCGCTTCCAGAGCAGACCAAAACATGAGCTGGTTCCCTTGAGAGCTCCTTTCCCACATGCTGAGCTGCATTTCTCCCCCATCCAGCTCTGTATGAGGACACCAAGGTCATCAGGACGATGATCTCCCTTTCCCATGAATCCTGTGTGAACCTGGGGGCAGCCCAAGCACCTGATATTCACGCTCTGCAGGTGAGCCCTGGCTGATGCAGCAGAATCTGCATCCGCAGGTTTCTGCTGAGACAACAAAAATCTCCTGAGAAAGAGCTGGTCTTCCAGGCTAGTTTAGCAAAGCCCAAACAATAACTTAAAAAAAAAAAGGCCACAGAATAGCACATCCCTCTGCCATCCAGCCCTGCTCTCCAAGGCTCTTCAGGTACTCCTGAGCTGTTCCCAAGCATCCTAGTGGGCCTTGGCTTAATAAAATGGAGAAAAATCTTAACCTAGGGTTGAGTCCTTCGAGACCTCTGGCAGCTTTTCCACCTCTTCTCTGAGCTTGGTCCCACTGATTCATATCCTTCTCTTTAAAAGTGTCTCTGTGAGACAAGAGAGTGAGGTCCCAGCAACTTTCACCATGCTGTCACAGGGACTGAAGGTACTGGGATACCCCAGAGCTGTCTTCCAAAAGCTTGTGTGGCTTTTGGGCCATGGACTATTTGGACTCTGATTGTATGTCTTTGGTAGGGGACTGGGCATGGTGGGGCAGAGTTTTTGTGAGTGTTCCGCAATGCTTTGACTGCTAAAGACTTCCTTCCACACTCTGCAAATCACAAAGGTGATTTGCTGCCTTCAGCAGCCATTGAGGTACCTAATTCCCAGGGAAGGAAACAGGGTTTGGGTTTTCTTACCCCTGCTCCTGTGCCTGTAAAACAGTTTGGCATTGCCGCCCTTGAGAGCTGCACCACAGGCTGCAAGGAGACCAGTACTGAAGAGGTGGTGGAATTTATCTTTCTTAACTTCAGACCTTTGGAAGCCTAAGTGAGACCACTGGAGTCACAGGAGGAGAGACTGAAGCCTCCAGAGATATGTTGTTCCACCCTAAAATCAGCACCCAAGCCAAATGATGGGGCTGATCACAATTTGGAGGGTGCAGCATCTCTGCAATGACTTAGACATGGAGTTGAGCCATTCAGCGAAGCCCAAACACCTCTGTGTTAGCGGACGGGCATTATTTGATACAGATCTGTCGTAAATGCCTGTTGCACATTGCTGGGACTTGGGGGAGGTGGGGTGGCAGTACAAGCAGGGCTGCTGTTTTTCTGTCCTTCTCAGTGTGTCGTGTCTCCTCCCAGTCTCTCATTGCCTGCGAGCATCACCAGCGTGCTCCCTCGCCAGTCCCCACCAGACCGGCCGCGCCGGCCTGCTGTTGAGTCCCCACCAAAGCACAAAAGTTCGTCGAAAGTCCAAGGCACATTGCAGCTGGGTCTCTGGCAGTCAACGCCCTGGGCTAGCAGAGGGACCGGCCAGAGCCTGCATCCCCAGCCCTGGCTGCTTCTCCCCCGGTGGGTGCCAGACGGCCTCGGGCTGGGCGGCTGCCTGAGATCACCGCCTGACTTCACCGGGGCGGTGGTCCGGAGCAGTGACCCCGGCCCCAGGCATCGTGCCTGAGCCGGCTCCACTGCCCACCCCTGCGGGGCTGCGATGAGGGGCTGGGGGTCATTGACCACCACGCTGGGGGGTTGTGCCTGTGATGGGAACATAAACGAGCTGTTCTTCATTAGAGCGGTGAAAGCTCCCTTCTGTCCGGGCTGATCTCGGCGGCCTCCGGGGAGCTCAGGAATGCTTTTGCTCAGTTGTGCTCTCCAGCTGCCAAAGGGTGCAAGATGAGATGAACGTCCTCGCTCTGCATCCCTTCCCTGACTGCATTTCGGGAATGCAAATACAGCGGCTGTCCCTGTGTGCTGACCAGGAGGGAGGGATTTTTTTATTTTCCCGTCATGGTCACAGGTGCAAGTCCAGGCTGGGGAAGACCTTGCCTGCTCATCCCAGGAGGTTTCGGCGTAGGTCAGGCACGTCCCCTCCTCTGGAGTGGGGACAAGTAGGGAGGGCAGCTGGGGAAATGCACGATGGAGGTTTTTATCAGCCAGGGACCTGAGCACAGACTTCCTGTATAAGACCCAATCTGAAGAAAAATAGGTACATCTCTAACATTATTTGCAAGTGAAAAAGCTGTTTTCAGGGACAGCACCGATGTTGCTCCTCTCCCAGCCACAGGGAGCCCAGGGAAGCTGCTTTGCATTGCCCAGCAAGAACCAGTACCATAAAGGATGGGGGAGGAAGGAGAAATGGGAGCATCCCGTCCCTCCAGCAGGTAATGATTTCAGCAGTCATTGCCTCTGCCTGCGTGTGCGTGTCAAGTCCAGCAGCAAGACGTAAGAAGCCGGTGTGGGGCTGCGCAGATAATGGAGCCACCATAGATAGGAGTCTGCAGCTGCTTGTGCCAAGGAGCTGTTAAGGGCGAAGCTTGGAGGGAGTGTCTGGATCTGGCTCTGATTAGCGCTTCGGGGTCCCGATCAATGGGAACTGCAGAAAAATCCCTCCCTCTCTCCCCCAGCCTCTCCTGTAAACTTTTTCCCTTCTCTGTTGCCAGCATCGACAGCCTAGCTGTCTGATGCCAAAATGTTGTCCCTCCCCCCAAAAGGAAAGCCAAGGTGTCAGAGATCACACAGCTAGATTTGGAAAATGCCACTTTGTTGTAAGCAGCGATGGGACAGAAACTGGGGTCCTCCAAAGACAGCTGCCACCAGGGCCCAAAAACACAAGAAGCCCTTTGGAAAAGCAGGGTGGGGTGTCACTCATGAAGTCCTGCAGCTGAGGATATTCCCTTCATGGGAATACTGGGAGGTGGCTCTTCATCCTGGGGGTAAATCCTCCTCTGCTGGAGAGCACAGACATTGTGCATGGTTGCACTGCACTGTATAGTGGGACACACTTGCTGCTCTCTAAGCAGCAATGTTTCAGCCCTGGGTAATATAAGCCTTAATTTCCATCTTGCAGTGAGCACCTCTGAACAGAGATGGCCAAGTCTGGGGGCAAAGGAAGGACTGGGCAACTTCTCAAGGTCTCCACCAGTGACATTTGCTGTCGTTCCTACGCTAGAGGTTTAAGTGAGATCCCCGTTAAGTCGTTCTCCAACACCTTCCTGCTTAAGTGGTGTGTTATGCTAATGCTCATGCTGTAAATAATAATAATCATGATAATAATCAAGAGGGCTGTTTAGCAAGGTTGTGCTATGGTTGTGCTTGTCCATCTTAGGTGCATGTGGCTTTTTTTTGGGTGTGTGAACAGGACAGCAAGTCCTCTAGCAGTGGGCTGTGGATGTAATGAGCACGGATCATTAGCAGCAGTCGTCAATAGTTACTTTTCCTACCTTCCTGCCAGAAACCAATGAAAATGTGTTACGAAAATTCAAGCCTTCTAGCCATTTGTAACAAGCTTCCTTCTCCTCTCTGGAATGTCAGCAAGCAGGGAGGCGGTGTTCCCACACGCCCTGCTCCCACACGGGTACACACACACACCCGGTGGGGACCTCACACGTGTCCAAAACATCTGGAGCACAGAAGCACCCAGGCTGGGTTTTGGCCCAGGTGCAGGAAGGTGCACGGGCTGCTCTGGGTGATGTCTGTCAAGGACAGCAGGCAGCTGGACAGGAGCAAGAAACTGTGCCTGGTATTGTGCTACTCCGTGTCCCTTCCGTAGGGGCAGGGTGAAAGGGTTGGAAATGGCTCCTGCTAGGGAAGTCCCTCTGGCCAGCCTGGAGCAGGGAGAGGGCACTAAGCCCTCAGCCCCAGGGCAGAGGACAGCCCACGTTCTGCTATGGGTATTTTCTGCCTCCCAGGGCTCATGGGAGCCTGCATGAATTAGGGCTCCTTCTGGCCTGACTTGTGTCAGGAACATCTCCAGATGCTCGCCCCTCTTTCCCTGGGTCCTCCATGGGCACCACAGCATCAGACCAAACATGAAGCCATGAGGTGGCTCTGAGTTTAGTTCAGTCTCCTGCCTTGGCTGTAGGGTCAACATCCCCTTGAGGTGGCTACAGCCCAGATCTCACCTCCCAGCTGGCCAGGCATCCTCGGCTTGGCCAGCATGTCATTCTTCTGTCTGGCCAGCGAGCCTGGGACCTCCACTGAGAGGTCACCTCCTCCTGAGGAGTGTGGAGAAGGGGTGGAGATCTGAGGGCCACCCACCTCCTGCTTCCCACTGTCCCCTGGCTGGGGACATGGTGAGTAGGGCCTTCCTGCCTATGCCTTGTGCCCATAGCTGAAATACGGACATGTAGCATGCTCTGCCTCTGCAAACAGCTGCCTGCCTGAAACCCAATTGCCAGGTTGACAAGGCGGATGGGAGTAGGCGGGAAGGGGCTGTGGAGTGGGCCAGATCCTGACAGCAAGGGAGGAGAAACTCCAGCCTGCTTCCTGAGTCTCAGACAGGCACAATTAGGGCTTATTTGGGGAAATTGGGCGTTGCTCCTCCCAGCATCTCTTCGGGAGCAGAGGTGCAGCGGTGCCAGTGCTGCCTGCCACAAGCCAGCCCCGGGGCGGCAGATGGAGGTTAATGAGCGAGCTGGTGGGTGAGGATGGGCAGGCAGGTGCAAGGGCTCTGGAGATGCTGACGTGGGTGTCTGGTCCCGGATGCAGTGGGCAGCTGCAGGTTGATGTGGATGAGCTGGCCAGGAGGTGAAGTGGAGGGACTGCATGGATGCTGCCTGGCCCAGCTCTGCCTTTCATTCTTGCGCTGGCACCAGGTCCAACCTGGTTGGCACCTTGGTCCAACCAAGGTCCCTCACCAGCTGCCCGGAGCTTGTCAGGAGTTTGTGTGTCAGAGACCTCTGCCCTTCAGTTTGTCAAAATTGTCTTGTTAGTATCAAATTAGGGAACAGATAGTCGAGTGCATGAGCCTTGTTGCTGAAGGAAATTAGGCTATAAAAAACATCAGAGGATGGAGTAAAGGGATCCCTCCAAGACATCCATGGGGCTTTCACTGGGAAGTAAAGACCCAAACTAGACACCCACTGCTGAGCAGCAGATGGAGGAGTCCCACCACAGCCATCCCTTGTATCGCTAATTGAGCAGAGACCCATGCGTGCCGGGGAGGACAAAGGGGGGCAGTTTCAGGTGCTTTTTCAGCCCTGCAGGCAGCACTGGACTTGGGCTGGGAGCTGGACAGCTTTCAGTGGACACCAGCCCTTGGCTTCCTCTGCAGAGCACTGGGCTCCTATGGCTGCCATCTCCGCTTGCCGAAAGGTCTCCACATTAGTCCCCAGCTCCCAGCCTGCTCTGGCTGGCTGGCAGCTTGCAGAAAGCAGAGAAATAAGGTGTTTTGCAGAGGCTGAAGCTGTGGACTGTGTGAGCAGGCTGAGCCGCTGCAAACACCCATTGCATCACGAGTCCTGGGGACTGGACAGCCCGTGCTGTTTTTCTGACTGAATCCTTGCAGCCTTGTCCCATTTGTTTGTTATTTTAGGTTTTCCCAGGTAGCTGTGCCTCTCATATTTGTTATTGCAGAGGTAATGAGCTGTGCCCCTGTTGTGTTATTGCAGGGTTGCCTGCGCCGGTGTGAATCCGCCCCTCCCCTTAATGACCATAGGGCAACCCAGGGAGATGCCCTGGCTCTGCCGTGTCTGGCCCTGGCAGCCAGTGCCAGAGGGGATTCCTTTTTCATTGCCATGGAAGGGCTTAGTCACTGCGGATGTCTCCGGTCTCCTTTCCGACCTCAGATTGCCGCAACATCTTTGTGGCAAAGGATGCTCTTCTACTGGACCTTGTACAGTGTCATTTCCTGGGGGACAAGATCATTCCCAATTTAATCAATTTCTTCCCTATCCCTTGTCTGTCATCCCCTTATAATAGAGGAGCCCCAACCTGTGGGGCCTTTGAGTCCTGCAGCAAGAAAAAAAACCCCAAACATATGAGCATCATGGGGCTAAATGGCAAGAGAATCCCATCCTGGGGATAAGTGTGAGTCCCGGGGATGGTGCATGGGGTTATTTACATTGCTGTGGGCAGTTAGGAGGGTGCTGAGTCTAGGATGCTGACCCAGCTCTGTTCTTGTGGAAAGAGAAAAAAAAAAGGGTGCTTTAATAAATAACTGGCTGTGGAAAACCCAGTTTTGCTGGGAGAGGGCAGGTCCGCCTTGGCAAGGAGGGAGGGGAGACTGGCAGCCGTGGCAGGCTTGGGGGTCCAGCAACCAGCTTGTCCCCTTGGCCACCTCCAAGGCCACTCTGCTGGGGGGGGGGGGGGGTGTGTGTGTGTGTGTGACAGGCTGGTGCTGCCATCTGCTGCTGAGCAGCACGTCTGTCCCCCCTGGCCAGGCGTCCCCTGGGCACCCCTGGGCAGCCTGGTGGGGCAGAGCCATCTTCCTCCCCCCTGGGGTGCATCTGGGCTCCAGGGAGCAGCCGGTCTGCAGGGACACTCCTGTTTGCCTTGTTGCGGGGGGGGGGGGTTATCTGCTTTTATTTTCATCCTGTGCCTTTTTCTTTTGTCCCGACAGTCATGTTACAGAGGGCAAAATTGGTGCCCTGCTATCTTCACCATAGGGTTGCAGGGTTCACTGGCATCAAAGTCGCAGGAGACACCGTGCAGGGAGGGATTTCAGCTGCTCTGATGCTTTTCCTCCCACCGCGGTGGGTTCCCCTGTGCCTGCCCGCTGGCCCCAGCACAAAACTGGTGTCAGCGCAGGGCTGCTGGGAAGCAGGGACTGGGAGACGGGGAGCTTCAGGAGCCTTAAATTCTATTCAAATTTAGTCCAGAAATAACCCTTTTTCACTCTGGTGGCTGTACTAAATGTCACAAGTCATCTAAGTTTAGACTGTCACCAGCTCTCTCCTATATATAACCGCGCATGGCTCCTGACTGCATCCTGCTGGCACAGGTCACACTGGGGCGAGCTGGGGGGGTGTATAGGAAGGCGACTGCCATGGGCAGAGCCTAAATGCGCTCCTCCCTTGCAGTCAGTACGATCGGTGGCAGCTGTGGTCAGGCAGCACTGCTCGGCAGCGTTACCCTGGGCTTTGCCGGCTGCTCAGTGGGTGCCAGTTTGGTCCCATGGGCTGGTTTGGTCCCATGAACGTGAGGCTGCAGAGTGAGGACCCTGGAGATCCCAGCACTTGTCAGCTGTGTCTTCAGCATCGCTGCTGAAGTGTCTGCCCAACCACATAATGGCTTTGCTGTGGGATTGACCTTGACTTTGGAGTTGTCTCATCTTTGAGCATCCCTGGCCTTTGGTCTCGCATTTTTAAGGCAGGGTGGGGTGTGAATGTGTCACTCATTCCTGTCACCATGGCTAAAGAGGGGCTTCTCTGCCACATTTTGTGTGTCATCTGGTCCTTTCTGGGTTTGGGATAACCCTCCTATCAGTCTTTCTCCACTGGCACACTGCAAACGATGGTGGTCTTGTATGTAGGAGCCCATCCTGACCCCCAACTTCTCCATGCCCTCAGACACCTTCCTGTCCTGGGCTCAGGGGTCGCATGAAAGCCACATGAAGTCCCACACAGTGGGATCAAGCCAGGGCTGTAGGCAGCAGCTGGGAAAGGGATTTCTTTGGTCATTTGCTCCCATCCTGCCTGGTGCAAAGATGTCCTCTGGAGTTGGACAGGAGGCTCTCTGTGCAAAAGCAAGCCCCAGTCAGCTCATGGAGACCTGACGGTTTAGTATCCCTTCCCTTCCAGAACGGGAGTCCCGAGAGCATGAGGAGCCAACCACGTCGGAGATGACAGAGGAGACCTATCCACCCAAGGCCTACCGGCCCAAGCACGGGCGCCTCTCCGAGCTCAAGGCAGAGGCCCTGAAGAAGGACCGCCGAAAGAAGCTGACCCTGGCCAAGTTCGTGGGCATGGCGGAGAACACGGCGCACCCCCGCGTCATCATCCCGGAGCTCCGGCAAGAGTTTGAGCTGGTGGGTGCCTTTGCCTTCCCTCTGCGGGCTCCTGTGAGCAGGGGGCTGCGGGAGGGCTTTGCCCCGCTGGGGAGCCGGTGGCGGGGACAGGGGACCTGGGGACATTTGCAGCTGGAGGCTTGCTGCAGGGTGCTCCCCTTCTCACGCTCCATCTTCTCCCTGCTCGCAGGGCCCCTGCCGCAGGCACATGGAGGCATCCCTGCAGGAGCTCAAAAGCAGCCAGCGGATGGTCCCCCGTGCCGTCCACCTCCCCAACTGCGACCGAAAAGGCTTCTACAAGAGGAAGCAGGTAAGAAAGGGCCCCATGGAGGGATGCTTCCCACCCAGGGAGAGTCCACTGCCCTGGGTGGAAAGGATGGAGGTTTTTCCTTTGCTGGGCTGTGGGGAGGTTGCTGTGAGCATCTCCAGACACGGTTGGTGGTGGGTGGCCTTGCTGGTGGCTCTGAGTGCTGTCCAGCCTGAGGCAAGCATCCTGAAGGAGCTGATGTGGTAGGATGAAAAGTCAGAGAGCCCTGGGCTGGGGTAGCAGCGGCGATGGAGATGTGCTGAAAGCAGAGAGCAGGAGCTAGGTCTTATCCAGGGGATTACATTGCTGGGGTGAGAGGGGCAAAGCGCAGGGCTGATCCTGATCCTCAGCACGAGGGAGCCACGCAGCGGCTGGTGGCCAGCTCCTGATCTCTGCCCTTGGGTGTCTCCCCAGTGCAAGCCCTCCCGAGGCCGGAAGCGTGGGTTGTGTTGGTGTGTGGACAAATACGGCATGAAGCTGCCAGGGACTGACTACCTGAGCGGAGACCTGCAGTGCCATGCGTTCGACAGCAGCAACGTGGAGTGAAGTCGCATCCCCTCCCTCCGCCCCATCACTACCTACCCAGGCTCCCTTCCACCCTCCCCTCTGCACCTCCCTGCGCCCCGGGACTCCGATTCCTTTCATCTCACGTAAGAAGAAAAAAAGAAAGGAAAATAAAAAAGAGAAAGGAAGGAAAAGAAAAAAGAGAAAGGAAGGAAAAGGAAAAAAAGAGAAGGGGAAGGAAAGAAGAGAAGTAAAGAAAGGAATAGCAAAAAGAGAAAAAAGAAAAGAAAAGAAAAGAAAAGAAAAGAAAAGAAAAAAGAAAAGAAAAAAGAAAAGAAAAGAAAAGAAAAGAAAAGAAAAGAAAAGAAAAGAAAAGAAAAGAAAAGAAAAGAAAAGAAAAGAAAAGAAAAGAAAAGAAAAGAAAAGAAAAGAAAAGAAAAGAAAAGAGGAAAAGAGAAAGAGAAAAACAAACCCTGAAGAAACTGAGGACTCGGAATCTACAGCAGCCTTTTGACAACAAGGACTCAGCAAGGAAAGGACAGAGCCAGAGACAAACCAGCCACGGCCGCTCCGCCCTCCCGTGCCCTCCCCAACACCACCTGCTCCCCTCTGCCGCGCAGAGGCCACCCCGATGTAGGAAGCTCTCCGAGTTGGTGATTTTCCAGTACAGGTTTCGGGTGGGTTCATTTCTTTTTTTTTTTTTGGGGGGGGGAGGGTTAGCCAGTCATTTTCTAAAGGGTCTCAAGAGAAAACCTTGCAGCCAGCAGCACTCCCTCTCCTCGCTGCAGTCCTCTGGACTCTCCTCCCCACATCACTGGGACTCACTCGAGTCGATTTGATTTGACTTCAGTCTCAAACAACCGCCCTGGATCCAGGCAGATTTCGACACGTCGGGAGAAGGAGTGGGACTGCTGGCTTCATGTCTGGAGATGAGTTGGGGAGGGAAACACAGCTCCTGCAATGGCATGAATACCCCCCAGAAATGTTCATGGACTTCAAAAAGAAATCATCCAAAAAGGAAAGATATCCTTCTCTGTCCGCTTCCTCTCAAATGGGAGGTCAGAAATCTTTTTTGGACAAGTGGGACTCTGACCGTTGTCCATCCAGGTGTGGAAACGTTTGTCGTCTGCGTGCATGTGCGTGTGTGTGAGTGTGTGTGTGCATGGACGTGGCTTTTCCTCCTTGCAAAATTTTGCCTTGAAACCTGCAATCTGGAGGGCTTAACTGTAAGCAAGGGGGGAGATGCTGCCCCCTCCCAAAAAATAATAATAACCTGCCGGACTAAGCACGGGAGCAGAGTTATGGAGGAGCATCAGTGCCTGCAGGATCAGGGCCCCACCGACGTCAAGGGCTGCATCCGAGCCGACCCCGCAGATACTCCATCGCTGTCCAGACTGAAGCATCCCTACGTGGGGACAGGGGGATCGGGGCCAAAACTCTTCACCACCCTTTGCCACCATGAGGAAGAACAACTATGGAGATTTTTTTTCTTTTTTTTTCCCACAGCCAAAAACGTGGTTTGCTCCAGAGGAAAAAAAAACAAACCTACACTTTGTTTTGTCTTGGATTTTTGTTAAGGTTGGTTTATAGCCTTCCCCATGGG
This sequence comes from Ciconia boyciana, assembly GCF_034638445.1. Classification (NCBI taxonomy): domain Eukaryota; kingdom Metazoa; phylum Chordata; class Aves; order Ciconiiformes; family Ciconiidae; genus Ciconia; species Ciconia boyciana. The sequence goes on along the minus strand of NC_132943.1, from coordinate 17,529,122 downwards.
TAGGAAAATGCCGGTCTCCATCCTTTCGCATTGAGGATACTGCTCACGTTGCCACAGCTGATTCCCACCACTCTGCAGTAAGATCTTGCGATAGGCCCTCGCCTTTAACCTGAGATCCAGCTCCTTGTTGAATGACAGCAGCCACCACACCATGGAGATCCACTGACTCAGACGTGCTGGGACAGCCCTCAGCTGCCTTCCTGACATTTTTGTTGTTTTTAATTTTTACATTCAATTTTGGGACTGTTGCCTCTTGTTTGCCCATGACAAGGGTCTCCAGGATGTTGGTGCTCGGAGGAGAACCTGTAGCAAAGGGAAGGAAGGAAAGGAAAGCAAGCCGTGGGGTCTGGGTGCTGTGGTCCCAGTGGGCAAACACGCACCCACCAGGGACCACATCCCACCGCCGTGGCTGGAGCTGGCAGCCAGCACTGCCCAAAGGACACGGCTGATCTCAGGGGGAAGGGTTCTACACCCCCAAAGCCCCTTTGAGCATGCTGGAGCTGGGCAGGGAGGAAAGAGGGTCCACAGCACCACCGGGTCCCCACCAGCGGGGATGGGACAAGGGGGATTCGACACTGAGGAGCTCCGTCGGAGGCTCCTCTCCATCATGGATTGGGCACACTCGTAGCCTCCCATGGCATGGCATTGCTGCCCTGAGCACCCCACGGGACCCCCACCAGGACACTTGCCCCGACTGAGGGCAGGACTGGACACTCCACAGATATTTTCCCCAGAGTTCTAGTAGGGGTGAGTCTCGCCAGTGGACTTCCACAGAGACCCGGTGGGGCATGTTTGGAGCTGAGGGCAAGGCATCGTCCCTTGCTGAAAAGAGGGTGCCACCAAATGCAGATCTGTCCCCCAAAAAGACCCGCAGGAGCAGGGTGACCCCTGCATTGCTGGAGGGGAGCATGGTGGGTGCTGGGGCCAAGGGAGGGGCTGATGGAGCATAGTTGGTTTGACAAGGCAGGGGGGGTTAATGGTGCAGTGAAGTTGGGGTGAAGAATGGGGTAAAGAAGGCAGGTGGAGGAGGAGGAGGAGCCTGTGCCAACCCCAAGGGCCACAGGTCGTCATTGTTGCCACTGTCGCCCATCTCCTCCGCTCGCTGATCCCCGTGCAAAACCTCCTGACTGTTATAGGCCAGTACCACCTTCCCCAGGACCCGTCCCTCCTTCTCTCTCCCTCTTTCTTGCCTTTTTGTTCGTTTGTTTGTTTTGTTGTTTGATTTCCCAAAACTTGAAAGCCTTTGGCTGCAGAGAAAGGAGACGTGCTGCCGGGGCAGGAAGGGAGCAGACAGAGGGATGGCAGCTCCCCACGGACCTTGTCTTTCGGGGCAGATGCTTTTGCAGGGCGAGGGTCAGCTTATGGGGGATGCAGCCCAGCTGGGGGCCCAGTGGTGGCCTCATGACGTGGCCACCATGGTGACACTGGGAGGGGGACACAGGGTGCCTCCCCGACCTCCCCCTACAAAGTGCATCTCAGCTGTGGCCCTGGAAGCCCAGAGCACCAAAATCCATTGCGCACAGCCTCCCTCCCCACCGCACACCCAGTGACGGGACAGCACCACCTGGCCTGTCCCCACCAGCCTGGGGGGAGGAGGATGCGAAGAGGGGGCTGCACCACCCTTGCCCCCCCAGGCCACCTCGGCTCCCACGACAGGGCACCAAGCGATGCCCCGGCCGCCCGCTCCCTCAAGGATCCCCGGCAGGACGAGGCTGTTTGCAGGCTGCACTAATATTTAGGACCGGGGTTGGGCTGGGGGTGAGAGCGGCTTCAGGAGGGGTTAGCCACCCCCTGGGGTGGCAGTGACGAGGTGCTCCTGTTCTCAGCACCCAGCAGCACCCCTTTGCATTTGGGGTGAGAAAACCAAAAGGGGCAGATTTGGGAGCTGGGGAGGGAGGGGGGGGGTTAAGGCACACGGGGAGATGCTGGCGATTCGTGCATCAAGGGGAGGTGCGAGGCTCAGGGGTCTCCGGCCACGGTGTTTGCACCAAGCCTACGCTGGCACCCAGGAGGCTGGCTGGGAAGGAGAGGACAAGGATGGCGCAGGGGTCAGGACAGCCCTTCCACCACATCTCCCCGGGGAGCGGTGCTCAGCGGCTGGGCTACCCCTTGTCTGTACTCCAGTGGGCTTCGAAAACCACTAGTACAAGAGCATTTTGCACTATTTCTCCGCTCTCTCTCCCCCCCCCCTTCTCTTTTTCTCCCCCTTCCCCATGAAAACTTTCTTTTTGTTGTTGGGGTTTTTTTGTTGTTGTTGATTTTTTTTTCCCAAACGGAGCATTGTATATTTAAGGACCGACAGTTCACCTCGCTTCCAGACCGCTGTCCTGGCCCTGGCTAGGTGCCCCCCCTCCCCAGCCCCACCAGCCCCCACCACTGCCACCGGGACAGACGTCACCGCTCACGTTACCCACCATTGTAACACAGTTGTTAAAACACACCAGATTCCGAGTTTCCTGCCTGGTTTTTATCTTTAAGCAATACTCACTACACATTTTACGGTAGCTTTTTATAGCTTTACATACATACGGTAGCTCTGTTGTTTCGTTTTGTTTTGTTTTTGTTGTTTTGGTTTTTTTTTTCCAGTAAACAAGAAATACTCATAATCTTACTGGTGGGAAAAAAAAAAAAAGCAGTTTGTGAAAAACTGACAATGGAAGAAGAGCTTAATGCTCTGTTTAGCATTTTGTACTTAAAAAGAAAAAATCTCACATTTTATTAAAAAGTGAAGATTGCTGTATACTATTTATTCAACTTATAATTTATGTTACTCTTTGATCTTTGTCTTTTCTCATGACAAAGCATTTATTTAATAAAGTTATGCATTCAGTTAGCTTGTGCCTGACCCTCGTGGAGCGTCTGTGTGCTAGGGCCGGCCAGCGAGCGGCTCCGGCCTCGAGCACCCTGTGGCTGGCCATGCTGTGTCCCTGGGGGGCTCATCCAGCTCCATAGGGATGCTGGGAGAGGTGCAGGGTGTGCGGTATTGTGGTGGCAATGGTTTAGGAGAGCTTTTGATACGGGACCAATCTGCTAAGTCAGTGGCAAAATTGCAAGTTTGAGTTTAGAGCATCCTTAAAGCAGGGCTGTCCTATTTTTTTAGCAATTTATTTGCATGGATGTGGCAGTGGGGCACAGCACCCACATTCAGCTGGGTTATGGGGCGAGAGGGCCTGGCTGCCGGTGATGCTGGGCCCCCAGCTGCTGTCCCAAGCTAAGCCCCACAGTTTGGGATCTGACGTGATACTTGAGCCTCAGCCCTCGCTGGGCTCAATCTGGAAAGATTTGCCCCAGGGTCCTCGTGTGCAGGAGGATCCCTGTGCCATCTCTGAGGCAGCCCAGCCAGGCTCTGGTCCTCAGACACCTCGGGTAGCCCTCGGTGGCCCTTCCCATTGACCCATGTCCTCCCCAATGCCAGATCTGGCCCCCCTCCGCCTACGCAGCCATCTGCCTACATCCTCCCACACACCCCCTCCTCCTGTGCTCCCCCATGCCCCTCCATCCGCCCGGCTGCCGGCATCACCCCACGTGCCCAGAGCAGGGTGGGAGGCAAAATGGTCCCCTTTGGCCCCCACTGGGGACTGTGGTTTGCCGGGGTGTGCTAACACGTATCGCCCATCCTGCTTGCACCGCTAGGGCTGGCGCAGCCACCCGGTCCCCGATGGCCCTCTCACCCCATAGCACAGCTGGGGCCAAACCTGCTACCCCAGGCGAGCGAGGTGGGGAGGGCTCTGCACCCCGCTGCCCCCCCATGCCACCCCGCAAGCGGGGCCCGCTCCGCCCCCGGGCACCCCGCGGTGCAGGACCCGCTCGGTGCCGCAGCCGGCAGCAGGCGGCGCGCCGAGCCTGCCTGCGCTGCCTGCGCTGCGCTGCGTGCGCTGTGCTGTGCTGCCTGCGCTGCGCTGCCTGCGCTGTGCTGCGTGCGCTGCGCTGCCTGCGCTGCGCTGCCTGCGCTGTGCTGCGTGCGCTGTGCTGCGTGCGCTGTGCTGTGCTGCCTGCGCTGTGCTGCCTGCGCTGTGCTGTGCTGCCTGCGCTGTGCTGCCTGCGCTGCGCTGCCTGCGCTGTGCTGCCTGCGCTGCGCTGTGCTGCCTGCGCTGCGCTGCCTGCGCTGCCGGGCAGGGAGGCATCGCTGCTGCTTTCAGCCACACAGGCACTGAAAATGGGCTTTCCACCCAAAAAGTCAGTGCTCTGCCCCCTTGTCCCCAGCTAGTGGGCTAGCAAAGCATACTCCTACCGACAAGCTATGGCTGTACATAGATACAGCCATATGGCCTTACACTAATTATTTGTATTAAATGTTATTATTTATATTATACTAGTGTATAATTTTTATTTTTGTACTAAAACTGTAGTTTGCCAGTGTAGATAGTTGTCTGTGTGTACACCAGAGCTGCTGGGATTTCAGCTAGTATCAAACGTGCTGCTGGCCAGGTCCCGATGCCCGATTGCACACTTGATTACCCAGAGTACAGGAGGCACAAAAGGCGCCCCAGAAGAAACCCCAGAGCCAGGATCCAAGCAGTGACATCCTTCACACACATGCACACATACTCACGCAGCCTTGAAGGCTGTGTTGCAACCCTGGGGAAACCTAACCTTTGTTCCCCTTGCCTTGCTGCTGTGTCTCTGCCCCTCTGCAAGGGGCCTGGCTGGCTGCAAGCCCTTTTGCTGGGCTGAGGGCTCCTGTCCTCTTCAGGCTCTTGACTCAGGTGCAAAGGCCACCTCCAGCCCTTGAACCAGAGCATGGCCCAGGCTCTGGGCTCAGGCCCCTCTGCCACCCCCAGCTCTCCCTGGGCAGCACCTGACTTGGAGCATCTTCGTGCCCCACAGTGCTACTGGCACACCTCTGTGGCATCTCCTGAGCTACCTTCAGCTCCCCCCAGGGGAACAAAACAGGATGGTATTAAATGTTAATTTTGCTCCTTTTCCCATGTTCTCCAGCTTACATTCTCCCCTCCGACTGTCCTCCCCCCCCGCCCCACAGTCCCACGCGCTCACTGCCTCCTGTCCCCATACATTTTCCTGGTGCTCGCCGCCACTGCCCAGCCCCTTGGCATGCATCGATTCCACTCAATGTCCTGGCATAGGGTAGGCAAAAACAGATGGGGAAGCAGCCCGGTGGTTTTGCCTTCCTTTGGGGAGGCCAAAGGGAAACCGCAGTCACCTGGATGCTGGCAGTCAGGTGCCACACAGGGCCTCTCCCGCAAGGCTGCAATTTTAATTTAATGCAGTATGGGTTGGGTGGGGTTTTTTTACTATTATTACTCTTTGCCTTCCCATGGTGCCCCAAGAACTAAGCTGTGTCGTCATGCTCCCTTAGGCAGCACCTCTCACCCTGGGAGAAGTTGCAGGACCTTCAAGGGACCTGTCTCCATGGCCCCTGACTGGAGCAGCTCAGCCAAGCCCTGATCCCACACGCAGTCCAGGCCTCCCTCCACCTTCCCAGCAGCCCGTTCTGGACAAAGACTTCACACAGAAACACTAAGGCTGGCTTTTTGGCTGGCTCAAATTTTGCTCTCCTTGAGCAAGCAAAGGCAAGAGTCCTTGGAAGGTCCTCCATGGAAACCCATGGGGGGTTTCTCCCTGCAGCGCCCCGCTCAGCCGAGGAACTCTGTATGGGGTGCAGAGGAGACCAAAACCATAGCGAGATGTTTAAAGGAGCCTGGATGATTCAGGAAGAACAGGTCCACCTGCCAGCTAATAAACAGCACGGTTGGATGCAACTGCCAACTCAGGAAGCCCCTGAAATACCAAGGTTGGGAAGCTGGAAAGAGCAGAGCTCCCCTCTCCATATAGCCTTTGCCCAAGCATCTGCCAAGGTTCCTGAGGTCCTGTGCTGGGTAGGAGGGACATTCCCTTGCAAAGCTGCTCCCCTGCTCAAGGAGCAGGAAACCACAGCTCTCACACAGCCTCTCGGCAGCTCAGGGATCTTCACGATCACTGCATCTCCTGCATCACGCTGGACAGGGCATTCACGTTGCCCTCCCTGCCCAGCAAAGTGGGACACAACCACCCTTTTCCACCAAATATAGCTGCTGTCAGGCAGGGAGATGGTCTCCACACACGCTGGCCAGACGCCGACTCAAGAGGACTCGAGGGCATGGTTACGTTTTGCACACTCGCAAGGTACCGCATGTGGAGCAGGAACATAGCAGGCCAGTGGACGAGTGACACCAGTTCCTCGTCCAATTGGGACCAGTAATGATAAAAGGCCCAACTCCCCTTGCTGCTTGTCCGGCCCACTGCTTAAACACTCCCAGGACAAAGGCTGAACAGGCCCAGATTTGCGTGTGATGCACCAGGAAACGTGTCCTTTGAACGGAGGCGAGTGGGAAGGGGGAAGATGACAGTTTTCTGGCATCCCATTTAATTTATTCCAACTTTATGCAGCTCAGCTTTTCCAAAAGAGAAAAAGAAAAACACAAAAGAAAACTTCCTGATTCCTAAACCAAACAAAAAGTACAAACTGCAGATGAGAGCCAGCGTGTGCAAGGTTTACATGAAAAAGCAGAACACCCTCGGATGTTAACAGAAAACATGTCGCATTTTTACAGTTACTTGGCTTTGCATGCAGGTGTGTTTCCTTTCTCTCTCGTGCGCTCTCACTCCCTCTCGTACACATCCACGTGCACACACCCCCACCCCTGACTTTCCAAAGGGGGTCCTTTCCCTGTCTGCAGGGGTCCAAACCCCTGCAAAGTCATGAGGGGCTTAATTTGCAGAGACCACCTGTGCCCTTTGCACTCGAGCTCTGAAATGTGGGGCCAAGAAGGGGGGAAAAAGCAACAAAACCCAGCGCTCCCCTTCTTCCAGAGCCCGTTGGGCTTTTTGCTTTTCCTTATCCAGATCAAAGTCCCCAGATGCAGGGGTATCAGCAGTAGGGACCCCGATGTGGTGTTTCTCCAGTGCCATTTGGCATTTCTGGGGTGTGCTGGGAGTTATCAGGGGCTGGTCCCATCCCCGGGGGTTGCGGTCAGGCAGGGCTGCTGCCTTTGCTGCTTGGCTTGTGCGGTGCAGGCACAGAGTACTCCCAGCCAGACCCTACGCTTGCCAGGGAACCTCCTTCCTCCACCCTAGTCAACCGAACCCCATAGAGGACCTGGGATCTGGAGGCTGTTTGCTACTCAGAAGCATTTGCCAGAAACTGGGAAATGCTTTATTCTTCCCCCCTTGATTTCATTTAAGGAAAGACCAAGACACTTACTGTACAGAGGATTTTTGCAATTGCTCTGCAAATGGTATCCCTATTAAAAAGGGCGGGGGAGGGGGGGGGAGAAAAAGGAAGAAAATAATAAAATCTCCTTGCTTAGGCGACAGGGAAGTTATTTATTCTTGGCATCTGTGTGTTCTGTACAGAAAGAAATCAACAGTTGAAATAATAGCAGACACATCGCTCCTCAGAGTGGTATGTCCAGCGCAAAACCTCTCAGAGCGCCTGGAGTCACTTGGATTTAATGTATACAAATGTGTGTGTGGGCAGAGGGGTGCGTGTGTGTCAGGGCCTTTACAAAGCAAGATATATACCGTAATTTACTTACAAAAAAAAAAAAAAAGAAAAAGTGTGTGCTGAATAGCAGATGCTCACTCCAGTCCCAAGCAAAAATGGAGGGACAAGGGCAGCTGCTTGGGAGTGCAGGTTTTAGATGGGGTTTTTTCCTATCTAGAAACAAAGAAAGAATGAGAGAGAGAGAGAGACACTCCCTGGCTTGTTATTCTAAATCTACACAGCCATCCTTCCACCCAGCCCCAGCAAGTTCACTTTAGCTCCCTCACATAAGCAGATCCTAAGAAATACTAGACAATAGCCCTTCAAACCCCCTGGAAAATCAAGTGTTTAGCTTCACCATCACTCAAAGGCCACATCCTCCCAGAGCAGCGGCTGGAGCCGGGTCCCTGCAGGGCTGGCTGTGCCCCAGCACCAGGAAGGGAAGCACCCAGGGGTGTTTTGGGGTGGACTGTCTCATCCTTAGCCCTTTCCCTCACCGATGCCTCCCCACCACACCAGCATGTTCCAGCTGGGAAGCCAGGGGCTTTCCTCCTTCCCTCCCTCGCCACCTCCCATGCCAGGACTGACAGCCAGGCTGGGGCACAGGGGACCAGCGGGACACAAGAGGCAGGCAACACAGTATTTACAGTCTTTGGTCTCGGGGAAAGAGGTGGGGAAAGGGTGGGGTTTTTTCCTTTGTTTTTTGTCCCACTCCTGCCCATGGTGAGGGGTTTTGCCCCCTGGGAGGTGTCGGGGAGCACACGGTGCTCCATGCTAGAGGGTGCGGGAAGGTGCTGCAAAGCAGCGGGGAGGACAGGGCCAGGGGGTGAGGAGCAAAAAAGACTGGTTCTCTGGCTTATGTTGGGCAAAAGACTATAGGAAAGCAGTCCCTTCTCCTTGCAACCCCCCTACCGCCCTTCCCCTCCTCTCATCCCTCCCGTCTCCAGGGGCTGGGCAGCAGGGGAATGAGGGCAGCACGCAGGACCCAACCCCAGTCTCTTCCAGAGCCTAAAGAGACACGCTGAAACCCATGTAAAATCCAACACTGGGGCCACGGTGAGCTGCCTCCAGCAAGCAGAATCACGTCCATCTACTGGCTCCGCAGGGCATGTGCTCCCCGGTCCTCCTGCTCGTGGGCTGTGTAGAAGAGGTGGCACTCAGGGTCCCCGCGGATGGTGGGTGCACCCTGGATCACCTTCCCGTGGATGGGGTCCACGCACCAGCACTCACCCCGCTGCCCGTTCACCGACATCTTGCACTGCATGAAGAGGGACAGGGCAGGCGTCAGAGGAGAAAATAGGGGGGAAAAACAACCCCCTTCCCAGCCCCACCACCCCACAGCAGAGCTGGCATCTCTCCAGCAATTTGGCACTTGTTTGGATTTCGGCAAGATTCATGGATGCTGCACTCAGACATGCCAGGGTCTGTGCTGCACCAGCATCACTGCTCCAGAAGTCCAGGCTGAGGGCTGGACCTCTTCTCTCAGAAGAGGTCCAGGGAGAGGAAGAAGAGGTAGCTGTGCCAGGGACCAAGAAGCCAATTTTAATGAACCACAAGGACAACTGCCCCCAAGACGCATCGCACTCTGTCAACTGTGGATGAAAGCATCCATGGAGTCAAAAATCTCCGAGGGAAGAAGGATGAGAGACTGACGGAGGAGCTGTGTTTAAGCTTCTTCTCACCTGCAAATTGGGCTAAACAAACTGAAACACGAGAGCAAGGTCCCCACAGCCAGACACAAATATGTTTCCAAACAGGGTTTCACTCTGTCCCAGAACAGAGGTAGGGACCATGGCGCATCTGGACCCAGACTCTGCTCCCCCCAGCCTGGTCTGGTTAGAGAGAAGTTTCTTGCCCTAATGGTTATTATCCACCTCTTGGCCTGGAAGGGCTGCAGGCACTTTGAACCTAATGCTCATGCCTCCATCCCCAGCAGATACATCTCTGAATAGGGTATGGCAGGAGACGCAGAGGTTACTCCAGCAGGCCAGCCTCTACAAAGCTGAATTCAAGCCATTTTCTGCAGCTGGACTGAGGTCAAAATGCAGCCTTGTTCATGGGAATAAAAAGCATGAAAAGAAAGGAAGAAAAAGCCTCCCCAGCAGGAGAGTGCATCTGGGCACCCTCCACCCAAGCACAGGCCCACAGGAGGTGGGAGCAACTGGGAATGCTTTTGTTGGCATCCACTTTCCAGCAAACGAAAAGGAGCTGATGCTCCGCTCTGGAAACCCAGATGGAGGGAAATGGGTATCACTTCACAGTTGCCTTGTTTGCCCTTATCCAGGGCAAGGTAGGGTGGGAAAAGAGAAAGCAATTTTTGTCCCCTCTCTTTCTGCAGCAGTGACCAGTGTGTAACCCATCTGCACGCTTCAGTGCAGGCTGACTTGCTTCCCAGGCACAAGGAGCAGCAGAAACTGTCTTTCCTTTTGCAGCACATGCTGCATTACTGCATTGCCCAGGCTCGTTCCCCAGACACAGCTCATCTCCTTACGGGGAATTTGCCAGCTCTGCTCCATGCACCCCTTCCAAGTGTGCTCATACCGGGGGATCCAGCCAGCCTGTGGGGCTCTTCAGGGGAAGGTGGAGGGTGAGGGTCCAGGCAGGACAGGGGAGAGAAAATGGACAGAGGGAGATTATCTCAGAGAACACTTTTTGTAATGCTTTTTTGGTTTTTTTAATGCTCCTCATCAAGGGGTAGAAGAATTCCTGAGAAAAAAGCTTAGCCATGAAAACAACAGGTTTTCTGGGGTCCCCTCCAAAGGCTCAGTTACACAGAGCTGTAAGAGGTGCTCATATCCAGGTACTATTCACATGTGGCTGCCAGTCAACCCTGGACAAGCTGTTTTGCTGCCCAAGATTTTTCCTGGCATTTTTTCCTCCATACCTCAGCTGCTGACACCTGCTGGTTTTGCATGACTGAAGCCAAGAAGTCAAAATTCAGACACACATTAAGTTGTTTGAGTCCTTTTGGGCCCCGTAAATACTTTCAGAAGGATGCTGCCCCCAACTCCCACCTCATCTGGAAGGAATCCCTCCTGGAACTGTGGGACCAGCCTCAATTTGTGGGGGAAAACCAGTAAAGTGTACTAGAAACCTTCCTGAACCCAGGAGAAGCGCTTTCTGCTTTGTCTGCAGGACAGGCCAGCATTCAGCCCCTCTCTGCTTTTCCTCTGTATCAGGGCCCAGCCAGGACAAGACTTGGCTCAAAGCACATGAAAACAGACCTGGACAGATAAGCAGCTCTTGCAGGGAAGAAAGAGTTCTGAAAGAAACAGATATTCCATCTCTGGGGTGCCCACAGCCAAATGTAGGTGTGGGTCTCATCTCCACTTGCTAGCCCATGGCTGCAGATGCACCTGGGTGTTACTGACCTGTCCATGCCACCTGCAATGGTTGCCATTTACTGCACACTTTGCACCACGTGTGCGACATCAGCCCAGCCCTCAGCTGCGTGTGACCCCATGGCTGCCACTGGGAGTGCAGCCATTCTGGGGCTCTGGGTCTCCCATTTACCTGTTTGAGATTGTACAAGCCGTGCTTGTCACAGTTGGGGATGTGGAGGGAGTAGAGGTGCTCCAGGGGACCTCGCTCATCTGGCAGCCGCATAGTGGAGATGCGTTCCAGGACCTGGTCCAGCTCCTGCTGACAAGGGGTCTGAAAAGAACCCAGAAAGCAGAAAACAAAACAAAAATCAGGGCTATGGGACCATTCAACGTTAACACTTTGGCCAACAGAAACACCAGCAGGGATGAACATGTGTGCACCTCCTCATGACACAGGTTTGCCACCAGGTCCCGCTGCAGACTTCACCTGCAGACACCCAAAATCAGTGCTGCATGTCCACACATGCTGATGTGTGGAGATCCACATAGGGAGATATGCACATCTCCCCCATGTGCCTCACGCAGCCAAGAGCCAACATGACACCAGGTCACAGGCCCTGGAGGCACAGAGGAGAAGCCTTAGAGATGCTCCCATGGGTCCCACTGGTGGTGACAAGTGATGTGAAGCAGGACTAATCCTGACAGACCAGGAGGGTTTCTATGAGCATAGCCCAGATCCCACACCTGTGATGCAGTTTTGGTCCAGAAGTGCAACTCAAAGCATGTGAGACCCCATGGGAGTGGAGGGGAAGCCCCGGGAATGAGAGTACCCAGCAAAGCCAGCCTCTGGAGGCATCCATCTTGCTCCACAGCAGCCCCAAGCCAGTGCTCCCAGCCAAGGCAGCCTGGTTGAATTATGCCTGATGTGAGCCGGAGTGAGTCCACACCTCTCTGCTTTTGCAGTTGCTGGGTTTTTTTCCAAAGGAGCAGCAGTGTGGGAGTTCTCCAAGTTGATGGTGAATGCATCTTATTTTGAACCTCTGCTTTGCCTGTTCCTTGGAGGGGATGAGGTCTCTCTTTTAAAGCCCCTTTCTGTCCCTGCGCTCCCCAGATATAAATACCCTATATGTTTAGAGAGATAGGTATTATGGACCTTTTGGGGTGGCTTTCCATCCCCAGCCCATCTAGTTGCCTTGACCAAGCTGCCCACTAGAGGGAAACCACGGCCAAGGACTGGAGGGCAGGGAGACAGGGAAGGGGACAGGGAGGACTCCGGGCACTCTCCCTGCTATGTGACATCCCCACAGCCCATCCTCGGGGCCTCTGCCCCCGTCCCCCCCCAACCTGGACTGGTGCTGCCCTGCAGCAGGCAGACACCCTTCCACCTCCCAAATCCCCTTGGGCCATCCCTGGCACTTGCTTAGGGAAAAAGGGCGTGAGAAAGCCAGTCCATGGGCAAAGGGCACACTCGCACCCCTGCGGAGGTAGGTGTTGAGCCAGTGGGACCCCCCTTCCCTGGCTCTGCCGCCAGGAGGTGAAGCTGCAATGAAAACAACGCCTCCTCGCCAGCACATCAAAGTTCATCAGATGGTGTGTTTGGCCTCAGCTTCAGGCCAAAACAAACATTTGCTTTTCCTTTTTTTCTCTCCCCCCTCCCCCCTTTTTTCCTTTGTCTTTTTTTTTTTCTTTTTAAGACAGTTTGTTGCAGATGTCACTAAGGCTTTTGCATTCAGCATTCCCCGGCAAGCCCGCAGCTGCCTCCATTAGCTCCCCACTCCCCGCTGCCCTCTCACCCTGCCCGTCGACAGCCGTGACTTCTTCGAGTCCTCATGGTTGTGATGGGGCTTGCCGACTTTTCCCATCTGCCGCTGCTGCTCGTTCACCTTCTCCCTCATAACCGCCAGCTCCTTCATGCCCGTCTTCATGGGCTTCCTCCCGCTGGCCCCGCTCAGGATCCCCGTGGTGCCGTCCACGTGGTTCTCAGCAAGGATGCTCTCGGACCGGTCATCGCCATTATCTGCAGGAGACAGAGCAGACAAAGAAAGGGTCAAGCTCAGCCAGGCGCTCTCTTACATGTTCATCCCATCCTGGATCACTTTCAAGCATGGCTAGCTACCAAGCCATAAAATCTTTGCATGCAAAAATTTTAAATTGCATTAGCCCTTTCATCTGGAAGGTAAGAATAGATCTTTTCATTCTGGAGTTATTACCACACTAAAAGACAGTTTAGAGAGCAGGGGAAATTGCTGCTGGAGAAGTTCTTTCTGGTTTTTCTTTGACCTTCTAAATTACTTCCCGAAGAATGTAATTTTCCCATCAGAAGTCCAGTTAGGTTAGGGATGCCAAGTGTACTTCGGCTCCAAAACTTAAAACCACAGTGATTAGTAACAATACCTTGAGTCCATCTATCAACCCCCAGAGTATCTCCAGGAATACTTACTCAATATTAATGTGCTAAAATAAATTCTCAGGCCTGCTTTCAAAAATACCTTGCCTCTGTTTTATGGCCACCCTAATTTCCCTTGGAGATCCTGCCATTTCAGTGATCGTCCTTGCTGTATTGTCTTTCACATCGTTTGTCATACAGTGTATTACTCATTTAGCTTCTACCTACTTCTGCATTTGGCCACTTCTGCTGACCGTGGAACAGCCCCACGTGTCCTGGGCCCAGCTCTGTCACTGCTGCAAGCCACAAGACCCCCAGCTAATTCAGCCATTTCAAAATCAGTTAGCAGAAATCTGGAGATAAACACTGGACTTCTTCCACCTCCCCCACTCTCTGCTTTGTGGATTTTCCCAGTTCACTGGGTCCTGTTTCTGAGAGCAATCCTTGCAAAAGTAGGACACGATGGTCACGATGCTGCAGACACCAGTCCCTTTGGACTTTGCGGTAGCAATGAGGACAGATCTCAATTCCTCCTGCTTGGTCCAGAAGCCCAGAAGGTGAAGCTGACCCCTCCTTGGTGCCTGGTCTCATCTGGCTGAGCAAGCACGTCTAACACTGTAGCTGGATCTAACACTGAAGCTGGCCCTGCTTTAAGCAGCGGCTTGGACCAAGATCTCCAGAGGTCCTTTCCAGCCCAAGTTATGATTCAACCCATGCATGCACATCACCTCTCACTGCAATAACCCAGGCTAAGTATGTCTCTCCATATATCTCTGTATATAGGAGCAATTCAGCAGCTCCACAGGTCCCACACCAGTGACAGACCAGGCCATTCTGGTCCTACAGTGGTGACAAACATGAAGTGTCTTTTAGCCTATGCCAAGGAGGAACTGTAAGCACCCAGCCTCCCAACATCAGCATTCTCTCCGGCACCTCTGATTTCAGCTTTCCAGCACTCCAGAACTCAGGCACTTACATAGAAGTAAAGAAATCACATCAAACTGTGCATGATGGAGGGCAAGCAATGCTTTAGCTCATGCAACAATACTTAATTTATGTATCTCTCCTGCTTCTTGGAAGGCCGAGCATACGGAGCATTTACAGATTTTAACATTTCCTTTTTTTCCAGAAGCTGCATTGTGATGTTTTGTCAGGGCATAGCTCTACTGTCATGACAGACAGTGAAAAATCATAACAGCAAGTGTTTTATTTCTGCCACAGCTTTCCAAGCTTTTTTCAGGTGTTACAACCCCAGGCTGACAGAGGAAACTGCAAGAAGAGTTTTGTCTGCACTCACTCAGCAAATGTGCAGCTGCCTGCAGACTGATGGCAAGAGAATGGCCCAAGCGGGCTGGATCAAAGAGCCACCCCAGCCCAGCACGCCATCCACAAGAAACCGTCAGCAGCTGCTTGGGGACACACATCAGAAGGACCATTCTCAATCTGTGCTGCAGACCAGCAGTAAAAGCACTTTCATGGCTGGAGACTGCATCTAACCCACAGGATTTAAAAGCCACCAACAGACCCCTCCCTCAATGGATTTGCCCAATATCCTTTTGAACTTCCTCACCATTTTGGCCTCATATCTCCCAATACTGGGATCATCCCACTTCCCAGAAATACTAAATGCATTTGGTCTGCAGGTTTTTAGCTGCTTAGGTAGAAACTGAAAAGCAAACACAGGGCAAAACCAATCTGGCAAAGTCCATGACTTTCCTCAATACTAGTTCCAGATGAGAACTGGGACCACGTTTGATAGCCAGACGGGCAAGCTCAAAGTCTGGGCTGCTGGCTGGCAATTGCCGTCTGGCCATCATCCTAGGAGCCGGACAAGGAATACTTTGAGCAGGAATCTTCTGTTTATACACCAGTCTCCCTGTTAATTAGAAACACATAGTGAGAATAGAGAAGGCCATGAGGCCGCCCTTCAGACAGGATCAAATGAAAAAGCACTGTGCAAGAGACGGGCAAGGCTGGCCAGGCTCTGATCCTCAGCGAGCTGCTTAGGAGGGTTTTAGCCTTCTGACACCTTTTGTGCTCCTCTCCTTGCTGTCCCACCAAGCTGTCAACAACAGCAGAAGAATGAGCGCAGCAGCAGGGCAGCATCTCAGACACGTTGCAGTCCCCTGCTTCATTCAGAAAACCAATGGTACAAACTGATGGAAAAGCAGCAAACTGGAAGCGGTGCCTTCCCCCATCGATTCTCGCTCCTTCCTGCCTCCAAATAAAATATATAGACATCTGCCCAAATAAGCACTGTGCTAGTAAATGAAGGCGAGCTGGTAAGCCTCTTGTCGGCTGATTCATTCACAAAACCTGCTTCTGATAATATTTTCTTTCATTTTTCTCACTTTCCAATGCTAACAAATACCAGCCCAAAGAAAACCACTGATGGGAGCAGAGTGCACAAGCCCATGTGCACGAACACACCCAGCGACAGGAGAGATTGGTCTTGGCTCCCGAGGCACCATCACAGGAGCAGAGACTAGGAAGGTCTATCAACTGCAAGCTCTCCTCTCCAAGGCCAAGCCAGTCATGGTGAGCCATACCTTTGCCCTGCTGCCAAGCTGGGCTGATCCACCTGGGGCTGATGCTGGAGCCCCATCACAGCTTTTCCCTCTCCCAAATCCGGTGCTGCTCTTAGGAGGAGGTCTCCTGATCTGGGGCTTGCAGGGATGCTCAATCACTGTGGAAGGGAGATGGGACAGAAGAAAGCTGGCCCCACATGCAAAGCACTGGCATTTCCTTCACGGACGAGCTGCGTGCACAGGAGGAGACTGAGCATCAGGTGCAGTGAACTGCATTTCAAAGAGCAAATGGGCCAGGTAGCAACAAGAAGAGTGGAGACATCAAGCCTCGAGGTTGGGAGAACACAGAACATGCCAAGAACCAAACAACACTTTTACAGCCAGATAATGCTTTTTAACACTGCCCAAAAGAAGCAAGTTGTGCATGCTTGCTTATGACTATCCATGAACCAATTAAGCCATCCATCAACCCTACTGGCATGGGATGGGCAGGTATGCAATTGCCTCAGATATACAACCCTAATCTGTTTGTCATCCTGGCAAACGTCCTTTTGCTGACCAATTTAAATTCACGCCAAATATATCTGTGAATGGAATGGTGCCAAACTCCAAAACAATTAAGTTTTATAGTTCTTCCATTTTCCTATGGCATGTGGAAAACATCTCCTGTGCTATTTTGGATCAAAAGGTAGAGCGCTTTGTGCAGGGCGGGACAAGTGTGACAGGAATCAAAGCAGATAGCTGAAGTTCCTCTGAACACTGATGTGGAGCCCATGAAACACCTCTCTCCATGCCAAGAAAATGATTTCTTTATGGCCTTTTTCAAGGAAAATTCCCATTGGCTTCAATGGGGTGAGGACTTGGCTGAGGTGAAAGCGTGTTCAAATGGCCATCAGCTAACATCTGTAGGAGCTGCACAGTCTCGCCAACATTTTCAACAGCGGCTACCAATTCTCCAGCACTGAAGTTTTCAAAAATCTGGTTTGACACCTCTAGGCACCTCCACGGAGACGGCTGAGAAAGAGGGGCTTAAACCTGCCACTTCCAGAGCTACAAGAAAAGAGTACCACACAGAAAAAGGCAGCTACCTGAACTTAAAAATATATCTTTATCCCTTCGAAGAGCCCTGAAGTGTATCTGGGCTGCGGGATGGGATCAAGCCAGTAGCACTCACTTAGCGTGAGAGGGCCAGCCTGTATCACAGGGAGCACGCACCATGCCAAGGACAGCAGCCGCCGTCTCCGGCACTGCTCTCTCTCTGCACTTGCTTTCCTTCCAACAGCTTGCCCACAGGCTTTCACGTGCATTTGCTTATCTGCCCAGGGTGTTTGCATAGCGTTTAAGTGCTGATTAAGGTCCCAGACCCACAGAAAGTTTCACCCAAGTGGCCTTCAACAACCTGCCTGGAGCCCTGCTAGACTCAGGTCCCAGTTGTGTCCCGGGCTGGACAGGGCTTACATCTCCCTCCTGCAGCAATCTCGGCCTCCGTCGGCCAGCACTTTCCCTCTGAAGACATCAAAGCGCTTTGCAGTTCATTAATTACCCTGGAGAGAGAAAGACGTGTTCATCCTGGGTTGCACATGGTAAAAAACAAAGGCATGGAAAAATCTGAGAGCATTGCCCAAAGCCACGCAGGGAATCGATGAGCAAACCCAGGAGCCTGCGCTCCTGCCCTGGCACTGCACCATGCACAGGAGCAAGCGCACTTGGGCCTGCAGAAATGCAGCATCTAGAGCGTGATTTTTTTTTCCACCCTGAGCAGTGCTGTCTGTCTCATCTAGTTGTGGTTTGTTTTTTTTTTTCCCCTCCAACACTTCTAGCTTCTTGTGGCCACAAGTTCTCCATTTCAGGATAATTTAAGTGCCTGTTCTGGGTTTTGCTTGCCACTTTTTATTTTAAGGAGCGGAGTTGCCTGTCCCAGGCTGCCAGGAACCCAGCACTTGTCCTTCGCAGCCTGAGAGCAGACAGGGCCTTTAAACCTGACCTTTAACATGCACAACAGTAATGGCTGGAGAATTACTTGCAGGAAGGTGGGGAAGGAGCAGACAAACCCCAACCGCAGCCCTGGTGACCTCTGCCTCAGTCTGCAAAGTATTTCTAGGAGAGCCCTGGGCAAAGGTTCCTGTGCAATAGCTTTGGTGTGGGTGTTGTTGACCTGGAGCTTGGATACCTCAGAAAACGTTTGCCAGCAGGGATTATACCGGCGTTGCAATTTCCTTGCAGCAGGAGCTGCCAAGAACAAAGTCCCCCCCAGGCCCTCTGGCCCATCCTACCCCAAAAAGGACCCAAGGTTTGCTGATTACCACTGCCAAACTGCAAAGCGCTGAGCCACGGCACAGCATTCGTCAGCGCTCAGCCGGTGGCGGAGGGGAAACGCGGGGGCACCGGTACATGCTCTGGCCGCAGGCGTAATCAAGCTGGGCTGGATGCAGCTCTCCAGAGGCAGACAAAACCAAAGCAGCCGCTCAAGTTTCAGTCTTCGCTTTGCACAAAAAAAAAAAAAAAAAAAAAAGGCACAACTGGGAAGTGCCACAGAGGGAGCATGAGCAATGGGCCGAGCCGGAGAGGGGATGACAGCAGAAGGGATCCAGAAGGGATGTAGAGCAGAGAAGCAGCCCTCCTGCCCCAGGACAACATCTCTCAGGGGCCAACCGTGGATGCTCAGGGGAGGAGCAGAAGAAAGGACACAATTACAGAGCAATCCCTCCCCAGCTCTCCTCCTGGCACTCAACAGTTCAGGAGCCAAAGCTTGCATCTAGACTGGGTTTAATAGCCATTGACGGGCCTAACTGGGGAGGACTCATGCATGATCCCTTTCTGGATTCAACTACAGGGAGCCCCTCCATACCTCCTCCTGGTCCCCTCTCCCAGCCAGCAGCCTGTTCTGCTTAGCCTCATCTGGTTCTGCACAGGCAACATGTGGATGTTTAAGCACTTGATTTGGTTGCAGAGGACACAGAGCCAGCATTCCTGGGCTGCCCAGGGGTGTCTATGCCACCCAGCTTTTGGGAGGGCTGGCAGGAAGGCTGGTCTCCCAGAATCTCTCAGAACCATGGGCTCCCATTAGACACAGAGATGGAGATCAGCTCGGAGCATCTCTCTTTCTGCCAAGGAGCTCCTCAGCGTGGGTTTCTGGGATCCCCTGCCTGCCTATGCTCCCCAGGGTTCTTTCATCATGCGAACTTGCTCAGTAACAGCGAGGCAATTGCACACCACAGCCAGAAAATTCCTGCATCAGTCTCCAAGAGCTTGTTTCACCTCTGTGATAAGCTGTCCACAAAGCACTCCGAGATCCCCTGGGGCTCTGCAAACACCCTTTATTTTTGCCGTGAGATCTTTTCAGCCCATCTCTACCAGCAGGGAGGGCAGGACTGGGGAGGGAACGGCATGTTCTGGCCAGGGGTTGCTTAGCAAGCTCCTCTCCCTGCCCTGAGCGGCTGGCACCGAGGGGTGATCCAAGGGGCACCCAGTGCCTTCCTTTGGCTCGGGGATCCTGCAGGAAATGCTTTATGCTCCTCCAAAGTCCCAGGGACATTGACTTGGAGCAGCACAGCTTTCAGCAGCCTGCTTCGCTCTCTTTTCTCTGCCCATTCCTGGTGGCTGGAGAGAGTAACTTTCCCTCCTTCATCCACCTAGGTCCCGAGCCAGAGAAAAACCTCTTACCCAGCGCACAGTGCCCTATAGTGTGCCTGTGCCCCACCGCACACAAACTCCTCTGGCACCCTGGAGGAAGCACAGAAGTGATACTGAAGTGGAGCTTATGTCAGATGAGGGAAGAAGAGGGACCAAGATATCGCTTTCCCTGGGCTTTACTTCAAACAGACTTTTTTCCTTTTTTTAAATCATGTTTGTAGACTGGTTTCCCAAGGATACAGGACTTGTGCAATAACACAGCCTGCCTCTATGTGTTCCTGCATGTGCATGTGTTTGTATGACTGCCTGTCTCCCTATTAGTCCTCCTCCCCCCTCCACCTCCCGATATATCTACAAACACGTCAGCAAATGCCAACTACATCTCAAACAGGAACAGAATTCTCAAAAATAGTAAGTTTCCACCATTTCATGGAAATGTGCAGCCAGGCTGAAGAGAGATAAAATAGCAGGGTTTGTTTTGTTAGCTTTCTTTCCAAACGATTCGACTGATGGGCTGTGTAGCACATCACCAGCCCACTCAAGCACAAACCACTGCTGGGGAAGGTCTGCTCCAGCCCTCCTCCTACCAACAGTGAGCCTGCAAGCGTTGTTTGCAACATCCTGCTCCCTCCCGCGCCAGCCGTTCGCTTCATGCCAAGAACGATAAGGGAAAATGCTGTTCAGGTCCCTCAAGAATACAGGGGAACACTTCAAGTCCCCTCGTTTACCCAACTTCCACTTGCAATCCTGCTTTTCTTTCACCTACTTCTTCCCCCGAGCGTGGGGCTGCTGAGCATCCCAACACGCACCTACAGCAGACACTCTCCGGACTCGCCTAAAAGCTGAGGAGCCAGAAGGTCTCATCTTGTGGCTGATGACAGTGGTTTTGAGCATGTGCTTAACGTCAACATGCACGAAGGCAGCTTGCTCAGGGGAAAGACCTTAATATGTTTGGAAAAAGTTTTGCTGAGTGAGGCTCTCCGAGCTCCCTGCCACCATAAAAGCATTCCCCCTTGTTAGTGAACCGTATCTCAGCCCTTTCAACACACTTCTCCGATTAGCCCTCCACAAAGCTGCAACCTTCCCAGCAGAACCAAATGAATTAACTAGAAAACACTTCCAAGCTTAAATTAATTGCACTGCAGCTTCCCGATTTGACCTTGACCCCATCTGTAAAATCCCCAGAGTAGCTGCTACTTAGTCATTAGGGGCCTGAATGAAACAAGCCGTTAACCTTACCAGGCCAAGCCTCTGCTCTCCTTCCCCAGTCACTCGCATGCATGCATATGGTCGTTGGTGCCCCAGCCACCCCAAAAAGCCTGCACCAACTTCTAGTATAAGCTCGGCTCCTAAATCTTCTGTTCCTATGAATTTCCAGAATGAAACCAGACCACAAAACCATCTCGTTCATTTCCTACAGGTTTTACTGCTGTGTTTGAATTACCTTTATTTCCCCAGCTTGTTTTAGGAAACACAGGCTCACTCTGACCCCAAGTCCAAGCCCACTGGGGCTTTTGCATTCCACAATCCAGACTATGCAAGCGTAGAAGAGCTTTCCTTACCACAGCCTACACGAGGGTGCCTACATGTTAATTATCTAGATGATCTCTGTTTGGCATTGGGATGCAGCACCTCTCTTTCCTGCAGGAGAGCCAGAGGCTGGCAGAGTTACAGGAGCTGTGACTATCAACAAGGCTGATTCCCAGGTATGACACTCTGCGGCCCGCCAGAAAGGGCCAATGAAGGACTGTCTGATGGACATGCAATCACAAAGAAGAAACTCTGAATTCACACTAAACATTTCTGCCTCCCTCATACATTTTTGGAAACAGTATATACAAGACCTGTTCAGACTCTTCTCCTATTTTAAGATTATTACCTTTCTAGGTGTAGGCAGTGACAAGCAAACACCAAGTTAGCTGCAGACAGACTGTCAAAAATCAGTTTGAACATGCACCAAGGAAAGATATGCTACTGGAGGAAGTGCTCACATATGCCCATTGGGGTCTTGAAATCCATGTAATGTGCCACTTGAACAGGGTGCTTTAGCCAAATACAAGACATCTTGCTCCAAGGAGAGGCGGCTGAGGGAAATTTTGTGGTCTTTATCATATGAGAAGCTAGGTGAGTCTAGGGGTTGTTTCTGACAATGCCCTCTGCCTGTTCTGGCTCCTCAAGGATGGCTTAGCTCACCAGAAAGATGTCCTCTGGCTCTGGAAGCCCAGCTGTGCCCTTTGGTGCCTGATCACAACCCCCACCAAGATCAACAGCTGGTGGGGAAGCGGCTCTGGACAGGGCATGACCAGAGGAGCCTACGGCAGAGCATTTCTGCACGCCTTCTGGGAAGGCTGCGTGCAGAGCGACCAAAAGTCTGACCTTCTGCCCTGCAGAAAGGTGGAAAAGCTTCAAAATCAGGAGGAAAAAAATACTACCAGTAAAGCAAAAAAAGACTTAAAACCCCCCAAAGGTCAGAGCAGTGCCCCACCCTGCCTGTGAGAGCCATCTCTCGCCTACCTCCGATATTGCTCCACTCCCTTCTCAGCCACATTCGCTTCTCCGGTTATTATGACTATTGCATGCAAATGGAATGAACTTCAGCCATTTGTATTACTAGTTTTTAAATAACATCTCACTTTTCCACAGTCGATTTTCCAGACGGTGGCTCAGTCCAGGGCTCCCCTCACCACCCACCCAAATCTCATTGCGCATTTCCTCAGTCTGCTTTTTTTAAAACGCACCATTATTACAGTAATTCCTTCCTACCTTCTCCTCAGAAACCCTGCCAGAGCCCAAGAGCAACTACCACCAGTGTCACCTCGAGGTCTGCTGTACCTACTGTCCCCCATGCAGCCCCCGAGCCAAGCACCAGCCCTCAAAGCCAACCCTGTGACTGCTTTTTCCCCAGGAACCTGCATTCCCCAGGCACAAAACACAAGTGCCTCCAAATACAACCAGAGCACTGAATTGTTGGTGGAAAGAGGCAGTATCTGCTGTAATTTAGTTGTGAGTCTCTTCTGCCCACCAGCATCTCCCACCTGCCTCCAGCACTCACAGACATTATCCTTCCTTCCTTCCTCATGGGGGCTATTACCAAGTTGCCATATCCCCAAGTTGAGCTGTTCACAGATTGTGGTTTTTCTCATTTGATGTTCAAGCTAAACAACATTGCAATTGTTTCAGGTTATGTCAAAACACTTTGTTCATCTGTTCTTGGGGCAATATTTCACTCAGTTTTGCAGTCATTTTGCTGGATTTCTTTAACCCTTGTTTTATCATTCTCCCAGGTAGGGGCAGAGTCGAATTTGAACCCTCATGTTAGAGTACACCACGAGAAGGGACTGAACCTGGTCTTGCATATGTATTTATTATGCACATTTACTATTTATCTTACTATGTGCATTTACTGAAATAAGGCAACTGCCACTTTCTAGGCATGAAGTCTTTATTGATACAACACTGCTACTGAAATGAACAGGACTTTTGCCAAAATTAAGACTTGCAGATTTGTCCCACTGCTGAATGACATGCACACATGCAGTAATGCCGTGAAGGGCTCAGACTCATGGACAGGCTATCAGAAGGCAGCAATTTACTGCAGATAGGCTGATCGGTAATAACTGTTTATGGCAGACAACAGCCATGCATATGCAAGTAATGCAAGTTACCTTTATGGTCCTTCAGTGACTTCCAACCTCCAGAGCCTACAGCATGGCTAGATCAATGTCACTTGGCCTTCAGAAGGGGAAGTTTCCTCCCCCACAGGTGGGAGGGAAGCAGTGCAAGGCAGCCTGCTGCTTCGCCCTGCTGTGTCATTGCTTTGGTCTCTTGCCTTTATAGAGAACGGGGTTGGATCTCACTTTGTTTCCAAACGACTCTGTATTTTGGGCCACCCATGAAGTTGCCCAAGCTCCAACCTCAGGAGTATGCAGACTCCCGCTGAGCAAAAGGCAGGAAGAGAGAGTCATAAAACTGTGGTAGAGGAAGGAAGAAAAGAAAGGGGAATATCAGTCAGCTGCATTCCCAAGGAGGAGGGAGGCATTGCAAAGCTTAAAAAACAGACCGCCACAAAATAGAGTGATGAAGACAGATGTGATAAGCCAGCTGAACCAGTGGAAGGGAAGCTCGGGTGTGCAATGGTCAGCCCTCCACTGGAACAGCTCCAGAAACCATTTCATGTACATCCAGCCAGCACACTCAGCACCAGTGCCCTGGCATGTTTGCTGTGCACCCCACATACACAGCACCCCTTTCCTGACCAGAGGATCCAACTACCACCTAACGGCTTGGAAGATAGCCAGGCTTGTAGCAAAGAGCCCTTTAAAGGGGGGAGCTGCTGGTACGTGGTGGTGGGGTAGTCCCCAAGTTAAAGCAAACCACCCATGCCTGTTTTAACAAGCCAAATAGTTAAAACGCTGAGCTTCTGCAAAAAAATGCCAGGGAATCCCTGACTTCAAGAACAATTGGTGTTTGCATGGCATTCACCCCAAAATGCTGGACAGCTTCACCTGGCTTGTGGCATACTGATATTCAAGTCCTTCTCCAAGCCAACCCTGCACATGGTCTAAGCCTGGCCCAGGTGAGCCTCCCCAGCCAAAACCCGGCCAGCTGCTCTGCAGCAAGTACCACCCTGTACACTGCAGGTGTTGTACAGCATGTGAATAACATGTTTTACCTGGCCTTCATCCATCTTCTTACACCTGAAAGCATCTCACAGCTTTCTGCTGCATTTTTGAACCCCCAAATTTGCAAAACAAAACGTGGCAGTCATTTAAGGGCATGTTACTCCCCAGGCATAGGGTCTGGGGAAGGAGCACATCAAGGGGCCACTGCAACCTCCCGGGAGCACTAAGGTGGGAGGCTGTCATTAAATAAATTGCCCTGGAGCACCATAATTAACCCACCCTCACTGCTCTCAGACAGACCACCACAAACTGAAAAGCACCATAACTGCAGCCAACCCAGGGACAAGGGGGCAAGAGCTGAAGGGACAGTGGGAAACATCAGCCCTGAGCACCCACATAGCCTCCGAGGGCTTTCATCAGCCCCCAGAACAAAAGCGCTGCTGCACCATTCCCTGTTGGGAAGCAATGGGCACATGCACCCACCTCCATCGCACTCGGCCCATAAAACTCCACTTCATTAGAGCCACTGTTGCCACATCTGTTAGTGCTTTAAAGCACGTACATCTGGCTTAATTGAGCACTTGACTTTATTGCTGCTTTATCTCCATTTTCTGAGCAGGCCTTAGGGAAAGGGTTTTGTGCATTTTGGGTTTGGTTTTTTTTTTTCCTTCTTCCTTTTTAAAATTTTTTCCACTGAAATCCTACCTAAAGCAGGAACAAAAGCCCCTGTGACAGTTGCTCACACGCTGGGGGCTGCTTTTAGGAAGGTCTCCCCTCTAAACAATGAGCCCCATCCTAAATAATCTGGTTTATATGCTCCAAAGCTGCAGAGCCTCAAGACACCAATCCTCCCCTCCCACTCTCCCTCTGTGCCCCCTGGAGAGAAAAAAAAGAAAAAGTTACTGGTGGAAGGTGTCGCAGTACATGCCAGGGAGAAAAGAAAGAAAAGGAAAAGGATCTTGATGCCCCTGCAGTCTCTGAAACTTTGCTTCTGCCAAGTTACAACAAACAGGAAAAGCAGACTCAAAACACAGCCCCCACACGTCCCCCTCAATCCACCCAGCGCAAGCTGCACTAGTGCCAGCTACCGCTCACAAACAATCGTGCTGAGAGCCTCCTCTGGCACATCCTTCCAGGTGGCCTGAACAACAGAAAAGCCCAGCTCAGGAAGCCTGCGTCCAATGCATGGGGCGCTTGAAATCCCTTCCAGGAAGCGCAAAGGTCCTTCATGCCCCCAGACAGAGGAAAGGTTACCCACAAGCGCCCTTGCCAGCTCCTATGCTGGAAGATGCTTGTTTCCCTGTGAAAGTAAGAGCCAGGCACACAGTAGCTGGGAATGGAGAGGAGAACTGGCTGCAAAGTTGGCTGTTTTCCCACTAAGACACCCCAAGTGCTTCCCAGCCACCATGAGAACAACAGGACTGGTCCCTCCTGCGGGAAGGGGTCAGGGCACCATTGCTGGGCTGCAGCATCCTCCCAGGGACGCATCCCCAGCATCTTTCCACAGCTCTCAGGCCATGATCTGGCATGGGCAGGTACCAGCAGTGTCTCCAAAGCCTGGCTTTAAAACACTGCCCCAGATAGTATTTCTCTTGCCACGGACTGAGGCTGGGACCGCTCAGCGGGCAGCCTGGCTTTCACCGAGCACCAAATGCACAGCAGATGCATTATGCTTCTTGATGCTAACACAGGATACAACCCACACATGCAGCCCAGGAGCTTTATACCTGCTAAGAGCAGGACAACCTGCTGAAACCAGGACTATTGCAGCTTCAGGGTAAATGGCTAGATGAAAAGCGATGCCTCATCACACCACCACACATCATGGCTGTGATGCAGCAATCCCCACGATCTGTTTTGAACACTCGGAAGCAAGCTCCTCAGTGACACCACTTGCTTTTTGTGCCCATCAGGTACATTCCTCGCTCCCACCGGTCATTGCTCCAGATCTGCTGCCCTGACCATCGCTACTTCTTCTCCTGCCCCCCACCCACAAGGGAGTCCTGTTCAGCCAGCATCACTCTGATCCCTCCTTGTAAGCTCTGGCTTTCAACTCTTCCAATGGAAGCAGGCATTGATGTCCTGCCTGTCCCCCTTCCTACGAGAGTAAGATATTCAAAGCACTGTCAGCTTTCCCAATGCTGTGTTCCAGTTTGATTTCATGCTGTGGTGCTGCGTCCAACCATCTTTTATCCCCGCTGCCTGGTATCTTTTCTCAGATGTCTAAAACACAAAAGCCACCCCTGAAGCGAGCAAAAAGCAAGGCGTACTAGCAGCAGCCGAATGAGTTCCCCTGGTCCTTCCTGCCCCAGTCCAACAAGACTTAAAGCACAGAAGAAGAAACATCTGAATAGTGAAGTGAGAGAGGGTCAAAATGTAATTAAGCTCCTATCCCAAACTGTTAGTGGGTATTGCTGTGGGTTTGAGAGTTAGTCAGACACTTCTGTTTCACCAGAGAGGAAGAAAATCTCATCTTTAACAAGACAAGCTCTTCTGGATTCCTTGGGAGGAAGGCAGTAAGCAAACTACAATTTCTAAACCTCTCCCTGTCCTCTTCCCTTCCTCCAGCAAGGCTCATATGCACAAAGCAGAGACATCTTTTCTATCAAAAAATCCCTCTTTATGCTTTCCAACTGAACCCAGCTGGGCTCTACCCATAGGAAGGGCCAGCTCAAGTCATCCTCACAAGGACACCCCATCTTCCAAAGTTGTGGAAGGCAGAGAATTTAGATACTGCAGCACATAAAAAGCAAAACCTGCAACCAGAGCCTCTGACTGCATGCCCTCTACTCAGGGTCCATGCGCTCCATGAGCCAAGTATGGCTTACGTGCAAACCATGTTAACCTCCCTTCAGCTGAGAGCCACGGAGAGGGGACAGCAGAGGGCATCTGCAGCGATGCTCGCCAGTGAGAGAAGGAGTGGGCTGTGGCGGTTCCTTGTACGGAGACCAAACCAGTCATGAGTCCAAAATACAAGCTGACCATGATGCAGAAGCTCATCCACACAGAGGCTGAGGGACGAGCAGAGCAGACCTGCCCAGCTACACATAGCTTGTTTGAGGCCCCAGCACATGACTCTTCTTCATGTCCCCCTGCCAAGGCACCAGTGCACTCTTCCAGCCCTGGGCTGCTATCTCCATGATCCACCAGCAGCTACAGCTGTGGTCAGCAGATGTTAGGAGGAATGCAAGGACTGATCTTTTCCTCTGCTTCTGGAAACCAATGGCACAGGGACTTTCCAAGCCAGAGGCTGCACACGGATCTTCATACTTCATAGCCAGCCATCCCTCTGAATTTCTATACTCCCTTTTAGAAGCCATTTGTACCAAGGAGATTTCCAACCTCCTACAGCAATGGCTTTCACGGTTTAATTCTGTGCCTTGCTCCCCCAGATGTGCTACTTGATCTTTTCATGGGATGCCAAATGAAACTGAAAAATAGTGATCTTCTCATTCCTCCCCCTATTCACAATTTCATAGCTATCCATCTCAGCCCACAGGAGCAAGTCAGCAGAAAGACCCAAGCACCGAAGTGCAGGTCTTCATACTCTGTTGAGACAGGTTTTGAAGACCACTTAATCAAGGAGTGACCTTCAGAAAGCAATACGCACCTGCTGTGTGCCACGCACACCTCCATCATGCCTCCGAAATCAACTGCAGCCCTCACGAGGGGCTGGGAGCCAGGACACCTCTTCTTTAAAGAGACGTGAAAAGGCCGGGCATTTTTCTAATACAGAAGGCCTTGGCACAAACTGAGGGCACAGGAACAAAGCCAAAGCACATGGAAAACAGCAGCAGCAGCAGTTCTTACTGGTGCCTGTCTAATTGGAGAGCCGGGACACCACCCGAGAGCAAGGGATTCATTGCAAGCTCCTGACAAGCTGCACGGGGTGCCCTGATGTCGGGAGAGACCCCTCCAGTGCCACCCCCCTCGCTGCCCCAACAGCCCCAGCCCATCAGCACTCGCTCTTTTCACAGGCTGCTCTTTCTCAAAAGCCTGCAAAGCGTGTTGGCTGGGCCCCAATGAAAGCACCTTCTAATGGGATTTTTCAGGTTTCAAGCATATCAGTGTCTGGCACAGGCTGAAGTAATTAAGAAGACGTCCAACAGACTATCTGGCATTGATTAACCGGCTATTTACCACTATGAACATTGCAAATCCCAGTCTAAAACTCCGCACCAAAACACTAGCTTTTTCCTAATTGTTTTCTCCTTTGCCCCATACCTGCCTTTCACAAAGCCCAGCCGTGGCCTCTCTCACACCGCTCCCTTGGCCTCGCTGTGCTTTGCCTTGCTAAATAAACCGTGATGGTGTCAGCTGGGCTAAAGCTGGAAGGCTTGCTGAGGGTTAAAGGGAAAAGTGTGTTACTCTTGGCAAACAGATAAACCCAGTTTTCTGAACAGGCCTCAAGATGGACAGACACATGAGCTTGCAATCATCATGTTTGCATTTGACCCTTCCTATTGAATACCAGGGTAAGAAAATCCTTGGGCTGATCTCATTTCTATCCACTTCACTGGGTTTGTCCCTACACAGCCACTGATCTGTTCACCATCAAGTTCCTCCAGACCAGAGACATCCCTAAAGCTGCAGCAGCCGAGTTATAGACTCATTTCACTACATCTCCCTCCTACATCACTTAGAAAGTGTGCCTGGAGGAGCAGCAAACAGGTAGCCCTGGAGGGAAGGGTTTGTAGTCAGCACAAAGGGTTATTGGTGGCATTTAACACCTCACAGGAGCGGTAATGCAAATTCTGCAGGGAGAGAGCATTCAAAGACAGGATTTGTTACAGCAGCCAAGACAGCAGAGTTGGCAGGTCCAGTTTCACTGGAAGCAGACTGGGAAGCAGGCAGAGGAGGACCCCCATGCAGCAGGCTGAGCGAGCCCTGCAAAGTGCCAGTGGGTCTCATCATGCAACAGCCCAACATGCAGAGAACGAAAGATCAGTGGGTTTTTAAACAGCAATTGCTGTTTCCATACACAGACCAGACTGCATAATGCACCGCATGGGCCACCTCTTCTAGACACACCAAGCGAATTATCAGAGTACTTCCACTCTCTCTGCATGAAATATCCCCAGCAGGTATGTCACCCCCTCTCTTTGAAGGACAAGTAGGAAGGTCTTCCATTTCCAGGGAGCTCCAAAGGAGCAAAATGCACTCAGCATTTTGGGTCCAGTATTTGCACACAGTATTTGGGTCCTCCCCAGCAAAGCTGTATCATCTCTGCTCCCAGTGCCTCCCCCCCAGCAGCACCAGAGATGCATGGAAAGACCAGAGATCGGTGGGGCAGGACTCTGCCTCTTTTGATATCTGCAAAATACTATGTAAATTGATGGGGCAGCACAAATGTTTATTATTAAGGGAGCGTAAAAGACGACGAGAATGGAAACTGCTAATCAATAATGAAAAGCAAAAGTGAATAAAACCTGCAGAGAAAATTCCCCACAAGCTTCTTACTCATTCCTAAAATACAACTGTAATGGAGCACCACAGAAGAAAGCAGGATAAATTGACCAGACAAGATATTAAAAAGGAAAAAGAGCAACCAGGGAAAATTTGACTTCTCCTATAGTTAAGTATATGAAGACCAGAAAGGAATTAATGACACTTGCAAATAGTCAACTGTTACCAAGATGAAGACTTTACTGGATGAGACAGACATGAACAATCCAATTAATTAGCCACAGTTTACAAAAGGGTTGTGATGGTGTCTCCTGTTGCGAGTGATTTTAAAGTCAAAATTGAATGTCTTTTGTAAAGCTCTATTCAAAACAGCAATTCACACAGCAAAAATCTGTGGTCTGAATTGGACCAAGAGTCAGGCTTAAGGATGGGACACCCTCATTCTGGCCTTAAAGCTGTGAAAAATGAACCCCGAAGTACCAGAGATTAATGCACCTAGGAGAAGACCTGACATTGCATGGGCTGACCCCTCAACCAAGTACCTCTGCCAAAGAAAACGGAAGTGCTCAGATCAGACCTGCTACTGTGGAGCTGGTAAGTGTGGGATGGAGGTCTCCAGATGATGATTCCTTACAAAAGAGGCCTTGATCAGTTGCCATGGCTGATGAGGTTAGCATAAATCCTTAAATCAGACAGGAAACGAGGCAGCGTTGATACAACGAAACAGCCCCGGAGACAGACAAAGGAACATACTCTTAATAGAGCATCAGGTGGTGGAAAATGTGAGAAGTCACTGGAGAAGTCATCCAGACAAATTAACTGGAAAATGGCAGAAGGCTGATGAATATTTGGCGCTGAAACAGCCATCAGCCTCCCTGGGATGTTCCCAGAATGAAACTGTAGAATGAGCCATAAATAGTCTGAAGTGCATCTTGCTCCTTTGCCCCAAAGACAGCATGGCTGCACTGGGGGAGCTTGGAGGTAGAGAAAAGCAAATGCCTAAAATCCAACCCTCACTGAGTCACAGGAATAAATCACTCTACAGCAATCTACAAAGGACCACTGTAAGCTGGGGAAGAGCCTTCTGGAGACCTTAAAGGCATGTGACACTTCTCAATTTCTCTCCTGCCAGCTTTTGTTTCATTTGCAATTAAAGTATCAGAGATGCCAGCTATCCTTTTCCCTGTTTCTGTTGGGGCTGTTGGCCTCAAAAAACATACCTGATACCTCCGCTTGAACAAATGATTCTCTATCAAGGGCTTCCTAACTTTACCACATTATCTAGTTATTGGCATTGTACAAGGGCTTTGTTCTAAAATCTTCCCCCATTTCCCCGTTGCAAATATTCACTTTCTGAGCACTTGCCATTTCTCCATTCCCCAAATCCCCCTTCATTGAAAGTTTAAGGTCACAAAGTACAGATTTCCTCATTTCATTTCCCCCCAAAGCCAGAGTAATTTGGCTTGGCTGCACAGCAAACTCTAGAGCCTACAGAAAACAAACACATAGGACACTTCTGTTACCCTGAAATGCTGAGCAATAAAATCTCAGTAAATAAATAAATACATGGAAATTTGCTTTAGGTCAGAGAATGTCATGCTGCTTGGTTTGCTACAAAAAAAAAAAAATTAAAAAAAGAAAACAGACAGGCAGACTGGGGTCCTGCACCTAGAAAACACTATTAACAAAGGCAGCAAAAAAATCTCTACATCTCCATTCCCTTTGAAAATTCAGTACAGTAACTTATTGTGAAAGAGGAACACTGCTTTAGCCTAGATCCAACTGCACTTTGAACCAGACCCCAAATTCTGAGAGCATAATTTTATTTTGAATTTGGTGGTTAAATATTGATCTTTAACCACCACTCTCCCATGACAAAACTTCCCTTTTGCCAAGCCGAAGGAATATTAGTATGGCAAGGTTGGCCCTACATTTCCCTGTGCACTGACAAAACCTGCTGAGCCCACTAACAGAACTAAAAAAGTTTTTTAAAAAAAAATCTTGTTTAAGGGAAAAACAAAATCCTCCCTGGTATTAGTGCAAGGGCCTCCTGAGCCATGGATGTGGGACTGGCCATCAGCCACATCGCACCACCCTCCTTGGGAACAGCAAAGCATCCGCCCTGCCCTCGAGGCTTCACCTGGAGACCATGTCCTAGAAGCACAGTGCTCCAGCCAGCAGATGCTGCTGCATTTTCTAGACAGGGTATTATTAGGGCCGAGTTATAGTATGCTGTGCTCATGCCAACACTCTTCTCTAGCTCACGGCACTCCTTCCCCTCCCCATCCTTGTTTCCCTCCTGTATCCCGAGGTAGCAGCCAAGTCCTCCCCTGCCAAGCCCTCCTCATGGCACATGCTCCCGCTCCCCTGGAGCTCATCCCTGCACCTGCCCACATCCATTTTTTCAAGCTCATGACTGCAGCCAAGGGCTTGCCAGAGGCTTTCAGAGGGGTTAACACTTCTCTCCCCCTGTGGGATGCTTCTCTCTGGATATAGGGTGAGCTTGGGTGGTTTTTACAAAGCAGGACCCGAGTGGCAGTCCACCCTCACCCTGGGACTGATTAAAACATACAGGTCTTAGTTGTCCACCGACATATTTTGCTAGCAAAATTCCTGTTCATGTAAGCCTCCAGTCTGGTCTTTCACTGCCCGTCCCAGCACTCTGTGCTATTCAGTTTTATCCCGTTCCTGACCCTGTCACCCCTCCACATCACTTACCCTAAAGAGTTTTTGTGAGCTTTCTCTCTCCATGACAATGAACCTAACTCAGTGCAATCACAAGTGTTCAACACCTACAGTTTCCACCAGGGCCATCACTGCAAACCCACAGCCACGTACACCTCACTTCTTACCCCTGGGGTCCTCTGCAGCCAAATCCCACCATCACTGCACAAGCCTCTGTCACTCCCTCACCACTTCTCAAACTGACTCCCCTTGTCCCTATTTTAAGGAATATTTTCTCATATGCATTTGTAGCTACTGCTCCATGGGAGATCACACAGACCAGATAACTGATTTTTCAGAAAAGTGCAGTGTACCAGACAAAAGTATCGGCTCAGCCTGGCATGATCCACCTTTGCTTCAACTGTTTGGCATTTACCTTCAAGTCCTTTATTACTCTGTTCTCTAGATCTGCCAGTGTCATCCACAGCTGAGGTCAGATTAATGGGTCTGTATTTTTTGAATCACTCCCTCACCTTTGGAGATCTGAAATACTGGGTCCCTGTCTCCTATTTACCACCATGACCTAAAAATCTTTATACATGACAGGGATTTTTCTTTTGTCCTTGTCCCTTCAGAAAGTGGGGCTGGTGTTCCTGGCCTCTGCTCTCTGCCTGATTTCAATCAATTTAATTCTTTGACTTTTGGTTTTTCCCCTCAGTTTTCAAGGTTTCCATGTCCTCATCCCCTCTAACTGTACTGAACGCTGAAGCAAAGTTTAGTTAATACTGGAGCCATACCTAGATCATCTTTAATCTCCAGTTGGTCCTCACTGCACAGCGGCTTCAAGTCTCTTTTTATTTATGTAGCTGAGAAACCTGTTGCTATTTGTTTTAATTTCCTTTGCCAGGCCTAAAGCAGCTTGACTTTTGGCAATTCTCATTTTATCCCTACCCCTCCTGACCTCCAAGACATTGCTTTTTTTGCCGATTAGTCTTTTTTTCCATTCCTTACAGACTCTGTTTAATCCCAACTATCCTTTTTAAGGTGGCTGTTCACCAGCTTCAGCCTGGAGCCCTTTCCTGCCGTGTTTTCCTCCTTTGCTTGGGATCCCTGGTCCAGATAGTTTCTGCACCTCTGAATTAGAGAGAGGCTCTGAATTCGAGTTCTCATGCTTCTCTGCCCAGATGACTTCACCCATCAGGTTTTTTCATTTTTCAAAGCTTGCCCTTTCAAAGACAAGTATCCTAGTTCCAGACCTACTTTTGTTTAGGCTGCCACTTAATTTAAAAGGAAACCTTTTTATGAGCACTAAGTCCAAGTTTCCTCTGTACAATCAGGCCCTCCTGTAACATCAACACTAGTTACCAAAACAAAACCTAAAATAGCACCTCCATTTGCTGGTGCTGTTACTATTTAATGAAAAAATCTGGGCTATCACATCCAGGAATATCTGTTTTACCTTATTAATACAATGTGTTTGCCAATGTGTATTCCTAGATATTAGGATACATTCCTAAGTTCCCACAGCAATATTATTTTGGTAACATTTATCTTTCTAATAACATAAGAGAGATCTATCCACACAACCCCTGCCACCCCCCAATTCACAGTCTGCAGCTCTATCTATCCTCCCATGGCTACTTCCCAAAGTACTTAAATGAACTGCAGTCTCCTAACATATTTTGTGAATACCTTCAAGCGGTCCTGTCACCAGGATGTCTCTCAAAACAACCAGCCCATCACAGGAACAACTGTACCAACTCAGAACACAGGTCCACATAGCCTCATCTCCTACAGTAGACAAAAGTGGGTGGAGATCAAAGACTGAGGGGATTTTAACCTCCATTAACTTCCCCAGTGTCCCCTTAAGCACTTGAGCATTCACAGCATCCTCTGGAAAGTAGTCCCACAACTCTGCTACTGATGCTATGAAAAGGCACATCCCTTTATTTGGGCAGACTCTGACCTCTCAGCTGTGGTCCTCAGAAGAGACACATAAAACACCTTCAAAAGGTGAGCTTGGAAACAAGCGTTTAGAACTGTGCTAGATACTAGAAATCCTGGTTTCAACACGGAGATTGGCTTTATTGCCTGCTGTAGTTCTGTCCTGCCTCCTCCCAGCTAATCCCATGTTCAACAGATGGTACGTTCTCTCTCTTCCCCATAGAAGGTAATTTCCTTAATTTCTTTTTTTTTTTTTTTTGCTAACACCCCTCTCATATGCAGGTACGAATTACCTTTCTCTCCAACAACCTACCTGATCAACATACCTCATTAAGCTCAGAGTACTTGCTCTCAAAGAGAATGTAGCTTTGAAGATTGCCATCTCTGTTCCAGACTTCAACTCGTGTACCTGAAAGCTTGGCCAGCAGCCTGATAAGAGAGGTTACCCTTCCCCACAAAGCTTGCCTTTAGTAGTCTTTAGACTACTACGGCTAGGACAACACCACCAGTCCGCATAGTCTACATGCTAGCGCTTCTGGTGTCACGAACTCTGAGGCCCTTAACTTCTAGACCCTAACACCTAAACCCTCCTCCTTTCTGAGGATACTATTAAAGAAAACAAAACACACCACCACACAAAAACACCACCACAAAACCCCTTCACTGAAGATCACTTAAGTCTTTGCTACTGGTGTCCTCATCTTTGGCCTGTTTGAGTTGGAGTCAGGAGTGTTGTCTCAATGTGAGGGACTGTGAATGGACTTGTCATGGAGGTCACAGGCTCCAGCATGTTTCTTCATCAAAACCAATGTTATCCAAAAAAGGGGAAATGCAAATGAAAGAGGATGAATTAGGTCAACACAAAAATGGATTCTGGTAGACTAAGAAAGTCCCAGTGACCATTCTGTTACTGACTGCAAGGCCAAAGAGCTTTGCTTTCAGTGCTGTCTTTGTTCCTGCTCCCACTCCAATTTCTGTGCACTGTTTCACAGTAAGGTCCTTGGAAAGCAGCTAACGTGGCCCTGGCCATAACCTGCTTAAGGCATTTTACGCTGGTGCAATATAGCTGACTTAGGGAAGTTAATCCTGACACCAGGAAGGTCCCATAAACAGTCTCAGGGCCAAGTTCATGAACTGGGATTCAAGAGAATTGGATTCAAGCCCTCCTATCCTACTTCCCCCTCCTTAAGAGACCTTGAGGAAATGATTTTATCACTCTATCCAGCAGCACACATCTATAAAAAAGGATCATAAAAATCCCATCCTTGACAGAATGACTGTTAGCATTAAGCCAGCAGATAGAAGGAAGTCCTTGTAAGTATGGCAAGGACAGCCATATAGCCACACTGAATAGATATTTAGGTGCAAGTCCCTTGCTCTGACACTGATCATGCTTTTAAAGCCACATAAATAATTCCACTTTATTTTGGCATGCTATTATCTCTGCACATACAGGTTAAAGTGAAAAGGGGAAAAAAAAAAAAAGTCAGGTTTTTTTCTCTCTTCAGCCCTGCAAAGGCTGGAACTGTTTAGTGAAATCTGAGAGGAAAAGGATTGTGGTAAATACCTCACCTGCCTCACTCCAAAGATTGCCTCTTCACAAAAAACCTCATGCACTGCAGCTGCCCAAACTGAGACAACCCCAGGCATTAAACCCTGAGCTGTGCATCTGACTTGCTTTTTATCTCAGGCTATGCAGATTAAGCAAAGCTGACCCCATGCAGAAACCCAGGAGAGACAGCTGCCTCTGGATGCTTACCCTGACATGACTCCCACCTCAAACGACCCAGCAGGGTGGAGGAAACACAGCTGTTTCCCTACAGCACCAGCAAAATCCACCTAACCATATCACCTTGTTACTTGCTGAAAAACTCCCATTCTTGCTTGGCACCAGGCACTGTGATTACCAAGTGTGGCAGAGGTTGGACACTCCTCAAACTTGGGACTTTCAGGAAAGATTTGGGTGCGTCTTTTTTTTCTCCCATACAACAAGGATCAGCAATTTTGCAGAAGTGATTTGCATTTTCTCAACCCAGTCATTTTTCATATCAGAGAGGTGTACGTGCCAAAACGCACGTGAGCCCAGGCATGTAAGAGGCAATGGTAGTCTCCAACTTGCCCTTGAGAAAAGTTAGGCAGTAATGAGCTATTTACCCATGGGGAGAAAGTTGCTCCCAGTCAGTGAACATCTTCAGAGGGACCAAGGTTTGGTCCTGAAAGAACCGTAAAACCCTGGGAGCAAAAGTCAGACTCTGCCTCCTAGAAGTGATAAATCTAATTCTACACCTGAGCCACTTCATCAAATCCTACTGTTATCACTTAAGATGAACATGTTGACCTGAGGTCCCTTCAGGACAGAGTCCCAGCATACAATTTGCTGAACAAACCCATTTAGAGATAATCTTGTCTCCTAAAGACTTCAAAGAAAAACAGTCAGGCTTTAAGGGAAGAGTTGAGCACCCCTAATCTCATTGCTTCATGACTGGGTTGGCTAATATAGATGTTCAGGTTCTGAAGCTGAGCTCCCTTGAATCCACCTGCTTGTGCTGAACCTCCTGGGGCCTGGCTGACTCAAAGGCTGCAGTAACCAGCCACATTATGGAGAAGTCCTCCAGCCCAGAGCCTTCACTCTCCTTGAATGCATCAAGGTTTGTAAGTTCTCTGAAATCAACACTGCACCATCATAATGCTTACATACAGCAGACAGGCAACCTGGAGCAACTGAGGGTCATCTGCTCAAGATCATGCAGGCATCAGTGGCAGAGCTGGGAATAGAGTCCCAGGCTCTGGACTCCAGCCCTTGTTTTCTTCCACAATGGATAGCGTAACTCCAGGGTTAGGCAACCTGACTTGCGCAAGTTTGGACTGGCTGCTCCTCCCACCATAAAGAATGTTCTTGCCTGCTCTCCATTGTAGGGTCTCGATGGCCATGGGTTTGGAAGGAGGACAAGGCAGAGACAAAGGAACAATACAGCGGTATACAATGCAGCCTGGTCTCTCATGTTGCCCTATCTCCTCAGCTGGTTATAATATCTTCCACAAAATGAAATAACAAGAGGATGAATAATGACTGGAAGATGAGAGAGCCTTGCTGAAGCAACACAGCAGGGCAAAGGACTCTTGCCAAGGGCAGTGGAGAATCTTATTTCATTGCTTCCATTAATACAGCAGCCATTTACCTATCTCACCAGATCCATCATGCCTTCAGTAGACTGCTGCAATGAAAAGAAAAAAACCCCAACCCTTATCTTCCACTGAAGGCACTGACTAATGCCCCCAAATCACCTTAGTCACTCTGAACCCATTTTCCCTTAATGAGCTAGGCCAGCTCTGTGCTCTTCCACCACAGCTGTTCACAAGCACCTTTTAGAGAGATCTCAAGCACTCAGGGAAAGCAGCATGAACAGGATCAGCCAGGAAGTCCCCAGATGGCCTACAGGGAGGGAAAAAAGGCTGGATGATGCAACCTTGTGCTTAAGTAAACCTGCCCTAACCAGTCCCCATCCAGAGTAATTTCTTCCCAGGGCAAATGAATTTCTTCCTGAGACAGCTGTTCGTTCACATACAGATGTCCAGAGGCAGCTACCTCCACGTTTCTGTTGCCTTGTCTCCACCACTTATGCCACAATGTCAATTATATCTAATGTTATTTCACTCCCTGCTTTGAGCAACAGCAGCTCTTGTTTCAGGGAAGGACACTCTTCCCTCTTTTCCTTGTTTCCCCTCCACATTTCCACCTCTTGGACCAAGCCTTTGCTGTCTCTCTTCCAAGAACGATGTTAGTTTGTGACCCTGTCCCCCCTTCTGCTCTGATGCCAAATAAGCACCAGTCCAAACCCGTTCCACAATGAGGATTCCCACCTGGATGAGCCTTTGAGGACTACAGAAGTTTCTGTAGGAGCTTTCTCTGAACTTGAAGGTTGTGCTGTGCTGCATGATCAAGAAACACTTGAAGAAAAGGAATTGGGCTGAGGGAGCTGAGGAAGGAACCAGGAAGGTCTAATAGATGTCAACCTGCCATCAGCAGGGACAGAAGCAGCAGCAGCTCTCAGGGAAAATGCAGACAATAGGAAAGAAAAGGTTTGACAAGGCAGCAAGGAACAATTGCCTTAAAATGGCCAGATTTCTACCAGAATACTCTTGGGTTGGGGGAGAATGAGGCCAGTTTCAGCATCTCTTCTGACCCAAAATGACAATGCACTGGTGGGTCCTCCAGGGAGCAAAACCAAGGAGGCCAGCTGTCCAGGGGACCAGCACAGATGAATGCTTTCCATGAGGTTCTCTGACGTCAAATTCATAGTATGAAAAGGGTCTCATCTCTGCCAGTTTTCACAAAACAAATAACAAATAGTTTAAATGGCTTCAAAGACTATTACACCAGGCATGCAATGGAATAACTGAAATGTGGGGAATGTCACCACTTTTGTTTAAAAACGGGCTGAGAAGTCACCCATAGGACCTGACTCCCATAGTCAGTCTAGAAAGACTGAGAAGAGACTATACATTTGCTTACCACCAAATCTTTCCTTCCTGAGCATTACCAATCCCCAAAGTCTAGCCTAGCACAGAAGCACCTAGAGTCAAGGTGGAGCTGGAAAAACTCCCGGTGCCAGACAGTAGCTGTGTGCCACTGCAGCTGGACAAGGCAGAGAGAGAAACAGGACTTGGCACATCCAACTGATGGTGCAAGACAAGCCCATGAGTCTCCAATGAATGTCTACCCTCTAAGAGACCTAACACCCATAGGAAATGTGATAACACAAGGTGGTCCACAAGGTTCCCCTTCCAGTCCCCTGCCTTAGCTCATCATGGTCATTGCAGAGCATGTGACCTTCACAAAGGGAGCAGAGACGATGCTCGCCCTGGGATAAGCTCCAGAGTGGCTCAGGAGACAGACATCACTGCAACAGGAGTCTCAGCAAGTCATCTCCCAGAGCCAGAAACACTGACTAATTAGAAACATCTTTAAATCCCCAACTGGGGAGGTGCCTGAAAAAAGCCAAAACATAATAATGATGATGATATTTGTAACTGATGTTACTTGTTATCATCTCAAAATGTTGACAGCAGCTCTTAGCAAGCACGCACCAGTGAATAGCTTACATGCACTAATTCTCTCTTAAAAAGCACATGTTTAACCCTCATCAGAGAGCGCACTTCTCCATTCCACATGCGACCTTAGGGATTGCCAAAATGATTTAAAACCCTAGCAAACAAGAGGTTTTGGAGGTGATAATCAACCCCCTCTTGCCCACACGTGACTCTCAAGGTCTGTTTCTCATGCTCTACAGTTTCCAGCTGGGACCCATCAGCAAGCTATCAATTGCCCCTTACATACAGATGAACTGGTAATTAGTAAAATGACCTAATTAATATTAATGCACTAGAGTGATAGAACTAACAAAGCTTGATTTTTGAGGGTTTTTTTTTAATGTAGCTTTTTCCTGAGACTGTGCTCGAGAGTTGGTTGTTGGTTCTCTGATGTCTAATACTGGCTAAGTTTCTGCTACAACCCATCACGAGACGTGAACAAGGTACAGTCCCACCACCCAGCAACTATTTTCATAAAAGCTGTAGGAAACCAGTATCTTAGAGCTCAATCCCTCAGTGGATTTTCTGGTTCAAAAGTTTTCAGGGTAGCCATAGAGACAAAGATAATCCACACGTGCCCACACACAAGGCTCGTTTGGAAGAAAGCCAGGCTCAAAATGGGACAGCCAGTACATTGCTTTAAAACAAGAAAGAGAAGCCTTTACTGAGTGCAAGAGCTAAACAAGGACCACGTTTGCACGTTATCACCCAGATGCCTTCCCAACAGAGTTAATATGGCATGGCACACCACGGAGATGTTAAGGGGGAAGGATCTGCAATTTGACTGTAATCAGATGCTTAGAGCACTCTGGATACACAAAGTGTGCATGCACACAACAGGGATCAAAAAATGTAAGATTTGGGAATTTTAAGGGGTGGGGGAGAGGCAAAGAACACACATAGTGAACCCAGCCTCACAAAACACATGCACGCACTCGCCTGCACTAAGTGAAGATGACAAGAGCTTCGGTGTCGGGCCCTGGAGCAGCGCAGGGGATCCCACCGCCTTCCCCATCCCCAGGGCTCAGGTGGAGGCACAAAGAAGCAGGGACAGACACATTACGGAGCAGCCCACAGGGAAGCAGAAAGCCAGTTGCTCACCTCCCAAAGCCTGCAGGCAAGGCTTGCTCACTGCCTGCCCCCAGCTGCTGTGGCAAGGAGATGTGGTCCCTGCATGCACGATGCCAGCGGGGCAGCACCCCAGGGAATGGGCAGAGATGGGTAGCCCTGCACGTAGGAATGGGATGTTTTACCCCAAACACCATCCAGGCCTGGAGGTGTTCCCATGTTTTCGACTCCAGCACATCCCATGTGGAGGAAACCCAGGTACAGGGCTGCATCAAGCAGGAGAAATTAAGTCTGAGTTCACTTAAAGCAACTTTAGGACCCAAACAAAGTACAGCAGGTCAGGGGACCCTGCCAGCTGGCTGGGCTGGCCACACTGCAGCTGAGGAATTCAGGGGCACCTTCTCCAGGTGAGAGACCTCCAACTAGCCTTGTCTGCAAGGAGCAGTATTTGCCTCTGTGCCATGTCACCCAAAAGGCCATTGAACTAGTCAGCAATTCAAATATTCTCGCAAGTTTTCTGCTCTCCTCAGGTTGGGGCAGTTTTCAAGGAACATTCTCAAGACTGACATACCCCCAAAAAACCCACCACACATCACATCCCCAGCCTGAACCTTTCAAAAAAATGAGAGAGGCAGAGGGAGAGGAGAGAGAAAGGAAAAAGCTGCGTCAGGATGGAAGACACAGCACAAAGGATGCAAGCACAGGCACGTCGACAGCCCCTGGGAAAGGGGGGCGGGGGGTTGAAACACAGCCCAGGCCTGCTGCTTAGCAGCTGGGATTTTAACACTTGTTGCAGCAAGAGAAATTAGTAACAGAAATCAGCACAGGGAAAGATGGGGGTGTCAGGTTCAAGGCCTGTGCTGCACCAAGGGAGAGCAGCAAAAGTGGTCTTTAGGGAAAGGTTGATTGGCTTTGTTCTGCTCTGTTTTATTTTTTCTTTTTATAAACAGTTCTTCAGACTCGTGACCACAGCCCCAGGAGATGTATACCCTCCCTTAGATCTTTCTGTTCCACCATCTTGGTGCATCTCCAAGGCATGAACACCCTCGAAATGAGAACAGCGAGTAAATTTTTATTGTTTTCTCTGCTGGAGCTTTTAGAGAGTCAAAAGAAAATTCTTTTGTGAATGGCAATAGCTAGCTTTGTTATCTGTAGTCCCTTCCACTGATCCTTGCAAAGTATTGCATGGGAGGAGCAAAACAAAACAAAAAAATCCACATTACCCCATCTCATAGCAGTTCAGCTCCAGCCCACATCCCACAGACATTTGCATCACTGCCATGAATCACAGCCAACATGTGTGTTGGTGCTGCCCAGGCATCACCCACTGCATGGCTCCTTCAGCATGAAGCCACCCCACAGCTCAGACCCTCTACTCCAGGGGTGGGAAAACACATGGGAGTGAAGGTGATCAGGAGCCACACTCAGCATTTTCTCAGGACAACCCCATCCCCATATTCCTGTTGCAGATACTCTGCAACCATTGGGCCCTGCGGCAAGAGCAAGGGCACAGGGCACCCACCACGGTGCATGTGCACAGGATGCCCCGACCCAAGAGCAGCACTGGTGCAAGGGCATTTGGGGCAGCACAGGGCACTCGCACCCCGCTCCTGGGCCACCAGCTGAGCCATCGCAGGCACCCGCATGCAGTGCTCCCAGGAGCCCCAACACATCCAGCCCCTCACTTCCACTTCAGTCAGTTCATAAGAAACTCAAACATCTGGGGTGATTTAGGCTAAGCCATTTTGTTTCACAACTGGAGTGGAGGAAGAGCAGGCTTGTGCTCAAGTGCCCTGCTTCCACCAACAGGAGAAACCTCTGCCCTGCAAGATGCTAATGCTCATGTCTACACAGGCTCGAACCCCGCGCAGGTTCCCTGGAAGTGGAGGCTTATTTTTACCTAGAACTAATGAAGCAATAATCCGTGCCAAACTATGATTTTAAACTGATGTGTAGCACAGGTAGGCTCCTATTTGAGATTTAACCGGTGCCAGCAGCTGCTCAGGTTCCTATTGCAAGTGGCAGAGCTCTCCTACATCAGGATAAGCAGCGAACACCTCCATCCCGCATCTGAAATTGTTTGAGCAAAATAAAACACTGAGCTCAGCCACCGCCCGTCTGAACCAATATTACTGAAGTGAAGGCTCCTGAGCTTTTCCCAATACCTTTGCACTGGGACTGTGCTCAGGTGATGGCTGCAAAGTATCACACAGTCCTCTGCTTCTGAGATTTCTTCCTGCAAGGAATGTGAACTGCTTGGAAACACTAGTGGCTTTCCCACACGGATGCAGGGACGGAAGCCGAAACACCAGGCAACAGCAGGCTCTCAGAAAAGAATCTGATGAAAAATGATGGCTCTCCCTTCTGGCAGGGGAGAAAGCCCTCCCTTAAACTGGGGGAGACTCTAGACCCACATTCTGCACCACAGCCACTTGCTCCAAGCAGAGATGTCAGAGCACAGAGGGTTGCCGGATCAGGACTACACCTACACATTAGGACTCTTTCTAAAGTATGTCAGTCAATGAAGAGACTCAGCAGGAGCCTAGTTGGGCTGGTGGACAAAAGGGAGGGGGCAGGGGAAAACTGTGACAAATTGAAAATTCAACATGGATTGCATAACTGCATGAATAATTCCTTTCAAGCCAAAAAGGGATTCCTGCAAAAGAGGTAGCTTGC
Source organism: Ciconia boyciana (assembly GCF_034638445.1). Classification (NCBI taxonomy): domain Eukaryota; kingdom Metazoa; phylum Chordata; class Aves; order Ciconiiformes; family Ciconiidae; genus Ciconia; species Ciconia boyciana. Next base: position 17,486,298 of record NC_132943.1, on the reverse strand, counting down.
TGCAGTCCCTCAGCTCCACTTAATGAAAGAACCCCCAGACAGCTGGGTGGTTTTGGTTTTTGTTTTTTTTTGTTTTTCCCAAAAAACCCCACTTATAACCCTGTTGCAAGCTGTAAGATGCAACTGATCTTCCATCAGCAGAGAAGAGCTAGGGGAACCAACCAAACAGGCAACACTGGAAACAGACGTCTCCACCCTGCCGGGACAAGAAGTTTGCTCAAAATGGCAAAGATGCTAATTCCCTTTTGCTAGAGACAATTTCTCATTAATGAAAACAATGTAAGAGATATTCGGGGGGGGGGGGGGGGAATCTGCTGACAAATATTTTCTCTAAAACACTGAGATTTATTAAAGCATGGGATCACCTCCCAGCAGGAAAGAGGAATTTGTGAAATGAAGGGAAGGCTGGAAAAGCAGGAAAAAAGGTCCGAACAGTAAGATCTACTCAAGTTATTGAATGGCATGCCCAGAAGTGGGGAAGCCTCATCTCTCAAGCTATAGGATGCAAACCTGGAACCACCCAGCATGAGGAAGGGCCCCCTCCCCTGCATTTCCCAGCTACCCCTGCAGGGTTAGGCTTTTTCTATATGCAAAATCTAACTCTGCAAGAATCTCTTCTGGCCACATTGCCCCCAAGAGATACTGGTCTCACTGTATTCCCATACAACCCTAAAAGTAGCCAAACTGACCCAGACCAAAGGCCCATTTTTGCCCTGCATCCTGTCTCCTACCAGGGCCAACCAAGGTACATAGGAGTATGTCCATACCCTGCAGGGCCAACAGCCTCCCCAAACCCCTGGGGCTGGCAGTATCCTCTCAGCAACAGCCAAAATGACCCTTCCTCAAAGGCAGCAGTCCCCAAGAGGGGAGAAGGGGGTGTCCAAAGCATTTCACCTAGTGAGAACAGGAAATTGAGAGGTGGAAGGAGGGGGTAGATGCCATCCCTGAACTGAGGGGAGACCTTATCACTCTCTACAACTACCTGGAAGGAGGTTGTAGCAAGGTGGGATTCGGTCTCTTCTCCCAAGTAAGAAGTGACAGGACAAGAGGAAACAGACTCAAGTTGGACCAGGGGAGGTTTAGGTTGGATATTAGGAAAAAATTATTTGCCAAAAAGGTTATCAAGTACTGGAACAGGCTGCCCAGGGAAGCGGTTGAGTCACTATCCCTGGAGGTATTTAAAAGACATGTAGGTGTGGAGGTAGGGGACACAGTTTAGTGGTGGACTTGGCAACATTAAGTTTAGGGTTGAACTCAATGATCTTAAGGGTATTTTCCAACCTAAATGATTCTGTTATTTTGGTGCAGAAAGTGCCTTGTTTCCCAAAGGGAGAGCCAGCCATCTCGGGAGCAGTGCTACTCATGAGTACATCTTGGGCACTAGCACCCACGAAGATGCTCTGATGTCCAATATGGTAGTTGAACCCACACGACAGCCTTCTCTCCAAGTGAGCACTAGCAGGGTCTTTCCTCCTCTACCTGGCCAGTGATTTTCACCAAACTTTCAGGAAGGAAATCATTGGTCAGACCTCTGCCCCACCCCACCCTGCAGGGAGCTGGTCAATGGATCCAAAAACTAGTGGGAAAGGGAAAACCTTTATAGAAATCAGGCTAAAATGCATTCCCTCCAGTGGGATCTTTAGGAGCCAAGTCCACTGGCTTTGGAGCTCCCTCCTTGAATTCCACATCATATTTTACACTGTTTGCCTAAAACCAGATCCCCAACTCCCTGCCAAGCCCTCCTAATCCATTGGCTTCAAGGCCAGGACTGCAGCCCACTCCACAAGTTCCTCCTCCCCTCTCCTGGGCAGCCCTAGCCTAGCTTCTCCTCTTCCCTGAAGACCAGCCCCACAACTGCTTATTCACCATTTTCCACCTCCACCCCAATTCCCCTTCCTCCCTCTTCTTGCTTCCCACATGAAGATCATAAGCCCTAATTCCCCTCCCAGCCAAATTCCCCAGGTCCCAATGGGACCTCCCAGGTCCCATTTTGTTCAGGAGAACGTGGGTGTCTATCATGAGCTCCAGGGCCAGGCATGAAGACCAGACAAAGGGACAGGATGGCAGGTTGGGTGGTTTAGAGACTGCTGCTCATTGGGAGGGTGGGAAACCATCAATCCCTTTTTCCCTGCTTGTGTCCCTATTTGGGGTTAGAGATGCATGAAAGAGGTTTAGGACCGTCTCCTCTAGCCCCTTGGTTGGCAGAAGCAGTTTTGCAACTCAGTGCTTCAGATCTTCTGCTCAGGATGGCTCTGAGCACCCACAAAGGTACACTGCTACCAGGAGATGCCACTCCACGCATTCCCAAACCACCCCACTCAAGACAGCACTCACATGGCAGAACCGAGCCTCTCCATCCTCCTGCCCAGCTTGGCTGGGGCACGAACAGCAAAACCCACGGCCTGACCCCCAGCTCGGGCGCAGCCGTGCTGCACAAGTGCTGACTCAGGCATGAGCAACACCAGCGCAAGGGCATCGCCTGCCCTCGGCATCCAGGGCCAGACAGCCCGCAGCTTCAGCCCAGAACATGCTCTGCACCAGTGAATCACGCACCAACCCTGGCAAGTCCTTTCAAGACCCATCAGTCACCAGAGGGGAAAAAAAAAAATTACATGCATACAAAGTAATTAGAGGTGTAACCCTCTCCCCTCGCTCTGTGCAGGCTTAATGCTCCCTTTGTCCAGGCATGTTTGCCTCTCTAAGTTGTGCCTCGGGACAGCTTTCTTGACAGAAAACAAAGGTTAATTAATAAAAAAGAAAAAAACACAAAGAGAAACCCCTCATTAAAATGGCCACCCTCTCAGCACAGCTCTGTACCCAGACTGGTCCTTCCTGGAAACAGAGCACTGACCCATGGCCGTGACCCCCTGCAAAAAAGCCAAATTACACACAGACAGCTCAGGGCCATCTCCAGCGATGGAGGGGTGCGAAACCAGTCAGCAGAGGAGGCCCGAGACACAGCAAGGTGCAAACCTGGAGGTTGTATGCACCTCACCCACTGAAACCCCAGCCTCACTGACGGTTTGTCTCCAGTTAAATTAAAGCCTTCCCCGGTAGCTTGGTGTCACGCGTCCTGTGACCTGCTGCAGCTCTGCTACCCCCCTGCACCAACGGCTCTTGGGAGTACCTTATGGAGGATGGTATATCAACTATCACAGATGCTCTTGCTCCCATCCCGCCTCACCTACACAGCAAACCTCACTTCCAGTTTACCACCTGCATTATCAAATGCTTCACCTTCCTGATGGAAGTCTCTCATTACAGCACAGACACGAGAAACACAGGTAAAAGTCTGCTTCAAACCTGCACTCTGCAAGTGCAAAAACATCTCTCCCACGTGCTCATCCAATTTACCTTGGACACACATGAGCACTTCTGATCCTGTTAGCTAGAGAGAGGTGGTGAAAGCACACACGCACGTGCATGCTCACCAGCCAGCTCATTGAATCTAATTAGACAGTCTTCCACAGGGAATTTTGAAATGCATATCCAGCAATTGCTGTGCACTGCTCTTTCCTCAACCCTCTGGATGTGTGAGCATGATTACTCACCACATGAAAAATAAAACTAATATGAAACTTAAGGGAGCTGCCATACTTGCACATTAACAGGAGTGCACTGTAATTTAATCAGTCTTCCTGCTTAGAGACAAATATTGTGGCAGCAATACAGGGAAAGAAGAACATCCAAGCCTCAGATTTGGATCCAAACCTCTCCAAGAAACTGACAGTTCAGAATACCAGAAGTTTTCCCCAGTAACTTTATCAAAAGTTTACCCTATTGACATTCTGGTGTGTAAGGTGTGAAGCCAACATACATGTGCGCCACACCATCAGCACCATGAAGACAACTACGCAAAAGTACAAGGGACTGAATTCTGAGGGACTCAATGAAAAAGAAAAAGCCCTCTCCATGAGCTTCCAGTATAGGAAAATTGTGGCTTCAGACCCAACATATCATGTATAGGATATGAGGGCTAAGCACTGAAGTAGAGGGTCTAATGCATTCCCCAAAGTGTTCTCCATCCCCACCTCTGCCAATGTCACCAGCCAGGGGCACTTAACGCCAGCTCCAGGGACATTCCCTGTGCTCAGGACAGATGTCCTTTACAAATGCTACTTCACTGCATCAATTCATCACACAACAAAATCCCTCAACTAGCGTGTTTACACAGGGGAAGCTTAATCTGAATTCACTTTCACGGTAAAGTAGCTAAACTATGTTAAACATGCCAACTCAATACACAACATCCCTCCTTTGAGTTTGCCTTCTTATTTGCAGGGAGAATTCTCCTTACTTTGAACAAGGAGCATTTCAATTCTCAATAAGTGTATTGCATTAAACCTTCTATAGATAGAACTAATCCAGACTATATACACATCCTTAATTCCTGGGCATCCACGCTCAGTAGCCTCCCATTGTGCCTAATCCAGCAGATCCCAGATGGGTTTGGGATTCCTTGCTGATTTGAAAGCACCCGGGCAGGTTTGACCAGGAGGTGTCAACAGCATTATTCATCTGCAGCAGCCTGTGGAGGGTACTCAGGAGTCAAAATAAGCATCACTTCTGGAACCCATCATTTCTTCAAGCTATGTACTTTGTTAGGGTGACTGGTCACCTAGAACTACTCTACCGAAGGCAAAGAAAATGTGTCCATTGAAACCATTTATACACAGGTAAAATATTAAAAAAAATATCTCTGGTCTCTCCATGGCCAAGTCTGAACAACCAAACCCAAGCAACACATCACTCAGGACACAGAGCTGTTGTATAGCTCTGATCCCAGCAGCAGTAGGAACTAGTTTCATCTCCAGACTTACCTCCTTTCAGAGGAGCTTTACAAATGCTTTTAACACACAGGTGTCACAAACAACATTAAACCGACATGAACCACGGAAAGTTGAAGAGCATTTAGCATTCCAAACCCCAGCATACAGCATGGAGGCCTTCACTTGGCCAGGATCTATTTCACTCCTGCTGAGGGCAACGCTGAGCTTCTCAGAACAGTTTTGCATCAGTACAAGGTCCTGGACCAGAGGCTACAGATGTCAACTGCTGTTCCTCTTTGAAAGAAGTTGAAAAACTCTCCCTTGCTGTATCATGAGTGCTCTACCTCCAGCTCTCTGCTCCCTGGTGACTTTGCATGAAGACCACCCACAGACTCAGCACTCCCAGACTGCATGACAGCATCTGGCTGCCCAGCGGTCAACATTACAATAGCATGTAGGGCCAAGATGGGCTCCAGTCCTCCTCTCCAAAGCCTTGCACAGGACCAGCCCCGTGAGCAGAGGACAGTCACACCCTGGCCAGGCTCAAGGAACAGCTATGTTTGATGGGAACCACAGAGCCATCAGCCTTGGGAGCCCATGGGGCCAGCACCCTAGGGCACCAGCCAGCACAGCCCTGCTGCCACAGTGCAATGGGATTGTCCCAAATCCAGCCACATCAATGCACAGAGACATCTCAGGGCACATGTGGGAATAGGTGGCTGTGTGTCTGTCTGGGCATGTGACACTGGCAATTTCACAACAGACACTCTGAAAACAGGAACACAGATATGACAGACAAAAGCCACATATCACAACCGTCTAACAAAGAAACTTCCCTAATCCTTCTCAGATATACTTTGGGTCAAATCCAGCTGCAGGCAAAAGTGACAGAAAGGCTCCCATTGACCTTCTGGGAGTTGGATATGATCTTCACGTAGATGCACTCACATAGGGCACAGCTAGTTAAGCATAAGGCTGGTACAGTCTGAATTTGCAAGCTTAGCTAGTGAAGCCAAAGGGTTTGCAATTTCCATAAATCAAGCTGCTCCCAGTTTTTTCAGCCTTGTTCTTTCAGGTCTTAAAGACAAAAAAAGAAAAGAAAACAGATACACGCAAAAAGGTCCTACGTTAAAGTAAGAAAAATCATGGAATACAATGGACCGTCATTCATTCATATGGATGACATATCCATAGCATTTGCCTCTGTTTTTCTTGCTGGTTAAGTATCTAAGTTATATTCCTACTGTTGACAGTAATAAATGCAAGTCCTAAAATATGCAGGATGACAAGTACCCAGCTAGGGTCAGTGCACACAGCTGCACTGACCGAGCTGTTCAAATTTTATGATTATTCCAATGATACAATTTTGTCATAAACACTACAGTTTCAATTTAAAAGACATCAGAAATTAACTGTGAACTGCAGCATATAAAACTAGGGAATAGCTAGCTGTCAAAACAAGACAAAAAACCAAAAAACGTTTTCACCAATAAGACCTTTCAGGAGAAGATCAAGATTCCAGCAAAGTGATACAGCCAATAAGTGACAGAAGAAACTAAAAACAACAGCTTTCCATAATTTTTGTGATCCTACATTAGATGACTTTTTGTTGTGGCTCATGATCAGAGACAGCAGTAACATATTTCAAACTTTTCCCCATTTTGGTCTGAAAACTTTGAATTGTAACAAAGACTTCAAATAAAAAGACAACCTGTAAAAATTGAGACACAACGCAACCAAAGGCTTAGCTGTATTACAGAGCTGGCTTTGCTCTGCAAAAGTGTTGTTTCAGCAAGAAAACTAAAAGAAAAGATAATAAGACATTTATTCTGACTACTGGAAAATACAGATGTTAGTCCTAGATTATATCCTGTTAAAAACAAAAGCTATGGGAGGAAAAAACTTTTTAAAAGTATTGGAGTCACAACAGCTTTTTCACAGAGACAGAGAGAAGCAAGTTGAATATAAATAAGCGCCCAAAATAGGTCAGCAGTCTTTTCTTGGCCACTGAAGTTTGATACTTTTCACTTGAGGTTAGCCTGGATGGTGGTGGCACACACGCTGCAGGGACGGCGGCTGAGCCCATGGGCAGCTCCTAGCTTGGTGCGAGCCCCAGAGCCCCAGCCCCAGGGTGATGGGCTGGGGCTCACACACCAAGCATCACCAGGTGCTCAAGGCAATGGCCACACACTTTGCAGCGGTACCTGCATTTCCATCGATCGTACAGGTTTCCAATACAACCTCACTCCCATCCCAGGAGGGTTTTGAAATGCTGTGTGTTCACAGCCAGTTTTGAGCTTATCAAGCAAGAAGCACGATAAGAGACATGGGGGTTTCCACAGCCCCTGCCAAGACCCACTAGCTCCATGCATTCAGCCCCAAGCATCCTAGCCACAGCCTGGCAGGGAGCAGCTCTTTGTGCCAGGGCAGGATTGGGCCCTGCATGATCCAGCTACAGTGGGCAAAGCCGTTACCTCCCCACCAGTGGTTACAGCCCTTTAAACCAAAACAGAGAGCAGTTTTAGACCCAAAAATCAGGCAACAAGGTGCAGAGCATGCACCTCAGCTGCTCTGACACTGCTTCCACAGGGGAGGCTGGTGGGGATGCAGTAACATCAGGCTGCAGGAGAGCCACAGGTTCTCTCTTTTTTTTTTTTTTTAAGGAAAAAAGTGAACAAGTTATTTCCATAGCACTGAGAGGCAAGCCTTCCAGTCCAGCCTCAGAAGCATTCCTGCCTAGCTCGGCTTGTTTACCACCAATAAAAAGCCCATTAGTTGCACAACACGCCTGTTAAAAATAACTCCAAAAAATCATCACTGGCAAATTAGTAAGACATCAGGATGCACAGACACCTCAGCGTGGTGTTATGGAAACCACAGAGGAGTCAGACTTCCCTCAGGAGCTTTTCCCAAGGAAGACAAGCCTGGAGATTTCTCTCCCTTTGAGTGGACCCAGCTAATTTGAAGGGCTCGGGACCAAAACGCAGCAGTCATCCAGCCAACCAGCCCAGGGTTTCCAATCAAGTGACTTCCAGAAAAAGTAAACTCACCAAGCTCAATGCCACCGTTTTGTGCCAGCGCTAATGAAAGCACGAGGTCCACCTCACACAGGGGTGGCCAGCGGAGGAGGCTGCGATGCTCCAGAGCCTCCTCAAAAGTTCATATCCCTGCCCAGGGCCTGATACAGCAGCAGCAGCGAGTGCTGACTCAGCACATCCCCCTCCCTGGCTACCTAAGTACCCTGCTTTAAAAGCATCACTGGCATAAACCCAAAAGGAGGCATAGAAGAAATCATAAACTGCCCTCCTTTAAGGATGAGACACTCCTCACCAGACTCCTGTGGGCACTGCTGGCACAAGGAGAAAGCCCTACTTTTTCCCCATACATCTTAACAACTGCTGTAAAGAAATACCCAGCTCCCAGACCAGTCCCTGACCAAATGGAACACAAAACTTAGCCTTGCCACCTGCCACGCACACCATTACTCTCCAGCTACGGACCCCACAGCAGCAAGGCTCAGAGTGCCTTTTCTGATCACTGCCCCCAAATTTGTGCAATTCAGGGGTCACCCCAAAGCTGACCCAGGGGTTCACATAGGCAGTGGAAAGAGTGGAAGCACTGCCTGGCTTCCCACAACCCTCCTCAAGCACCCAGAGCTGAGAACACAAGGGGAGAGGTAGAATAAGTTCGGGAAGGTGCTGCCCTGTGAGTTGAGCAGAAGAGACAAGGGGGTTTACAACACTGTCCCTCTTAGCACCCCACTCTAGAGACTGAGCAATCCTGGGAGCTGCTCTAAACTCAAGAGCAATGTTGCTTTTCCTCTTGAGCCCGGCCAACTTAGACAGAAGCTGCCCCAGCTAAACAGCCCAAATCCCTAGCATCACCTCCAACCCCACCATTAACTAGTTAGAGAAAACCTAAGATAGCACTTTGCAAGGATGCAACCTAATTTTATTTGCTGCCTTTCCCCACAACAGTGGGGTGTCTGCAACTTTTCTGCAATTAGGGTGTTTCTGCCTTTCCTCCACGTGAGCAATCACAACCCCTTCCACAAACCCAGCCATCCCTCTCCCCAGCCCCTCAGGAGGAAGCTCCTTTGGGAACGTACCAAGCAGAGCTACATATTGATGACACTGCATTTGTGAAATAGGATGAGGATCCCCTTCTGCTCACAAGGTGATAAGAGGGCCTTCAAAAGCAGCTGCAAACAACTAAGGCAGTGATTTAGACCAACCTTTTCACAAGAGGAAGCTTTCCCTCCCCATGCCCACACAGGACAGCAAATACATTTTTCAGACATGCACCACATCCTCTAGATTTCTAAGAATGGAAGTGGGATCACACAAGCAGGTGAGCAAGCATTGTGCTAAATCCTGGCTGAAAATATAATCTCTAGACACAGGAAATAAAAGCATCCATCGGCACAGAGGGTTCACAGTATCTGCATTACTGCAGTTACTAACAATTCTCCTACAGAGCCCTGAACACTGAAAATTCCCAAGCAGGACCCAAATGCCATGCCAGAAACATACACCATCCTCATACCAGAGGACAACAGTTGGTAAAACACACCTAACAGACTTAGATACAGGGGAAGAAGAGCTCCTCTACAGCCACTCAGCCTGGGAAGGAGAAACAAACAGCCAGCCCCCCCACCTACTTCCACCTAACATTTAAATTCAGGTGGGATTTGATGGAGACAACAGAGAGATAAGAGCTACAACCAAATTAGTAGCCACTGTTTGGGCTGGGATGATGAGGATGCTCAGCTGCTTCAACCATGATCATCTCCAGCTGGAAATGGGTGAGAGCTGCTCCCCTCACAGAGTCTCTATTCCTGAAACCAGCATTATGGTTTTAAACCTACACTCAGGAACAGCTTTCCCACTGCCAACAAGCCCCTTCCACAATGACTGAAAAAGTAACACCAGTGAGGTTATACCAAGGAAGCGTTTGGCCTGTTAAGGTACCTACCAGATATGTTTTTTAACAAACAGCAAAGGAGCTTCTTCAAACTGAGTCACCAAACTGCAGTGTGCTTTGAACGCCTCGCAGGGATGGAGGTGGATGTGGCTACATCAGAACAAGCCCCAGCAGAACTTTGCTGGACCACTCTCCACATGGAGACCTCATCGGCCATGGCTCGTGATGGAGTGCCATCACCTCCAGCCCCACTGGAGTGATGTATTCCCACACCATTTTAACTAAATTGCTTATGTCAAGGTTTCTCAAGATGCTAACTCCATCCTGAGGATGCTTAAAATCAGACCCAAACCATGATGAGCCACTCTGCGCTCATCCCTGATGCATCTAACGCGTACAAAACAATTTTGGGGGAGAGGGCAGGAGGCACGACTCCACTCCAGCAGATTTCACGCCGGATAGAGTATCGCATCGTCTGCGCGGCTGTAACGTGATGCCGGCAAGGTACCGTCAGCCCTGCTGCTGCAAGGCAGCATGCCAGCACAAACACCATGTCGGGTGCTCCAGTTGGTTTGACAGCAACACAACCGTGTCCTCGGGCCAGATCCAGACCGTGGCCTGCCAGCTGAGCCGGACACGCACATCCCCAGTGCCAACGGCCATAGAAACCAGGCTTCAGTTTGCCCTCATTAAGCTGTTTTTGGGTGCGGGGCTGCCCTCTGAGCCGGCGCAGGGGAGGTGGGGGTGCAAGCCCCAGGAGTTTGCAATAAAGGAGATCTGTGTGGCTGGCGAGTGCGAGGTCTCCTGGGAACAGCCCTTTTACTAGGCTCCAGATGCTGTGGAGTGATTGCTTATATGAAGGCGGGGGAGGCCTCTTTACTGTTTCTCATTTCCTCCTTTTTTGCTCCCCCCGCCCCCCCCCCGATTTCCTGGTTTTGTTCAGAAGCACAAGAGAGTCATTCATCATTTTTCTTCCAGCACAAGGAGCGCTCTCACCTCCCCCTCACCCCTAAATCCCTCCCCACCAGAAAAGGGCACGCGTTCACCAGCCAAAAAGGCTCACAGCGGGGAAGGCAAAGCTCCCCGGCTCCCGCAAACAGCTCCAGCACAAAGGGCCACATTCTCAGCTGGGTTCAGTGGGTGCCACCCCCCAAAGGGTGAAGGCCAAAACTCAACGACAGCAGAAACGCAAAGTCAGAAAACAGAGATCAGCGGCAGAGAAAAGCAATTTGCACCGGTTTGAATTATGGGCGATGCAAAGCAGAGAGGAATTTGCATGCTGAGGAGACAGACAGCGCCTCAGGTAACCTGAAAAAAAGAGCTAAGAGATGAAGGTCCGCATCCGTCTTAGCCCACGTGATGGTCACTCAACTTGCCGAAACCTGGGAAAACTTTCCTTGCAGAGTTGCCCCCCCACCCTCTGGAAACTGGACGGGCACTGGTCTGAGTGCAGTCCAGGTGCTGGATTTGCACCGCTCTACATGACCACAAGCCACCAGCCCCAACTTTGGGATGGGCTTTTCCAGGAAAGCCCCGTTCAGTTTGCAGGAGGGAGGAAAAGGGGTGGCTACAGATGCAGACATTTAACCCATCTGGATGGTCAACGACACCCCCAGGAAAACCTCATTGTAGGGCTTTGCTCCAAAGTCCACTTGGGTTCACAGTCACACTGCTCTCTCCATAGCTCCTTGATGGCCTTCTCCCATCTTGGAGGGAGAGCACCAGGACTAAAACATCTCAGTACAGCTGCAATAGAGAAGAGAAGCTCTCTCCAAATGACCTTGAGAAAGAGAGTGAATAGGAAAACCTCAAAGTAGTTCAAATTCTTTCACACATTTTTATAAAGCAACTGTGTGTTTGCATGAAAACCAGGACTGTGCAAACACCTGGGGTCTGTTTGGGGCCTTTTGGTTTGGGGACCTTTCAGTTTGATGACCTGGAAAAAAGGAAATACAACTGGACATATAGAAAATGTTCCAGGTTTTGGTTTTGTTTGCATTTAATCACAGCAATAACAGCAATCAAGTCAAAAAGGTCTGCTTATGGTCAAGCCCAAGGCTTCCTTTTGGTCCTTTTAGAAGGAAAAGAAATAGAACATTGAGGTCAGTACTGGGGCCGGTTGTGTGGAGGGGAGCCTGCGTACCAGCAGCTCCACTGAGGAGGTAAGTTTATGGCACAATTTCAGCAAGAACTGGAAGAGCAATGAAAACACAAGCCACCAAGAGCCCGTCTATTTGGGATTAAACTCTTCCACACCCACTGAGCCAGAGATCCTGGGGCTCCTGCAGCTGCTGCTCAGGAGGCTCACCAAGCCAAGTGGGATCGCTGCACTCCTCCAGTCTCTCCCCAAAACACCACCAGCTGCTTACGTGAACTGAAATGCCATCGTTTTGAAAGACCCAAGTGTTACAGTGCGGAAGCCCAGAGAGCCTGTGTTCACATCTTGGGCAGAGGAAGAGTTTGGGGCCACTTTTCGCACATCCTGGGTAAACTGGTGGCATGCTCTTCGGGGACACTTTTGAGAGTCTGGCTGTTCATTCCCTTTGCTTTCTTTAAAAATGCTGGAATGGGAAACTATTCTTGCTGCTGGTCTCCCTCAACATCTTCCAAGCTTGTTTTGAGGTTGCTTTGTGCTCCCAAGGAGAAATGCCAGTATTTCAAAGTTACCTGTACAAAACCTTAGATTTTTCTTTTTCTTTCTTTCTTTTTTTTTTTTTATGGTTTGGCAGCCCAACCGAAATGATCAGCCCCAAGCAGGAACCAACATGTGGACTCCACCGTATTCCAAACCCAGAGTGTGTCACCTCCACAGCTCCCAGGCGTGCTCACGCAGAGCTCTGCACCTGAGCCTCCCACCCTGGCGGGACAGCCCCTGACAGCTCCTCTCTCGGGAGGAATGGCAGGTTTCAGCAGGTCTTCACCAAGCCAGACAGGTCAAAATGAGCCTCCCAGCACCCCGCTGAAAATATGCAAAGTAAATCTGAGAGCAGGCATGGGGAGAGAAGGTGCGGCTGGCAGAAATGCAGCAAGAGAAAACAAGAGGAAGAAAGAGAGCACAGCACTTTATAGCAGGAAAAAAATAAACTTGCTGATCAAAAAAATCCAATGGGAAAAATGTACAGGTCTCTAGGGAAAAAACCAGCAGCAAAGGAAGAAGGCAAGAGTGGCTGGAATGAACATGCTGGTCTGAATGCACATGGTCAGTATGGGTATAATGGTGCGTATTTTCTTCTCGGCACCAAGAGATCCCAGAGGGCCCCCAAAAGCCTTTTGCAAATCAGGACCAAGCTCTCAACTTCTCCTGGGTGCAGCAGCTGCCGGATCATTCCTTACCTGTCGGGTTCTCATCCCACAAAAGTCCAGACTTCTGCTATTGGAAAGAATATTAAAATAAACTAAAAAAAATCCCAGGGGATTTTGCATTGGAGCCTTTTCAGTGTTTTCTTCACCCCAGCATCTTCAAACTAGGTGACATGTGGCACCATCACAGTTTCTGTAGTGTTCATCACTGGAGCAACTAGCAGGCTGTTCAGTCTAAGAAACTTGCTCTCCTGAGATACAATCCCATCACTGGGTCTTCCAGGACCACAGGATAAGTATCCCCAAGAACAACACACCCAGCGGTACCTGCCTCAGCTTCGTGGACTTCCAGGTGGGGCTTTCCATGGTGCAGCAGAGGCCAAATGCAGGTGCCCCAGGCCAGTCTGTGCCTGGGGGCAGCAGACCCACAGTCGAGGAGGGATGAGATTAATTACACGAATAACAAAAAGCTGGATGCCAGCCCCCACCCCACGCAGCTCAGATGGCAGCACAGGGGATGCGGGAGGGAAGCAAGCGGCTCAAAACCCAGATGAGCTCCCAAATGAGGCCAGTCTTACCCTATTCCAGCAACGGACCTGCATCTTGGCCTTCACAAGGGCCAGGAAAAGTCCTGCACATTTTCTTTAGAAAGGAGCACAACAGTGAAAAGCCCCCAGTAGGAGAGTTTTCCTTTCAGCCTGACCTGGACCGTCCTGTGTATCCGCCGCAAGGGCACGGCCACCGGGAGCCAGCTTGCCCGCTCAGGGAGGAGAAAAGGGAAGTTAATTTTCGCAGCCAAAAGAAAATAGGGAGTTCTTTTCAGATGGCAGGAATGTAACCGTGACATTTAGTCACTTGCTATTTCTGCTTCCCGGGTATGTCTCTCTACAGGAAAGCCCCTGGACAGAAGTCTCTTCAGGCAGCATTGCAACATGTCTTTGCCCAAACTTTGGTGTCTAAACCCGCTCCAAGGTTCCCATGTTGGCTCCTTGGGGAGCTGCAGTGTTTTCAGGGAGGTTCAGTCTTGCCCGCTCTGTGCCTTGGCTGCCTTAAAACAGATGCATGTGTCTAGCTGGAAAAAGAGCAAACCCGTACCCCTGGCCTAAGGCCGCCCAGGGTCTGACTCACCAGCTGAAAACAGCAAAGCCCCGCTCTCCCCACAACGCGCAAGCCAGGTCAGGATGGCAGCACTGCACTGCACCAGCGCCTGCACTGCGTGAGGCGGGTTCGGAGCGGAGAACCAACGCCGTGTCTCCGGCTCTGAAGTGCAGCCGTTCACCAGCATCGTGATGGGGAATTTGCATTTGCTGCATGTTGACCTGTGACGGTGAGTGACACTACCTCATGGCATTGCTCCTGCAACGAAGCTAGCACCCCCACTGAACTCCCCAGCTCCATCACGGGGACAGTATCTGACCTGTGATGTCCTGCCAGCCTGGAGGGATGGGTTGTGGCTACGTGCCCTCCAGGCACTGTGCATACGTCCATGGTTGGCAAGAAGAGAGCAACCCAGCTCGGGGTTACTCCAGTACAGGGCAGACTGCACGCCTTGCACAACAAGCCCCAGGTACCGGCATCAGGCAGTCAGCCCAGCTCAGGTCACGTTGCTGACACCGCTCAGCCCGCGATTTCAGGGATTTCCAAAGCACAGCCCAGTCTGCCGGCTGCTGACAGAGGTACCTGCTTCGTTGTGTTACCACAATGATTGCAGTCTTGCCTTGCAGACGCTTTCTGCCACGCAGCCTGAAGTCCCACCCATTCACAGCTCTTTCATGGACAAAACTGTGGGAACTACCCCCATTAAAAATGTTTCCTAAATCTGTCCACAGGACTGCTTCAAGAGAAGAGCTGCAAAAGCTTACTGCAGACACCGTGGGGTTTCTCAGGATGTAATTTATATGGCAGTGGGCAGCCCACAGTGGGCTGTAAACACTCCCACAGGAGTATTCACACGCTCAGCACTGAGCTCGGTGTCAGTCTTGAACATGGGTAATGATGACGGGAGGCAAGCAAGATACATGATTTAACTGCCAGAAATGCAGCTTCATCACAGGATGCCATGGAGGGGATATGCATTCAATCGACTATCCCCACATAGGGTGGGAAAAATAAGAGAAGAAGTGGAGGGAAAACAAAAAAAAAGAAACACAGACTCAATTAAATATTTATAGGGGCCTGCTGCATTTCAATCGCAAGCAGTTTTTTAGGTCAGCTGAGACATTTCAGCTCTTCTAGGGCAGATCAGTTCCAGGGGACAGGACACTGCTGACAACCACAGCCCGGAAGCTGAACTCTCCTAGCATGTAACTCAGGGGAAAAACAGACCCGGGCAGCGTTGTGCTTCCACTGGGCACAGCCCAAGTGATGGGACCTCCCTTCTCACCATGGCTGTTGTTCCTCATGCATGAGATGGCAGGAGATGGGAGCAGGTAGCAAACCGGATTCATAAGAGCAACCCTAAATTGGTCTTGTCCATGGAGGTCTTCCTGTCCTGAAGCCTCAAGACACTGCAGTGATGTACATGGCCAAGGGTTTGCTTACCTCCCCCAGTGCTTGAAACCCCACTGCTAGAAGTCAGGAGGGCAGCTCACTCAACAAAGAAGGTACCTCTGTGAGCAGCCAGGAGACTGGGCTGTGTTTTGGAAAACCCTGAAATCGTGGGCTGAGCAGCGTCAGCAGTGTGATGGGTTCCAGAGCACTGTTTCCACCTTGCAAGGCTCACTCCATACTCTTTTCATAAATTCCCAATTTGTCCACTGCTGGCTAGCACCTACGGCAGGATTATGGGCTTGATGGACCTTTGGCCAGGTTGGTCTGCTGCCTGGTCATATCTGCACTGCCCGACTGCTTTCAGCATGGTCTGAATTTGCAAAGGTCGGTTTCAGCAAATGCAGGACCAGACTAATGGCCAGCGGTTAAGGTAACAAATCCTTGAAACCAGCCTGATAAAAAGAATAAACAGAAGAATGGAGGACAGCAATGACTGAAATCAATAACAAACATTACTAGAAAGACAGAAGCTTTCCAACTGTCTGAGATTAGAATAATCTATGTCTGCATTAACATTTTTTACCGTTTTTTACCAGGCACATTTTGTTAATGCTGAAAATTTTGTGTTTCAGCCCTTTGTCAGCTCAGCTGGCCTTACTCCCTGCAGGATGAGGGTCACAATTCTCAAGAGGGCTGAGCACCAGCCAAACCACACTTTGTGCAGTGGGACCTGCAGGAACTTTACCACCTTCCTGGTCAGCTTTGCCATGTTGAACTCACTTCATCCAAAACAAAGGAAAAAAAAAAAACCAAACAAGTCAAGCCCTGGTTCACAAAGGTAGAGCTGAGCAGAAAGGAGGGGTTAGGCTCAAAAGGAGAACTCCCTGTCCAAACACAAGTATCTGAAGCAATATTCGTAAAGCAAACACTGGAATGACCGGCAAGCAGCATGCATTTTGCACACCTGCCCCTTACCAGCAGGCAAATCTCAAGACAACGTCAGCACTTCTAAAAAGGGATTAAAATAAAAACACACTGAGTCCGTGGACAACCTTTGTTTAAAAAGCCACGTGAGAGGCAATAAGTTTCTACAGGCTGACTCCCCACAAACATAAGCAAGGGAAAGTTATCAGCTCTGGACTCCCAAAATATTTACTCAGTCTAATGCTATTCTGGCTGCTCTTGAGCAGACCGTTCCAAAGTCCTATGCTGTCATTTTTATGGCATACCCTTGACCAAAACTCAAATGCAGAGCATCCTTTCCCAGGGGTATTTCCAAGCACTTTACTACCATAGAAGCAAACAGTGTCCTTGCAAGGTAAGAACAGTGCTATGGAAGCCCATCCCATGGGGGAGAGGAGGCTGAAGGTGTGCAGCCTCCACTGTGCAACATCCAAGGGTCAGATCTGAATGCTGCATCAAACTGAAACTGTGGGAGTAATTAAGAAACCTATGGCTTCTTAAAATGAATGGCTTAAGCTGAGCAGGGGCCAAGAGGCTGAGAGAAGACACCCTTGTGGAGCAGGCTGGGGTGTTTTAGTGGCTGCAATGGATCTAAAACGTGGGTTTAGATCTCATCTGGCTAAAAGCCACAGCTTGGGAAGCACGTCTGGTGGAGGATGTCGGTATACTCTGCGTGTTTCCTCACAAGGCTTGGGATACCAGTTCTTATTTTTAGTACTATTTTCATTTCTTCCTGTAATGAGTTCAGTGTTTCAGGCAGCCCTGGAGGAGCAGGAAGGACATGTCCCGTAATAAAACTAATTAATTCATGTGGAATTTCTAGCCATTATTGTGAAAGTGGCCAGATTCCTCACTCCTGAAAAGCTGCCAAAATGGCCATTAATCTGGATGTGGTCATGAGCAGGATTCCTGTGGCCTCCTACAACACCCGGCTGGCCCCCAGGACAGAGACTGCAGAAACCAAAGTGGATGTTGTTATTTCCTCACACCGACTCCCACAGCCCGAGTTTTACTAAACAAGACAGTTGCCTCAGAGGGCTCTGTGCCAAATTCCTCCCAGTGCCCCCAGACCAAGCATGCCCCAGTCATGTGCACAGAGGTCTAGACCTCCAAAATCAGCCCAAATCAGGCAGTTCAGCATTATTCAAAGCTCTGCGGACCAAGCGTTTCCACCTGCCCAGCCTTGGTGATGCTCTCAGTGACAGGTGCCCTGAAGGGAGCAGGGTACCGAATTCCTTCTGCAGACATTAGAAGTTGTATTCCCACCACCCAGCTGGGCGTGCTAGGAGGCTGAGCTTTTTGGGTTGCATCTGCAGGCAGTGGGAAGCTGGGCTCCTCCACAGAGAAATTCCAGGCAAGAATCTCATTGACCGAAATCCCTCAATAATGAACAAGAATTAATGGAATCTGTCTCACTCTCTGCAAGCTGGGGGTGACAGGGTCTGCAGGGTCTGGCAGGGAAAAAAAGCATGGAATAAACTTATTTTAGTCACTAAAATCAACAACAACAAAATGACTCAGAATACCCACAGGGAGCTGACTTGTTGTGTAAGAAGGCACCATTTTGCCATAGTCTCGTTTTTCTCCCCCAGTTCTGGACTGCTCTTTAAATTCAGTGATGGGCTAGAGGGTTAGCACCTAAATAGCACCTCTAGTGCTGTTCCACCATCCAGTCCCAGGAATGGACATATTCCCTGAACACCACTAGAAATACAGACCCTCTGCCCCAAATGTCTTGAGTAATGGACTATCTGTAACAACCTGGATTTGTAACAATGTAAACAAAATCCTCCCAACACCACCTCTGCACAAGCTGTGGAGGCAGCAATGTTCACCACGGCCAAAGGAAGAGGTGCCCTACCATGGCCACCCATTGCCTTAGGCCTCCTCATCCCAGTTTCCATCATGGCAGATAATTCACCTGTCCATTCACACCACAGTCAGATCAAGATGGTGCAGCAGTGATTTCCCTGCCATTACATCAATCCAGTTCATACGATGTTCAGGAGAAAGGAAAGTGCCCTCTACACATCAGGGATCGTATCAAACTCATAGCCCTTAGTTAGTGGTGGGTACTATGCTAGAAAAAGAACAGCTGTTGGAGCCCAGTAGTGCAGATAGGGAGAAGGTTCCACCACAGAAACGTTGTCCTTGACCAGTTGGATTAAGAGATGCCTTGCCAGAGCCTGGGATGGAGCCTGGAGCAGTTCTTTCAACCTTCAGAAAGCAGTGGTAAGACTCGTTATAGTGTTATCACTCAGCATTTTCCTTGCACTGGTTCAGCTGCAAACCTAGAAGAGCAAAGCAGCTACCGTGTGGAGGGTGGATTGCAGCACCCCTGACAAGTGTCCCCAAGAAGCAAGACATAATTCACCAATGTAACTGGAATTTGTCTTTAGCAAAGGCACTGCAGGGTGAGCAAGGAGGACCAGGAGGAATAGAAAACAGCCACAGAAAGCCCCGGAGCTGTCGGGTTAGCCTCACTGCTAACTGAAACACCATGGTGGTCAACCACCCTGACCCTACAACCCCCACACCAAACTCTCCCAGTGGCCAGGACCCAGAGGACACAAACCAGGCACCTCAGGGAGCCCCACGCCAGGCACCCCAGATTATCCACAGCCTCAGTAGCTCCACATCCCTGCTGGGGCTACAGGGCAGAGCCCCAGCACCAGCCCTGGGCTCCAATGGTGCAGGAGGATGGAGCCCCACACCAGCCACCCCTCCCGCTCTTCCTCCTCATGCCATTCCTCTTTGCTAAACCTGAGTTCCTCTCCCCGTTTCTGCTTGCTTTTGAAGTGCCAGATGAAACAGCACCAGATGGAGGCGAGCCGCTCGCCCGCTGAAAGCAACGGGAGACGAGCGTTTCCACATGGGCTGTGTGGGAGGGCTGCCATCGCGCCGGTCGCAAACCCTGCATCTCCCCCCGGCTCAGCTCACAGCCGAATGGCGTGCCGAGCACCACAGACAAAACCTCCTGGATTCAAACTGAAAATGACCCCCAAGCAACTTTCCACATGCAAAAAAAGGTCAGATTCTGACCAGTTTCACTGCTTCTGCTCTTCTGCCTTCACCGGGGCCACTCAGGATCTGTCCCACCCGCCTCGAGAGCAAAATTTGGGACTTCCAAAATACAGAGCACTCCCTACCTTACAGGAGACAGGTCACACTGGAGGACACACACCTGATCTTTGGAGGTACAAAAAAGGTCTTGGAGGACACCCAAAACCACAAAAACACCTTCAACAACTCACTGCACCCACCAGTCCCCCCAGACTGAACAGCAAGCACTCCTGGGACGTGGACATCAGGTGCCCACCCTTCTTCAGTTTTAAAACAGCAAGAGGAAAACATGGGAAGGTTATGAGACAACTTCCGCACCAAGCCAAGAGAAGTCCATTAGCATGGACTGGGTCTTCTACAACTAGCCAGAAGAGCTGAGAACAGACTGCCCTGGCTGAAGGCTGAAAAGCAAGATCTTACAGGGAAATCTTGCTGTGGTCTCAAGCAGAAGTACTGGGCAAGGCTTAATGAATTTTCCCTACATTATAGGACTACGGGACTCCCCCACAGACAACACCATGCAAGTGACTGCAACAGCATGTCACTGTTGTAGGTATCCTGCATCACTTGGTTACAAGGATAAGCTCCAAGGAGGCACAAAAACTCCTCTCTAAAATTGCCTCCAGCAAGTAAGGTGTTGGAGAAGTTATTAATTTCAAGGGCAGAGCATTAGAAATCCTCTCATCCCACCTGAGTTGGTTTATCTGCAGAAAATTATAAGGAAAAGCAGGGATTTCAACACGGTCCAATTCCCACCAGCGCTTTGTGTCACTCTCAATTACAGTCCAGAATGAAATACCAAGAAATCGTTCCTCGCGGCTGGCAGAATTAATGGGATCTTTGACTACAGAGAGCACCAGGCAGTGAACTTGTTCCCTTACCAGCCAAGAGGCACAGTGCAGCTTTCTTCAGAATAAAAGCTGCAATGTCAAAGGATAGTTTAAGCTTATAAAAGTGACCTGATGTTTCCCAGTATTCCAGTCCATAAGAAAGGCATGTGATTACTGACCCTTTCCTTTCTAAAACAATTTATTTCTACCATAAGCTGATGCAGCAAGAGACTTTATCTTCCCACTGGTATCTAACTACATTACATGTGGGGCAAAACACTGAACAGAAGACAATCAATAATGCAGTTACAACAAGCTGTCAAATGCTGGGCTGCAGCAAAGCTCCAATAACTGTGCACCAACCCCTTTCTCTTAAGCCTTTGCCCAGGATAACCACCACATCACGCTCACTTGTAATTAGATGTCAACTTGCACGTTTAATGAGGTCACACTTGGCCAGTTCATGAATGAGAAACACCTCCCAGCTTGCTGGCAGTGACTGCTGAAGGTGGGCAGGGATGTTTCAGTCAGAGACTCGGTCTGCTGAAGGTAGTTTGTCTTTGTGGAAACAATAATGGAACGGGATTTGCAATCTGCTAAACTGGCAGAAAACTCATCCTGCCAGAAAAGTGAATAATTTTTTGGGTTAACGGCCTGTCGTGGCTCACCTGGGGTCCAGACAAGGACCAAGACCTGTCTGATGGAGCACAAGGATGTGCACAAGGACAGGGAGGGAGTAGGGCGTGACTGCCACGAGATCAGCTCAGCAGGGATGAAAGGCAGCCAAGAATAATCTGCACAACATGTTAGGACCCCCGGCAAGGATTTTTCCTTCTTTCGTGAGTCCACACCAGGAGCATGCACCATGGTTATCCTCCAAATCACAGAGCACACTCGGCACCCATGAAGCATCATGTTGTTGCATGGCACACAGCAAAGGGACATGTAATGCAATTCCCTCCCCCAGGCAGACATGGGGCCCTAACGCAGCTTTCTCCACAAGGCTAATACCATCTGGTAAAGCCTCACTCTTCCACTGAGGACAAACCTGCCTCTTCTGGCAATGCAGACAGTCAGCAAGGACAAGTTGGAAAGCCAAGCCCAATGTATTCAATATGTGCTGCTAAAGGACAACCTCAAAAGTGGTCACACACACAGTGATTCAGGCAGCACCTCCCCAGGGAAGAGCCAGGGGTGAAGATGGGTGGAAGCAATAGCGGAAACATGCGCAATGGCAATAGCTTTGCATCCCTCTGATACAGAATGGGTCTGCTAAGCAGCCACTGGATCGAAGTTACATGTTTCACCCTGATTCAAGGAAAGAAACCAGGAATTCTTACACCTGGAAACTCAGTACACCACCAAGCTCAGCCCTCCTCCTCTAACAGAAATGCTTTAATAGCATCTTTACAGTTTACCTTGGCCACCTTCTTACTCTGTCTGCCTAAAGCAAAAGACCCACCCTGAAGGAACTGGAGCCCCAGCAGGGAAGGCAGGTGTGACCATGCCCAGAAAGCTGGAATTGCCCAATCCAAGCAGAAGCGCAAAATCTACCAGGGAAACTGCTGTTCCTCCCAGGCCACTAGTGCTGAACAGGTGACCAGGAAAAACAGGTACAGGAGTGCTTGCTGGCCACTGGGATGAAACCCTGCCTTCACAAATCCAGTCGTGTTTGTGGGTAACAGCGACAGCCACCCATCGGGCAGATAAATTAGCCCCAGCTAATACTGCAGCCAGGTCTAGTACAGAGCCATACACAAACACACCTCTCACATTCCAGTTTTCACTGTTTTGCCTCCTGAATTGTTTATCTCGGCTCAATTCCTGGATGTGGATAAAACAAACGACATGGACTTTCTCACAGATGGGACTTCTTGCTGTTCCCTTGACAAATACCATGCTCAGCGAGTATAAGCCTAAAACCCAGAGGAAAGGAAACAACTGCAAAGGGCAAGAAGGAAACGGATCATTTGCCAAGGGACAGCATGAAAACACATTTCTGCTTTGGGCCAGAGCCTTGAAATCTTCCCAGGCTTCCCCTTCCCTCCAAACCACCATTTTCCCACCATCATCACCCCCCCTACAGCAAACTCAAGTGGGACTGGGGCAGGGGGTAGCATTATTTTCAAGAAGCTGCTGCATAAGGTGTTATTTATTGTCTTAATACTTAAAGATGACAGCCAGCCCAGGGCCTGACAAGGTTAGCTCTTCACCAGACACAGCTGCCATGAAGGTCCACCTACTGGCAAAGTCCCAGAGGTAGCAAGGACAGATGAGCTGTGTGGTTTCTTTCTATTCACATATCATCCTTAGAGCTGTTATTAACTGCATTTCACTTTTAAGAATTTCTTCCATGGCAAGGAGCTCTGCAGACATTCAGTTTAGCCTGGGCAGAGCTGCTGTAGTGGCTGTGGACATATTAACATGCTCCTGTGGATTTGATTCTTGCAGTTGGCTTCTATGACGTCCAGTAATGTCCAAGCTTGCATAAGCCAGGCTGAACACCTGGTTGCAGCACTTGCAACTAACCTCCCTCTTGTTCATGTTCTTCTGCCTGGAAAGGCATCTAGCACAGGGCAAGGGGGACACTCATAGCCTGGCTCTCCTCTATGCCTCACCCGCTTTTTAGCAATACGGTGCCTTCAGGACCTCCACTGCTGTGCCAGATCTGGCCAACTTCACTGACGGGGTCAGAAGTTGTGGGGGCGGAAGGACAGATACACACATGCATATGCAGATCATGATGGATGCTTCATTTCCTTATAAAAGCAGGAGAAAAGCAGAAGTCTTCCTGGCAATTCAGTGGATGTGAAAAATGCACTCATAGCATTACTGGCATGGTTTTCAAGTTTCTGTTAAAATTCCACTCACATTATGCTACCTCCAACCTCAGAGTCTTCTGTGTTTTGGAGCAATACATTAAACTGTCTTTTAGCAGCTGCCTGCCAAGGGGAAATGGAGGTTTTGACATTTGACCCATAAGGAAGGATGTGTGGCATTGGGGGCTACCCAAATAAGGATTTTAGCTGGATGCTAAAACGAGCTGTGTTTTTAACAGTTAACTATTTTATAACTATATGTTTTTGTATCATGGGAGTTCAAAGCGGAGTCCCTGACCAGGTGAATGAGGCAACCCCAGCCCTGCAAGTTCAGGTTTGCCTGGGGCCACATTCTTTGCACAGCTCTCTTTCCATTTGGAAAGGTTACTTTGCACTGGCATGGACTAAAAAAAACACATTTATTTTAATAAAAAAGTGAGATTCCAAAGCAGGACTCAATAGCCAGCAGTGGGTTCAGACGCAGATCCCACTGAATTAGTACAAATATCCCCAAAACAAAATAAAACAATACTACAAACCCAACTGAACTGCACTGGCAAAGGGGAAAAAAAAAATTCCCTTAACTGGTCAGCTTTGAACAGTGGCTTGAGAGCTTTTTTTCAGAGTGGAACAAGTTTTATTCCTAGGACCTTGTCTCCATTAGGAGAAATTGGATATTCTTCAGCTATTCTCATAACTCAGGCAGGACAGTTTAGGACATTTGCTGACATCGCTAAGATCTGCCCTGCTCCACCTCCTAGCACAAGTTCCCACCTTGGAGCAGCACTGGCACCCTGCTGCACCTTGAGCCAGTTCAGGTCATTGATCCGACAGAAAATCATTAACTTGTTTCCCGGGACTGGCTTTCTGTAGGGTTAGCTCCTGAGCCAGCCTACTCTGACACAAGGTGAGAGCTAAACCCAGCAGAAGGAAGGAAGAGGGACGGTGCCGCTGACAGCTGGACAAGACCACACAAGCCCCTGATTCCAGTTTGCCATGGCCAAAGCAGAAAGCAGCATCCCCACCCTCCAGCTGAGATTGGAGAGACTGAAAGATCCCAACGCGACCTGAAATGCCTCTCAAAGCACATTGTATCTGCAGGACCCATTTGGTCCTGGCCCACCCTAGACCTGCTTGGAGACAAGATGGCTATCGGGGACTGGGACATTATCTGCCAGGACACAGACTCCTAACACGACGTGAAGACAGTCCTCGCTCTGCTCCCTGTGTGCAAAACAGCGTGCCGATCTTGCTGAGGTGCTGAGAGAATAAACAAGCTTGAGACTGGCATGAACTCTCCGCGAGTTTCACGCACACGGTAACAACCCTCTGTCCCCAGTGCAGGCGGTTTCAGTCAGCAGTACGTAAAGTTTGTTACGCGATGACCTGAAATAAACTGTAAAACAGTGTGGTCCAGTGGCATCAGAACTATTTCAGAGGCCCTGATCCCTGGAGGTGCTGAGCCTCCGTCTCACTCCCACCATCGTCTCACTCCCACCATCGGTGGGAGTTCATGCACTCGTGTCCCCAGGGAGGGGGGTAGAAGTTCTCAGCCTGATTTCCACAGACTGCTGCTATTTTGTTCCGACATTCCCAACATCTTCAAAATACCCAAAGCCTCTTGTGCAATGAGCAACATCCCCTGCTTCCTAGCTACATGGTGGTTTATGTTACTTTCCGCCTACAACAATTTCAGGATTGGCTTTACAGACCTAAGTGGAAGACTAAACAATGCTGGAGCCACAGCAGGAGAATTTGCAGAGTCTTATTCCTTGTTTCATTTGGGCAATCCTTCTGCCTCTCATCAGGGACAAAAAAACTTGCCAACCTCTTAATTTAGGAATAGCACGAGCTCTGCATTCCAGCCCTGAATCAGCCAAAGGAGCCTTTTCAAGCTGGAAAGGGGAAAAAGGGCAAATACCTTTAAGCACATTTAAAAAAAAAAAAAAAAAGCCTCAACACCTGCCTTTTGCAGGCAAAAACCTGCTCTTGGGGCACTCTTGAAACTAGCTTGACATCAGCATTTGAAAGGGAATTCCAATCCCTGCTCTTTCGGGTGCCAGACTGCTTTCCCTGTCACTGCTTTAAACGAAAAGCAAACTCTCCCTCGTATATATACATTTTGCAGGCACGCTGCAGATGGAAGTGATGATGCGAGTCTGAACAGAAGAGAGTTAAGTGAAGCTGGCAGATTCAGGTTTTGGTTTTGTTGTGGGTTTGGTTGTGTTTTTTTTTTTTTTAATGGCTACAACAACCTGTTAAAAGTTTTGTAATATGAAGAGAGCAAACCCTTTTCTGGATGTCCAAGCTCCTCTGCCAAGACATGCTCGACTGTGAATATTCCAGCTGCATGTTTCACATCACGCTGCTTAAGGATGTGCCAGTATTTTTATTATTCACCCCCTATGGACATTACAGAGCACCACATACATTAAAGTGTTCTTAAACTGTGCTATTTATGTGTGTGTGTATTACACACAGAGATACGGTCAAATAAATCACATCCATTGTAAAGGAATAAAGATAATAAAATCAAGCAAAATGCCCAGTGAAGTAACATAACTCTGAAATAAAGTCTATAAAAGCAAAAAAAGCAGCATTAACTCAGAAAATCACCTCTCAACCCATCACTGCAATGCTCTCCGCCTCCCCCTCAACTTCTTGTAAAAGCATAAGCCTGGAAGTCAGCGCCAGATTCCTTAAATCTAAATGCCCTTGGCTTCTTCTGGAGAGTGTAAAATTCACTCCCTTGACACTCATATTCTGTAGTCAAGCAAGACTGCACATCAACGTGTTCTCCAGACTCCCGGCTCTCCACAGCCCTTCACAGCTGGGCAAAGGAGGGGGGACAGGAGTGGGGACCGCAGCAGTCGCAGCCTGGGTGCACGGAAGCAGCAGCTTGCAACGTGCAAAGTTTTCCCTGCTGCTGTTTTTTCTTCTCTCCCCGCTCACCTTCTCTCCCCCTCGAGCGGAGCAGCACGTGCAGGTACCCAGAGCAGCACGTGCAGGTACCCAGAGCAGCGTGCGCAGGTACTCAGAGCAGCGTGCGCAGGTACCCGTCTGTGCTCCCATCCTCCCGGGGAGCGAAGCCGGTTCAGAGTGCTTTTAAAAAAGCCTCAACAAGAGGGAAGGGAGGGAATTCAAAGTCGTGCTGCCGAACTAGTTATGCAAACAGGGTCAGAGCCCCAGTCATAGCCAGGTGAGCAAAACCAGCAAGGAGGTAGAAGTCAAGGAGGGGTGATTTCAAAGGAGAAAGTGCTGGTTTCTACTCCCAGACTTGATTTGGCAATTTTCAACATCCCACAGAAAGGGAAAGAGCTTGCGGCCGATCGCAAGGGAGAGGAGGCATTAATAAAACCAAGCTCTGCTGTATTGGCATCCCCAGGAGCGCTCCCTCCCACAGCAATTGCAGCAACAGGTCAGGAGCCTGCTGGCATCCCCATCCTCGGGGCTGTGCCCTTGGGGGATGCTCCTCTTCCTCCGGCACCCAGTGCCTGGACCAGGGCAGACAGAGGGGGCCAGGACCCCCACGGGAGCCGGCAGCGGCCACCCCAGCTCCAAGGTGGGCTCAGCTGGGAAGGTAGCCATAGGGAACGGGCTCCCCACATAGCAGGGCCCCCACAGTCCTCAGCCACCGCCTTCCCCCCAGGCAGCACATGGTCCTCCCACACTGCCTCTCCTCGTATCTTTGGGGCATCCGTCACCCTCCAGGGTGATTTTACTCCCCCACCAAACCCAAATCTGAACCTCCACTCCCCGAAGGACTCCCCCTCCCCTCAGCTGCATCTCCCCAAACTTCACCCCTATCTGCCCCCACGGGTTTTCTTCTCTAGAAAACCCCAACCTCCACCCTGCCCCCGGGGCAGTCCCTGCATTGCTCCCCGTTACACCCCACCCCTGGGGCTCCTGCCCCCTGCCAAGGAAAACTCTCTGACCCCGGGGTAGCTGCACCCCAAATACCCCATTTTCCCCACATACCAGGGATGCACTCACGCTCCTTTCCCCCTCCAGCGCCCCTCTCATTCCTGCCCGCTTTGTCCCTCCGCGGACTCTCTCCCCCTCCTCTCCCGCAGGGATCCCCCCTCCCTGCCCGCCCGAGGGCTCCCTCTGCCCCGGGAGGATCCCCTTTGCCCCCTGGACGTGCCGGTGCCCCGCTGCGCCGGCGCTCGGTCCCGGGCGCGCGGTGCCCAGTGCCCCATGCCCGCTGCGCAGCGCAGGATGCGCTGTCCCCAGCGCCCGGTGCCCGGAGCGCGGTGCACAGCGCCCGCTCCGCGGCACCGGGTCGCCGGCGCCCGGTCCCGGCCCGGTGCCCGCTCCCTAGCACGCAGCGCGCCGCGCAGGGCGCTGGGCGCCCCGTCCTCGCAGCGCGGCTCTCCGTGCGCCGTGCCTGACCCGCGGTCCCCGGTGCCGGCTGCGCGGGGTGCGCGGTGCCGGGCGCTGCTCACCTGCGGGGCGCTCGGCGCTGGCGCCGTACTCGGCCGTGTCGCGGCGGCGGGCGCAGGTGCCCTGCCCCTGCACCAGGGCTTGGAGGGGCAGCTCGGCGCCGGGGTCGGGGTAGCAGCGCAAGCCGGCGGCGCAGCGCGGCGTGTAGACGCCGCACGCCTCGGCCTCCAGGCGGGCGCACACCGGGCAGCAGCCGCAGCCCGGCTCCCGCACCAGCTCGGGGCAGGGCGGGCGGGCGGCCGGGGGGCAGGCGGCCAGGCGCTCCGCCGTGCAGGGCGGGCAGCGGAACAGCACCTCGGGCAGCGCCGGCCCCGCCAGCGCCAGCGCCGCCGCCGCCGCCGCCACCAGCAGCCGCGGCCAGGCGGCCCGCGCCGCGCCGCCGCGACCGACCCCGCCGAGCGCCATGGCGGGACTGACGGGCGGCGGGGCCGGCAGGTGGACACGCCGCTCGGCCCCCCGGCGGCGCGGCACGGCGCGGCGCGGCGCGGCGAGGAGAGGAGCGGAGCCGAGCGGCGCGGCGCGGCGCGGCACAGCGCGGAGCGGCGCGGAGCGGAGCGGGGCCGGGCGCGCCGCGGCGCCGCCGGGTCCTAGAGCCGCCCCCGCGCCGCCCCCCCGCGGGGGTCAGGGTTGCCCCGGAGGGGAGAGGGGGCTACCCGAAAGGGGAGAGGGGATCAGACCCAGAGGGGGTCGGGGGCAGCCGCACAGGAGGCTGGGGATGCTCCAAAGAGGAATGGGGGTCTGACCAACACGGGGCGAGGGCCTGCTGCAATGGGAGTCAGGGCCTGCCCCACGGGGGATGGGGATCTGCCTCACAAGGAGATTGGGGTCTGCCCCGCTGGGTAGAGGGGGCCAAACCCAGAGGGAATCGAGGCCTGCCCCACAGGGGGGATTGGGGCCTGCCCCCAGAGACACCTAGTACAGGGAGGGATGGAGATTCTACCCCACAGGAGGGTTGGGGTCCTGCCCCACAGGGACTCCCAGTGCTGGGGGGGGGAACTGGGTGATCTCCACTCCCCCAGAGAGAGCCAAGAGGGGGGCTGGGGGGCAGGTGGGGGCCCACTCTCACCCCGCTGCCCCAGAAGTGCCAGGCCAGGCACAAGCAGCCACGTTTCAGGCCAGGTCCCACCATGGGGATGGGGGGGCAAAACCTGGGCTCAGGGAGAGTCCCGCCATCCAGCCCCCCACCAAACGCTGGGCCTGGGGGCCACCCTACCTCCATGGGAGCAGGACCCTGAGGTCGGGTGAGTCCCCTTGGAGACGCAGGGCTCCATGCCCACAGGGCTGCCCGCATCTCCAGCCTGGCTCCCCGCAGGGCATTTACAGCCCCAGACCAAAGCCATCTGCAGCAGGCTCAGCGCCTCCCCTGCGGCACTGCCCTGCGAGGGTGCCCAAAAGCCGGGGTACAACCAGGGGTGCAGAGGCAGAGCTCTCTGGGGTTTGGGGTTTTGGTGTGAAATGCACATTTCACACCCCATCACCTTCCTCTCCCTGCTGCCCGACTGTCACAGGCTACACAGAGGATTTTAAGTACAAGGGGTATTACATAGAAGTGACTTTTTTTCACTAGCAAAAAATAATAACAACAAAGCCAAGGGAATGCAACCGAACTAATGAAGCTGGAAAACTTGGTTAATATTGTTGTGGGGTTGTATCGTTAAAGTCAGGCACTGAGGCAGCCTGAGTTCCCCCAGCCGTGGGAATGTCAGCTTTGGGGCACTTAAAGTTAACATTTGCTGCTGTAGTTTTTTTGTTGTTTTGGTTTTGTTTTCTTCAAATTAAGAAAAATGCAAAATGCTGCTGTTGATGACTTGTGCAGCACAACTTTTGTTGATTACTCATGGCCCTGGAGTTATACAACAACATGTTTGTTTGTGGGATCGACGAGTGCAGGGTGGGACGACAGTCTGCGGCATTCAGCACACTCTGTGAAATCCCTGTGATACATCCTGGGACCAAGAACGTGGTCCCATCCCAGTCCCTGGGTCTTCCCAAGCAACAGCTCGGGTTTTACAAGAGTTTAATCAATCATGGTCCCTTTCTCTGGCTGCCCATCACGCTGCGGATACCTTGTCATGGAAGAGCTGCCCATTTGCTTTACTTTTTAAAACGTACCATTGCTTGTTTGCACCTCGCTCAAGCTGGACGGTGATTTTAACCATCCCCGTTTCACTCTGGAGGAATCCGGTTAGTTTTGGGGTCCCTGTGGCACCAGCATTCATTGCTGCTTGCAGCACTCATTGCTCTGAGTGTAGGGGACTCCGAAACTCCAAGCCAACAAAAATGTTCCCCTGAAATTAAAAGCTAGTAATGAAGATATTTTTATTCCACTTCACGTTACAAAATCCCTTTTTGTATTACAGAACCCGAATTTTAGCCTGAGTGACTCAAGGAAGTCTCTTCAAGAAGACAAATATATATATATATATATATAGAAAGAAGCCCAGCACAGACTTTGCATTCGCTACTCCCACAAATCTCAAAGTGGGAAAAAGGGATGCACAGCCCTGCACACAAGCAGCCCCTCAAAAGCCTCCCTTTAAAACAGATTTGCCAGCAGATGTTCAATAGAAAATGGAGGGAATTATTTTCACCACACACTCACAACATTTTGGGGATGGAGGGAAAGAGGCTCTCGGTACCTTTTTTATGATCTGCTGTTGACTTCACTAATGACTCACATTTGGTTCCAATGAGATATTTTCATATGACTAATGAATCTATATTTGGAGGCATAAGAGGGTTTGGCTAATTATCTGTTGCAGTCAGTTAAATATTCCAAGTATTCAAAGTAGGTTTTCTTCCAGTGGCAAATGTTATGCCCCCACGGTCTGTCTTCTCCTGGTGCTTTAAAAGCAGCCCAGCACTTTGACTCGTACCAAGCTGACATCTGGGTTTCTGCGTGTGTAAGCACAAGAGATGGCCTGAACTTAATTATACAGCGAACCAATCCTGCATTTTTTAGGTGGCCAATAGGTCATTCCCCAAGGGACGATTTAAACCCGATTTTTCAACACGCACTTGATGCTTGCAGCAGCCCGTTTTGCTGGAGGCATTTACTGGGGTGCCATTAATAACTACTGGCAGGGGCAAATTCCTTATGAGCACCGTTGTGTAGGCTGCTTGTGCACAAATCATTTTTCCACAGGGAGGGCTCGAAATCTGATGAGAGAAGGGAAGGGAGAGAGGAGGGGGAGGGAAGGGGCTCCGTCAGCTCAGCTGCCTGAATTGCAGGAGGACATTAAACATAATGATCCTGGAGGGAAAGAAACCGTACGCAGCTCAGATGTGGGAACAAGCCAGGATTTCCTGTTCATATGCCTCTTTAGTAGGTGCTCGGGCTGTTCGCTTTCTTTTATCGCTGTCATTTTCTTTGTCCGCCACCAAAGCAATAACGCCAGTGCAGATACAATGGATCAGATGTTCCCCCTGCCCCTGCTGCTGCAGCCCTCAGCCGGGAGACCTCTCTGTGCCGCTCTCCAACTCGAGCAGAACAATAAAGAAGATTTTACAGCTGTTGTGGGGATGGGGGGAGGCGGGGAGGCAGAGGAAAAACAGCTTGAGTGCCCGTGGCCAGCCATAATTTCTCCAGTGGGTCTTTGCTGACAGTTTTAGGATTAACAAGTGAGCTCTGTTCCCAGGCATTTACCCCTCTGGATAAGCTGGCCTGTTTGTTCTCAAGGGTTTATTTTACCCTACAAAATATGGCATTGCCAAACAGATGTAGGCTTGTTCCTAGAAAGGCAAGTTATAGCTGAAGCTGCATCTCACAGAGGCTTTAGCCCTTGGAATTGTTTGGAAATGCTACAGTATTCCTCCGACCCTTTTCAGGGCAGTTTTTTCCCACAGACGTGCTGATCGATTCTTTTATGGCTCTGTCCTTTGTCAAGGATGAATTAGGAAAAATAAACTCGCAAACAAAAAGTGGAGGCCCAGCACGGAGATCCTCTTGCTCCCAATGATTAAGAAGTATTTTACAGCTCTGGGTCTTGCGGGGGGAGAAAACAATGTGTCCTCCTGTGTTTTTCTTTCCCTAATTTTTAGCTCAGTGGGTAATGGTGGGGGGGGGGGAAGAAAAAAAAGATAAAAAAGAGGAAAGAAGAATAAAACAGTCTTCTTATTTTTAAAGTGCTTTATGGTGAGTGCTGGAGAAAGCCTCCTGTGTCCCAGAGCTGGCATGGTGAGGGGCAGGTGATGAGGAAGGGAAGGCTGCAAGGATGCGTGCTGGGACTGATGTGAGTATTTGGTGGCCAACATCTTGCTTTCTCCGTGGAGATTCGGCAAACTTCGGCCATGAGTAAAGGTTTGCCAAGGGACTGGGACCTGGGAATTGCCACCGACTCACAGCGAAGCACATCAGGGCAGGACAGTGAGGGGTCTGCCCTCCCTCGCCCTTGTCCCTCCCTGCAGGGTGGCAGAGGGACATGCCCAAGGTCAGGGCGAGTCGGTAGTGGGGGCAGAAGGAGCTCTGCCCTGATCTGCAGGGAGGACTCCAGCTCCTTCTCAAAAGGAACAAAATAGCCTCAAAATCCAATTACGGAGATGCCAAGTCTCTTCATGAGACATGTGCATTCATGGTCTCGGGTGATGCCCTGCCCTAGCCAGCCAGCACGTTTTTCCCCTCAGCAGCAGGTCAAGCATGCTACCGGAGCTCTGGGGGGGGCCGGATCCCCCCTTCACACACTCTTGGAGGGAAATCCCACCTTACCCACAAGCCCAGCTCCCCTTCCCTATGCTGGCACTTGGGAAATGGCTCCCTGTCCCCCGCTACACGCTCCCTAGGACCGTAGGTCCCCGATGCCCCAGCCCCATGCCACCTTGCCCCCTGGCCACAGGAGCAGGAATGGTGAAACTTAACCTGCCTCCAGACACCCCAGTTCATCAGCTTCACCCACTGAATCAGGGTGGTGGGAGTGAGCTGAGCAGGGCACTGCAGGGAGGAAGGAGGCACTACGAGACCCACTTGATCCAGCCTGCCCACAGTGCTAGCTGCTCCCCAAGGCAATCACGCTGAAGATGGCAAGCTTTCAAGGAAATAAAAGAATGGCCCAGAAATAAGTTGCCAGCATCACCGCTTCTTCCTCCTCAGGGTTAGGTGCCCAGAGGTTTGCTGCAAACCTTACCTGTGCTGCCAGGGCATGCAGGAGGGAGCAAAGTTTCAAGTGGTGCAAGACAAGACTTTGCCCACCCAGCAGGCTCGGTCAGCAAAAGTGGTTGAACATGGAAGTGGGAATGGTTCTAATCTGAAATGAAGCTCATATTTTCTCACTCGGAGGAATGAGAGGGCTCCAAGCACTCCCCCTGCTCCCACACAAGGCAGGAACAGAGCTGCACCACCTGGGGTGTTGCACATCTCCCCAGCACACCCTCTGCCTGTCCCTGCCCCCCAGCTTTCGCTCCTGGTGGTGACTCGCTTTTGTTTGCCTGTCGGTTACACCTCAGCCTCTTGTCCTTCCCCCCCACCAAAACTCATCCAGCACGTTTCATGCTTCCCTCAGCACTTGCTCTGTGGAGCTTGGTTGGCTCCAGCGCGAGGAGCATGGGTACCCCGCGAGCTCCTGCAGCTCTGAGCCCCACCCTTAGCTCTGCTGCTCCACAGGTCATGCTCAGAGGTAGGTCTGAACCTGCCTGATGCCCCAGGCCCCCCTCACCATCCTCAAATTGTTTTCCCCAGGTGCATCAGCCCAGCCAGAGTTCAGATGTCAGCAGAAGGGTCAATTATAGGCCACTTTCTTTACATTTACCCCATCTGAGATGTTTTTAGAGCAGCTCTAAACGCATTATCTATGAGCCTGATCCAGTAATTACGAATGCTTTGGGGTGGTCCAGGCTAGTTTGTTTAGGTTTCTCCAGCACTGATTAGAGATTAGCAGAGCTAAAACCACCCATTAGCTGGAAGGCATAAAGCAGTGGTGGTTTTCAGGCTCAGGGGCCAGGTGCTTTGTACCTGCCCATCCCACAGGCACCACCGCTCTCCAGCAAGGGTGCAGGGGGGGGAGGCAGGGTGCTGCAAGTTTGTCTGGGCTGCAGTTGCCATTCATAGCAGAGGCTTGTGGATTTGGACACCCCGGTAGCCAAACTCCTCACTCATCCCTAAGCATCCCTCAAAGATGCCTTCATTAGTCTCAGGTGTACAAAGCAGTTTGAAATCAAGCAGCTGACCAGGAGGAGGTGATGCAAAAAGGGTTAAATATTGACCTAGGCTGGTCAGGCACAGAAACAGGCTTATAGGGTTGATAAAACAAGAGCAGAGAGGATTTGTCTGGAGATTGTCCTTGACTTCAGCAGGTACCAGGGTTAATTGCTGTTGGAAGAGGACCTGGAAAGGATGAAGGAGATGTAGCTGAGGGAGGGGAAGGAAGAGACTTTATCTCAGTCCAAGGTAGCAGTGCATCTTTGCAGAGATATTCCTACTTTAAACAACTGTCTGTTTGAAGGGGGCCTTGGGTGGCTAAAGGGCCTGGTACTACCCACAGCTTCTGTATTACAGTTTCCCAGTTGCAGTCCTCAGGATATCAGCAGAAAGTGACCTCTTTGCAACGACCCTAAAACTTCAGCACCTTTTCAGACAACACAAAATCCCAGCCCTAAACTATAGGGAACGGGGATTAGTACTCTCTGGGTTTGGTGGCTAACAGCCCTAGCTTCTTACCTGAGGACCTGCTCCTCTGGCCTCAGAGACCTTCCCTCTCCAGGCTGTTCAACCCTGATTTCCCTTCAGTGGTAGGAGTGCTCCCACAAACTCACGGGCCTGGGTGTAGGAGCCACCACATTGCTTACACCTACTGAGTCTTCCAATGTGCCCCTTGGTTTCCATGGGGATTTAGATCCCCAGATAAAAGTTAGATTCATAATCCCTTTGTTTCAGTGAGCCCAGATGCTAGAGGGTCCAGCTCCTTGGCAAGGGCTGGAACAGCCTCCCAGCCCCATGACACAGTGGGAATAGGAAATGGGCCTGACAAATATGAGAACCCAAAGATCCCTTTGACATTTACATTGACAGGCTTTCCCTCGGTGTCTGGTACCCCTTGAGCAGGGCAGCGGGATGAAAGTATTTCAAAGCACACGTAGATGCTTAAGAATTTTACTAGCAGCATCAGCCAACATTTCCACTTGCTTTGTATTTGCTGTTGGAAAAGTAATAACAGCTTTGGAGAACCTACTCAGGAGAGAAAATGGCTCTTTCCTAGGCACCACGCTGGGATACTGCTTTGAGTAACAACATTGCACGCAGGAGTGGAGTGGAAAGGGGCTGCACCCCCAGGATGAGCAGGGATTGCTTACACGAGCCCACGGAAAGTGCTTGGATGGAACAGGATGAAGGAAAGTGTGGTGAGACTACATATCAAGAAAAGACTCCAGCTGCTGGTCTCTAGCTGCCTAAGTCAAAGCCTCCTCGGGGAAGTAACTTTATTCATCTCCTGAGACAAATAAAACAAGTACTGGAAAAAATACAGGGAACAGTCTTGTGTTGGCCAGGGACAAGACAGACCATTCAGATCTTAACCCAGAGCTCTCCTAGGGCAAGAGAAATATTTGAAGGTGCACTGATATTTACCTCTAACACAAAGGAAACACCAGGTCCCTGCAATCTCCTGGCTGTTGAGGAACAGAAGCTACTCCAGGACTAGGGAGCACGCAGGGCTGTGCTGCCTTCGACCCCCTACCAACTCCTAAAACAAGAATTTCCCCAGTTCCATTTCCCTGGTCCTGTGTCTGCACCTCTCTGGGGTCTGACTCATTTCTGGAGATGTGGCCGAGGCAGAGGGAGATGGAGCCAAGCGCTGAGGCGACAGAGCATCTTGAAGAAACAGGTCCTCATCCCACAGCTCCCCTAGCCTCAGACAAGCTCTGTCCCACCTCTGTCCCTGCTCAGTGGTAAAGGCAGAGACCACTCGTAGGGCATCCTGGGGCAAGACCAACTCCAGGCCTTTCTGCCTCCAGACAAAACCCCTTGCCCTCCTCAGCAACAGCACTGGAGAAAGACTGAGGAACCAACCCTGTATAGGAGTGTCCTTTTCTGCGAGCAGCTACAGATGAACATCTTTGGTGAGCATCACGGCCTTTCAATCGATAACAGTATTTAACCAAGAAGCCAGCAGAAGAACACAGGGCCTCAACTCAGAATATTTAATCATGTGCTTTAGCATGCTACCTGTCAAGGCAGGTGTGGGAGGAGGTGATCTGGATGATCTCACTCCAAGGTAACACGATGAGCCCTCCTGCACTGTTGCAGCCCTGCTGAGAGAGCCAGGCAGCCTGGCAGGTGGGTTTCCCCTTGCAGGACACTCCCATGGCAGCGAGTCTTTCCATTTCTTCAGTATGTTTATATCTACCAGCCTGTAAACACAAGGAGTGACATGCAGCCCACAAGCAAGACCTCTTCCGCGACCTTCTGTCCAAGCATCACTGCTCATTTCTGGCTTGCCGCTCTGGACCCTCACTGATTCCTGTTACACAAAAGGAGCTGGACTAACAAGCTCTCCCTTTCCTTGCTGACATGGACACCCTGCCAAAGAAAATTCATGACAAAAGTAACAAGGATGGGCCACCACTGTCCAAGGCTGTATATTCCTTCCACCCCAAGAAAAGGTCCCCTGGTGACCCCACAAACCAGTACCTCCTGGAGCCCCCCACCACAAGCAAATAGATGCTGTGCAAAGCAGAGGGTTTGGCTAGAGACCTCCAGAGCTCCCCTTCAGAGCTGGAAAAGGTTGCTCAGGGTCTGTTCCAGTCCAGTTTTGAATATCTCCAGGGATGGAGATCCCACAGCCTCTCTGGGCTAAACCTCTCTCCCTGTGAACTTATTTTCTTTTTATCGAGACAGAAGTTCCCTCACAGCAACTTGTCCCTGTTGTTTCTTCTCCTTTCATGGTGTCCCTCTGAGAAGAGACCTGCCCCATCCTCTCTGAACCCTCCCTTTGGAGAGTCAAATACATCAATTAGCTCTTGCCCTCTCTTCTCCAGGTTGAACAAACCCAGCCTGCAGCCTCTCCTCATCGCTTGCTATCACATGCTAGTTATTAACCAGACCTTTTATTGAAGATTCTGGTGTCTCACTCAGCAGTAGAGCATGATTTCAGGTTTATAGTTCTGTGTTTATTTCCAAGAATATTTTACTGGCCTGATGTGCAAACCTATTTAAACCTTAAAATGAAGTAATCTCTGCTGCAGAATACAGCTTGCTAATTAACCCTTCACAAAAACACTGCAGCTAAGATCTCAAAGCATGAGCACCAGCGTAGCCTAATGAAAGGGCAGAGAGCTTTTAAGAAGATAACAGGAGAGATCCAGATCACGGGTTTGCCTGGACATCAGAGCTGCATGAGCCAAGCTCTATCACGTTGCTTTGAAAGCAAGCGGACATTAAAGCCGAGGACGCTCCCACTCAAATAAACTAAATTTGGACTTTAAGCGCAGCCCCGCTCTGCAAAGCAGCTCTATAAAAATGTCATTGTGGGACTTCCTGTTTATTGTCTCTCGCAGACTCCAGATGAAACCCATCCCACCAAAGACAGCTGTTTTCTAACGAGCCTTCTGCAAACGCAGGTTCTCCTCCCTCACCCACCAGCTCTAAAACAAAGGGTCCAAATCTACTTCCCCAAGCCCTGTGCAACACCCTGGCTTTTGGGATATCCACCCAGCCAGAACCTGCTAATCTGCTTTCTTGCTTCGTGCTGGATCCATCCTTCTCCTCCAGCATCTGCCTCTCCCACGGGTCACTCTGGCCCAGCGGGCACTGCTGGTGTGGCTGCACGGGGGTATAGGGAGCAGTCACAGTCCTTATCTTAGGCAATAAACCACTTTCTCACTTCTTTATGTACCAGAACAGCTGTGAGCTGGAGTAAAGCCTACTTACGTTCATTGCTGGGATTTTTCAGGAGAGCCTAAGAGAACTAGGAGCCTGTGCACTACAGGCATTAAAAGGCAAATGAGTACATGATTTCCTACAGCATTTTTAATTCTCCCAGCTTGCAGCAAGTACAGCCCAATTCTGACCCTTCAAAGGAAGCAAATGCACAACAACTGGTGCTGATTTTCCGCAGTGTCTTTTGAGAGTTGAACCACACTTTAAATCACTTTGATGATGCACACACACTAATTTGTCCTGAGAACAAAGAGAGAGCATGTCCGTCCCCCCCCAAAAAAAAAGACAGAAATATCTGCTTTACTTCAAACTTGCTTTTTTTTTTTAATTTGCGGGTTAAATCTTAAATCTTAAACCTCAGCCAGGTCTAAGGGTGAACAGTGCACATCCCCAGGAAGAAGGAGACTTGATTAGGAAAATTCTGTCCTGCAGCACGTGGGACTGTATACCTGCCAGCTGGAACAGTAACAGGTAACAACAAGAATGTATGGATGCACTGTATCTGTAAAGGAGCAGCAGGCACAATTTGAGCAATGTTTGTGCACATCCTGGGCAGAACTGCTCCTTGCTTGTAGCAGGCAGGCTGGGGAAACAGCAGCTCTTCCAGGGAATCAGCTTTCAAGACTCCAAGGCTTGTGCTCCAAAGTGGACCAAAAAAAGAGGAAGATGTCTTCCAAAACAGCAGGAAACAGATACAGGAAACAAAAAAAAAACATACAAAAAATACTTCTTGTATCTAGCCCTATTAGGCTGAAAAATAGCTAAAAATTTGGAATATAAGATCATGCCAGTACCAATCAGGACACCAATGTGGCAAAGAATAAAATGCGGTGTTACTGGCCAGGAGAAATGGCAAGATGCAGCCAGGTGAAGAGGGGGAAAAGGGGGTTGGATAATGTGATCTTGTCTGCCGAGAGCCCAAAACAATCCCAAAGGATCTTTCCTGAGCACTTGGCCGGATTTGCTGCTCTGGGCCCGACGTGAGCGGTGCAGGAGGGGCTGCAGGACACGATCGCGCTCTCAGCTCGCTTGCCCTCTGCCGGATGCCGGGAGCTCGGCGAGCCCAGCCCGGTACCCAGAGCGCCGGGGCAAAGTCAGCTCCTTTACAGTCCCGAGCTGCATTTCTGCAGGGCTGCATGCACTGGGAACTGCAAGGCGAGGTGGTAGGGAAAAGCTGAACACAAGGTATGGCAGAGCTAGAAACTGCAATGGATACAGAAAGTGGTGGAGGGCGAGTTAAAAAAAGAAGAAACATCTTCTTCTTGCCACTTGTACCTCTCTGAATTGCCCAATGTCTCAGTGAAACAAGCTTTTTCTAGCTCAGGTTGTCAAGATTTGGGTGTCTGTCTTCCTGAAGGAGATTAACGCTGCTTTCTAGTGCTGCATTAACATGCCTAGAAAAGCAAGAGGTGGATGTCAGGAGGGTACTGCCATCCTTCTGTCCAAGCAGGACTGCCCTGCCCCACAGAGCGGAGATGGGGGCGCAGCTGGCACTATGAGAAGACATCCAGCTTTCAAACTCCTCCAGCCACTTAGCCACTGCAGAAACAACCCCCAGCCCAATGGCTTTTGTGGGCCAGCCCGACCCAGCAGAGCATAAACACA
Organism: Ciconia boyciana; assembly: GCF_034638445.1. Classification (NCBI taxonomy): domain Eukaryota; kingdom Metazoa; phylum Chordata; class Aves; order Ciconiiformes; family Ciconiidae; genus Ciconia; species Ciconia boyciana. The sequence goes on along the minus strand of NC_132943.1, from coordinate 17,447,228 downwards.
AAAGATCTCCTAGGAAATAGCTTCTGCATCTCTTAATTTCATGGGACAAGTCAGGGCAGGGAGCTGCATGGGAGCCAGCCAGGATTCCTGTACACACACACCACCAGCAGCCTGCACACGAGCTCCTGCAAGGTTTAAATCATGGTCTGTGGGAAAACGTCAGATTCTCTAGACAGACTGTTCACATAAAAAAAATCAATGGTAGTGACAAGCACCTGGAGAGGTTTGATAGCAAGCTCAGCGTGATCCACATGGTGCCATGATATCTGCTCTTCCGCCTGCATCATCCCAGACAGGTAGAGTCTTTCTTAGGACACCTTGCAGGTCCCCCACTGCTGGGAATTCACTGGAAAACCCACCCTAGTGTGGCAGAGGTGGGACCCAACCATGCGGCTTCCTATACCCAACACTGCTGCTTGCAAAATCACCACGGTTGCCCTCTACACTCGCTTTTCTCCCGCAGAAGCAAGTAGATGCTCCCACTCCAGCATGACGGTAAGCTCTCACATGAAGACAAAGGGTGTCACCACATGCACGTTGCCATTTTGCCAATGAACACAATCATTACTCAAAGAAGGGCAAAAGCACAGTGAACAGTATGAAGCACTCGGTAAGCCAGTTCACCACATTGGTCTGAACTGGGAAGAGCTGTGAGAGATCAGGCTGCCAAATCCTCCACTGGAGTCTTTCCAAATTACCCAAGCCAGCCAGGACAGCGCAGCTTGGCCGGGAAGCTGATGGGATGGGGCGTTTGCAGGCAGCTGGACTTCCCCTGTGTCTAGACTGACTTGGGGAGGGGGGGGAGTTGCACTCCGTGACTCACCCCAGGCACCTGGCAGCATGGCAGTGGCCTCCGCTCTCCCCCGCAAAACCTGACAGCCGGGGTGGAGGAGGTTGTGTGCACGATCCTGAAGAGAGCCAGTCTGCAGCTGGGCTTGTGTACTGAGATGCTCCGCTGCGGACCAGTCAGTCTGTCTGCAACCTCTGTGCCCAGCTCTGAGAGCACAGGCAGACAAACCCGCTCCATCACCGCTTCTGTCCATGCCATGTTCTGTACCTAACTCATAGGATCAGAGAGGACATGACTACTCTACCTGAGCTTGTCCCCAAAATGAGACTCATCTGCTAGCCACGCTACTTGCACACGAACACATGCCCCATGTGAGGCCTGGAGCCCTGCAGCCGAGATCCAAGACTTGGTGCACGTGCTCTGGGTGACCAGAGACACTGCTCCGGTCCTGGACAGACACCCAGTGCCTGAGCCCTTTGGCAGGTCCTTTGAACATGAGCAGGTCAGAGCTCTGGGTATCTGCTTTCAAACCCACTCTTGAAGTGGCAGCATGGATGTCACAGCTAGCTTGTGGCTGCCATAGCCTAGTGTGTGCCCAGAAAGTCTGTCAGGGCTGTACTTCACACTGGGACAATAAAGCCACCATCCTCTGGCACAGCAATTAACTGTCCCCAGAAAAGAACAGCTCTGCTGGTGTAACTGCACTGGGGACATCAGTGAGCCCAGCTAAAGCCACTCACAAATCACATCACCCCCCACCCCTGACCCGCATAGCTCTGCGGGAAAAGTCTGTACCATTGCTCCGGCCAGAAACATTAGACATAACAAATGTATTTTTAAAACAAGGGGGAGGGACATTTTCCAGGCCTAGGGGGTAGAGGATGTTGGCTTGAACTGGAGGAGAAAGTTCAAGGTCAAATCCTCCTGCATGCAAACCAGCTCCTCCAGCAATGCTTTGCAGCAGTGCCAAGTATCAGCTCCTATTCTAACATTTTTCACACAAGTACCTCTCTCCTTTGGGCACACACATATTTCTGAAAAAAATCAGGCTGTAAATCGGCTCTACTCTTAGCTGGTAAAGTCCTCAAGGCAAGGAGAGTCTCGAAATAATACCTGAAAACCATGCAGCAGAAAACCAGGTGATGCTGTCTTTCTCACACCAAGATGTGGGTGCATCAGCCCATGCTTCTCATTCAGGATCCCAACAGAACGTTTAGGCTTCATAATTCTTGTTATTACTTCTCTTTCAAGACTGGGACAGACAGATGGACAGGTGGACAAGCAGGTCATACATCAGTAAAATAGATCACATTTAGAGCACCTCTGACTCTTCACCATGGTCTTCTTCCCACTGGGAATCCAACCTGAAAGGCCCTGGACCATTCTCAAGGGACACCTATCCAAAACCCCTTTCCCAACAGAGATTGATCAAAGCCTTATTATTTGTAGTAACTGTCCCAGCCAACCAAAGGGCTACTTTGTGGATTGAGCTCCAGTCAGTTGACAAAAGCAAGAGCTAAAACCAGACTGAAGTCCCATCTTGGGCCTCACTGCCAACAGATGCAGTTTTATGAGCTGGTTTTTTTGGTTTTTAAAGTATTTTACTCGCCTCCTCATTGGAAGAGAGGCAAGTGGTTGACTGTAGGGAAGGAAGTGATGAAGCCGACCCCACTCACAATATTTTGTTGATCTCACTCATCTCCCCCAGCCTGAGCCACAGCAGATACCACGCAAGTTAGATTTGTAAGACGAAGTTATCTCTTCAAATATGTTTAGTTTGGCATTTTGGTGAGCAGTATTTCCTGCAATGAAACCTCATCTTGTAGGTATGCTTACTCCCCTGAAGAAATGTCCTTGTGTACAGCAGATTAATCACTGTCCCCTGGGCATGGTCTTCCTTCATTTTTATTATAGTAAACTATTTTCAGGAAAAATACTGCATCAGGAAATTGACTTGCTACAGATGCTTAAAAATGTGTCTTGTATGGCTCAAAGCAATCAGCATGGTCATTTTTCTGCTTTACCCATTTTCAGTTCCTTGCCACCCTTAAAAAAAGATTGAGGAATGTACATAATAGAGGTCCTGCAATTTTGTTCTGAGGTCTTTACCTGCTCTTTAATTCAGCTAAACCCTCAACAGAATATGTTTCACGTGCCTGTCCAAAAGCAGTCCACCATTCAAGAGCTTGCCCAGCTACCTGTGACTGCAAAGCACTCTCGTTAACCACTTTCTTTATAGTGCTCCTCACCACATAGGTGTCCCACACATTTCCCAAAGGTTTTGGGGAGGCAGCCACCCTGGGACAGCACTCGGCAGCCCCTCGGCAGGGCTGAGCAGAGCCCTGCAGCTGGAAGGGGAAGCTCTGGATGTCTCATGGGAACATGCCGTCAGTGCAGCAGCGTGCCAGAGTCAACACTCGTGCTGACCTTCAACTGCGAGCAAGAAAATCCCGTAACAGAGACTGTGCCACAAACATCTGTGCTCTTGCTGTGGCCAAGTGAAATTACTGTAACGGGCTGTTAATTGGCCTCTCCCTGAAACTGGTCCAGGGGCAGCAGTGCCGGGGATTGTGCAGTACAGGAGTAGCAATGGTTGCACTCCCCAGTGTGCTCCCCACCTGGGCAGCCCCGCTCCTGGGGACTGTGTGTTCACCAGCCGGGCTTGCAATGGGTCACCTCCAGGCCTCCTGGCTCAGCCAGGGTCACCCCATCTCTGACAAGGTCCTTCACCCCAGGACTCTCTGCTTGGAGGAGATCTGATGGCTTGATCCACCCCATCCTCCCGGCTGCCCACAGAGACCCACCAGTGGCTGGCTGGCCCATGGGGAACAGATCCTTCCCTTGATGGCTCACCTTGCCCTACAGACGCAGATCTCCTTCTGCTGGTGCCTGGTGATTAGAAGGCTGCTCCCGGTGCCAGGTTCTCCTCCACTGCCTGGCTGTACACTGGGACACGCTGGCTTCATGTCCAAATTTTTCAGATATTTTGCTTTGTGGTTTTTCATGCAGTGCTCAAGATATTTTGCAAAAGGCACCTTATAAATTGACTCAATAAATACACATAAAACACCGGGTTTAATCCTTCCTTTCACGTTCTTCTTTTCATTATTAAAATATCCCCAGCCTACTGACTCCCTCCCCACCCTGTGTTTAGGCCAATCTAGTCCAACTTAAAATACTTTTGGCTTCTACAGGAAGACTGGAAAATGACAATTTTATTTCAAGGAAGCTTGTTTTGGACTAAAATCAGGGCTTGTAAATGGTTGAAGCAAAGAATGGCTGTAAGGACTATCATATCAGGTGCACAAAATAACGACAGCGTGGTAGTGTTTTCATGCCAAGGGTCCCAGTACTGTATGACAAGACCTCCACTCACCAGCCCTTCTTCATCGGGGCATCCTGAATGGGAAAAAGTACATACAAAAGAAGAAAAAATTCTCAGGGATAGAGAGGCTAAAGGATACCCAGACATGGGTTGAGCAGTGTGGGTACAGCCTTGGGGACAGGCAGGACCTGCCCACACCAATGGTGGGACTGTCTCCCTTGCAAGGGTCAAAAAGGTGCCTGACGGCAGTGAATGACTCCTAAAAGGTGGGTTCATCCCTTCCAAAAACCAGGTCAGATGGGCACTGGTTTGGAATTAACTTTGGAGAAAGATCCATCAAACCTGCTTTGGTTTCCTCATCGCCATGGTGTTTGCATCATATACAGCACCAGGGGTGCTCAGCCACCCAACAACTGTCTGCTCTCATCAGTCTCCAGCTCCTATCTTCTCCTTGCAGCCCAGCTCTGCTCAGCGCTGATGGACCATCTCCAGCATTAAAAAAGTAATGGGACAAGCCAACAAGGAGAAGAAGTGAAGGTCAAATTGTGGCGGTAGCAGTTTAGCCTGCACTGGCCCATGTTCTGCACCTCATAGGTTTCCTCCAGCAGCTGAGAGATGGAGAGAGACAGTGAAGTACTAGAAGGGCATTTTGTACATCACCAGGTAATACCTGAGCATTCAGGATTTCCCCTGCCACCAGGTGACAGAGCCTCATCTGAAAAATGGGAATTAAGCTTTGTTACCTGCATCACAGCCACGGGGCACAGTGGGAGACTTATGCCATCCATAGGGATAAGGGGGAACCTTCATCTGACAGGGCTCTGGGTGACAAGCCCCAGAGGATAATATCCATGCTCTTTAAAAAGCACAAAGTTCCTAAATAGGATCTCAACAGCTAAGAGGTCAGAGCAGCTGAGAGACCACACTAGCCCAGATTTTGTTCCTGGAGCCCTAACCCTGTGGTTTAACTTTCTTAGGATTCCTTTAAGGATCACAGTGTTCTGGACAAGAGACCTTTGGGACCTCTTGGGTAAACGTGGGCATTTCTTGTATTCATTACCAGCCTCTGGCTGCATTAATACCGTAGCTATTTCATCACAGGCCTCTCATGCCTGTTAATATGTCTTTTGGACTCATTTCAGCCCGCAAGCCTCCCAGTTCCACAGTTTTGCTGAACAGCTTTGTCCTTTTTCAGAAGGAGCTGAGCACTGTGGTCTGGAGGTTAAAGCCCTGGAGGCCTGTGCATGGGACGGCTGGCCTCCATCCCTGGCTCAGGGCAGCCCGGGCACCCCTTTTACCCTTTCCATCCCTCTAAGCCTGACGGAGAGAACCTGGCAGCAGCAGGGTGACCTGGCCTGTGGTGTTTGCAGGAGGGGCAATTACCTGTGCACGGGCACATTCACGTGTATCTGATTGTCATGGTTTAACCCCAGCCAGCAACTAAGCCCCACCCAGCCGCTCTCTCGCTCCCTTCTCAGTGGGATGGGGGAGAGAATCAGAAGAGTAAAAGTAAGAAAACTCGTGGGTTGAGATAAAGACAGTTTAATAGGGAAAGCAAAAGCCACACACAGGCAAAGCAAAGCAAGGAATTCATTCACTCCTTCCCATCGGCAGGCAGGTGTTCAGCCATCCCCAGGAAAGCAGGGCTCCATCATGTGTAACAGTTACTTGGGAAGACAAACACCATCACTCCAAACGTTTCCCCCTTCCTTCTTCTTCCCCCAGCTTTATATGCTGAGCATGACGCCATATGGTATGGAATAGCCCTTTGGTCAGCTGGGGTCAGCTGTCCCAGCCGTGTCCCCTCCAGCTTCTTGTGCACCCCCAGCCTACTCGCTGGTGGGGTGGGGTGAGAAGCAGAAAAGGCCTTGACTCTGTGTAAGCACTGCTCAGCAGTAACTAAAACATCCCTGTGTTATCAATCAACGCTGTTTTCAGCACAAATCCAAAACACAGCCCCATACTAGCTGCTATGAAGAAAATTAACTCTATCCCAACAAAAACCAGCACACTGATGTTCTCACTTCTTCACTGATAACCCAAAGCATGATGGCAGCAGTGAAGCCAGGCACAACGCCAGCGCAGCCAGCCGTGTCCAACATTTGCAAAGGTTTACGGCAAGACCTGAAAGGCAGAGAGATCAGGCTGCTTTGTCCGATAAATGAAGAGATAGACCCAGCTTTTGACACAACTCTACTTAAAGATGGCCACAAGCCCAAATGGAGCTTTGTCTTCAAGGTCTGAAAGGGGAAAGACATAAGAGTCCTTTTCATGGGATTTCTCTGAATTTTTCTTTCCAGAAATAGTTTGGTCCAGGGGTCAGGGAGAGCAGAGATAGCAAACTCAAGCCCATGTGCTCAACAAAAACCAAGCCCTGAGAAGTGGGCATGGCGATGACCTTCAATGCCTCTGCGGGAGGAAGATGCACAGAGCGGATGAGCACCAGAGTCCAGTCCCTGCTCCATGTGCTCCTGGTGGCTTCCCTGCCCGTCTCCCAGGAGAACCCTCCTGGCTCCCTTTCCCTTGGAGGTACAAAAAAACTGGAGCTCGTGCACAAGCTGGGGTTTCTCACCTCTGTGCAAGTGAATCCCACTGGGGTCAGATCTCCAAGGCTTGGGTCATGGGAGTTAGCAACTAAGTAAGTCAGGCTGGCCAGCTTGTGGCACCAGACTGGCAAGGTTGTGGCACTGTCACCAAGCTATTTGAGAGGGACCTTCCAGGCAGCTGGCTTTGCTGCCACCTAAGCATGGAGGTTTTGTTCCTCTCCAAGGCTTTTAACAGTGGTTTAATGAAGAATTAGCCAAGTTGGTCAGGAAGAAAGGTTGTTAAAATGTTGTTGCTTTTCCCTGCTAATATAAATGTCGTTGTCCTTGACCTCTTTTTAACACGTTTCTCAGGTTTAGGATGAAGAAACAAAACCTCCAAGGCTTTCAGCAAAGGCCCATACATTTGTTTTAAAAGAAAATAACCTCAGAGTTGGGGTTATTTGGTCAGTTTCCCATGAAAAATCTAGGAAAAAAATCCTCAGAGAGATGTGCCCTCTTGAAATGCTCAGTTTCACAAAAAGGACTGGTTTTCATCGTAGATAAACAATTCCTGTAAGAAAATTAGAAGCATGTCTGATGAGATAGTTCATACAGGTTTGGTTCAATAGGAGCTACTAGATCTGGTACTCTTATATTCTTACCCTGTCACACTCTTTCTGAAACTGTCAGTAAAAAAACCTGCATCCTATAACCACGTAACTAAACAAGACTGACACGTCTTTGCTCTTTTCATTATAGACAGGGATTTGTTGTTGTTCTTGAAGGCCTTAATTTGCAGTATTCAACAGCTTAATAATTCCCCACGCCTTCTGCTCATTAATTGCATCAATGAAAGGAACGCATTTGATTTATACCTGTCTACGTCAAAAACCATCATGAGTGACACTTTTTAATAGGAACAATGTATTCAGCAATAAGAGAAATGTCACAGTGCTTTCCAGGATGACAATAAACTGATAGATCTTGGAGTTTTTACAGCAAGGATAAGGTAAATTAATTCGGATTGTTCCTCCTGGTGCCAAGTCTGAAGCTGATGCCTTGCCAAATCTACTTTAGAAGTGCAAATTGGTGAGGAAAAGCAATGAAATATATTAACTTGTCACTTTCCCTTTGCTCCAGACTGGATCTGAAACTACCTTCTCCAAAACAGCTGGCTCCATGGCACACACATCCTACCCAAAGAGAAATCCTTGAAGAAAGTCTTCCACCATGGTCCACCCAAACACCTCTTTTTTCCTCAGCTCCCTTCAAGGGAGTAAGTACAGGTCTCTCCTCAGTGTGAGCTGCAGATGATGACTTCAAGGACCTTACCTATGGGTAGGAGAGTGAGGAAGGAGGAACTGGAAAGGATATTGATGCTTCTGCAGACCAAATGAAACCTTTCACAAGGCCAGAGATGCAGATAAAGTGACTTACTGCTACCCAAAATGTACAGCACCCCTCCTGTCCCCCATTTAAGGAGAGGGCCAGAGCTGGCATTAGGCAGACAATGTCTGGTTCAAATGAACTATCTGACCATGCTTTTATCTATCAGCAAGCCCACAAGACACACAGATCTGTTTGCCTTTCTTTCCATAAATGTTGTTGCTCAGGTCTGGCCACTGCAAACAGTTCCACACTGGTAGCTCTGGAAACTTCATCCATTTGTGCCCAGAGGAGAAGCTGGCCAGCTGAGCCAGCACAAGCTTCAGTCCAGCCAGGAGTGCAGAAAGAGGATCCTGGCTTTTACCAGTGCCCTCTGCAGACATATTTGTTGGGCTGAGTTTTGGAGCTGGGGCTGAAGTATATTGGAAAGAAAATGACTGAGAACAAAAGATGGAGGGGGAGGACAGGTTCAGAGATGTAACTTCAAATCTGAAAGCGTGACATGAACCATTCAGCCCGTCAACGACACAACCCCAGGGTGACTTGGTTGAGGCAATAATTATGCACATGGAGAAGAGAACCGGTATGACAGGGGCTCTTCAGCCTGGCAGACAGAAGCATAACGCAATCCATGGTATAGCAGCAAAACTGGCCAAAATCAGCCTAGAAATAAGCTTGGTAGAAGGAATCGCCCGTTGGCACAACTCACTGATGGCTGTGATGGCTTCTCCATCACTGACGGTTAACAGCAGGTGAATATTTCCCTACAAGATCTACTATTGCAGTCCTGAAAACTTCTAGCACTATTCAGGAGACTGGATGATCAGTGTCCCCTTCATCTTACCTGAGCCACTGCTCAGCTACCTGCTGGGGACCACTTGAGATGACCAAGACAGTCAGTTCACCAAAATGAACTGATGACCTACATTTCCGTGAAGGACTCTGCTTCAGCACCAGGCTCCTGAACAATGCAGCCTGCTGGCCAGATATTTCTCTCCCTCTGCCTAACCCATTAGCTCAGAAACTAGCCAGAAGAGACCAAAACAATCACTCAGCCTGAACTTTTGCACAAAACAGACCACAGAGCCTGCCCCAGCAATTCCTACATGAATACACTTCAGTCCTCCGGAGCCACTGGGAATACAGGGCTGGAAACAATAGCTTCGAAAGAGCAAATCAAACTTATAAAACAAAACAAAAAAAAAGGGCTGAGGGAGGGCAATAAAAGTCAGGATGAGTCAAGGAGGTAATTATGTGTGATAGCAGGGTTTCTTTGGCTGGGGACCAGCAAGAGACACTGTCTGCATCCAACCCTCAGGATGAGCATGACAGAGCAGTTTGTGCTGCAGAGAATTAAAAGTCTTCAGACAGGAGAAAGGTGAGGGAAAAGGCAGCAATCTGAGCTGGGGCCGGGCCTAACTCAGACACACACAAGTCATTAAGCTAATGTCTCTTGCCTAATTGCACGCACAGAGACATATCCTGCAAGGAAAACAGCCTGAGAAACAGCCTCATGGAACGGGCATTAAACAAACGCATTAAGCAGGGGAACAGTAATCCTTTTTCAATGCCAGCCGGGTATGAGGCATGTCTCATCCACAGGACCACAGCCATTCAGTCACGCTCAGCCCACGGGAATCCCACAGAAGCAAGAAATTGCAAGAGGCTACAGGTCCCCCCATCATTGCTTTGTGTACAAAGGCTCAGGGCAAAGAGGAAGAGATCTGGCTGATGATACATGCATGCTGTTAAACATACCTCCCTGGAAAGGACTGTGAGCCCCAGGTTTAGATTTGGTAATAAAATCGTGAAATGGGAGCAGGGGAAGGAGGCAAAGACTTCTGGGTATTGTTTGCAGCTCTGCCCATGTTTGCTTAGTGATTCAACTCGGAGTTACTGGGTCTTTTAGAAACAGGCCATGAGTCATCCACACCATTGGTTCCTGCCCTCTCTAGAAAACCCCCAGTCCAGGAGGGTGAACACTGAGGAACAGCATTTTTCTTGATGAAACAGTTCAGCTGCCCAGGTTCCCCTATCTTTTCTCATGCCAGGTATCTGTAAGCCTCAAGCTCGATCAAGCAGAAATGGAGGATGCCTAGCCTGATGCCCTTGGACATCAGTGCTTGAAAGATAGGACCTGCTGTTTTTTAAAGCCAAAGTAAGAATGGACCTCAGGAGGACAGTCTGCTTTCACTCCTCCAAACAGCATCAGCTCTACCTGAGCCACTTCTGACAAGCGTTTGCCTAATCTCCAACTTGAAACTTCCAGAGATGACATTACTACCACCTCACTTCATCACTATGTGGTCATCCTTACTGCAGGGAAGTTGTTCCTATCGCAGAATTGTAGAATTTTGAAGCTGGAAAGGACTTCTGGAGGTCTCTACTCCAACCCCAACTCAAAGGAAGGCCAACCATATCTATTTGGCCAGATGTTGACCAACTAACACCTAACCTGTATCTCTCTTGCTGTGGTTTCAACTGTCACTTCTTGTCAGGTCTGCCGTGGATACAGAGAACCGATGAGTACCTTTCACCTTACAGCAAAATTGTTTGTGTGTTTAAAAAAATGTTTTCAAAAGCCTTTCCTTCTTCAGATCCTTCAGCCTTTCCTCATAGGTCATGTTTTTGAGACTGCTGATCTTTATGCCTGCCTCCCACAGACAATTGCTAGTCTCCAGCCACACAGATCCCAGAGCTGCCAACCTCATGAAGACTACTGCAGCTGTAAATGGGAAGAGTTAGGAGCACGTGCCTCCACAGGCTCCCTCCATGGAGAAGAGAAGACAGAAGAAAGGCAGCCAAAGCAGAAACAGCTCATCAGATGCTCTGAACACCAGCCTTCCCTTGGGCCCCTTCTCCTCACGTCTCCAACAACCTCGAGCATGAAGATGCATAAAAAATCCAAGTGCTCAGTTCAGCTGTTGATAGCTGTGGTACTTCCTTCTGTGCCAACAATGTTGCATGCCCCAGCTCTTCCCCAGGGCTAGCAGCATAAAAGAGTGGAAAACCTAACTCACAAGACATTACTGTTATTGTTTTCTAACAGGGCTGTGCTAAAAAAACCTCCACCCAGAGGAAAGCCCTTTTGTGCCGTGAACAGGCCAAACACAGTCCAACTGCTGACCAGCAGACTGGGAGGAGAGGCTGATGGTGAGATGAGTTCCTCAAGATCCAGAAAAGTTAGGACTAGGTCTCCCTTGTATGTAAGCCCACTCTTGGATATCCTCTGCTCTGCAAATCCCTTAGCTGCATCACCCCATCCTCTTCCTAGCCCTGTCCTGGGAGCTCTGCTTCACCATCCTTCCTTGCCTGTCCCCATCCCCCAGAGCATTTGTCACCTCCCCAACCACAAGAAAAACCCTCATTGGACTTCTCTTCAACCTGCCCTAGTCCTGCATTCTCCCCACGTCCTCCCGCTCCCCAAACACACGCACATTTTAGGGTTGAGAAACTCCAGTCAAACAGGAGGTGCTTTAGGAGAGCAGGGCTTTGAAGAGAAAGGGCCTTGCCATGTTAATGAGAGGCGCCTGCCAGCCAACAGCCCAGCCCCTGAACGCGCAAGGAATTTTGACCTCACATAGTGAAATTTCCTAGAACTTTAAACCTTTGTTGTTGTTGTTGTCGTGGTCGTTTCTTTGGCTCTCTCTTGTTTTTCAATTTTCCACTTGGCAACTGTGTTGAAATGATGCAAGGAAGTAGCCGCTGCTTAACTGCAAATTATTAATTAGATGCCAAGGAGTCTGTGCATGACTGCACGCAGGCCAAGGGGGGCTGTGTCCTACATTACAAAATCAACGGACCGGCTTGGCATTGCTTTTCTGCCCTCAGATATAATTTAGTGGTGAGTCTCCATTTGCTCCAGAACTGATTCCGAAAAGAGAAGGCACTTGCACAGTCTATTGAGGGGGAGAAGGGGAGCGAAAAACAACAAAACCCCCACCCTTGGTGACCAAGGGCTGATCCTTTAGCTGTTGAAACTCTTTCCTAAGAGCCCCAATCACTGTTAAAACAAATACTAATTGTTCTTAGCTAGGGGCTGGCTAGAAATAGTCTGACTGAAGAAGTTCTGCTGTAAAATACCAATCTGATGAAATTCAGAAAGACTTCAGGCGCTCAGGGCTACCCAGCTCTCCAGGTTTTCCTAAGACTTACTGCCATCCCAGCAGGAGCTGACACCCCTCTGCTGAGACAGCGTGTCTGGCCACACGCGTCCTCCCAGACTGCTGCAGCGCAACTGAAAGTAGGTTTGCACAAGCCGCGGCTGAAGGCACTGCGGTTTTTGGTGCTGTACGTACACTTTGCCCTAGACACGTCTCTGCTCAGAGGACCTCATAGTTTAAATACTCAAGACCAACAAACATCCTGGGGGGGGGATCTGTTCCAATGGGTAATTACCCTCATTGTTAAAAATTAACAACAAAACAATAATCGTAGACAGCTGGGCCTTTCGTGCCTTTTATAGCAACATTCCCACAGCTCTGCGAGAGACATTGTTTGGGATTCACAAATAAATTTTCACCCCAGTTCAGGATAAATCCTTAGTTGACTGTTTCAGATGCCTTCCCAAGAGGGAACGGCCGCTCCCCATGTGGCTCTAGCCATGGCATATCTTCCTGGCATGCATATCCCAGGCAGCAGGGCTAGAGGGCTTTGATGCTTGTAGGAGCCAAGCTCCAGACTGTGCTTGTGAACCCAGAGTTGCTGCATCCCTCATTTTTTGCGTGTTTTAATTCACAGCATTGTCTGGCCTTGGCACTGACAGAGGCTTGGGAGCCTTTGGTTGCCTCCTCCCCTCCAAGAGGTTGGCTGGTGGCAGATGGCCCTGGGCAAAGGGAAGCTCAAGGGGAAGTGTAAGCATGTAAAAAGCTGCAGCCAGCTCATCTTCAAAGGGGTAGGCAGAGGTGACCAGGAGATGGACTTAAACTGGGCAGAGAAACAACCCCAGCTCCTGCAAGCCAAGCTGATAACCGAGAAGACTGGCAGAGGCCTGACAGGAAGGGTGGAGGGAGGTTGGTTTGAGGTGCATCCTACAAAGCCAAAAGGGCATGCTTGCCTTGGAGTTCTCCAAGTGCCAAATCCTGAGTGGTCTTGGGACTGTCATTTGAAGGCAGACCTCAGCTGCACCCTGCTCATCTCAGGCTTGGGTGTCCCCTCCCTCTACCACCCGTAACAATTCATATTTCTGTATGCTGGGAAGTGCTAACCAAAATCAAGGGTGCAGGCTTGCAAGTGGCAAGAAGAACCTCCTGCAGCTCCCCAAGATGCTGTAGCTGATTGCCACCACTCCACAGCCTGACACGAAACCAGAGCAGGATGATGTAAACCATCACGTAGACCCTGTCAGGGTTAGCAGGAACAGCCAGTGCTTGGTCCTGGCCCTGAGAATCAGAAAGTCTTGGTAGTCCAGACTGAGAAACATCCCTGGGGAATCTGTTCCACTGGTTAATCACCATCACCCTTAAAAATTAATAACAAAACAATAATAGTAGACAGCTGTGCCTTTCCTGCCTTTTATAGCAACGTTCCCACAGCACAGTGAGGGACATTGTTTTGGGTTCACAAACAGCTTTTGGGCCATGTTCATGCCTTCATCTCTTTTTCCGTGGCTTACCCCTTACCTGCTGGACCCCACTCACCAGAAGGCAGCCAGCCTGCCACTTCCACTGCAATAAAACCAACCAGCCGGCAGAAAAGCACACACACGCACACAGCGAGCTTGGTCCTAGCCTGGGTGAAGCTTAGCATTCCTTCACATTCTGGGTTGTGGAAAGAGTTGTTCAAATGAGGCTCATAGCAACCTTTTAGACGTCACACTCAGAGTTATGTAAAATATTTTCCCTGCTTTGGTAGTTGGCAAACTTCGTTTTATAAGACAAATGGAATTTATTAATGCAAAATATTTATCAAGTCTTTGTAATTTTTTTTCCAAGGGAGTAGAGAGGTTGACCAGGAGTCTTTCATCTTTGTTGGCTTCTGAATGTTAAAAATGCAGCTGATTTAGAGGAAGACCACAAGCCAGAGTCTCTCTCATTTCCATGCAACCCCTTTTTCTGCAAGTGATGGCAAGTTCTCCCTTTGACAAAGGTACCATCTTCCCGCAGTGATGGCAGGGAATGCTCCTGAAATGTATTCTCAAAGGTTTGGGTGATCTCCATCCTACAGATGAACAACAGAGGTAAAAGGCAGCAGGCAGAGTCCTCTGTGATCAGCTCTCCACAGATGGGCAAAACAAGAAGATATTCCATGCCTCAAGGACCTCACATCTTCCAGGAAGGTGCATGTAAGGTGAGAAGACACCAAAAAAGGAAATAGTGGGAAGTAGGAGGACAGTACATTGGCCAAATGAAGTAGCCTGATCCCCACATACAACCACTCTGATCACTGATCTCCACCCTTTGGAAATAAAAGAAGTAACGCAACTGGCAGCTCTACCGCCATGTCTAATACCTTGGATTCTCTAAGTGAGCAATGTGAAATAACTTATCAGTGCTTAAGGTCCACACTGTAAAAACCATCACTGTCTTAAGCTGCTAAGCACTGATTTCAGTAATAATAATCCAAACCAAAGCTCTTGGCAACGACCAGACTGCTGATGGGCCCAGATCACAAACCAGCTTCTTTAGGCTTCCATACGTGTGTGATTGTTTATCATCTTCTATCTTTTCCTTTAACTATTTTCTTCCTTGCTTTGATAGGTATCAACATAGTCTTCATCTGAGGTTCATACAGACTATCATGACATACACAACATTTTTGTCAGAGGTGGACCTACTTTGGAATAAACACCTCTGCTTGCTACAGGAGGTTGCATTTATTCCTTTCTTATTCTTCATGCACAAAGAAGAATACATCTTCAGCTGACTAAGGTTAAAAATTAGTTGTTTAATGCCTGGATTATTTATTTGTTCCCCTTCTTTCCTTGCATGACCTGGGTCTACTCTGCATTTAAGAGTTTTTTAAATGTTCCCTTTACAGATTTGCCTTTTAATCTCAAATCCAATCCATTACAGTAAAAACAGTTTCACATCCAACAGCTTGAATGGAAACAGACATGATTGATATAGACCAAGATCCTATCTTCAAGCAATCAATCTGGCCTCACAGCCAGGATATTGGAGACGATCTTGTTCTGCATCAAACCTTCTCCCTTCAAAAGTGAGGCCCAGTAGTAGGTGGTGACTTGGGAGAACTTTATTCAGTAAAAAAGGCAAGTGCCCTCTTGGTCCCCCACTTAGCATATCCCATGAAATAATATTTATTTGGAGGAATCAGGTCCTCTCTCCACACTTTCAAATAACTGGAGCTGTTCCAGGACTGCCTGAAGGGGAGAGCAAAGCAGCGACTTGCAGGACATTTGTCTCAGGGTGGGAAAGGGCTGCAGAATAAAATGTTCCTCTTACAAGATGAGATTTAATCAAAGAAATGGAGAGGGCTCACAGAGCAAATTCCTGAAACCGAACTCATGAGTTATAAATAAATATTCCCTAGTGTGGACAGAGGTCTCTTCGGAAAAGCCCACTGAATCAAGGCTGGAAATATTCCATTTTGGTGAACAAAAACCAAAAAAGAAGTCATCATTAACAGGAGAGCTACAAGATCCACGAGGAGCAGCTCTCCACTCTCCAGGTTAACGGGCCCATTCCATGGGAGCGGGCCAAAGTCACGATGCTTCGAGCAGAGAGAATGTGAACAAGAAGCACCTTAGTGGAAAAGTAAGGAGTCATCACACGGCATGGACTACCCTTCCAGTTGTCTCCTGTATGGCCTCTTCTGTGCCAAGGTCTGCCCTTGGCTTTCCAGCCCTCTGCTCATCCCAGGCTGTAACGTGATGAACGCAGGCTCTGTGGCCCCACAACTCAATTGCCTCTGCAGCAGCTTCCCCGCATCCGCCGCTGAGCTCTTTCCATGAAGAGCAGGTAGGACTCTGAGCACAGGGTGGGGAATCTAACATCCCAACACAAACACTTGCTCCCAAGGTGTGTCCATCAGTTGAGCAAAGGCCAGGAGAGTACGTCAGAGGCAAAGGAAAGCCCAGGGAATCTTTTACAGAATTCACATTTTAAAAGCGCAGCCCAAAGCCTCAGCTGGTGTAACCTAGCAGTACTGTGCTTGTAATTGCACAAAAATAAGAAACCCAGGCCAGTTCTCCCTCTGCTGCCACAGGGGCGAGGGGCAGCCGTGACCGTGCACACCACAGCAGAGCTGGTGAGGGCAGCTCCAACCACTTTGCCTCTGGAGAACTCGGGTGGAGGCATGCTGCCAGCAAAGCCCAGATGTGCAGCCCCTGGGGCTGACCGTGCTCTTCCCCTGGCTGCGCACCGGGAAGCCTGGACACTTTCCCACAGCGACACTGCTCACACTCCGGGTCAGGAGGTGAGTAAGAGAGGACAAGAGAAGAAACAAGAGGTGGGCAAAGGTCGAGGGAAAGCCGGCCCCTTGGCTCTCCAAATGCTTATGCAAGATTGTCTCCGGTGAAGCTCAAGGGAGGTTTGTAGCCTGACATATCGATGGATGCCAGAGTCCTAGGAGGTTTCTTTTAGGGAGACATTGGGGTTTTGGCAATGCTGCACTGGCTTCTCCCGCCTTCCTTTGCTTTGGCAGTTTAAGATGCCAGAGCAGCACAGCCCTTTGCCTGGGGCAGAGGCAGAGAGGCAGCCTGGGCCTGCAGCTCTGACCTGCAGGTCTGCGGGTCCCTGCCTGGCTGTAGGCACCAGCTCCAGGGCTGCTTCTACACCAGTATAAGCATTGAGGGGGGAACAAAAGGGGAGCACGGCAGCCTCATTCACTTGCTAACAGGCTACTGAAAGAAAGACATCAAATCTATGATTGCCATGCAAGGATACAGTCCAACTTGCTAAAAACAGGAAAAAGCAAGACAGGGCAAAAGAGGAGAGGAAATGGATTAGGTTTTCCAGAAGCACCCCAAAACCCAAACTTCCAACTCAACAGGAGCCCCAGGAGGCTGAGCTGGGCAGTGACACCAAACAGCTGAACACCAAACAAGCACTTTTTTAAGCTCTGATTAGAAAAATCCTTTCTTGCAGAGCTGCCATAGTTCATATGCTCAGAGCAGCACTGCACAGAAAAGAGAAGGGTTGGGGTTTTTATGGGAAGGGGAGTGGAAAAAAAAAAAAGAGCACAAACCCTGTGCTGGGAAAGCCACACCGATGAGCTTGTTAACATTTGAAGAGACTGCTTGGCGTGATTCCTTACAAAGATTCCTGCCAAGAATTTGCAAGAGGAAAGTATATTTAGCAATCCAAGGCATGCCAAAGCCTTGTCAAGAGAAAAAAACACTTTGAATATGTGGAATAGCAATTAGACATTTTCTAAGCAGCCATTTTCAAAATGCATCCAGGCATCTAATAAGGGCACCTGAGGCATATCCACAACTCCGCCACACTCCATGCCTCAAAAGACATCCGCTAAGGATCGAATACTCGGAGGAAGGATGTGTTACCAATGGCAACTGCCCACTTCCAGAGCACTGGGGCCAGTTTCAAGCAGGCGATTCTCTGTCACCCTGAGCCACTGGAAATAAAGAGTCTCATGCCACTGTGTATCCCTTTGTAGCATCCTTTGAGGAATCATTTCTCCAAGAAAAGCTGTGAGCCATGCTGCATTGGCGGGAAGCAGAGGGGTGCTGCCTGCTCCCTTCTTTCATGGGAGCTGGACCACCAGCTCTGCAATGCTCTGTTTCCCCAAAAGGAGCTGGTGAACAACCAGGTGAGATGAGCAGCAGCTCAAAGCTGGGACAATATGTAAAATCAGATGGTGACTTGCAGCCCATTAAAGTGACGCTCACGTCATACCCCAGTCCTGGCTGATTCTCTCATTGGCCAACACTCTGAGCTGCAAAGCCAGCAACAAATTTCATCACTAAAGCTCCTTTCTTTCTAGGAAGAGACCTAGAAAAATTTCCCAGGACAGGGTATATCTGCCCCAGGAAGGTAACTCACCTGCATTGGTCGCTCTTGTTTCTGAAGCGCTGTTGGGAATCAACCTGGGATGCAGCATGGAGGAAGAGGCACGAAGAAGCTCAGGAAGGCAATGGGCAGCACTTGATCTTGCACAAGGATGAAGGCAGCCGATCATACAGTAAGGCCAAGACATCCGCTGTTCGTGTAAGTTACAAATCACAGTAGGATATACTCCTTAAAACATGGTGCTCATCGCTTATATCTGTCAGGCTCTATTACAGTCAAATCCCCAAGTAAGACACAAAGCCAAAAGGAAGTACCTGCACGTGGGCTGCATTCACACCGCCTTTAAGTCAGGATGCACACAAGAGACAACCAACGCCTGTGGCTGAGGTTTCTCATCCTCATGAGCCCTAGGCCCCAACAGTCTTTAATGTGTGCCCAAAATGTGATGCACAAATGGTGCCCCTGAGGCTTAGTATCATGATCCCCTACAGACCAAACAGGCTGTCAGTGAGCAGGAGGGAGCAGGAAGTGCAAATGGGGTAAAGCCAAAGCAATTATTTTCTTTTGGAAGCAGATAAATGCTTAACAGAGAAATCAGAATGAGGACAGTTGCCCTGAGTTCTTTCACTCTTTGGTTTCCAAGTTCCTTTGGGCTCCTGAAATGCCTCTTTGATTACAGCCATCATCCCCTTGGGTTATATCCTTGATCCAGCATAAAAATCCCATGGGACTGATAGATTGCTCTGAGAAAGAGGTCCCCTTCCCACCTGCTCTTCAAAGGCAACCAAGATCAACCAGCCTCCTCGGCCACATCTACAGAACAGTCAGTCAGATTCAAAGTCTCCGTTTCCATCAAACCCTCCTCCAATTCCCGTAGCTGTAGCAATCCAGATGGGTCAGACACTGCCGTAAGTTCGCACTCTCCAAGATAGGTGCCAGCACTTTGCTCTCTGCTGCTACAGCACCTAAGACAACTCTATCCAAGTTCCTGACTAAGACTCAACAGCAACTATACTGAAAGCAGTAAGAAGAATTACTAAGAATTCCTGTTTTCACCCTAGATTCCCAGAGGAAACCACAAATTTTCAGGATTACGTGGCCAAATCACATAGGTGTTGATACAACAAATTCTCCTAGGATATATACAGGGTTTGGACAGAGCAACAACAAAAATTCAGCTCTGTTAGAGGTAACAAGTGACCACAAAACCCCCGTCTCCAACTTCCCCATTCCCATTCCTACGTCCTTATCTCTTTTGACACAGACCCCTGTTTCAGTCTAAAATCACTGTCACGGTCTGTTTTAGGGGGGAAGCATGAAACGCTGACCTAAGAAGCTATAGTAGGCCTCCAGGTGAGCAGAGCCTTTCTCCTGGACGGGAAGCGAAGCAGAGAAGACGCAGCCACGCAGCAGCCTCGCAGCACGGAGCAGCAGAGCGGCAGTGTCGCCCGCTGGCCGCTCGCAGCATTGCCAGCTGACCGTGCGCTGCCCACAGCGTCCCTCCTCTTTCCTGCCCTCTCCACCTTCCTCCCTGCTCTCACTTTGGGGAAACGTGTCGAATTGGCAGCCCTGATGGTTCACCGGCACAAAACGCCTCTGCTCAGGAGCAGGCCAGGGTACCACGGCGCTCCTGGGAGAAAACAACAAGCCCAGGAGCTCTGCGGGTGCAGCCCATGCAGGGATGCAGGTGGGACCACACAGTCCAGGTCAAAAAAGTCATCCCGCATCCTTATCTTCTCTTCCTATTTCCACCCTGCCCAACTTCCACTCTCTGCAAATATTAATCCCAAAGGTAATTAATAGCTTCCTCAGCAGGAACAGAAGTCACCCTAGGTAAGATACCTGTACAATCACCCTGGGATATCAACGTATCTCAGCACCCAGAACTGGGAGGGGAGAATGGACATGGAAATGTGACCCAAGCACACTCAGTCAAGAATAAAAGGCAATATGCAGAACAACACTATCCTGCTTGTAAAGGCAGCGAGAGCCAGTAACACACACCTCCACGCAGCAGCCGTCACAGGTAAATCCGAATTTGCCAGTAGCACGCTAACCAGCTTGTCACTTACATCTGATTTTAGCAGCTCAAGAATGCCAGAAGAGAGAAAGACGTGTTTAACCAGGAGACACCTGCAGCTGTTCCAAGGACTGAGCAGCACTTTTATCCGGCAGATCACTGAGGCATAGCAGTGACGTTCCTGTGGCAGATGAGCCACATCCATGGCCCCTGTATCATTGCAGACCCCTGTGAAGTTTTGCTCCAGTAGGAACACCTCATGCAGGTGGTGCTGGAATTTTGGACCTCTTCTGCAGCTTCACTGAAAACAGCATTTCCCTCTCCCATCCTCAAGCCCACCGCCCAGGAAGCTGGGCTGCTGTTTCCAAGCTGTCAGGCCTCCCCTGCCTCAACTGGCTGCATGGTGCCTCCCTGTAGAAATGTGGACCTCCACAGAGCAAACCAAGCCCCTCGGAGCCCCTTCTAGAGGCAGAGCTGTATGGCCACATCACCAGAAGAACCTCCCCACAAGCACATGGAGTGTTTTACCAAAAGGCATTCGCACGATGAAGTAGCAGGCGAAGTAATCAGTGCTCATGTAGTTTCATCACAATTTCCCAACAAAAGGGCTCACATGAAGGCACCTTTAGCATAACGGAAGTTGTTTTTATTTTGATGCAGTTTAAGAAGTGTTGTCATTGCTCAGAAACCTTCTTGAAAGTGCTCTCCCAAGGTAATGCACAGATGCGTGGCCAATATGTCCTGAGCTCACTCATCTCCATGTGAGCTGGCAACTGAAACAGCTCCCCCCATCCGCTTCACCCCTTTTCCTGGAGGTTGAAGCAGGACATAGAGCTGTTTCTGGACATCCAGTCTATACCAGCTCCCCAACACTTCCTTCTCACTGAGGTTTCCCTAAAGGATGGCTCAGTTACCTGCAAAGCAGCTCCCGGACAACAGCACTTCATAAACCTACATAGGAAGGTAAGCCAAAGTCAGGGGCAGTGCCCCTTAATGCTCAATAAGGCAGGTCAGCAGCTGTTTTTCAGGCAGCAGAGAGATCCTCACATTAGCATAAGCCATCCTCACACACCATTCACCCTATCTTCAGTGGGAGAAGCAGCCAGCAGGAGAAAAGCTATCCGCACACCAGTATGCAAGACATCCCCAAGGGAGCAGAAACAACTGAAAAGAAAGTTCAAGGCAGCTTGGAGATGGCATCCCAAGAAAGCTGCTTAGCACGAACCAGGGCCAGCAACAGCAGTGCCAGCAACAGCATGCATGTTAGCCATGCATGTAAGAAAAGCAGCAGCAAAACTGAGACAGAGTTGAGCTCACAGTTTCTTGAACCCACAGGTTTCCTTCATAACCCTGCTATAATAGAAAACATACGTGCAGAAGGCCATGATGGTGTTCATCTACATATGAATGGCCGGGCCCAAAGAGTGGTGGTGAATGGAGTTAAATCCAGTTGGGGGCCGGTCACAAGTGGTATTCCCCAGGGCTCAGTACTGGGGCCAGTTCTGTTTTATATCTTTATCAATGATCTGGACGAGGGGATCGAGTGCACCCTCAGTAAGTTTGCAGATGACACCAAGTTGTGCGGGAGTGTTGATCTGCTTGAGGATAGGAAAGCTCTACAGAGGGATCTGGACAGGCTGGATCGATGGGCTGAGGCCAATTGTATGAGGTTCAACAAGGCCAAGTGCTGGGTCCTGCACTTGGGCCACAACAACCCCATGCAACGCTACAGGCTTGGGGAAGAGTGACTGCAAAGCTGCCTGGCAGAGAAGGACCTGGGGGTGTTGGTCGACAGCCAGCTGAATATGATCTGGCAGCATGCCCAGGTGGCCAAGAAGGCCAATAGCATCCTGGCTTGTAGCAGAAATAGTGTGGCCAGCAGGACTAGGGAAGTGATCGTGCCCCTGTACCTGGCACTGGTGAGGCCGCACCTCGAATGCTGTGTTCAGGTTTGGGCCCCTCACTACAAGAGAGACATTGAGGGGCTGGAGCGTGTCCAGAGAAGGGCAACAAAGCTGGGGAAGGGTCTAGAGCACAAGTCTGATGAGGAGCAGCTGAGGGAACTGGGGTTGTTTAGCCTGGAGAAGAGGAGGCTGAGGGGAGACCTTATCGCTCTCTACACCTACCTGAAAGGAGGTTGTAGAGAGGTGGGGGTCGGTCTCTTCTCCCAGGTAACAAGTGATAGGACGAGAGGAAATAGCCTCAAGTTGTGCCAGGGGAGGTTTAGATTGGATATGAGGAACCATTTCTTCACCGAAGGGGTTGTCCAGCACTGGAACAGGCTGCCCAGGGAAGTGGTTGAATCCCCGCCCCTGGAGGTATTTAAAAGATGTGTAGATGTGGTGCTTAGGGACAGGGTTTAGTGGTGGACTTGGTGGTGCCAGGTTAACGGTTGGACTTGATGATCTTAAAGGCATTTTCCAACCTAAAAAATCCTATGATTCTATATACAAAACTGAGCCATTGCTTCTAAGGAGTCACCCACTGCCACCTCCACTTCAAGCCTGTCAGACAACTCTCTCACCCTGCACTACAGGCAGAACAAGGTGTGATGACGGAGAAACGTACAGTGCTCTCTCTCCCAGAAAGCAGGTTGTCAGAGTCCCAGGGAATGACCTGTATCACTCTTGCAAGGTGACATGAAGGATGTGCAGGTTGGTATGAACAACACTGGATA
The DNA here is from genome assembly GCF_034638445.1 of Ciconia boyciana. Classification (NCBI taxonomy): domain Eukaryota; kingdom Metazoa; phylum Chordata; class Aves; order Ciconiiformes; family Ciconiidae; genus Ciconia; species Ciconia boyciana. The sequence goes on along the minus strand of NC_132943.1, from coordinate 17,424,576 downwards.
CCTGAATACTGAATAAATGAATTTACTTTAGTAAGGGAACTTTAGAGCACTGAATTAAAAAAAAAAGTTTAGGAAACAAGTTCAGGGATACTGCAGTCAAATTTCTGAGCCACAGACGTTTTGCAGCCTGGAAAAAGGTTCCTACTTAGGTCCAGTTCTGAACCTACTTTTTGAAGACGTTGGGCTCATTAATGACATTATTGCCACAGCTCATCACCACCCAAATCCATTTAAAACTTAAACTGGAACAAGAGCAAGCAACCACTATGCTACCTGCTTACTGTTTTTCCTCCAGCAGCTATCAAGGTTATTACCAAGACTTGTCTTTTCTGACCTGTACTGCTAAGGACAGGAAAGGTGCTGCAGTCACCAAAAAGGCCAGACAAAAACAAACCTCAAGCCAAATTGAAACTCACCTGACAAACAGACCATAAAGAATATTCCGGCATCTTAAGCTTGGTAGTCTAAAGAGATAATTTGGAGGCAATTATTAACTCAAGCAGCAGCTTTTCCTCCAAGACTGAATGTTCCAGGAGTTCGCTCAACATGAAAATTTATTGTTGCAACTCGGTATGGATTAGGGAACTTGAACATACAGACATGGGAGCCTGCTATCAGACCTAGGAAGAGCGAGCCATAGATTATGTTCAGGTAGACTAACCTTGAGATCTGCACACAACAGGCTACAGGCTGTAGTAAGCAATCATCTGTAGCTGGCGCTGGAAAATAAAGCAGCACCAGCCAGCAACGGAGGATGATAGCTGCTCTTTTACCATTCCAATCTCTGCCCCCAAGCCAGTCATGATGCTCTTTTTTTCTCTCCATCTTGCAGCACACACCCTACTCCCTTGAGCCCTCCTCAAAGGCAAATGGGAAGAGGCAGAGTGATGTTTTGCATGTTCTCTCCTCCCCTCTTACATCTGTCCATTCCTCCACTCATGGAGCTCTACACTGTTCCTCAAGGCACAGACATGAAGGACATATCAAGATGTGCCAGGCTTCTTCAAGCTATTTAAGCTTTCCTCAGATTCACCTCAACGTATTCAAGCAACCAAGTATGCAATTAACTGGAAAGGAAAAGTGTTTTTTAATGGCTTCACCAGTAACAAGAGCTGCTCAACTACTGGATAGAACGACTAATGCCTCCATAGTTATAAATACAGTACAGCAAGACAGACAGTACTTTTTGCAGAAAGCTGAACATGATTCCACTCCATTATCACCTTTTTATTGTTAAAAGGACAGATCTTGACAGTGGAAAAAAAAGGATGTTTCACAAGGAGAACAGGATGTAGCTTCTACTGGTCCTTCAATTCCTTCAGTCTTCTGATCGCAGATTTGACTGTCACTGCAGAGGTGGTACTGGAAGAAGAAGCAGAGTCATCTGAACACGGCAGTAGAACAACCTGCGCCAATGTTATTTTTTGGAGAAAGCACTAATAATTTCAAATAGTTATCCCCAACTGCATTGTCAACAGGGGGCTAATTCCACTTTGATTTTCATGACAACAAAGCGTAGGCCTTTGTCTACAGAAGCACACACAACTTTCACAAGCTACGTCTCAACCCAAATTATCCAGTCATGCATCAATCACGTGCACAAGCATGTGGGCTCAAATTCTTAGCGACTGTTATGCGTGGGACAATAGTGTCTTCTACCAGAATTGAGAGGGAAGGAGAATAAAGAAAGGGAGTAAGCAAGGGCATCGTCACAATAAGGACTATAATGATTCAATGCTTTTAAAACAAAAACAAAACATGGAAATAATTTTCCTTGGAGTAAACCTGGTTTTGCCTATTGCATCTGTGTCTCTGAACTGAAAAGGCTAGGGTAGTAATCACAAAAGAAATGCTGCTTAGGCTTTGAAAGAAGAAGTAAGAGTTCCCTTAGACAATTAAAATTTGTATACAGTCAAAAGAATCAAGGAAGGAAAAATAATCCCCAGCTTAGAGGCATAATTTATTAGAAGCTGTTGAAGCTCTTTTTAGAAGAGGTCAGAGGGACATCTGTCAGGTGTCATCCACACAGTTGATTCCACCCTGAGATGGCTGGATGAACCAGCCATCCTCTCTGCTCCTTTTCTTCCAACATCACCAAAAGCTGGCCCAAGTGTAACACCTCGTACAAGCAACAACTGTAGTTCACATCTCCAGTAAGACATGCTACTACAGCCAAGGCACAAGAGACTACTTAAATAAAAGTATTTGTTTCAGCATTTGCAGATGTATCAGTTTCTTTATTTGAAGTTCGGGAAAAGATGCAGAGCTTGCATTTTTGAAGAATAAAACAACTGCTTTGATAAAGCCCAAGAGTGATAATGAAATTTTGGAGGGACCCACCAAAACCAGCAGCAGTAATATGACAGATAAAAGACAATATTCTCAGAAGCTGCACAACAGATACTGGAAAGAATAGCAATCAAATCCAATTTGATCCATTCCAGTAAAATTTTAACAATGCAGGCAAGAAAACCCCCACATATCACTAACTCGAGACAGATCTACTTAATGGTTAGTAGATTAAAATTAAAAAAAATTAAATAAACAGCTGTGTTATGCCTCAGCTATGTGAGAATAAATGCTGATAGGAGCTTCTTTATTTCCTTACTTGTAAGTCCAGGCACCACCAGCAACTGTCTTCATGCAGGATCCACAGTGCCAGATACCCACAGCCTTCCTCTTCATTTTGGTCTGTAATAAAAGGTTAAAAAAAAAAAAAATTAAAAAAAAATGGCACTCTCTATCAGCTGAAAAAGCCAAGAGAACTTTTACTATCATCCAAACAACAAACTTCAGGTGAGGACATCAGCATCACACCACAGCATTACCTATAAGCCTAGTTAAGACAGGCAAGGATCAGGGAATGTTTTTATTCAGATTCTTCAGAACAGGGAAAGTCCTTCTGAAACACTTTTTTGTTCAGACATAAAGTGCGTAATTTCTAAGCACATCATCAAAAACTCAGCTCTTTTTGAAGGAGAAAAATAGTAAGGAGTTACATTGGTCATAATAACTGATATTCTTACCTGGTTTGATAACCAATGTAACACCACTATTATTAGTGCTCCCTGGACATCCCAAGATTGCTCTAAACTGGACCCCCTTTGAATAGCATCTAAAGAGTGGTGGGTACTGAGCTCCTTTCACCTGGGCAAGTCTCCATCACCTTGCAAAGATGACAATGGGTTTGCCTACACCTACACTGGATTTAGGCGGCTCTACAAATGGGGTTACCAACATCCTCACTTCACATAAGAAAGACATGAAATATAAAAAAACACAGATGGAAATCTTTTTAAATTTCCAGCCACTTACAGATACCTACTTTATAGATATCACTAAAAATTATCTGTGTTGATAATTGTTGCCCAGCACAAGTGTTGATAGTTGTTGCCCAGCAGAAGTTGATGGGCCTCTCAAACTATCAAACACCAGACTTAAGAGTGAATTTTGATTATGTACATGAGCAGATAAGATTAATTCTTATCAGAAATTTGTCCCCATCCAGAGTTATACAGCACACAAATATAAGTAAGCAACTGCAATCAAAAGTTTTAAGTGGGAAAAGCAAGGACTCTTCCTCCTCCAGGTAAGCTGTAAAGTTACTGAAGAAAAAAAAAAAAAGCCCAAGTGATGCCTTAATTATCAGGATAACAAGTTTTAATTCTGTCAGGTCTTTTTATTAGATACCTAAAACGTACTGTATGGCAACATTTCTCACTATTTTGTGTAATGAAATATAATTTATGCTTGTTTTCATTTAACTACCACTAAACATGCACACGAAATGTCTACTAACTCTTTTTATTCTATAAGGGATTCTGATAGTAGCCTAAAGCTCACAAGAAACTAATCACTGTCTCAAAACTAGTCAAGTTATCTCTTCAGTAGAAAAATTACCAAAGCATCAAGTTGCATTTGTAGCATCAACAACAAAGTTATTTTTAAAGACTTTTTTAGGGAAGGAGGTCTCTCACCTTGCCACAGAAGGAGCAGGTATACTTGGCATGCTGGCTAATTTCAATCTTCTTCACCATTTTCCTAAGGGACGCACCGTAACGGGTACCATATTTACCTACAATCCCAACCTTCTTGGTGCGCTTAGCCTGTTGGGAGGCAAACCAGAATAAGCTTCAACTTTACTGAGATCGCCATCTCCTCCGCAGCTCTCCTGACGCGACAGCAAAGCACTCAGCACTCAAAAGCGGCGCTGCCGCCGACCAACGCCTCTCCCTGACGTTGTAAATAGAGTATTAGTTATAAAACGGCGAGAGGCTCACGCTGCCTCAGCCTCCCAGCTCCTGCTGGGGCACTTCGGGCAAAGGGCCGCAGTCTGGCAGCCAGGCAGGAGCAAAGCCGCGTCCCTCCTCGGGGCCAGCCCGCTCTCAACATGCAACGCTGCAGCCAGCAGAGTCGCCCACCAGGGACACCGCCACCCCCCGACCGCGCAATCCGCTGTGAACCCGAGCCCGGCCTCTTCCTGGGACGCCTATTCGGTCTTCCAGCGTCTCCCCCCCGGCCTGCCATTCCCCTCGCTCGGACCATCATCTCCCACAGGCCGCCCCGGCGGGAGCGATCCCCTCTCGCAGCCCAGCCCGGGGACGGGGCCTGCTCGGGGACAGAGCCCACACAGGGCCGGCCCGCAGGCCCTCCCGGTCCGTGCCCCGCCCGCAGCGGGCTGCGCGCTGCCCCCCGCCGTGCCCTGCAGCCTCAGCGCGGCGGTCGCGGGGCGGATGGCGGCGGATGGGCCGCGGCGCCCCGACCCCACTCACCATCTTCCTGCCCGGCGCCGACGCTGAGAGAGAAACCCCCCCCTGCGCAGGCGCAGTATGAGCCGTCGCCGCCGGAAGTGACGGATAAAGGCGACAGAGCGTAGAGCGGATGGGAGTCGGAGTGGGTCTGTCTGCACCGTGGTGGTGCGTAGCTCTATGGTCGCGCTCTATATTGTGTACGTTTATCCTTTTATCTAAAGCCTAAAGCACACAAACCAGAACGCAGTTGCAGCTTGATGTTGGAAGACTCATCGCTCGGAAAGTGCCGTGAATCAATGTGAAACCCAAGCAGTACATCAGCCCCAGCAGCGCTGCACGGGAGATGTAGCACGAGAGCTCAGATTCCTGGATTTCCACCCAAGGAGGTCACACCAGGAAAGGAGATGGAGCAGTTACATTCACTCCCCTCATTTTTAAAGAGAATAAGTAGTAGGTAGATGTCAGAATTAAAACAGGAACAGCAAACCAGACTGGAGCTGCAGAAGGGGTAAAAAAAAAATTTATATAGATATATAAATCAATAAGGATGAATTCTAATCTTAAAACATACTAGCCCTAAACCCAGAGGTTTCAAGATAACCCAACCGGGTGCCACCATGGCATCTACCCGATTTCCTTGGGTCATCCAGCGTTGAGACAACCAGCCTCAAAAGCCTCCGTGTGCTGCCATGGAGGTGGACTGCCGGCACCCAGATGGTGCTCCCGAACCCCCGGGGCACCCGAGCCACCTCTGCCACCAGCACCAAAGCACGAGGCCAGGACCCGGGAGGGCTCCCACACTGCTCAGACCTGGCATGGGCGAGCGAAACGTACCAACGCCCCTGAGCTGCAATGCTCATAACAGGATTAACAACCCATTAACCTCCATTAAGAAATGTAACCCCTCAGCCCGAGAGCTTTTTAATGCACAGAGCCAGCTGCAGCTCATCCTCTCCCACCAGGAGGGAGCCAGGGCTGCCCAGCCCACCTGGAGAAGCCATCCCCAGATACTTTTTGCAGGTGCTTTTCCTCCCACGACAGCCCCATACCCACCCCGGCTGCCTCGACCCATAACAGCCCTCCTCTTCATTTGCAGTCTATTTAATTAATAGGGAATTAACGACTGGAGCATACCCTGCCACTAGGTTAGCCTTTCCCTGGCTGGGGTCTGTACTTTCAGAGATGCTCATGGACAGACACCACACCCCCTCCTGGCTCTTGCTTTGAGCATTTGAACACTCACATTTTTAATTCCCTCTGTCATGCCAGGCTCCCTGTTCCCGGATCATCCCTGCAAGCTCTCCTCCCATCCAAGCAGATCCTCCCGGGAGCTGGTGGGCCAGAACCCTGTTCCAGATGAGGGCTCAGCGGGGCTTTAGGCAACAGTATTTGTATCTCCCTGTGTTGCGTCAAAATCTCATTTGATGTATCCTAGGAATATATTTGCCCTTTTCAGATCCTCATCATAATGATGACTCACATGATACATCTTTGATACCAACATACTAACAGACAAAAAAAAAAAGAAGAAAATAAAAAGTTCCTTTGGCTGCTTTGTGACTATTTGGTTAAAAAAAAAAATTGTCAGCCAACACATCAGGACGGAGGATCTACTGCTGTTCTCCAGCCTTTATCTACAGAGTTAAAGCTCGCTGTGACAGTACAGCACGTGGTCATATCCTTCACCTACCAGTATTACAGACAGCTCTGCCAACAACCAAACCCAGCCCCCTCAGACAACAGCCATTCCCAGCACTGCCAAAATAAACGTACATTTCCAAGTGACTGAGATGGTGGATGGATGCAGACAGGCCAGCACAGCTCCAGAAGACTCGCCTTGACAGTCCACCACCTCGAACCCTTCTGCATGCCCCAGGCTGGCCAGCTTCATGTACTGAAGATGTAGTTCGAACTGCTCCACTTCATTGTTCGGGTATTTTTATCTGTTGTTCCTGGTTTGGCACCCTTCCTGAAAACATGCCTTTCTCTAACATCAGTAAGAGCAGATGCAGGTGAACAAGCAGGTAAACAGTCACAGTAAGATGCTCCAAGATCCAGTAAGATGGGTCATTCCCTTTACTTTATTGGGCTTTAGATAATGCCAAAAAGTTAGTTATACCATCTTCAATGGGCAGGTGTAAGAGTCCCCAAAAGTCCCCCCCAGTGCATGTTCCTGAGCCTGCCTGTGGGTCTCATTGGCAACCTGCACAGTACCTTGTACAAATTCTCATCAGCAAGCCTTCGAGATCCTGTCTGAGCCTGCTGGCAGCTTCCCAACCACCTCCTCATCATATTAATGACAGACTAATAGTGTAATTGGGCTAAGGCCTGCACAGTCTTTCCAATCCCTTGATGTAATGACTAAAAGCACTCTCCTGCAAGATTCTTCTCCCCTTTTTTCACCCAGCAAGGATAAAGTGAATCTCAAGTGTACTTCAAGAGCCTTTGTAACTCTGCAGCAAACCAGCTGAGATTTTATGGGCCCTAACAAAGAAAGAGTACACTTAGCATTCCTCTAACAGGGCTGGGATTTATCAATATATGGGTAAGATAAATTGAGTTTATGAGAAGCAGAATTCTCCAAGGGTACTTTCAGCAGATTTCAGAAAAATAACTGTTTTGAAGTAGCTGTAGCTTTACAAGGAGGAAGAGAATGACTCCTATAGGAGTCGACAATATGGGTATACAAATAACGTCTTCCATATTTTTTTTTCAGTAGGCAGACAGCAACATTTCTCACCCCTTACTCAGAACAACCCTCTCTGCAAGTAGAAAGATCACATGTCCTAGAAACAGATTAAATACTCTGTGTTCAAGAGCAAAAATGTCAAATTTAAAAATGTCGAAAAGTGTGTATTTTCGACACACTGGCCAGCTGTTGGAGCAAGAGAAATTATGTTTAGCGCTCTGTCTCAAATCCAGAGATAAAGCATTTCCTCCAGTTGGCCAATCACACGGTCCTTGGTCCTACTCCTCGTCACTTGCACACGCACCAAAGCACCTTCTGCAGTCATGAATGAAAAGCAAGTCTCTACCCAGCGCAATCGCATACACAGCCTGTAGGGCATCTCCATGACCACACTTGCTGAAAATGGGATAATCAAACGCTCCAATGCAGGAAAAAATATCCCAGTTATTATCAGGTGGATCTTCTAGCACAAACTTTTTCATCCTTGACTGTCGAAGAGAGGGCTTTTTGTCAGTGTCTGGTATCTGTACACAGCCAAGCATGCTGCCTGCGCAGCATGTTAGCTCCTGGCCTCCAGAAGCTAAATGTAAGCCTTGAGTTTTCTTTTCTCCTGCCCTTCTTTACAGATTATGGCTGTAAAACATAGCTAACTGGTACCTCTGTAAAATTATATCTTCTCCTGTGCCCCAGGTCACGTGCTTAAAACTACCCCATTTCCAAGTATCTTCTAGTACTAAGACCAGAAGCATGAAAGACATTCATTTGGGATCACGCTACACCACATTGGCAATAATACACAAAAAAATGAAAAAGAGCCAGAGATGCCTGAAAAGATCGGTTGTGATAAACAGAGCCATTTGCCTTTACATCAAGCCAACATCAAAAGTGGCCTCTAGAGTTTTTGCAGAGGCATCACCACTGTGAAGTGGAATCAGGCCATGCCCAAGGGACAACAAATGTGTCACAAGCTCCTGAAAGGAACCAAAGAGTGGTTTTGCTCAGGCAGCACCGAGGCTGGGAGTTCAGGTCTCCCAGTTCACAGGGCTGGGAGACTATCACAAATCAAAAGCAGGCATTTTAATCCCTGCATCAAGCAACAGTGCTGCTTTTGGCATTCTCGGTGTAACCTGCACAGAGCTGTAATGGGAGCAAATAACAGGTCCTAGGGTACCAGCCTAAATGTCTTATGGAAGTAGTTGTTGATTCATCTATAAGTAAAGTATCATGGGAGTTTCCCTTTTGAAAGTTGATGCATTTCAGAAAGCACAAAAGGAAGGGTCCCCAAAAAGACCTATCTTTCAGCCATTGCAAATATTTAAAAAAAACACTAATATTTCCACTGCATTATGTATTTCTCAAGCTTACGGTCCAAATGGGAGATGAAATTCTAAAACAGAAAAAGTACCAAAAGCTTGGGAACCACAACTTAAAACAACTTTTTATTTAAACAGCTCAGTCCAGAATCAGTTTCTTACAAAAAAAAAAAAAGAACAAAAGTCCGCACATGTCCCTCTCCTCACTCATCTGTGGAAATCAGTCTTGAGTCTTGAAGAAAACACACACACACCCCCTTCCTGAGCAGCTAGGCTTAATCCCTGGCAGTCAGCACAAGCTTCACCCTCCACTGAGACAAGAAGCGAGTGCCATGGAGCAGGTCCTAAGATTTAGCAGATGAGGCCAGAGATCAGTGTGCCCAGGCAGACATGTGCCTAACAGGCAATACACACTTCCTGTCAGTTATACTACTTAGTTTCAAGGTACTGACTGCTTTGCACAGACAAAAATCTGGGGCTCTCCCTCCTCTCCCCCACCTCCACAAAACATCAAGATCTGTCTGGATCTTTTCTCCTCACTGCCAAACTGAATACTAGAGGGCCAGTTTGTGAGTGACCCAAGTAAGGGCCAAATTTTGCCAGTGAACTGACTCCTATAAATACAGACTAAAATTTTGCCAGTGAACTGACTCCTATAAATACAGACTAAAATTCTTGGAGAGGGAAGACTGATTGTTAAAAGCACTCTGCAGCTGCTGAGAAGTTAGTTTTCACAACAGTTCTGCCTTGTGGACAGACAACCATTATCTGCTTTTTAAACAAAACTACTGTGGAAGCTGACGTGCTGAAAATAAGCAGCATGCTACTTGCCCATGGCCACTCAGTCATCAGCAAAACCAGGACTACAAAACCTGCAGGCTGCCAGTTGTGCACTGCTCATCTGTCACGCTGTCAGATTGCCTTCTCATCCTTTGAGATGAAATGCGCTGGAGATACAGAAAACTTAAGTCTTTTATTTTTGAAAACTCAAAAAAATAATACTTGATTGCTTTTGTTTTCTCTTTTTTAATAAAAAAAAATATCTCTTAGCCACCTTCTCTTTTGCTGTCACCATTATACTTTAAAAAACTCTTTAATATGCCGCTTTTTGGGGGGACTCACTGAACATGTCTCTCCTGTATCTTGCAAGGCACTGCCAGAGTCAGACTCACAGGAAGCATCAGCTGCCTCCAAAAGCAAAACTTCATCAGTGTCATCTTTGCTTGCAGAGAAGGTCTTCTGGAAAAGGTCGTAGATGGTCTTTTGCTTTGGATCTGGCTGAGAAATTAGAACAGACAGAATCTGAATACACATTGTCATATAAAAACAAAGTGAGCAACAATCAGAGGGCACTCCCCCTGAGACAGTGCACATGTGTGGATATCTCATATATGATATATATATATATCACACATACATACACACACATACACATATATCTCTGAGACATATATATGCTATCCAGGCTATCATGTCTCCTTGCATGCAGCAGGTTTGGAAACTCTCTGCAGAGAGTCCAAGTAAAGGCATGGATCCTGGGAGGAGTTGGAGAATCTGGTCTGTGGCATTACAGGCAGAACAGGTGTAAGGTCAGCCTGCCAATCACCTGCCAGTCTAGATGTACACAAGCCAAAGCCCATTCAGCCTCTCCCAGGGACCACCAATATTCCTTCAGGTCAGTTACCTTAGGGCAGTAATTAGTGGATTCAGCTGTTTTGGAGAAATTGGTTTCTGAAAGACCAGCTTCCCCCAACACTTTGATTTTCTCTTGAATCATTGGCCTAGGAGAGATAAACAGATATTACTGAAAAGAAGAAAATATCATGCAAGGACACTGTGTCATTTACTTTGTGTAGATGAAAAAAAACATTAACAGGGGTATAAAGATGGCTTTTCTACCAAAACTTGTTAGTTCCTTAACCTGTCCTGCTCTTGTTTATGATGACTGTACGCTGTCTTGGGATATCAATCAATCCAATTTAAATAAGTAACAAGATGACGATTTCAGGCTATAAATATTTGGAGAACACACATATCCAACAGGGAAACTAGTTGACTGAGGCAACACTAATGGTATGAAGTCAGAACAAGAAGATGCAGCTAAAGGGAGTCCCAATAGCCTGTGTGTTCAGTCTCCAAGGCAAGCAATGGTAATCCCCACCAACAGACACATCAGCATTTCTAGGGTATCTCCCAATGTACTGCAGGAGGAAGAATTCACCACTGGCCCAAGAGCCCGAGAGGTCCCAACCACACCTGCAGACTGCACACTTTGAAAGAAGCAAAGGCCACAGCACAATTAATGCATTTACCAAATAGCCTTGTCGTTGTCTTCTTTTTCTCGCCTTTAAAAAGGATGCCACTGCCCTTCTTTGAAAAGCCATATTTCCCTCCCATTAAGCACTAATGACTGCATGGACAGCATTTCACAAATAAAGGCAGAATTACTGTCAACTTTCCATGAAACGTGGGCAATGCACCAGTTCCCAGACCCCTGCATTGTAGGTTATAATTATTTGCCATCATGATATTCTGGGAACTGCACAAGTTCACTTAGTTCATTCATTCCTTTAAACAAGGTAATAAAGATGTAATTTTGGACTTTAAATGAACCAGCTAGTGGATAATTTCTTTTCATCATTTGCAGGTCTGTTCCCTTGCAGCACTAAGGATTCCTCAGATCCTCCCCTTCCCCAGGATGTCAGATTCCCCAGCCCTAAGGACCAGTGTCCACTGATAGCTCTCACTGCAGCCAAAAAGTCTCTGACCACAACTCTCCAGAGGTGGGTCAGTAGCACTTCTTTAAACCATCCAAAGGGCTCAGTGAAGAGCAAGAGGAAAGCAACAGTGCAGTCCTCCTCCACAGCTCCCTGTCCAAGCACTCCGCAGCCAGATTGCTCCTCAAACCTGATCCACAATACACTGAACCATCTCCAGTGTCTGTTGACTTTACTTGAAAGTACTCAGCACTTTACAGTACCCCAGCACACAAATGCTCTGGGCTGTAGCTAAGACAATTCCTTCTCCTTATACAGAGGCTGTGAAGGTTTTAGATGCATCAACTCTCCCAGAATTTCTCTCAACAGCCCTTTCTTTGTCAGATAACTACTTTTATTCCTCCTGCTTGTCATCCACTTAGTTATGTCCACTGTGGCCAGGACATGTCACCAGCTCATAGTAGCCCTGATTGGCAGTTACTACTCCTCCCCTCACATGCTGTGGAAATCAGCACTAACATTAAGCCCCTTACATCACATATGTGACAAACAGTGAAAAGAGGTGGCAGGAGAATCAAAGTGTCTTTCTCACTTCCTACCATAAGTACTCATCTGCTGTGTCTTTAGCCACCAGGTAGTGAACATTAACAGAGCTGGTCTGTCCAATTCGATGTGCCCGATCTTCTGCTTGGATCAAAACCTTTATGTAAAAACATGACAAAGAAAATAAAGTAAGAGATGCAACATCTAAGAAATACTGTAAGCACCAGAGAACAGGGAGATCTCCTTTCTTGTGCTTAGGGACTGTTTGTCATCTGGACCCTATTAACACCTGCATCCACAAACACAGATTAAACCCAGAAGTAATCTGGTGCACCGGGTTCCCAAAAGGCACTGAGAATTTTTCAAAAGTAGAGGGTCAGCATTGATGATGGACCCTTTCAGGTCTTGGCTGGGCATGTTGTTGAGAGCTCTGTCAAGTTAAGAAACAGGAGCATGTTTCCCTTTCACATCATCTTTTCCAGTCAGCAAGCTGTGTAACCAGCCTCACTGGTTCAAGCCCAGGCACCTGGGGGTACACAGACAAGTAGCCATGAGAGAAAGAAAGATAAAAACCCTGGAGAAAGTCCGCTGCCCATTACATCTCCCAAGCGCCAATGTTTCTGCTCTCCAGGGAGCACCCAACCCCTGTCCCCTCTAGGACGCATACCCCCGGATTCCAGAAGAGCTCTGCAAACACCACCAGGTCCGCAGCAGACAATGTCAGGCCCATGTTTGCGGCAGTGAGGGACAGGACAGCCACAACCTGCTTCTCTGAGAACTGGAACTTCTGGCACAGAGACTGCCGCTCGGCTGAAGGTGTGGAGCCATCAATACGGATGTATTCAACATGCTGTGAAAAGGCAGAAGACACTTTTTAGAGGCTTTGTGTCCCCTTTCCCGTATCCTCCTTCCAAGTTTTAGTGGATTGTTTCCCTTCCCCATAGCAGAACCAGGAAAGTAAAAAGTCAACAGTTGTATTTTTAAGACCTTTCCTCATCTTTAAGGCAGAGGCACTGTAGCTCAGCATATAACGTACCTCTCCTCTGTTCACAATGCATGACTTGCTCCTATGTCCATTGCTCTCCCACGAGTCCTGAGCAACAGGAAAAATAGCAACAAGCTGGCAACTCAGGGACAGTGGAAAGGCAACTGGATTAATACGAATTAATAATTGTACACTGTCTGTGTGCTGATGTTACAGCTGCTACAACCTCTCCAACCTCCCTAAGTCTTCCCTTGTTTGCAATGGGAGGAGATGGGATCCTACACATCCTAGTTGCCCTGTGGTAGGCTCAGAAGAGGCACAACAAACTTGGGTGATGCAGGGCCATAACTCTTCAGTGTCCAACCTCCTTGCTCTACTGGAGGATGCCACCACAGAGGCAGCAAAGTCACCAGTGCCACTGTGGTTTATAGTTTGGAATATTAACTTACACCATCCTTCACACTGCCCCAGGATGACCCAGAACTCTTTCGGAGCATCCATGGAAGTGTCCCATGAATAATTAGCCAAACACTTTTGAAGTCAGAGAGATGACTGGCAGGTCTATCAAGTCTCCCTACAGTATCCCAGTTCAAAAATGTAAGAGCACCACAGAGATAAAGGAAGGCAGCCATAACTGGACTTGGGTCGTTACATTCTCCCTCTCTGAGGAAAGCCTGGAGGACAAAGCAGAGATGGCCACACACAGTAACACTCCTCCAAGAATTCACAAGCTCCAGGGCAGACGATGGAGATTAAAGAACATTAAATACAACAAAAGCCATTCAGCTAATACAAAGTGCATCCTGTGAGTCATTCACCCTGACAGCTCAGCTCCCTCTGTGAAGGGCACATTCAGAAGCACAGCAAGTAGAAATTATCTCTGCCACTAACTTTCATAAACTATCTGACCGGCCATAACTCTGGGGAGCTCTTAAACAGCTTTGAAGCTGGAATAGTGAAAGTTAAGACGACTCAGTCAATTACTTACTTTCTTCTCCAGCTCTGCAACTATTGCATCCAGCATTATCTTGTGATGAGCAAACACCAGGAATTTATGATTCCCACTTTCCAGTAACTCCAGGATGTATTCTCTACATGAAAGAGGGAAAAAAAAACCTCCAAAACTCTATAAATTATGTGCTGAGAGAATACAGGCTTTGCTCACAACAAATTGTAAAGATACTGCTCATCTATACACAGAAACTAGGAAATTGGCTAGCATAAAAAAGTTATGGTAAAACGGAAGTAGCAAGTCAAGTCTCCTACAGATTGAAAAAGACATTGCAGGAAAATCCATTCATTTTTCTTCATCACAGCTGGAGAGCTGCCTACATTTATACTTGTGTATCACTGAGAATCAATTTATTATATCCTACTTGAAACAAGACATCCCAGACCTATCAACTGGAAGTCATCTATAGTTATTTGATGATCTCATTAACCCTTCTGTATTTCTAACTTTTGCACAATCACAAGACACTAAGATAACCTGTCTATAATTATCCTTTCTATGTTTACTTAGGATTGTTTTTATTTTAGAAGAAAAGGTCTCTGAACACATGGATCAGAGTATCCTAAAGGTAGCTTTTCTTGCAAGGGTTCACATCGACAATTTACTACAGCTTAACAATCTAAATACATCAGCTATTTCCAGAAATTATCCATACGCATATAGGCTAATGACCAATGAAAGGTAACAAGACTCCTTTTCAATGCAGTTAAACAGTGTTAATTAAATGAAGACATGTGGCTTTTGCCATGGACTAACAGCAGAGCTACAGAACCCATTTCTGTGTAGTGACTTGTGATACAATCATGTCAACTGGAGCCTGAAAAACACCTATAAGCCCCAAATTTGTAACTAAGTATAGCAACAGCCATCAGAACAGATGACACAAAGGTCATCTTTTCTTTGGAATAGCAAAGTTTTTGCAAAGATCAGGAATACCAAGTTCTTTGCTAAATACAACACAGCTTAGGTCAGCAGCAGCTGTCAGAAAACACCAAGTGGGATTTCCAGTGCTATATTAAGATGTATTAGTGCTTTGCAGATAGCACCCAGGGTTTGTGATGTTCAGATCCCAATTATGTGACAATATAATTTAACAAAGAAATCTGGGAGAGAGTGGGATTGCTGGATTGTAAAGAAAAACAAATATCAAAGTGAACATTCAGTGTAGCAAGCAGATGCCAACACATTACAATTATTTTATATCTCATTCCCACATTCCATTTAACAAATGGCTAGTCATTTCAATGGGAGCAATGGAAGACACTGTCATCAAGGGTAAGACATGTGAGCTCCTCCCACATGTGAGCTCTGTGGAAGAGCCAAGAACTTCAGTAGGGGCTGTGACATTCTTACAGCATGCTACAACTAAAGCTCAGTCCATCTCATAAGCTTTTTGGCTCAGGGTTCCTGCTGCAGCAGGACTGCAGCATGTGTTTTCTCAAATTCTGTTGATACTTTTAGTTTCATTACTCCCCCCCTCCTTAAACTGAAATAGGGTCTGGACCAGTGAACTTGATCCACGTCCCAAACACCAAGTAATTTTAGATTGTTCAAATGACAGTTTAGATCCATATCTGGAATGAAATCAGAAGACTTACTCAGCCTAGGAACTCCAAGAGAACAAAATGTTTAGTGCGTTGTAATTAAAATCAATTTTTTCTAAGCTGGCTTGAGGCTATGCTTCATGTCCCTGCACTATTATGTCTAAGGCACCATTTTCCTGTTCTCAGCAGAAAAACATATTTTACTAGGCAAGAATGAAGCAATGACATGCAGCTTACATGACCGAGTGGATTTTAGCTTCTGCTGTTCTGTTGTAGAAGAGGAGAAGAGCTTCCTTCTCCTGTTGTTTCTGCAGAGAGAAAGATAAATAAATGTGAGTCTCAGAGATGCCTTTTCTCTTTCCTGATTACAGATCTGGGATGTCTGCTGCTGCCAATAAATACTTTGCTAAGAAAGAATCAGCCTAAAAACACACAACAAAAGGGAACTGGAGGGGGAAGTCTCCTGCTCACCATGGGGTATGGCAGATACTCACACACTTCTATTTCCGACACCTTCCTACCTCCTACTCAACTCTTACAAGTTGGATGACAAGCATATCACAAACGTAGTTTTAGTTGAGAAAGCATTTCCCAACTAAAATGGCAAGGAAAAACTCCTAAGTTCTTACAGAACTGTAGTAGCAACCTAGGAGCTTAGAACATGCATTTGCCATTCATACAAGAAAAAACAAACAAAAAAGCAAAAATACACTTTTCACATTTCTGGCTACTGCTGTGTTCACAACACAGCTTCAACAAGGCTGTGTTTGTAGGGTGAATGGGATTACAAGGCAAGACAGAAGAGTAAGTACAGAGGCAGGAGGTATGAAAGACAATTAGAAAGGACTAATGAGAGAGGAAAAAAGAGAAGAAAAGGTATTTCACAAAAAGGGACAAAGTAGACCACATAAATCAAAAGGAAAAAAAGCTGAGCTGTTTTGATTGTGTTGTGCTTTCATTTAAAACTGTGCCTTCAACAGCCTTCCACTGTGCCTTCACATGAGGTGTGGCTCTGACCTTCCTTGGAACTCAGGGTACTGTTTTTCCACTGATCTTTTTAAATAAAGGTACCTGAAATACCAGTGGCTCATCATGAAAATAGTTTCTGACTTACACTTTCATATCCTTTGGCCATCTTCTTTGCTTCAGCTGCCAAGACAGCTTTGGTCTTTGCACTAATGCCTTCAGGAGCCACCACAACCATTTTGCGTTGCTTTGCTGGAAGCTGGGAAAGCACATCTGATTTCAGACGTCGGATCATGATGGACTCTTCCAGCAAAATTTTCAGTTCAGTTAAGTTGGATGATCCAGAGTAGTCCCAACCCCACGGCATCTGGGAAAGGTCAAAGCAGTTATCAGTGTCAAACTTACAAGAGACTGACTCTTCTGCTCCGCAGGCGATCCAAGAGTAGAATAAACTTCCAGGGAAACTGGACAAGGCAAGAACTTAATGGTCAGTAGGAAGAGAGATTTGACAAAAATGGCAATAAGATAGAAGTGTACAAACTAATCCACTCAACATGAGAAGGTTACTTATAAACTTCCCTTTTTCCTATCTACAAGTGCTCCAGGAGGTGCAGGGAAGAGGACTACACAGAACCCTACCACAGCACTGTGCCCTGGTATTCATCCTCACACAGCAAGGTGTTTCAGCTCTCCACTTGCAGCTTTGGGCAGGCTGACAGAACTCACTGCAGTTCTATGCACACACATTTACCTCAGCTTTAAGAAGAGACACACACAAAAATCTTCTCTAACAGCATGAGGACAAACATCCTTAAACCAAATGCCTTCACAGAGATATTACACTTGTCTGACATGCCTAGTAAATGCTAAGTCAAAATTGCCTGCTTTCCACTGTGACCTGTCTTTTGATCTGCTTCCTGACATACTCTGTTTCTGCCATTACCATGTGTGGCTCAGACTCAAGCAAACCATAAATAAATTGTGGCCCAAAATACATCATTCCAAGCATTGCTTCTTCAAAGCATCATCACTTCAAAGCTCCCCTGAACAAACCCTTCATTTACTCCTCCTTGAAGCACTTGCCTCTTAACCTGCCCTATCCTCCAAGATCCTGTGCGCAGACAATATATATCTGTTCAATTAATCTCAGCTCATCACTTCTCCTACTAGTAACCCCGCAGACTATCATTTGTTCTCCAGGAAAGAACAACTAAGCTGACAAACAGTGGCATCAAAATTGGTACATTCCCCAAAAGAAACATCTTTAAACAACTTTCTTTTGGACAGGAGACCAATACGGTTTTTTATGCTGGCTTAAAGGATAAAGAGATACTTTCCTTCTGAAGTTTCACAAATAAGTATATGAAATACAGCTACAGTAATACTGAAAACCAAGGAAGGGGGTGGGGGGGAGTCCTCCTCACAGCTCTAATTCCAAGTCTTACTGGCAGTGTCACCAAAAAAAGCCAAAAATACAACCTCTGGTCTTGGAACAACCACCCAAAGTAACCCCCTACATATGTATATGTACACCCTCCTGAATTGAGGAGGATACAGATGGAGATAATAATGGAGATGTGAGGAGCCTCAGCACCAACCCATTTGATCTGCTGCTCCACTCTCATTGCGTCACATTAATTGCTAAAAAAGATTTAACCTTAAAAAAAATTCCATGTTTCTTTTATTTTCCTTCCCCAAGAGAAACCTGCTGCAACACATAACTGGAAGTAAAATAGGAAAAAGCTCCAAAGTATTCACTGCACCCTCCATCCTCCTGTAGAGTGCATGAGACAAAAAATAAATCATACCAACCATGAGGTTAGTCACACTACTGACTGTATTAAGGGATGGTGCTTTGACAGAACAGGGATGAGAACATGCTATGAGACAGAAAGAGGAGGAATCAAACAGCTCATAGGCAATTAAGATCTCTCTGATAGCT
Source organism: Ciconia boyciana (assembly GCF_034638445.1). Lineage (NCBI taxonomy): Eukaryota > Metazoa > Chordata > Aves > Ciconiiformes > Ciconiidae > Ciconia > Ciconia boyciana. Next base: position 17,406,114 of record NC_132943.1, on the reverse strand, counting down.
GGAAGTGAGCATTCCTACTTCAGGTTGAGGCATAACAGGACAATCTGCAATTCTATTGCTATGTTGTACTGATGTGAACCATTAACTGACTTCAGATTCTGGCACCTATGGCCACCATTAAAACTCATTTAACTTAATCTACTCCTACATAGTTATGGTACCATCTGATTATCTGTAGTTGGTTCATTAAAGCAGGAAACAATTCAAAACCTAGATACAAAGCCAATTTGGATCCTGTAGAGTTAAAACTTTGGCTCCGTCAACAGCACACTGGTATACAGCTAGAGGTAATAAGCCCACCTGGATCTAAGCCAAGCCCTCAAAAAGCCAACATGAGTATTACTGCTCTGCTTTCCTGAAACCAGGAGTGCAATGCAGATACATCCCTCCAGTCCGTGAAAAGCTGGCTCAAGTCTAGCTGGGTTTATTAGCTTTAGTCATGCTGCATGAAAGCTGACAGTGCTGAGCCTCAGCCTTTGTGCCCCCCTTCTGCATTTTGTCAGGCTCTGTGGACCCAGCAGAGCAGATGTACAGAACCAAGAAGGACCCACCTGGTACTGCACCCAGCCTCATAAGCCCTCTGCCCATACTGCTCAGTGCACTGGTAGCTAAGTAGCAGGGATCAACACTGACTAGGCTGCTGAGCAAGACCTGCTAAGGGGCCTGAACACTCTCTTCAGGCTACCTCATTCTACTCGTGCAGTCCATGTTTTTCCACTTTCCACTTCCATAACCGGCAAGTGATACATATGTTTTATTTCCATGTAGAACAATTAATTTCAGAAGAGCAGCATCATCATAACTGAAAGAACAAGGCACAGAGCCAATATACTATCTACTGTCACATTAAAAAAGCATATACAGGCAGAATCCCTACAGTATGTTCAGATTACTATATTTCTTTTATGGTCACTGTTGCTGGAACAATTTGCAAACAAGGAAACATGCTAGTTCTGTGCTGTACCTAGCTAGTGATAAAAAACTATTATTTCTGGAATTATTAAAATATAGTTTAGTACATCCTATTGTGGAAAAGAAGAGAGAGAAAAAAGAAGGACATTTATTTTGCCAAAATACACATCTGGCTTTGATCCATAACATTCCAGAACAAATGCATCCAACTGTGATTTTCTTACCAAAGTGTTAACAGTATCTTACATGAGTCAGTAAACTTATTACAGTGTTAGCAGAAGCTGCCAAACTCTTACAAATTCAGAGCATGTGCTCAGATAGAAATTATTTAATATTTGCCAACATCACCCAGTTTGAAAAATGAATTCACAGCATGTATTTTGGGAAACAGACTTGAGATATTTTGTAAATAAGCAGGTGACATTTCACTTGCTGCATTTTTAAGAGTACAGATGCTGGGAGGTTTAATTACAAAATGATAAACTTTTATTTTATATCTTTTCTAATCATATCTACCAGATATTTGCAATTTTCTGTCATAAAATCTATTATCTTCAAACAGAAAGTTGTCAGGTTTTAGTTTTAAATTGAATGGTTCATGTTTATAAATTTTTCTTTAATCTTATAATGCAAACAGATTTATTATCAACACCAAAACATTTTTACATAGCACCTTTCTTCCTGACAGATCTCCAAAAGCCTTGCAAAACCTCTCTGGTTCTGTGCAATTCCATCCCCACTTATAATGCGGCCACTTTCAGGACAGAGAGAAGAACCTCTTTAAGTAATGACAGCAGGAGAACCTCTTTAAGTAATGACAGCAGAAGTACCACAACAGTTCTTCAGAGAGGATGGAACTCCTGACACAATCTCAGGTAAGAGCTGCAAAAAGGAACATGAGGGACATACCACAATCATGAGGGAACAACTACCATCATCAAAACGCCTTTTAATTTACTCATAGCTGAGTGGATCTATGGCAGCCCAATATTCAGCAGCCCCATTTCTTCCTCTAATACTATCCACATCTCTTCATTTCCAGCAGCCCCACTTCTCTGAACAACCACATTCTTTCTACATGCACGCTATCATTTACTGACATTAACTGTAGCAAAATGTCCCAGGTGAGCACTGAGAAGACCAGTAGTGTTCAACTGTCTAGTAGAGGTGGGTCAAACAGAGAAACAAAATTGTACTAGAAACCCTGCAGAGGTTTTGAAGGGAAGCTGACACAGACTGTGACCTCCACGCTGAGTTTCATTGTAGGCTGAAAACTCATTTACTCAGAATACACTGTTACAACCTGGTTCGTGCAAAACAATTTTATTTCTTTTATCTGATTCAACATCTTACCCGAGGTCCATATGCCTTGTAATTGAAGCAACAGCTAGTCATCCAGAACTTTACCCTCAAAGGGTTTATGAAACTCCAAACCTATTTAGACTCATATGTTGCGATTCAGCTTTCCTTTTTACTGCAGAAAACCAATGAGATTAAACTGCATCTCTTCATTTCCCTCTAGGAAGCATTCTGGACACTGCTCAGACAGGAATCTTTCAACAAAGATAATGAAGCTCAGCAGAAGACATAGCCCTCTCTCTCCATATGATTCCTACTATGGATGGAGAAACAGTAGTTTATTCTCTGCCAGGAAAGCAGTGCTTTGCTAACATGAATGCTGTCATCTTCCAGAACTCAAGTTCTGTATCTGTGATTCTGCATGCTAAATGGCCTTACTTTAATCAATGGCATCAGCATATGAGTACTAAAACCCATGAATCGCTCATTTATCTTGTACATTTGGACAAACATAGAACGGCACTACACTAGCTATGAAAGTAAAAGCGGGCATTCAGATCAAGGAAAAAGGGGACTTGAGAACTTTATATAAGACTGCAATATGAATCTTCTTGATGGAAACTTGGCTTATGTTAGCTACCCCAAAAAGAGAAAAGAAAAACACAAAAGCCTTACAAATAGCTGTAACTATTTTTATGGCATACACTGATGATGTTCAGTTCTTCTGTAAGTATTTTGGAGCACTGAAATGGTCATTTGGTGTTTCCAACCACTCTGCTGAAAGTTATTGCCCAGTCTTACAGAAAATGAAGCACAAGAAGTGAAATGGATTACTCGAGAACAAAGAAGAGCAAGCAAGTCCATGCTCACACTGCCAAGCCATTCTGTGCCACATGCTAACTGCTACATGCTTGCCCTGGAAGAACTGAAGGGCAAGCCAGATTAGAAGGCTCTTGTTCCAAATCAGAACTCGGGAACTTTGGTTCCCCTTTTTGTGTCTGTGCAATCAACACAAGATCCTAGAGCCTTCTTGTACAACAGGCAGCAGCAAGAGCTCTTCTCTTAGCAGTGTGTGTTTCAACACACACAGCAGCCCTACAGATGGCAAATCCAAGCACAGCTGAGTTGCCCATACATTGAGAGCAAGGCAGACATCCGCCATCATGGTTGCAAATGCTGGCTTCCTGCAAAGCCAAGATCTTGCAGTGGTTGGACTCAATGACTCTGCTGAAACCACTGCTGAGCAGCTGGCAGAGATAAGAAAAGTTAATTTATTTTCAAGATATGCCGGGGATCACATCTATTTCCTGAATTAGAAGAGGGTGGAATACAAAGACGGACCATTAAGTTTTCATTTTTTTTACTTGCCTGGAGGTATAAAAATCCCAAATCCCAAGCAACAGAGGCCTTACTTTGTTAAACAATCACTAAAGCAGACTAGAAACTGGGTTTTTTTTGTTTTTCTTAATCAATTAGCCCAAACCTGCAGCTGCTTAAAGGCCCCATAGTTACTCTGCCCATTTAAAACACTCTGGGGGCAAGTTCTTATTAGAATAGGCTCCTTTCCCCAGTTATGGACTGACTTTTTTTTTTTCTTTTTTTTTTTTTTTTTTTAAGCTTTTTACTTCCATGGCTTTTAGGGCAGATTTTGACAAGAAGCGTTACTGCCTCCATGTCTCAGGCCCACCACTGCAGCACCTAGAGCTTCTCAGGTTGAAAGCTTTCAAAATGTTACTCTGGACTGCGACTTTCTCAAAAAAGATGTAACATCAGACAGAAGGAAGGAAAGAAAAAGCCTCCACATTTTGGAAAAAAATGCAGAGTCCCAGTCTGCCACTTCCCCCACTGAAGTACCTTCCTGGCATCACAGTAGCGTAGCCCAAAGGAGTGGAACTGCGGGAAGAAGGCTGGCTGGACAGCCGCAATCTGTGTGTAGAGCTCCGCGGGCCGTGACATGGCAGGGGTTCCCGAAAGCAAGATCACTCTCCTGGCAGCCTGGGAAAGCAAAATGGAGCATCGTTATCATACAGCTTACAATATAAGCAGAACCTGCTAAGAAGTCATCCCCAGTCCTGAAAGAAAATCCCAGAGCCATTGTCCAAGCACCCTAAATGGAAGAGTACTTCACCTTCCTTCCACAGATACTTTCAGCCTTCAACTGCCTGAAGACACTCAAGGACAGTGCTTAAAAGTTCTAGGAAGCAGGACAAACCATATTGTTTCTTATTCATCATCCACATGCTGTAAGGGAAGGGGACATCAATTTTTATGACAGTACTTTCTGAATTGACATTTACTCACTAGACACATTAATATCTTATGCCTGGCTCAACATTTCATTTGGCACCAGATGTCACAGGAAAATGACACACCCTCTCAGGTACCTCCTCACCTCCAAAATAAATTCTCTTGTAACAAACCTGCCACAGCAAGCCATAAACAGACTGTCTCCCTCACAAAAGCAGAAGAGATCCAGAGAAGTAGGATTTTTTTCGTACTTTTTGTTCATTTTTTTCTTTTTAAATTCTACTAGCAAGGAGAGAAAGATGAAGCTGCCTGAAGCAGGACCAGAAGATGCCCACCTGACATCCATGGTGAGTCTAGGCACAGCTGGCTGTGTGCTAGAACATGAGTTAATAAATATGAATCATGTAAGAAGATTGTAAAACATGTGTTGTAGGGGAGACAGGAAGGGGGTGGGGTGGGAAACCTGTATCTAAAGTAGGTGCTCCCAAAAAGTGGGGAAAAAAATTACACTATAGACATAAAAGCCTTCAAGATGCATTTCTACCCTCGTACCTCCATTATTATCTAATTCTATTATTAGACGAGAGCTATGAATTTCTACTGCTGTAAATTCACATATAGTAGTTAAATTACAAATGCCTTGTAATTTCCTGCATGGTTTAATGCAGGTTCATTAAAATAACAAAGAGATTCTTGAGTGACATCTGTACCAACAGCTCATTCACATTTAAATGAAAAAGAAAATGAAACTCTTATCTTTTCACTGAGATCTACCAGTCACCCAAATCTATTCAGCTGATTCACCCACTCGCCAACCAAATCTGGTGGAAAAAGAGTTCACAGATCAGCTACCGGAAATTAATTTCAGGACTCTTTATCAGATATTTATATATAGGTTGTAATCAAGGTGGGACTTGCCTTCTCCCTCCATTCCTATTAAACAGATCAGAAGGAAATGTGATTACCACCAGGATCAGACAATTCCCATAAACATTTAAAAAAGCAGGATATTTATTGAACTAAATAAGAGGAGAGGTTAAACCTTTGGACATGTCAGAAGGTGAGAGTTAGTTCACACAAGACAGAGGTGTCTATGCTACTCAAAAGAGGGAGGAGTCACAGAGGCCAAAGGTACCAGATCCCATGAGGAAAAAAAAGTGATAAAGCAGAAATTAGGTCAGTTTTTTAAATTAAGGTAACAGTGGAGGACAACTGAGCAGAACCTAGACAATTTCTGAAGCCTTTGAAGAATAAACTGACACCACCCTGAGAAATCTGCTGAAACGCAAGACAAGCCAGTCCCACATGTGTAAGAAACCTCCAAATTAAACTTTTTCCTCCTGGACTAACAGAAGGCCACTGCTAGGAAAAAGACAACATGGAGGTCATGCAATTAGAGACAGCTCATTTCAAATAATTCTGGATCACACTAAAGCAAGAGAAGTTCACTCAAAACAGACCAGGGACATATTAAATGCAACATAAACCCAACTGTGTTGAAAGGTTTTATGCTGTTCTCAAGGCTCCTCCTCTTTGGAGAGTGCTCCCCAGGAGCTACATGAGATGAGGTTGGAACACTAATTCCCCAGTAGTCAAAATAATTAGTCAGGCTCCTTCCCCAGTCCCTAAATCAGTATCAAAAGAGAGAATTATGAAGTTACAGGTTATTTGAATTCTAAACTTGTCCAGCTGCTGCTTTGCTGTGCACAACTTAATTTTGAACAGATAGGGTATCTAACCACTGCAGCACTTACCAAGGGCTGTGATACATCTTCTATAATTATTTTAAACAAGACAAAAAAAACCCAACAACAAAAATTCACAACAAAAATCCCAAAAGACACTAGTTCCACAAGAGCTGTGAATAACTTGAAGAAATTAATTCCAAGAAATTGTGTGGAACATAGGTGGTCTAACTCATTATCCCAAGGGTCCCTTTCAGTTTTAAAATCCATAACAGAAGAAGCCCAAGAGAGAAAAGAAGAAAAAAAAAAAATCCTAGGAAGACAAGTTTCCAAGTGTTGAAGGCTTACTTAAATTCTGGATGAAAGAAATTGCTTCAATTCACCTCTCTTTTTCTAGTGGCAACTCATTTTGAATAGATGCCAATAAAGATTTGCTCCTGCAGAGAAGTCTCTGCTGATCACTGCTTAATTCTTGTTTCTTGCTGAACCTTCTGTGCTGTCAAGAGTGAGAGCTTACCCTCTTTCTTCTGAGGTCTATAAAAACAATATGGAACAATAGCACAGAAAATAAGACTGCAGTGACCAACAAGGACTTTCTAGCAAAACCAGGTCTGTAATCAATTGATACATATTTCCACATAGGAGAACTAACATTAGCTGCTCATTAGCATTTAGGTATGAAGTTTAATCTTCCCCAGAAGCACTCCTCTCTCTCATGTGTCCTTGTGACTGTTCTTACAGCTACTTTCTTATGAGATTGCTTAAGGGAACTCTGACAATGACCTGACTAGTGGAGACCTGTTCTGTAGCCCTCATTTACTAAGTAACATAAGACAATTGTGGCTTTGTAGCATTACACTTGCACACACAATACACCAGCAAGAATTAATTCCACAGCTGTGACCACATTTACAAAAGTCACTTTTGAAAGTCAAAGAATAGTTTATGAAATGGTAACCCCTGATGGCACTTACTTTAAAGGTCAAAATGCAGCACCCACTGATTTGAAGGGGAGTAGGTGAGGAGGGGGGTTATGCCACAAAGAAATAATTGAACATGCAAAGAGCCTCATTAACATACAATGACTATCTCTGTGTTAAATGAATTTCACAGCATGAGCTCTGCCATATGCTAACAGATTGACATACTTTTTTAAATAAGTGTGGCTGGTTCTGGCTGTACAGTTACTTGTGTCCCTAGTTTTTGCTTACTCTTGTCATTTTGAACTGCTTAGCATAAGAATACCTTATCCTGTGAAATGAAAAAATCTGAGAGTGGCCATAATATAATAGAGATAATCACCTGATGAAATAGAAGATTTGATAACACAAAAGGGTTGCAGCTGTTCTGAGGAGTCTGTTTCTGTACTTGGGTAAGATAGATAGGCCTCTGCATTTCATAAGATGATCCTACACTGGTTGTTCCAGAAAATACAAATACCTTACCCTATTCTTAAATGACATCTAGACAGGGAATGTGTGTCAAATGGCGACGATCAGCTATGACTGAAGGAAATTACACTACCACACTATTTCAAGAAGGAAGGGAAATTGGAAGGTAAGAGCAGATCTGAAGATGCAGCCTTGAGGGCCCACAGCTTCTCCAATTTCAAGATGAAGTTCCTTCTCTCAGCAGGTGACAACAAGCAAAGGCTTATTTATCCAATCCATATGGATTTGTAATGCCTAAAGACAGCTGCTATTTATTTCCCACCCAGGGAGATTTTTGTGTTCCCTCCTCACCTTCTACCTTCAGCTTTGACCTATTTCCCTCTATTATTTTTAAGCACCCCTTTATTAAAACAAGCAGAAAGAGTATTAGATTCTAACCACACAATGTATTTGGACTTCCATAATAGAAACAAAGACCTTTAACCCTGCAAACATCAGGATGTGCCTCATGCTATTAACCTGAACAGCAGCTCTATAGGAACAATCACATTAGTAATATTACCCAGATGTTGTGGAACAAAGCCCTTAGGGAGCACAACAAGAATAAGACCATTTTATGCCACTGGAATCTTTGATTAGGTACTACTTTTTATTTCTCAGTTTCTAACCCATTTTTTCACTAAAAACTTACTGTCATGCTTCAAAAAAACTCATCCATGTTCCATTGGGACCTTCCCCAGTTTCCACTGCCTTGCAATACTCCATGCAATTACAGAAGAACAAAGACCATGCAGCACTTTGGCTGGTCAAAGGATGTAGAATCCTCTTCACTCCGGTCCCCAAGAGATCCCACCACAGATCAGGGAAAAACTTCTGTTTTGTTGTTTCTTCTTCATCTACACCCCTGGGGCTTTGCTGTTTTATGGATATTGGTAGCATGTATACTCCCTCTCCTATGTTCATGTCTCTGGGCTAGTCTAATCTTGGAAGGAAAAAACAAAGTGCTTACAAAAAGCGTAACACCATTTCACTTTCTGCCTCTGAGGGTGGCAGATGCAGGGCAGAGGCAAAGGGAACAACCAGTATTGTCAGTACACCCAGGAGAACTTAATCCCAATCATGAGACTAAAGAAAACAATAAGGTGACAAGTAGGTCCTACTACTGATTGCCACAGCTCTGGATTAGGGACAGGGACAAGCCAGGCCTGACAATGGTGACTCAACCAAAGCCCAAAAGTATGAGGCTATTCTCACTTTGATGTGCGTGGAAACAAGGCAAAAGGACCACTCTGAACACAGGAACTTCTAGCCCTCTTGAGTACCATAAGAGATGCTGAAGGTAGGGACAGACCTCATGCAGCTGCTGGCACAGACTGGCCAGTGTAAAAGCTGGCTGAGCTTGAAAGCAGGATTTTTGCCACATGTCAAAACATCAAAGGACTGTTTTCTACTATGCCTTTCAATCCATCCACCTCCATAATTTTGCAGGGATGCACACAGACTGTGTACAAACTCTGCCACCTGGTTCCATGTAGGCGAATGAAGCATTCGCCCCCAGGTACAAGTCTGCGCACCCACAAGTTTGCACATCCACTGGGAACATGAAGGGAATAAGTCGTCTGGCCTAAACATTTTGCTGCTGCTATTTCAGCTCACCCTATCTTACTGTTTGTGTAATTAAAAATTCCTCTCAAAGTTTTGTCCAATAACAATAAACTGGGCACAACATGTCTATATACTTACTCTAAACTAATGAATACCTGGGGCAAGCCACCAGGTAGCAAGCATGGTCATTGCATAAATCCAGCCATTAGAAAAGTGCACTAAAAAGTCTTTCTGGTCACACTTCCCACTGTCCCAAGCAAAACTTTCCTAGATCTCTGTCAGGGTAGCAGCTAAGTATGTCACAAAAGACACTGAATACTACACACACCGAATACTGCACACAGACACAGTTTGTGGGGTTTTTTAATATTAAAAAAACGTCTAGAAGTTCCCAACTGACAAACTTAGGCCACATGTTTAATACATAGTTCTGCTTAACAATTCCATACCACACTTGCTCTACAATATATACAAAAGGGCAGGAAAATATTAATTCTTACTGAGTGGCTAAAAATACCACTTCATTTCGAAAACCGGTCAATGTCAGATATTAAAACTAAAATGAGGCTTTAAATGCAGTAATCATGGGTTAAATATTTCAGAGGTGGAGATTCAGCTTGTCTGTCTAACAAGGCAGATTCAAAATTAATATCCAAGGTAAGTCATCTTTATTATGACTGTATTGATTTAATCTGATCATTGTGCAGTTCTGTGTAAACACTCACAACAATTTTATACATTTTACTTATTATTCAAATTGAGGAGTCACAGGAGCAGATTCTATCAAGATAAGATTCTGTTAAGTACAGATGGAAGTGACAGAAACATTTCAGGCTCAGAAACATTTTAACTTAGATCTGTCCAGTGTCATTACAGACTCATAAATCTTTGTAGCATAAGGACCAAGGATCACATTTCTTAGGTGTAGTTTTTTCTTTTCTGCCCCCAAAAGTCAGTTCAAGCTAAGCTTTCATGCTTTAGGATGTTGGGAACCTCATAGGAAACATAAGCAACTATGGCAATTTCAGAAAGTTTAAAGTAGTATAATGCTAACAACAGCTAGAAGTGGCCATGCTTAGAAGGTAGACAAGGCACAAGTTGGCTCCAGGGGCTCTGGTTACAGCACTGGCATGGCTTCACATTGTGACCTTAAGGTAGGGACTGAGGTGCTAGAAGCAGTGTTCCTATCAAGGGCTTGCCTACGGATACAGCTTTTTTTGGTCTCTTCTAAGAGCCCCAGTACTGCTCTAATCCTTTTAACATAAAGAAAGCAAGAGCAAGAGTATTATCCTCAGCAGCATGTTTGTCAATGCCTCTTATTCAATAATCTCAAAGTATCATGTAAAATACTGAAAATACTCCCATTTTTACCCCATTGACTACTATGAAGATGAGACAGTACAGTTGTTAAATCCAGTATTCAAGTGATGAAAACTCCTCATATTTTGGCAGTTCTTTCAAATACGAAAGCATTGCTGTGATGTGCTGTGCCAGTAGTGAACACAGCATCACTCACTAGTAGTTGAAGACAAAGCTGCCAAAGGAGCTAGTTTTAGAGCAAAACGCCTGTGCTGGAAAGCAAGGAGGGCAGAAGAGTGGCTATTACAGCAAATGCTCGCTTGAGAATAAAATTTACCTGAACATCTAACACAAAACATCTGGTACTTATGCTGTTTGCAGGTGAGATAACACATGATATGAACACGAAACTCTTAATGCTTTTAGAAGGCTGAAATTCAGTTTCAGAAGCACCAGTTCTCAATTCTCTAAGACCAGTGATGTGACAGCATAAAACTGTAAATTCTCAATAAGTTCATACAGGTAATTAACCTCCGCTTAACAGCTACCATCTTTCACTCTCATATCTTGTAGCCTACAAATAATTTTGGCAAGCTGATCCTTACAAAGCTTCAAGTAGGAAAAGATGAGAGTGCTTTTCGAGGATTTTGCAATGAGGTAAATTTGTTATTTTCCACCATTTTCAGACATACACCCTAATTATTGTACTTCAAACTGCTCATAAAATTTGGAACTTAGTTTCCAAACATTAAAAGCCTGAAGTGATTTGAAAGGCAAGAGAAGACAAGAGTCAGGCCTTTAAAGAGAACAATGAGTTGTTCAAGGACAACTACCTTCGGCTTGCCATTAAGAATCTTGCATATAAAAGCTGGTTGCTATAAAGCCATCACAGATCGAATCTTCTCTTCATACACACTTGCTGATAGTTACTGAGGAGAAACTGCATTTACCTTGTTCTAATGTACAGACTCTGCAGTGTCTAGAAACTACTTGTAACTTTAATCTGTTAGAGGCTACCAGGGAGAGTTTGATTCTTTGATCCCATGACAACAGGCAGACATTAAAAGTTACATTTCTCCTGCTATCGCGTACTTGAACATTGCCTCCCTTCTGTGGGCCACTTGTCTTGCTAACCTCACCTTCTGCCATTTCCTACTAGTTCTGTACATTTAACCAGCAGGACTGCCCCTGAACCCCAGCCACAAAGACACTAGAAGCTTGCAGTAACAGAGTAGAGCCCAAAACCAAAGCCAAGGAAAGGACCTAGGTAATGTCATTTTGATATACAGCAGCAATTTGTGTGCCAAGAAGTAACTGATAATGATTATTTCTATTAAACAAGCTACATTGACACTACTATGTTCTTTCTACTCTCCTTGAATACATTCAGTAAGTTTTGACATTGCCTTTTTCCCATCACCGTAAAACTCATTAGCGGCAGTACCACAACTAGATCAAGGGAGCTTCTGAAATTCTTTTGTTAGGCCTTACCATCTAACATTTGTATGGAAACAAGTGGCTAAGCCAGAGACAAATTTTACTCTTGGATCTACAACGTTACCTGGATTTCCACTTGCACAACAACAGAATTCAGCTGCTGGCTCCTAAACCTCGTAAATGGAGCAACACTGCTTTGGGAGCCTGACTTTAGCTGCTGCAGGTTTAGCACCCAGTATACGCACCTTAAGTAGAGGCATGGCAGCTCGGCATCGTGCAGTTTTTATGTTCTTTAGGAAATGAGATTCATCCTGAAACAAAACAAGCATGAAAATGAAGACAGTTCTGATCCACAGTCCAACTGCAGGCTACAGAACAAATTCCCAGTATTCTCAGCTATCTAATATTACAAGCCTATCATCCCAGAGGATATTTCAGGCACTGGGATAGTCACATCAAATTCTAAATGAAAAGACAGCATGGAGAGTAGCAGGCTCCTACATTCAAACCCACAGCTGCAAGCAAATGGAACAGAAATCAAACCTTAAAGCCATGAATCTCAAATGACCACAAACAAGTGAGCAGAGGGAGCTGGAGAGGGAAGGAGAAAGAGGAACATTATTTCCACCACCAATACTCATTTGCCCCATGCATCCTTTAAATGCAGCAAACATAGGAGGCCTATACAGTGCCACTTCCCTAAATAAGGGGTTAATGAAAATGATAAGGGAAAAAAAGAAATCTAATTAGGATCCAACTGTTCTGCTGATAGGGCTCACCAGGTGGATAATAGCCTCCTACTTGAGACAACACCCCCAAACAGGCTTCATTTCTACTGCTGTAGAGCAAGACAGAACTCAGACACAAAAAGTAATCGGTGCCCTCCAAGGGTACATTCTCATCTTTCCACATGTGGATGAGCAAGCAACCATGCATGTAAAGCCAATACAACTGCTTAGCCTCTCAGACACAGCCTTCTCCCTCCTGATTAACAAATAAGCTACATTAATGTTCCCAGCCATCAAAAGAAGATTGGAAGAAAAAGCAGGGAAGCTCAGCACTCAGTAGGACTACTCTCATCTGAAAAAAACATATACAGGGTCCAAATTTGAACATACAAACACACAGAAAGAACATCTGCCAGCTCAGGGCTGGTAAAAAGTTCCAGGGCAGTAGCCCTAGAGCCCAAGTCCCTTTACTCCAAGCACCAGCATACAAAAGTAACGATCTGCATTTCCACCCTGCCAGAATGTCTTGTCAGAGAGGGGGCAGGGGGAAAAAATAAAAATGAAAAAAATCAATTCCCCCATGAGTAGTTTGGTCTCCAAAGAACTCCATCTATTCCCATATTCCCATCTGATACTGAGAAACAAAAGGATTATTATGTTCCAATTGTCATGATCTTAGGGACAGGTGCATATGTGTGCTGAAAACTAGACCGAGAACATCAAACACTCATAGTAAGCTACGTAGACACTTTTGGTCTCTACTGATCCAAGCTGGATTTGAAACACTAGATATTTTGAATTTTTAGTAACTGAAATCTAGAAAAATGCCTTTCACCACAGCTCTGTAAAAGGTTAAAAAATGGATTTTGAAGTAATTTACAAAATAAATGATACAAGCAAAGAAGGCTTAATGTAGACTGTCAGTGGAACACAAGCAAAGGGAGATTTTTTTATGCTTTACCCATATACTTGATGTTGAGAGGTTATCTGGTTTACTGAATAAACACTAACACCACCCTGAAGTCCAATCCCCTTAAAAAGATACATTTCCAAGCCTATTGTATTGGAATACATTAAACACCTTGCTCTCCAGCAGAAGACATGCCCAACCACAATGAAATCAGACAGGCACCATAACCAGTAAAAGAAAACACAGCCTCGGGAATCAAAAAGGAATTAAACTCTACTAGTTATCTCAAAAGGTTTCAGAGAAACCTCCTGCTTCTACTCATGAAGAGAGCACAGCCACAATTACAAGATAGTTTCAGTCCTAAATAAGGCCCACTTCACACCGCTACACAACGCAAAGGTTACCCCATTTGCAGCATACGATTAACTTCAAAATTTTAGTGTGCCACTTACAATAATAACTACTTGGAAAGTGCTCTTAAGTTGCTTGTCCATCTTGCTAAGGAGGTCAAAGCTGATGATGTTGATCAAGCTTGCTGTTAGGTTGTCTTTGCCAGTCACTATGACATTCGTGCTACCTGGACTCAAGGATGGAAGCCACCTGTGAAATGCCTGAAGGAAGAGGAAAACAATTAATTGCATTCTGGTGCTTATGTCCTCTGTTGGGATCCCAAAGCACTTCACAGAGCCTCCTCATGAATGCTTAGAACATGGAGCCACCCCACCCACCATTAGACATCAGCTGGGAGCACAGTAAGGGTAAGCAGTCTTCCCAAGGCAACAACCCTCGTAATGGGAAGATCAAGAACAGAACTCAGGCTATAAGGCCAAATCTACCTTCCACAGCTAGGAAGGCTCAAACATGCTCTATTTTTGCTTCTTACTGAAAATAAATTCTGATCTGTAGCAGAAATGTGCATAACCTCCTGACAATGTCACCTGCTATGCTCAGCGTCAGCAAACGCAGTGACCACCACTGACAGGGAAATTTAGTTTTCCCACTCAACAGGAACCCTCAGGGTGTGAAACACAGACTTCTAAGCAGTAAATATCTCTCACTATAGCAATGTTTACTCCACCGTGAGGATGAAGTACAACTCATCCAGATCAACAAACACTCTTCTACTACCTCGCCTTCTTAAAAAGTCTATAAAAAACCCCCAAACAAACAAAATTAAAAGATCAAGTTGACAACACACCAGCTGCTCAATGACAGCAGCTGAAATACATGTGGTGATAGTCATTCAAATCAACCTCTTGAAATGCTCCACACACCAGAGCAAGATATCCTCCCCCAAATCCATCTGTTAGCTACTGAGCATCCACCATTTCCCTTGTAATTGTGTCCCCAATGGCACCAACCTCTCTACAACATTTGAGTTCTGCTGATGTTGCTCTGCAGAGAACTGGCTGGGGCTTTAGCAATCAGGATCTGGTCTCTACAGAAATATATCTGAGGAGTGGTGATGGGAAATAACATCTCTGCCTCTAGGCCCTTCACTTGTGGAAATCCCCCAAGCCTCATTCCTCTCCTTTGTTCAGCAACTACATGCAGCAGCCAGAGGAGTTAAATGTGAGCTTCTCGCATTTCTCAGTATGTGAGAAACTAACAATTAACTATCCTTCACCACTTACGGTAAGCACCATAACCAAAATGGGCGAACATGTGGGCAAGGTTAGATGCCAACCAAAAAATATGTGGCTGATGCTAAGCCAAAACTTGGACAAAGGTGGCAGCAGTGGGAAAGTATCTGGAAGCTCCTAGTTGTACTGCCTTCTCTTTTTATAAAAGGGCACATGACTAATTCACACCATAAAAGTGATCCTATATTTCTCACTTGATGCTGACCTTTGTCCACAAGAAGTGCTTTGAAACTGCCCTGACTGTTAATTATTAAAGTTTCAATGCTGAACTCCAAAGGCACATGGCCACAGTACTTCTCACCCAAGAGTACCTCGCATCTTCCTGCTAGCTTCCTATGGCACCTTGAATATAAAGGCATTCAGTGGCCTGAGCCCAGAAAACCAAAATAAAACACCAACAAACTCTGAGATGAAGACAATTTCTGGCAATTCAGCTCCAGAGACACCACAAAAGCTTCTACCATTACAGTAAAACACATCTGCGCAAGAACGAACTGAATAGATTACAGACCATAATAAACTTCACCTTCTTCCACCTTCTGTGACACATTTTTCTTAGATCTGCATCCCTCACATACCCACAAAGCAACACAGATCATTCTAAAGCAAATGTCCTAACAAAACACCTCCCACAACAGCCTCCTGGGGAGTCAGAGTAGGGGACGGAAGAGGAAATCAAGCACTCAAAGAAAAAAAAAAATCAAAAAAACTATATTGCTTAAATGTCTTGAAGCAGGATGTAGGAGTTTAGCTGCAGGTGCCCAGTACTTCAGGAAACCAGGCCCCAAATTGTTTCCAGTAGGTATCACACAGAAGCCATGGATTCAGGTTAGAGGTGTTGACCCAGAGGTCTACAGGCCTTTGAAATATCAAACATGATAAGCATCACTCCCTTGTTCAGCAACCAATTTTCTTTTCTTGTCACCCAACATTTTGTTGCGCTACTGGACATGAAAACACAAGCCAAGATGCTCTAACTACCTGGTTATAGCACAAAACCAGCAAATCCCAACCAATACACTTCTCACCAATGCAATACTCCAGGGAAAGCTAAACTCCCACTTTCTCCTGCTCAGGCATGAAATTACTGACCTAAAACCTCTGGCTCAGCTTTTTCTCCCACAGTGAATATTTCACTAGCCTATGGCAACCCAACAGCCTCAGTGTATAAGCCACGACAGTGATTTATTTCAAGATACATTTCCCAACCATACAAGCTTTCTTGGGTTTCTGATCAACATTAATAAAGGACTCAGAGGAGTTAGCAGCATACAGTGGACAGGCCAGAAGACATATCATGACAAATACTTAATGATGATAATGGAGCCTCTTGAACAGAGCGGAGAATCCCAGCATCTGGGCTGCTATTCCAGCCAAGGGACTGGCAAATATGGCTATGAAGGGCTTGAATACAACAGACAATTGCTTGAATGCAACTATTGTCCTTGACACTGATGACTAACACACCCCCTTGGAGCCAGCTGACTTGCAGGAACAAACCCAGAGGATCAGAGGAGATATTTTCTCTAGATCTCCCTCTTTCCAAGAGATCAGCTGGACCACAAAAAGAAAGTCAGCTGGCCAATAAAAATCAGCTGGCCAATAAAAGAAAATAGGCATATATCATACAGTCAACGCCAAGTAATTCCCCCCCCCCCTCAAGTTTCTAAAAGATAAAATTTTAGTTTCTTCCCCTTAATATGCATCTTTTTAAAATTTTAACTTGTTCAGAGTGCAACACAGCATAAGCATCACACATGCACTCTACTGGCCACCTGCATATGCTCAAGCTCACAGTACCTCTGCCCAAGTAAACCTCACGGAAGAAGGAGTAACCACCAGCAAGGGCCATTCCTTTCGGTAATACGCAGCAATGCAGATCGCCTGGATGGTCTTGCCCAAGCCCATGTCATCCGCAAGAAGTAAACGTCCATTTCTTAAAATTGCGAAACTGGGGAAAATAGAGAGGGGAAATAAGTAAGCGTCAAGAAATGGGTTACTATCTGTCCTGGCATCTCTCAAAGCTTGGAAGCTCCTGAGCAGAGTGGTTCAGCCCAGTCCTTAGAGACTTTGATTTCAGATGAGGAGTAGTCTCAAGACCTTACAATTACTTAAAGCACATTATTTCCATGATATTACTCACATTCTGTCCCAGAGTTCATCCTGGCTGGGCTAAGAAAATATTATTAACAACGATGCCACTTTAACACCAATTAGTACAGACTTTCCTGGATTGCATGTTGAAGTCAACAACTAATGACCATATATAATGGGGACAGGGACATTTAAAAGTTTATCTCTACATACAATTAGTAATTTTAAATCTTTCAGGGCCTGGGTCCCATTTCCTGGCATTTTCCCATGTGTAGTTAATATTTAAAAAACAACAACAAGAGACATGCACTTGAGGAAAAAAAAAATGACCTTACAAAATTAAAAAAATCATATGACAATTACTGAATCACAAGAGGGAGATCAGAGATGTATCATTCGAACAATTTTATGAGACTAGCAAAATGCTACTTTCCTCCTGACTCACAATGAAGAATTCTAGCTAGAAACAGAATAGATGTCACTCAAAATAAAAAAAATACACAAAAAAACCCCAAACCCAACAAAACAAACCATACCACATGAAACATCCAAGAGCCAGAGTGTAACAGCCCAAGACTCCAGAGAAATGTGGAGCCCTCCATGGAAGGGAATGCAGCCTGGGCACCAATACAAAGTACACAATTCTAGGCAAGGACTAGCTCTTAACAGCATGCAAAAAGGACATACTTCACACCTTCCCGCTGAAAGGGCATGAGGCTTGTCACAATTTTGGAGTCCACTACTGAAAGGTCAGCATGAGGAATGTCTGTCTGTGACGTAGATCTCTGTATTTGAGCAGCAAAGGTTTGTATTACTGCCTCGGGCAGAGGTTCCACTTCTACTGACACAAGGTTCTGTAACACTTCCACTGCAAAGAACAGAGCAGTTTATTATCAGAAGGGGCAACATACACACAACTTACATTATGGATGTCAGGGCACAACCCTGGACCTCATCAACAATATTATTTCCTATCCCGAAACAGCTCAAGAAAGCACTGCATCATGCACAGGTGTTGGCCTAGCCTCTTCCCTGAAGTCTATTTCAGAACCACATAATGAATCACATCTCCTCCCCTCGTATTTAGATTTGGTTATAAAAAACTGAAAGTCTGATGCCATCATTCAGAGATGATTGCTACTAATACAGCTGGAGCTGGATTATTCACACTGAGGGCAACTTAGGGCACACTTTACTCAGAAACAGAAGTATGGATTTGAACAAAAGAGCTCCTGAAGCCTAGAAGGCAGGGGCATCTTTATCTTGACCTTGGCATTCTGCATTAAACACCTCTGAGGTCTCCACCATCCCTGAGTGATCAGGAGTGACCTGAGACACAGTTACATAAAGAATATCATACACCTTCAGCTTTGAAAACTCTCTTCTTTTCCCCAAATCCACACAGGTTTGGCTCTGTCTCCACTTCATCACCCCTCATTTACCATGTTTGGATAAGAAAATGGGAAGCACCTCAAGACTCAGAGAAACTGCTCTTGTACCACCATGAGCAGCACTCTGACAGACATTCTTCAGGGACATGGTACCAACAGCAACTCCCTACTCAGCTGGCGTCCACTGCTGTTCTCCTGGACAGAAGTAGTTTGTGGGCCAGAACCAGCCCACAGGCAGGTTTGCATGTTTCATGCAAACATGGGTGCATGTTTCACCCATGAACCCTCCCGACTTTACCTGCAGCTTAAAACCTTCCCAGTCAAACTAAAGAGACCCCCAGCCTCCATTATGCAAAGACCTCGGGGCTTTCATCTTTTCAACACATACATCACAACAAGCAAAGCGTCAGGGCAATTCTCCTCCTAGACAACCTTATTTCAGTCCTCTCCAGTAGCATCTCTATCCCATCCCAAAAAGATAAAAGTATTTCTTTTTAGTCCAACAGTAAGTTTCTATGAAAACAAATACTAGTTTAAAACATGCAGCAGGCTGGGACCAGGAAAACATGTTTAGTAATCAATCTGACCACTGACTGAGAAACAAAAGACACCTCTACACTAGGAACACAATGCATGTGCATAGATCCTTTATTGCAGGAAGAATTTTTTTTTATTTAGTGGTTGGTTTGTATATGAAGTCAGGAAGACATAAAACAACTCTGTTTGCAAAAATAACCAGAGCTATGCAAACTGAAATAAGAACTCACTATACCAGCAGTAAATGCACCTCCAGAATTCAGTTAGGTATTTTCATTTCAGTTATCTCCAAGAGGAAAGCAGCAGAATGGACCCCTGCCATATGAAGGGGGAAAGCAATTCCAAGAAATATACATATGAAAAGATTTCCATTTGTGGTTGGGCAATGACCAAACTTTTTAAACTCTCCAGTTTAATTTATACTTCTTCAATAGCAGGAACTCTCTCCACCCGAAGTACAGCACAAGCTTGTTATTACACTCACAGACTGAGCTATGTGTTAGCATAATTGCTACAATTTGCTCACTGATAATTCTGTTGCTATTGTTCTGTACATGAGCTGGGAGAGTGATTAAGATATATCTGCCACCAGCATGATTCATCCAACAGACATTTTTTACTGAAGTGACCTTTATATAAAGATGACTGAGCAACTAGGCAAAGAGACATTAACCTCTACAAACAGTTCCCAGCTAACAGATATCTCTGCTGGAAATGGCAACCAGCCTTTTAAAATTCTTCTCTTTTTTTTTATTTTGATGTAGGTAAATGAACAGGCACAAAGCAAATGCTGTTCCTCAAAAAGGCACGTGCTAGAAGCCTCAAATGCCCTCACAAATTACACCTTGCAAGAACATTTACATAGAAATTTTTTTTTCTTTCCTTAAATCTGTGGGATTCTGAATACTTCATGCGATGTATACAACTGCCAGCCAATGTGGCCGAGAGAGTGACAGAGTGGGAGATGATGTGTTTGCTCAGACTGCCTAGCATGTGCTACAGGATCAGGCCCTTTGCATGTACAAAAGGCCCTTTTAACAAATTGAGAGAGATTATCAGCTCTCATTGAAATCAGGGCCTGTCAACATCCCAGTCCTGGAGTTTCATAATAGTCTCCCCCAAGACACACTCACTTGTTTTCATGATCTGGCCTTCTTACAAGGCCCCACAATGTGGCTTTCAGCCCTACAACCATTACTAATATTATTAAGACATGCATCATAGGAGCATGCAGATACACAATTATTAAGTGTGCTTTGGTATTCCATGGAAGCAGGAGCCCATGCTGGAAAAAAAACACCCTGAGCAACAGCATTTCAGCTCTGAAACACTCAGTCACACTTTCTAAGGATGTGTGTAGAGCACCTTGGTTATTATCTTTCTGAAGCTTACCCCAATCAGATTCCACAGCCATATACTCTCACACGAGTACCAAGGCAAACACAGCAGGCCGACTGGGATGATAAATAATAATTATAATGCTTAGGACTTACGTAATGCTATTCATCTCAAAGTACTCGATAAACTTAATTAAACATAAAAAACTAAGAAGCAGATGTGCTAGGAGCATGCTGCTGCGACTGGATTATTCTGTAAAGTGGCCATTTTAAAAAAAAAAAACAAAAAAAAACCAGAACACAAACCACAGTTCTGCATTTCAGTTCAGTGAGCCACAGTTTCACCAGCATTACACAGATGCATGAAGGCAGGAGCCTACTGGTCAACTTCTACCAAGAAACGAACATTGTAGTGACACTATGTGTTTAGATTCCACTTGCAAGGGAAAATACGATGCTCTCAAAAAGATTTTTTTGCTAAGCTTTCTTTTAAGCATCCATCAACCAGCACTGAAGCATTTTAGTAGAGTATGAAATTCGGCTTCAAGACGAATGCTTCTGCTTCAAGCAGATCTGCACACTTCTGCAAGAGAAACAAGCACTTCTTGTTTGCCTCACAATCAACTCAGCTACGGAAGCAACCTGAATTGTAACCTGCCTCATATACCAATTAAAAACTTAACAGTTGTGTGCTGCCTGCAAAGCCATTATTACTAGCAGTAACGTATAAGGCTGAACAAAATCAGCTAGACAGTCACCACCCAGACTGTAACTGCGGATGAACTAGTTGTTACAGAAATCATCAGCTGCCTTGAAAACCTAGCGCTCTGACCTGAAAAACAAAATTTGCTGGGTGTGAAATCAAATACCACAACACCGTGCACACTACTTAAAGAATTGGAAGAAAAACAGCCTGATATGTGTTTGTTTTCTAAGCAAGGGGTGGCTGTGCCAGTTTACAAATTGATATACACACAAAACGGAGCATGGCACGCTGGCACTGAGGACAAGGGGAGCAGAGCTAAAAAGAGTCAGTAAGACGGAATTTCTGTAAGGACAGGAAGGCCTGGCAGCCACCATGATGACCTCTTCAAATTTGGCAAGTGGGAACAGGGGAATCCATTCTCCTGCAACTCCTTAGTTCAAGTAGAGCTGCTGTATGTTATAAGCAATAAAAATAACTTTGTGATGGTAAATACATCCATGCGCTCTAAGAAATGGTACAGAAATTCAGTGCAGAATCTGACAAAACAGAGCCACCCTCCCAATGGGCCCCTAAAGGACTGCCATGAATAACACACATTTATAAAATTTTGAGTCTGGGCAAACAGTGTAAATGTCTGACAAAACAGGAAGACACCTCCTTCGCAGTTCGTTAGGAACTTACCTCCCCAGAATGAAAAGGCTTAGCCCAAGAAACAGAGTTAATTTGCCTCCCCAGAAAATAGCACTACCCAGGAAAATGCACCTACTCAGTTTGGGATAGTCCTCCAGCAGGAAATTCCACTTTCTGGTGTTCCGATCTGCAATAGTTAAAACAAACACTGCCATAAGTCTCTTTTTTAAAAGACTGAATTCTCTGTCCATAAGAACATGACTATCCATCCATATCCTCTGCATTTCAGAACTGCTTTAAAAGAATTCTTACCTTGTCCAGCAATCAGTTCTCCTCTGTTTGCTTTCACATTAAGCAAACAGTTTGAAGAAGGCTTAAAAGTATGAGCACACACCTAGAAGTGGTGGTATCACAGGAGCAAGTGAAGGTCAGCTCCCCTAATGAACCATTGTAACGCACCCACCTGCTTAAGGATTTCGGCAACCACTTTCTCTTCACTGCAAGAAGGGATGAAGAATGTGCTTGAAGGTTCCTATTTGTTAATCAACAAACTCTGATTTCAGCCAGTAACACAATCACTTTCAATTGTACCTCTGTACCCTACAGATGATGGGCTCAGGATGGTACAGAGGAAATTCCCCAGTTCATCAATACCCAAAATGTAACACGAATGCCAGACTTGTTTGGCAGGTTTATCCCTGGGTTGCACCTGCCTACAACTTCCAGGGAAGGTTACAGTGAATTCAGAGTCAGCTGAAGACACAATGAGCCAGGTGGGGCCCTGCCCAAAGAACAAGAGCTCCAGGATTTGTTCCCCATGCCATCACTGACCTGCTGTGACAATGTGCAGGTCACCTCATCACTCTGTGCCTCATTTCCCACGTTACAAGTGGGAAAAACTGGTATTTACCATTGAAATCTGAATGACAACATAAAAAGTGCTCCACAGTTCCAGTTGCCTCAAAAACATCAGTAAAGCTGCTGGTAAACTCAATCTGCTCAGGCAGTTGCAGCCATTATACACCACAGTAAAGCAGGAGAAATATGAGAATGTCCAACAAGAACTTATGCATGGCCTCCGTACTATGGCAAATTATCAGCACATCCCACCTCAACAGTAAATGTAATCATGCTGAGTCCTGAAATATCACCTCGGCTAACAGGCCCAAAAGAGGACATGTTCTGGCACAGAGTAAAGAGCAGGACACAGACACAGCACTATACCAGAACTACAGGAGCTCTCAAAATCTTCACCAAAGTACATCCTCTCATGCTATTTCAGAGGGATGTACTGTACTCTCACAATTTCTCTCCTCTGAAGCGTTCAGAGCACTCCAAGAGCAGCCCCAACAACGTCATTAGAACAAAGCAGAAATAACCAGAGACTCACCAAAATTTCTGGAATCCATTTGTTTGAACACTTCAATTACTTCTGCAGAATACCCAATATCAACCTCAAACCGCAAGCGAGAGATCAGCACGCACTTCCCTTTGACAAGGGCTGAGGGTTTCTTCCAGTTCTTACACGTTTTCAAGAGGGATTTCACATCAACCCTACTGCCAATGAAATGAGAGCCTGATGCCAAGCCAACTGCATTTTCTCCTTCCAGTGGTGCCAGAATTACTGATGAAAGTTGATTTGCTGCTTCCACTAGGGAGAAAAGCATGAGATACAGAGAAAAGAATTAATAACAGAGAACATGGATCAACTAAAGATGCACAGGATGCTTTGAGAAGAGAAGGGACAAGAGGATGACAAACAAACCATGCACCTTCAAGTTTAAAAGGAATGACGATTCCCTGCTTTCACTCACAGGGACAAAGAACAGAGAAAGTGATAGCCTGGAGGAGCAGGTTGGTGAGATTTTCCACAGAGAATACAGCAGAGGCAGAGGAAACACATTACAGTAGATGAACAAGGGCCTGTCCAGCATTGTCACTGCATTAGGCTCCCTCTCCGTCAGCAATCCCAAAACGTGGCTCACTAGGCAAGGGCAGGCAATCTGCAGAACCACATTCAGCAGTGAATTGCACGCAGTCATACAACGTTTTCACTTACAAAGTTGCAGGGACAGGGGCATGGTGATCAATGTGCCTGAAAAGATGGGATGGTACTTCTGCAAACACCAAAGGAGAAAGATCTAAAAATATCTGCCTCCTGCCTCATGTCAATGTCTGATATGCAATCTCATCTAGGAGGAATGCTGTATACTCACAGTACTGTAGGAAGGATATCAGGAAGGAATCTAGTCCAAACCCCTAAATCTCCTTTGTTACAATTTAAGTCCATCACCCTTTATTCTACCGTGTCTTACAGTTAAATTTGTACTTCCCCCCAGCCATCTGCTCTCCTACCTTACTAATCACCAGCAACCACCTCTGTCATAATGCCAGGACATGGGGAGAGAAGGGACACAGCATTTTACAGCTGTTAGCCTGAGACCACAGCTATCCACACTAATAAACATTCCACTTTTCCCTGTGTCTCTCTGCCAATCTATACCCATACGTTGTCTTTATTATTATAGCTGAAGTGTGATGGTTAAGGAACAAGAACCATTTTTTCTTGTATTTTTACAGCACCAAAATAATGAATCCCCAAGACTCCAACTCATATGTACTACAGTAACACAAGGATTCACTAGCATCTCCAGAGTCCATTAGACTCAAGAGAAGGGGACCACTAAGCACATTCTGCCTCCATGTATTTGTAAAGAGAGGCAACCTCCCCTATCCAGTAGCTGTTTAGGGTAAGCCCAGGTGAATCTAGTCCCTTGAGGGTTAAGGTGCACATCATGATCCACTCTGCTTCTTTTTAAATAGTCCAGCTCACCGATATGCAACAACTTAAATTTAAGTTCAGTGGTTAAGATTTGAAAAGGCAAAAAAAGGGGAAAAGAAACAAATTCAGACACTCAGACACTGGTTATTTCTAACCAGTTAGTAAGCCTTTTGGATTTCATCGACCTTTATTTTAAAAAAAAAAAAAAAAAGTGACTTTCAGAATAAACCCAAGCATTTGAGATTTCCACTCCAAAGAAAATGTTTAAGAGCATCAAGTGAAAGTAATTTTTAAAGCAGAGGACTAGGAAACCACCAGTTTAGACTTTCTCCTCCCAATGCACCAAGCAAAAGAGTTTAGATGCTACTGTTTTAGCATTGCAAAGTTAGAGCTCATCTCTACAACTAATACTGAAAGAAATTGAAAAAAAACCCACCATACTTTACTCTTTTATGTCAATATCTGTTTCTAGGCTTGACTGCATGTTTAATTTATAGTACAAAGAAAGAAATGTAATACAGGACAACATTATTCAGAAGAACAAAATTAACAGTGGGAAGTTTTAAAATAATTGTTTTTACACTTACAAGACTTCAAACTAAGGCCCTTTTAAGTCAGTTCCCTTTTCTCAGGGTATTTTTTCCCCTGCTATCGTTGCCCAATGTTGATCATATACTGTCTTCCCTTGTCAACGGGAACTTTCCACAGAGAACTCATATATTTGATAGCTTTAAGGAAGAAAGCCTGATTTCTAAAAACCATCCTCTTCATCTGCAAGCTCCTTGGTGCAGAGACTCTGCTCTCATCTGTACTTGATACACTGCAAGCAAACCAGCAGCATTTAAATTATAAATGTGTGGCAACCCACATGGGAAAGCTAAAATACCAGCACTCAACTGTGGGTTTTTCAAAGTGCTCAACACAGGCCTAATTCTGTTCCCACTGAAATCAATAGTGATTTATCACTTGCTTCAGTACAATATGCTTTTGAAAAGCCTACCTGAAGTGTTTGCCTCTATCATCTCTCAATCTTCCCAGAACAAAATGACAGGAGAGAAAAAAAGATAAAGCCATCCTTGTTATGCCAAAAAAAGGCAAATCCATTTTCAGTCTCACTCAAAGCCCAAGAGAATTACCCTTTTTCCTTTTCTGACACCCAAAATTAAGAGGAAAAAAATGTAACCCAAAAAAAAAAAAAAAAAGGAGCTGTTTAAAAAGAAAATACATGAATGGACCTAGAAATTAATCATTAGCCAGTGGAACACACTCAGTTCTCAATAGAGACTCATATGAAGTACCTGCACAGCATATATTTTTCCTATGATCAGGCTGAAAAATTCAGCAATGGCAGAAAAAGTTAAACCTATGCTTGGCATTTAGATTACGTGAAAAATTACGTTATTTCTAATCATCTACAAAGTGTCAGAAAAATGTTATGAGCTAGATACCTAAAACATGGAAGTTATGTTTGAGTAGCACTACTTTTATTACTCCAGACAATAACAAAGCTAAATAATAATTATGGAAGGCAGGGGAAGGGGGTCAAGATTTGGATTCTGTTTTATCATTCAACAACCCATTTACTTACTGAAACTGCTGTAATCTTCCAGGCTGAAATTCCACTTTTTTATAGCAGGATCTAAAATAGGGCAGAATATGAATCATTTGGGGTAGCAAAAAATGCTGTTGTGAAACATTCATGTGAGGTAAGAGAGAATTCAATCTACTCATGCAAACTTTTCGACACACATCTGAAAAACAGTACACCCAAGTTTACCACTACACGACACCAAAAAAGCAATAGAGCACATCAATACTAAGACAAGAAGAATGCAGCAGCCATTCACAGGGAGCAGCAACACATGGGGGGAAACAAAAGTAGAATATAACCAATAAAGGCAGGGAGAAAAGATCAGAAGCAAGTCAAAAGGTGGAGACTCCACTGCTCTCAGTAACCCAGTTAACAGAATCAGCTCATCAGCTCTGAACTACAGCTGAAGTGACCCATTTTCCCATATCAATGTATGAATTACTTCTCTTTCTTCACTCCCAAAAAAGTCTGACCAGCTACCATCACTAAACTTCTCAACACACTGTTCATAAAGCAGGGCTTCTGATTCCTTAGCTAAATCCAAGCTCAAGCTATTTATGCCCAGAATTTCTTTCCAATTTCAGCCGTCTTTACTTTTCCAATCCCCCGTTAATACCACATATTCCACCCCAGCAATAGCTGCACTGCTAAGAGCATATAGCAACTACAGTGCCAGCAGACGCTGAAACTTCAATCCAACATAAAACAGAGATAACAGCAATCAATTCTTACCATAGCTTCTGCTTGGTATCTTCTTAAACACAGCAATGAGTTCAGCATTATACCCTATTTCGACCTGGAATCGGTCTTCCCCATATTTCACACATTTTCCTTTTGTAACACTATTTGCTTTCTTGCAAGAGGCAGCTTCAAAGGTAGAGCCTGCACCAGCAGAGTTGGTCAGCTTCTGCATCCTACCACTGGCCTGAGAGGCACCACCTCCCCCTTCTCTTTCCATTGGTTTGCTTATGTTTACCAGCATTTCTGAATCACTCGGGGTGGTGCTGCTTGGTGGTGAAACATACTTTATGGCAGATTTGTTCTGATTTTGTAAGTCTTTAGTACCGTCAGGGTGCCCGTTATCAATTAATCTAGGATGAGATGGTTCTGTAGGGTTTTTGAAAGCTTGGTAGCATTTGGGCTGCTGGAATGTACCAAGATTAATTAAAGCTTGTTGTCCATGTTCCTGACCACCAGCATCCAAGTAATGTTTATGGGAATAACTCAGAGAATTTGGGATCGTTGTAGGGAACTGCTTAATGCCACCTGCTTGTTCCGAGTCCTCTGAACAATTCTTTTGTTGCTCTCCATGTGAACCAGCCATCTGTTGGTTTGCAGTGTAATGATTATAATCTTTCTGAAGATAGCTATTCTGCTCCACAGGACTGTTTGGATTCTGTTGGTGCTGGCTAATGAACCTGACATGATTGTTTTCTTCCTTCAAGGTTCCCCAATTGACTGAACTCTGTTCTTTCACCTGAGGTCCAGCAATCCCTACCTGCCCACCTCTCTGGGCTGCTAGCCTCTCTGCTCTCCTAGCCAAAGCCTTCTTGCGGTTCTCTTCAATTCTTCTCTTTTGTTCCTCTGTAAGGCCTGATGACATCTTCAACATTCAAACAATAAATCTGAATCAAAACTGCATTGGGAATTAATCACAGAGACACCTGCTTCTTTACAGGAATGGAGGCCAGTCTACAAAAAAAAAAAAAAAACAACCAGCAAAAAAAGACCAGAAGTTTCAACTCTGTTCCCCCCAAAAATGCTTATTGTATTGATAATTCAGTATTATTAGTGACTGAGTATTACTGTAACTGATCCTACACAAAAACTTAGTAGTACAGCAAAGCTGTCAGACCAATGCTGAGCCATTATCAGTAAGCAGATGCTGACAAGTACTGCTGGGGCTTTGCATGCCAGTTCCACATAGATAAAACATATGGAAAAAGGAAAAAACCCTATTCCACTACAGTTCTGAGCACTCTTCTCTGCAAATCCCAGCAGAACTGATAAAATAGCCAAGCACAGGGACACTGTGCAGTGCAAAGGCAAATGCAGGCAAAGCAATACATCTCTGCACAGCCTTATGTGGAAGTGTTTCATATTTCTGGTACCTAACAGCAAAGATGGGACGACACCCCATCCTTCCTGATGGCCTTCCAGTTCTTGGGTATCTCACAGCGTGCAACAGATACATACTCAACCCCAAAGGGCACAGTCAGCTCCTGCCTTGAGAAAGGTCCACTCACAGGTCAAGGACCTTCTGATAAAAGCAAAGACCTGGCTCCTACCACATCTCCCAGGAGCTGACCTCACTCCATCTACTCCCTGCCTCATGCCCCGGGGCTGCCCGCCTCATCCAGCACTCAGAGACCTACTTTCCTCACCACCCTGTAAGAAGTGAGGCTGACTCCTTGCCCCGCTCCTCTCCCAGGCACCAAGCTCCCCTGTCCCACACTCCACTGAGGTCCCGGCTCCCACCCCGCAGGCTGGGGTCCCCCGTCGTCCTCAAGGACCACCCGCCGTCCCACAGGGGCCCAGCACTACCGCACCCCACTGGGGCCTAGGGGCTACGCCACAGGCCGCGGTCCCTCCCTGCTCCCCGGGGGCTCCACTAAAGCCCGCCCTGGGCTCAGCCCCGGCCCAGCCGCCTTCCCCTCCCCACAGGCCCGCACACCCACCGGCTGGCAGAGGCCTGGTACGCCGCCACAGGGCGCGCAGCCGCGCAGACTACAACTCCCAGCAGACCCCGCTATGCCGCCCAGCGGCACCGAACGGCCGGCAGCGCGCAGCATGCCGGGAACTAAGCCGTGGCGCGGGGCGCTCGGCACGCTGGGAAATGTAGTCTTCTGCTCACGGCGCCATCTTAGGGGCGCTGAGAGCTGCGTGGTCTCGCCGTGGGAGTCGGGAGGCCGCCCATGCCACCCTCTCGCAGGGGTTTGGCTCAGGCCCACATGCGGGGTGCGGGCCCCTGCTGCCGGCCACAGGCTGAGGCTTTGCCCTAGACAGCACCCAGTGCTGCATGGCTGCGTCAGGGCTCCCTCACCAGCTGCCTCTGGTGTGTGGGGACTGGTATGCCAGGGCATGTGGCTTTAAAATGAGTAACTAAGAGTGGGGAATAAAAAATTGAGGTAATGCATGAGAAAGGGTGACAACACTGTTGTCAGCAGTGAGGAGATAATCTGCCCCAGGGTGTTAAGAGCAGCGGCTGACATTGGTGCAAGGCCACCACCTGTAATCTTTGAAAAGTAGTGGAGATGAGGGGATGTCCCTGGCAACTGGAAGAGGGCAAATGTCAGAGCTATCTACAAGAAGGGCCCAAAAGAGGACCCAGGGAACTACAGGCCCATTACTCTTACTCCAGTCCCTGGGAAAGTAGTAGAGCGAGTCTTCCTAGAAACTATCACAAACCAAATGATGCAGGTGATTGGGAAAAGCCAGCACGGATTTACCGAAGGCAAATCATGCTCCACTAACCCAATCACCACCTACAACAAAATAACATTTTCTGTCTACATGGGGAGAGCAGTGGATGTTGCTTACCTGGAATTCAGCAAGGCGTTCAACCCTGTTTCCCACAGCCTCCTCCTGGACGAACTGGCCAGGTACAGACTGGAGGGGTGGTCTGTGAGAAGGGTGGGAAGTTGGCTCACAGGCACCCACAGAAGGCAGTGATCAATGGGTTTTACTCAGACTGGCAGCCTGTCACAAGTGGCGTCCCTCAGGGATCGATACCGGCCCCACGCTGTTCAACCAGTTGCACCAGAAGAGGTTTCATCTTGATGTAAGAAAGAAACTTTCTACAGTGAGAACAATCAATCACCGGAACAACCTCCCCAGGGACATGGTAGGGTCCCCATCACTGAAGGTTTTCAAGATGCAGTGGGACGGGGTGCTAGATAATCTCATCTAGGCTCCCTTTCCGACAAAACGTTGGACCAGATGATCTTTTGAGGTCCCTTCCAAACTCGGCTATTCTATGATTCTGTGAACACCTTCATAATAAAGTAATTGCTCATATTTGCATCAAAGTTCTGAATAAAAGGGTCTCCCAGGTGTCATGGTTTAACCCCAGCTGGCAACTAAGCCCCACACAGCTGCTCGCTCACTTCCCCCCCTCAGTGGGATGGGGGAGAGAATTGGAAAAGTAAAAGTGAGAAAATTCATGGGTTGAGATAAAGAAAACCAGCACATCAGGGTTTTAATTATACATGGGGCTTGATTATACACATCAAGCTGCCCTTCCTGGACAGTCGTGATCCCCCTGTGCATGACGAGAGCAATACCTGGGGAGAAAGCAGAGAAAAGGCCCTGGGGAGCACCATAACCCTCTCCTGTCTCTGACTTTCACTACCCTGCCCAGTGGCAGGTCTGGAGCTGCCATCCCTGTCCCCACATGCCATTTTCTCCCACCTGACAGACCCTTTGGCTGGGGACACTGAAGCCAGCTGGCTGTTTCACAGTTTATTCGTTCTTTTCTCTCTGCTGGTTAATTAGAAAAGGTTATCCTTAAATTGCTTCCTGATTAAGCAGCAGTGACTGCCATTAGTCAGGAGCTCATCAGCCCAAGAAAAACAAGGCAGGCAGCAAGAGCAAGGTGCGACTCGACACACGGCACAACCCTGGGAGTGCTGCTACTCCCCTGGGAATCATACACGCACAGACGTGAGCACGCCACGTGCACACAGGCGCTTGCAAGCATGCCGCTTTTAAAGAAAACCAGAGGGCTGAGGAGAGGTCCAGGCCCAGGGTTTTGTCCCAGCTTCTCTTAAGAACAGAGTAAAAGTCGAACCCTTTTCCAGATTCCAGGCCCCCTCACTGCAGAGCAGGTTTGCTAGGAAAGGATGCTCAGCCCCATGGTCTCTGTTCAGATCCTCTGCCATTGTCCTTTCTTCCCCTGCAAGCCAGCAGACTCCAACTGGCTACACAGCAGAGAGTGAAAGGAATGGATGAGAGACCTTTTTTTCTCCTTCTTGTCACACTTCTAACTGCCCAAAGCTAAACCAGATCCCAGTGTCACATATGGGAGAGAGAGGGAGAGAGAACATGCAGAGCATAACCCTGCAACTGTTTCCAGCCACCTTCTCCCCCCCAGCAGCTGTCCAGTTCCAGGTCTCTGGTGATGGCTCCTCATGCTTTGGGAGATCTGGGAGAAAAAAATAAACTTGGGAAAAGTGGAAAAAAGCCCCTATCGAGGACTGTCCCCAACTTGTGAAAATGATGAGAGTGGAGCATCATTTGCAGAGAGCTCTTGGGTTGCACGGTCAGGCAGACACGCAGACAGACGTTGAAGCATTTGCTCCATATGGCACAACTTCAGCGAGGCACAAGGAACAGCCCAGCCATGCAGAGAACAGACCTACAAAATGAGAGGCCGTTTGCAAGCAGTTTGCTGGTAGCACTCCAGGTGTCCTTTCAGTCAGAACATGTTTCCAGCAGTGGCTTGGACTCACCCTCCATATACTGGGTCAGGGAGCAGAGATGCAGTACGAAAATCCTGGGAGGACTGGGAGGGTTAGCACACCCCAGCTCTGCCGCAGAGGAAATGGTTCACCCACTTCCAAAGAAACGCTCCCATCGGTGAAAAAAACATAAGGAAATGGGGTTCTCAGTGCTGTTCTTACCAGGATCTTTCCATCACTTGATCGTGCTCTAAACATCCTCCCATGGTCTGGGCTGGCTGGTCCTGACTGCTGGCTCCCAAATGAGGACAGAACCACCTGCTTTGTACAGCTTGTATAAGCAGCAGCTAATATCTGAAATACAAGTGACCCAAGACTCCAGAGCTATTCTGGAATCTCATGGATTGTCCTCTGAGGGGTTTTGAGCTGCTCTTAGGAGGCCCTACTGCTGTCATATTGAATGTATTTGCCCCACTCCACTGCCTTGCCAACACACCTTGGTGGTTCTCCACATGGACAGAGCTGGCCGCCTTCATCCTGGATGTGTGGCCAGCCTGCACGCTCTGCTGGGGCTGAACTGCATGCAGAGCTGCTGTGTGTAGCAAGGCCATCCAGCAGACAACTGGAAATCAGCCCAGGCTAACGGCCCTCAGATGCCCCAGCTTCTTGGAGGGTTTTGGTAGCCCACACTGAGCTCAGAGACACCATTACCAGTGCCCAAATGTGCCAGTCTTTGACCAGCTGTGGAGAACTTGTAGCTGCACCTTCTAAAATAAATTAATCCTATGCTCATGAGCCTTATCAGTTCCTTTCCAGCTAAAACCAGTCAAGTGGCTGGACTGGGGACATGCAGGTGAGCTCTTCAGAGAAGGTCTTGGGGCAGGAGTGTCAGAGAAAGGCCCCTGGACTGGCAGAGCTTCTTCTGGTTGGAGAAACCCTTTCTTGTGGGCTGCTAGGGTCTGACCTGAATCCTTTTTACAGCACCTGTCCTCTGCAGGCTGCGAGGTTGTGCTTCCTAATGGGGAACCAGAGCCCTGGGCTTGGAGGGGCAGGGGGTGCTTGGGTTTGGGGGGATGCTGACACTGCATCCCCCCTGTACCAGTTCTCCCTGGGTTTCTTTTCTTAGACAGCTGTTAATCCCCTCTACTTTCCCTCTGCCATCAGGGCACATCAAGGACCATGGCCTGCTAGCCCGTTTGACAGCCCAGCTACTACTGCAACTTGACTCTGAATCACGCCCTTTCCCCCAAGCATCTTTGTAGCACCAAAGACAAAATTTGGAGTTTGCTGAATCCAGCTGCCCTTGAAACTCTGATAAAAGAGGACCTGCGGAGGCTTTTCTGTGAGCTTTTCTAGCACAAGAAGGTTGCTCCCGTCCTCTGACTGCCAACTCAGTGAAGACCACTTCTTTTTCCCTGCTCTTTGGCCACCCAGTGCAAGGAAAATTAGTCACCCTCCACTCTTTTGAAGCAGCCTCTTTTATCTACACAGCTTGTTCTTCCCTGGCACGCTGAAGCCTTCCTGCTCTTGTTTATAGTACAACCCCTCCAACAGATTGCAGAGTCTCTTTTCTGCCTTCTGTCCTTCTTGGCTGGATTCCTCTCCACAGCTCCAGTCCAGAGCAACGGTCTGTACAGCACATGGCCTCTGCTTTGCTGCCAGGCTGCTGCCATGCTCACAGCACTGCTGCAAAGCTGAGCCGACTCTTGATCTGTTATGCAATGCAGCCCAGGTGTGGGGGGCAGTTCACTGGCACCCAGAACAAAGATTTAAAACAGAAAAAAAACCCCACATCCTACATTGAGATGCAAACAGTGTTTCCAAAGCTTCTGTATCGTCAGCATTTACCACAATGTGAGCTGTGATCCAGCTGGGGTGAGGGCACTAGCAATGTGGACTCTCCAATGTCTTATAATATGCTTAAGATCAGGGCAGAGCACATCCCTCTGCTCTACACAACTGAGTTTTTTTTGTTCAGATGCTGAACAGAACTTGGTGAAACACGGTTGAACTGGCAGAAGGGTGCAAAGTTAGAAGGAAAGGCTTATGTGCACACACAGAGAATTCAACTGCGTAAGCTTTATTTCCTTAGGAAACCAGGCTAAACAAACCAAAGTTGCATTCCCAGTTGTATTCTGGAGCTTAAATTACTGGCCTGGTTTTCAAGCTCAGAATAAGCAGCTAATCCTATGGTTTTAGTATTGATGTGAAGCCAACTTTTGAGATCCTGTTTGTTAAAGCTAGCCACAGTTCTCTGCCCTTTCTCTTCCTGGTGCATGAGAGACCCAGAGATACAGAGAAATCCTTTAAGCAGGAGCATCAGAGGTCACTGAAGTTAAATAATTAACCACCGATGTAATATTAATGGTCCTTTGCCCTTGCACACAAGCAGCATCTCTCCTTGGAGGATCTCAAAGCATAGTCCAGACCAAGAGGAGTTGGCGGAGCAGCTCTGGACTTCTGTGGGATGCAAAGTCTGATGCCAAGGGGGTTTCCAAGAGACAGACCCAGGGTTGTGTCATGCCCAAGACTTTCCTAAAAGCCCTGAGCTTACAGTGGGTTCTGATACAACTGTTTGCCATCCTCTGCTGTGACTTAGACAGGAGCAGCATAAGACCACTGCTTTAATTAGGAACGCGGACTCAGCACAGGACTCTCTTCTGCCTCAGTCTTCATTCAACCAATGACGCAGGAAGGTTGCTCTCAGCTTAGAAACCTCCGTGAATGCAGTGCATGGAAAGTGAGCCAGAATTTGGCCTTGGCAAACAGCACACTTAAGCACACGCTTAACTTGAAGTGTGTGCTTAAGCTTGTTAAGCCTCCTCCTTCAACAGAGATGATTTTCCTTTATGTTGGGAGTCTCATCTGCTACAGAAGGGGGGAGTCACAAGGTGATTTGTTTGTTATATTTTGCATAGCAGCCTGATCTAGAAAAGACTTGCTGTCAGCTGCAGTATTTTGCTACCAGCTTGTCTCAGTGACTTCCACTGGGCTCCTTGGGATAGCAATTATTCCACAACAGGGAGTGCTCTTGGAAGTGGCAGGGCAGCATGCTCACAAGACGCTGCTGCAGTCTGCCTGGGCGGTGCTATATGTCTCTCATTATAAATAACGTAGGGTCATAGGCAATGGGAATGCACGTGACTTTATTTAGGGGGGGTGTTTCCCCATTTTGATCACAGTAAAAATCGTGATAGCCAGATCCTGAGAAACAGCTACGAAGGTTCTGTTTAAAAGAATGTGACTACAGAAAGCAGATGCTCATCAAGTTAAATAAGGAATTTAATTAGCCTGCATTTTATCTTGTTTTCAGCAATATGATGACAAATTGCATCTTAATAAAATAACATTAGGGAGCAGCACAATTCCAGTGCTTCAGGAAATGAGAAGCAGTATAAGTTACAGGCCTGTTCCCACCAAAGAAGTCATTCTCATTCCGAAATCTGACATGATGTTAAGATGGATAATGTTTTAGCAAAATGGTCCTCTGGCATTTAGAAAGATTTACAGACACTTTTGGCTTTAAAAGGCTTAATATGGGGGGGGGGGGGGGGGAGAAGGAAGTGGAAGAATAGCTCAAGGGACTGTTAGTGCAATTAATATTTTTTTATTCCTATGCTGGCACAGGCATGCAGGGTTCTTTACAGGTGAATAAAAAGAGTTGTCCTTTCCCCAGTGGGGCTATAACTAAACATAGACATTTAGTTAGTACAACAAGCAGCGGGTTTAGTGTTTTTTATGTAGTCAAACATGTCCAAATTCAATTACAAACTCACATTTGATCTAGGAAATCAGTTTTGTGTAACATCATCAGGACAGGTCTTGCCTCACCCTGAGAAAGGTTCACGAAGGATCCACAGAAACTTCACTCATGTCATGGTTTGAGGCCTGCAAAAGTTTGTCTATAGTACAACAAAGTCTAAGCTCAGTTGTAGCTTCTGGGACTTGAGAAACTAGCGTTGTTTGGAATATTTCTGTCCAGTAAAAAGGATTACAAAACAAAAGAGTTACAACAATAAAAGATTATGAGATTTATCTGCCTTATACAAGAATAAAGGAACTACTCATCCCATTCAGCATGGTTGATCACTGAATGCTTTCTTTTGTCTGTACCAGGGGGCAGATCCATGTTTGAGGTGATAGATCATGGGATTATCACATAGCTGTCCACTATAAAATGCACAGTTTGATCCTGGGTGATATCTTGAGGCAATATATTTCACTTGCTGATCATATGCTGTAACAACAGTTATTCCTGGTGGTCTACCTGACCTTCTCCATCTTTCAGATTCAGTGGTTGCTCCATAGGTCTTGTATTAGGAAAGGAGAAGAGTGCAAGAGTTGTCTGATTGGATCTCTTGTCATGCGAGGGTGCACACATACACAGACAGTACACACATTGAGTTTATACATGTATACATATTTGTGCATATACAAATATATTTGCTGATAGAGTAATTTTCTGGATTAATGATTTAATGTATTAATCTGAGATTATGCTGCTATTGCTGAGGACAGATATGCTTCAGAAGTTGTTGATGAATTGGGAGTCTTCTGCCAGTAACTTCTTGGCCTGCATTTAGTTTAGGCTGATGAGGGCTGAAAGCTGTTGCTCTCTGACAGCTGTTCACTGGTGTATGTGAAACGAGTTTATGATTCTTGATCCAGGTCCTAGAAAACAGATGTCCATGCTACAAAACCCACCTTTGCTATTTAGACCCTTGCTAACACTGTCTAGAGGGATGGTGATGAAGCTCTGCTCATTGCTATGGGGCAGCCTTGAATCAAAAGACAGTGCAGAAGTATGGGTTTGGAGTGGGTCTCCTCTTTTAACAGGCAACAAATTCCTTTTAAAATTATATTGCAGGAGCTAGATTTAAGACTGAGTGTGGAAAGGTGAAGTTTTCCCTTCTCTCTATTGGTGGAAAAAATTTTGAAATGTATTGACCTGGAAAATCCAAGCTCAGAAGCAGCATCTGGGTTTTCAGCAAGTCCCTTGTTTCTTTCCTTGTTGTCCATCTGGATTCACTGTAACACAGAGAAATCGAGCATTGCCTCTGAGGTCAAGTAAAGTTTGGAAATAGCCACCATTTCCATAAAATTTTGCCAGGATGGGTGGTGCTGCCCCATGCTCTGAGAACGCTGCTTGCTGGATGTGAAAGGCTCAGGTCTGTAAGCAGTGGTGGGGATGACCTTTCTCATTTGCAGAGCTGTTTGCAGAATTGGACCCTAAGCCCTCCTGGAGCGAATTGTGAAGCAATGCACAAATCAAATCAAGATGCTGACTGTGACTGCATCACGGCACAATATCATGCTGACAGAATTTGAGGCTAAAAGCAGTGACATTCATGTCTAGCAATGTCTAATATATCATCTGGTTGTAAAGTGACAACTGAATCCTGGAGGACAAAGACTAACCCCCGTATGCCCTGCAAATATTTTCCAGTCCACAGACAAGTTAAAGACCAGGTCTTGAAAATAGTTTGATGCAGTGCCTGAACTTGACCTGTTAACAGCAGAACAGGTAGTTCCCTCCGAATTTGCACATGCTGTCAGGTTTTATTCATGGCCATGACACCATGCAGTATTAATGTTCCCTGTGGATGCAACCAACTTTTTAAATAGATTTTCCAGACTTTCATTAATTACCTAATTGGCGCACAGTAATATCAGAAATGAAGTGTATTCCTATAGGGCAGTCATACTTCAGACAGGCACCAAGCTATTTGCAAGCAGAATTAAAAACAAACGGGAGAAACATTTTCAGTTGTCCCTGCTTCATCCCCAATTTCAGCAACAAAGCTGATATATTGCCAGGTACTGATCCCACTACCGGGGATTTGTCCAGGTTGAGAACTTATTAGGCTTGTTTGAGGGAAGAGGGAGAGAGAGAGAGAGAGAGAGAGAGAACACAGCTTGTATAAATCAGATTAAAATATTGACAACTCCTAAGCAATGCTCATTCCAGGAACAAGCTCACTTGTTACGTGATAACACCACTGCTATAAAAGAAGTGCATTTTGAATGCATGCCACTTTGCAAATACCTGGTGGGTCATGAGTTCTTAAGGCTTAGTTCCTAGAAGAGAAAACAGGATTGCTGGAAAAGTTAAATACGCTAGGTGGAGACTATCCGAATTATTTAATAGATGAGAGACTTAACAGTCACTGGACTTTGCTTTGCCTGTAGT
Organism: Ciconia boyciana; assembly: GCF_034638445.1. Classification (NCBI taxonomy): domain Eukaryota; kingdom Metazoa; phylum Chordata; class Aves; order Ciconiiformes; family Ciconiidae; genus Ciconia; species Ciconia boyciana. Next base: position 17,368,301 of record NC_132943.1, on the reverse strand, counting down.
TGATGGTTCAGAACCATCTTGGGTCAGGGTGGAGTAGAAGTTGTTACAGCTGATACAGACTAAATGAAAAAATCAGGGCCTTGACCCAGGCCTAATGAGCAAAGAGCTCCACTGTGTGCCATGATTAGCCTTGGCTTGCACATTCAGTGGGAAGGGCATGGTTAAATGCAAACCTAGAAGAACAAACTGCTGTCTCTCCTCTCAGTGTGGTTGCTGGACGTCAGGACCATGAAATATTAATAGTCAGTGTGTGTTAAGGGTCCCCCTCTCTGCCTGATCCACAGACAATGTGCATCTGTCTCTGCTTCAGCCACAGAGCTCAGCTCAAGCTGTGGACACTGGTTGTTTTCGCTTGGGAGCCCTCGATGCACCCGGCAGCAGGGCAGCTTTGCCACTGGTGTTGAGTCTGGGCTTGGCAGGTGGCCCCAGCTTCCTGACTGTCACCCTGGCATCTTGCATCAGCACTAAAAACCCCTGCGTTATTTTTATGTGGTGCAGTAGTCTCTTTTTTGCCACAAAGCAGAACATGAGCAAAGGGTTGCAGGCAATGTGAGATGACTGGAGGAGGGATGGATAGCAGGGTAGTAGGACAGAAAGGGGAGAGCTACAGTTGCAAGCAGAGACATCTTCAGTGGCTCTACCAGTAGCCCATCCCCTTTCCCCATCCGTCTTTCACACACACACACACACAGAGGGAGTTGAGCAGTGGCAGATGGGGAAAGAAAATAGATAAATAAAAGTGTCAGTAGGATGGATTGATTTGCACTTGGTCTTCTCTCATCTTTCTGCATATGTCTGCTGGTATGTAAAGATCACACAACCAAGGGACTTAGCACTGACCTGGAAAATTTATACCACTGAACATAAAAATGAATCAAAAAGAAAAATGTAGGAAGGGGTGGTCAGGGAACCGAACAAAAGGAGATTAATTTTTTTTCCTGTGTACATCAGGATTTTGTTGGGACAGCAATTTCATGGTAGCACATATTGCCAATGCCACCGCAGGAGCAGCTCTGCCTCAGAGAAAAGAGACCAGGTGGGCAGTTTCCTGTGCTGAGTTCCCTCATAGTTTTGATCCTTATGTGCCTAAAATGAGGGCTCCTCAAAGGGCATGAGAGTTGGACAGGGCTGAGCTCAGCAGCAGAGTCCCAACACATGATGGCTTCAGACAGAAGAGACACCGTCTGCCTCTGCACGCTCTCCTGATATCACACACCCAAACCACATCAGGAAGGGCAAGAGGATAATATATCTCAGGGTACTCTGGGCCAATTCTCCTGTGATTTTCCAAGTTTCCAGTAAGCTGGTGCATCCAGAGGAAACTCTTCCCCTCTGTGTAGTGCCACCATGTAACTGAAAAAGCAGCGTCCCAAGGAAGAGATTGTTGGTCTGCCCACCCTGCCTTTTGCCTGGATGACCAGGACTCCAGCCATGGGCTTCGTTTAGCATATGTCAGCAGCAGCTCCTCATCGTCATAATGTACATAAGCACAGCCATTCCTGCAGTCCTGCCAGCTTGTGGTCTTCCTCTGGGTCTCATCAGACCCAGTCCCACTCCCAGAGTTACCATGGGTGCTGCAACACCATGCCCTGCAGGTGGCTAAAGTGGGTCCTGCACTGGGCTAAGCCCACCTTGCCCCAGGCACCCTCCTGTGCAGGGAGCCTGGGCGGAGACCTGGGCATGGCCACTGTGCTGGGGTAGGGTGCTGGTTGGGAGCAGGGGAAACAATGGCCACCAGCTCCTCTGGTGGGGCCATGGGAAGCTTGAATGCCCATCCCTACTCCTCCAGGGGTAGGTGGGGAGGATCTGGGGCACCATGCTGCTGGCTCTCCTGGCCTCCATGCCCAGCATGGGAGCCTTACCCAGGACCACAGGCAGGTTCAAGGGTGGAATGAAGTTCAAATTTGGCCTGTGTCTTATGTGTGGAAACCTTCCTTTTTAGAACATGCTGGAAACTTTTTTCCTAAGGCACTATCTATCCTCCAGGGCATCCTTTCCTCCTTCTCATTGCTAGTTTCTACACAAATTCAGGATCTTTGGTGCTTAGTCACTCTACCGTTCCTGCTGTTTATTGCCTCCAACGGGCATAATTCTCTGCTCGGGAGAACTTTGTGAGTTGCCGTGGAGGAGCTGTGGGCTGTTGTCATCCCGTTTCCAGGGGGCAATAAACAGCAGCAGTCAAACTTCCATGGAACAAAGATTGTGTGATTATTCAGTTGTAAAGAGAAGGAAGAAAAACATATATATTGCGTGTGTGCTTATTTGCACATCACACAAGGATGTGCAAATTGGTCTCAGAAGAGAGTCTTGCTATGAGGTAAAATAGGTCCCCATGTAGCACTTTGCTGCTGACTCGAATGAGGGAATTCTCCTGCCTGTGCCTTGGTTTCCCTATGCAAATCAAAGGGCTTGTAGCTTTTCCCACCTAGCTTAAGTGCTTTCAGGGCCAGGAGTTTATTCATGCCCTTACAGGGCAGGTCAGGAAGGCACTGATGTGAGTTTGGGGGCGACGCAGGGAGAGAAGTGTTTCCTGGCGTTAATGGCTTGTGTTTTCCCCCTCTTCTTGAATGAGAGCAAGTGTTTGCCTGGGAGGAAGATCCAGAGAAACCACATTAGTCTTAAGATGGAGAGGGCCGGTATTAGAGCCAGCCCATCACCACAGTCACCTGCATCTGACCTGGGGGTTAAAAAACCATCACCAGAGAGAGCTAAAGCCTGTTAGGAAGGAAAAGCCCCTTCAACAGCAGGGAATTGCTGCCTACATGCAGACACTGGCTCAGAAGCAAGTTCTTTTGAGGGTTTCCTTTTGGGGGCTGTGAGACTGAATACTTCAGTCTAGTGGGACCAAGTCATTAAGAGCTGCATGACCCCAAAGACCAGAGGGAATTTCCAGTTCATCAGCAGCAAGGATTCAGCCCACTGGGAAACTCAGGCACTCAGCACCTTTGTGGAGGTGTTTGGCACCTGGCAGCATCCATCCCTAAAATGCTCCCCCTGCCATAAAATGTAATTACAAACCCCTTTAACTACATAAACTTCTAAATCAATTAATTATCTTGGCAAGAAAATGTATATGGTTTTGAAATCTCCCTTTAATTAACATAAAGTCCGTTAGAAAGTGGTAGATCTAGGCCATCACTTGGATGTAACAGTCTCTCACTTCATGTGCTCCTGAGGCCCTGGGAGAGTGTGTCAATGCGATGCTCAAGCTCCCTTTCAAATGCTGTGTCTGGGCCACATGCAAGGCCAAGGCCTCCCTTTCAGAACAAGGTTTCCATTCTGATGTACTATTGGGGGACCCTCCTTAGAAGTGCAACGGTCAAAAATCAACTCCTGTTTCCATTGGTGTAAATCCATTGACTTTTCCCACTCACTGCTCTTCCATTTCTCTCTGCTTTCATCGCTGGCAGCACTCCATCTCCAACAGCCCTGCCTTTAAATCCACACTTATCCTCTTATCTCTGTCTTATCTCTTCCTGATGGAGCCTTCAGTTCTTTTATCGATAGACACTGCACTTGTCCATCGACAGACACTGCACGTGTCTTTGTGCAAAGGTGTAGGGAGGAGTCACCAAGGAGAGTGACACCTGACAGTGAAATCTTCGTGCACTTATTAGCAGCAGTTGCAAGCTTTCCTGTATTTCTGATGTGCATTGGAGCATATTCAGGGCAAAGGAGAGGGGCAACACAGTATCTTAACAGGCTGTGGGTTAGCCCAGTGTTTTGTACCTGACATTTCCAGATAGATTTGGAAACCTACTGACTGCTTCTGCTGTGAAAATGATGTGGAGCTGGTGCATGTGGTGGGTGCTTCTTCAGCACAGGGAGAAACTAGGATGTCCTTCTACAATGTTCTTCACTGTGTGCCTTTCTCTCCTCTCCAGTGTCCCCTCCCTTCTCAAGACCCACTATATGCAATGAGGGTCACTTAGGAGACACCTAAAATGGTCTTCTTCTCACGTCTGGACCTTGGCCTCTGCCAGCATGGTAACTCATCTACTACTGATGAAACTAAGAAGATTATCTGGCTTGTAAGTGACATCACTGCCTGCATTGTATTTATGCAGCATGGGTATATTTGCCTGCTGATCCAGAAACAAGCTCCTGTAGCTGCAGAAGTTATCTATGCAGCCTAAGATGTTAAATCCTAAGATACGGATTTGTAAGAATTTGGGGAAACAGTCTCAAATGTTAAGATGTTTATTATACTGAAGCAGAGTTCTAGTTAAGAGGGATCTCAGCTCAGAACAGGATTCACAGGATTCATCTCCTGGACAGCCTGGCATGGTGTCACCACACATGACCCCTTTGTGCCACGAATGGGTCCTCCTGAGGACAGACATTCAGTCTTCCCATACAGAGTTGCTCCTGTTTTCTTAAGCTGAGTATGGCAGTGTTGTGCCACAATATAATCATGATGGTCCTAAGGGGAATATCCTCAGTGTTACTGTGTCTGATCATGAATCCTGATAGCCAAGCAAATGCCTGATGACATGCTAGACCCTCTCAGTTCACCTTGATTTGGAGAGCACAGCGTCTCTCTCAGGATCAACCCCTAATGGGCTTGTTTAACAACATTGTTTTCTCTCTAAATCCCATGTCAGAGAAGTCAGAGCTAGTTCTAGGACTGTTGCATGTCGCTAATATAACATACATCTGAGAATGCAATTAGAGAGTTGAAATAAATTTGACTTGACTCAGGAGAGTGTGGAAATATCCAAGGGACTGGTGTTTATATACTTTATCTTTTTTTTAAATCTGAATTCCAGATCCTTTTAGGTTTGGGATTTCATGACAATTACTACATTCCTGGATAGTTAAAACCACTCAGCATTTGGCTAAATGCCTTCTGAAGATATCCTGAAATGCACCATCTATTGCAGCTGCTCTATTCAAGTCACAGTTCTGACTAGTCACCCAAGGGGACAAGGAATTCCTTTTGTAGGAGTTAGTGTAGGACTTGTTACCAGGAAAGCTCTATGTTTGGGCTTGTCTAGTCCTGAATAGAAGTGCTGTGGCTTTGCAAGTTTGAATTTGAAATCCAAATCCTAAAGGAGGAAAGGTGGGGGCTGTCCTCATCACCAATTGTATCATCTCTTTCACATACTCCTGCACATTGACTGGCCTCAAGACTGCTTGTACAGAAAGCTCAATAAAACAAAGACCGGGATTTCTTCCTAAACCCAAGGAAGAAGATGTGCAGTTGTACTTCTTTGCTTGGGCTCCTGTTGTGGGACATGCCTGATTTTTCAAAAAAACCCCAATTCCTTCTCTTCCCTTAGCAGAGAGCAAGCTGCCATGGAAGCAGAAAAATTTGCTCTTATCAACTCAGAGGCAGACCATGATCCTTGCAGGAAGAGAGCGAGTGGAAGTTAAGTCCCTGATTGGGGAGAAAGCAATAGCACAGGGACTCCCTGTGTGCAGAGTACCACGCTTTTTGCTCCAGCCCAAGGCAGCAGATATACCAAGGCACAGCACTCCAGAAATTATTTCTGATCTCCTTTGAGAAGATCATTCCAATCAATACATGGATTATTTCTGGATGCTTGGAGGATGCATAACCCCCAGCCGCTGAGCCCGGCTTCCCAGCAGCAGCATCCTTTGCATCAGCACATTTGCAACTGCCCAGAAAGAAAGACCAAAGAAAATGTGACAGAGCTCCCTCCAGCCCCCGACTGTGTCTGCCCACAAGCTTCGTCAACTGAGTTATGGTAATTACAGCACTTGAGATTTATTTAATATCTCCATCCAGGAAAAAGAACCAGGAAGTCTGGGTGTGACAAGCAATCAGAGGTTACTCAGCTGATGAGCAGCTCCCCATCACTGAGAGAGCAGTAGGAACCTTCGATGGATTGGATTTAAGTAATGGTTTGCCAGAGGGATGGGGCCCACGCCACAGCAATCAAAGCTCCTCTGCACCATTAAGGAGCTGTAAGTGGAGCAGGAGGCGCAGTGCAGCTATTGACCGAGTAGGTGGGCATGAAAATGGGTTTAGGTAACTGTTTACTTCCTGAGAGATGGAAAATACAAAGGGATGTTTCTCTGGCAGCTTTCTGGCTCTCTGATCCTGGCTGTCCACATCAGCATTTACATTGTCTGTCTCTCACATACTCGTGCACAATGACTGGTATGCTGTGTTCAAGCTGTTCGGCTGCAGTCCACGCAGAGCTTTCCTGCTTGCATTTGCCCTCTCACTATCTCTGCCATTTTTTAAATCTCTGACCTAACAACATTAAAAAAAAAAAAATATTTCTGATATGATTTTATATCAGACCGCCACATAGGCAGATCAAGTATCGCTGCAGCTCTAGCCACCCTCTTTCTTCCTTCTTCCACCCCCTCTGCACTGAGCGATGGCTTGTACAGAAAGGTGAAGAGGAGGCACATAAACAGCAATACTTTTTTCCTCCTTGTTGAGGTGGTAGCTAAGGGCCAATGGGCCCACACTCTGCTTTAGAAGACCAGAGTTAGAATATCTGCCATGAGACCGACCTGAAGCCTGACACCTGAATCCATCCTGACGCAGAATCTATAACAGGCATGCAGGTCTGCGCTGAGATACCTGGGCATCTCCCCTTCTGATTTCACGGTCAGTAGCTCAGATGTAACCAATCAAGAGGAACTAGTTCTCCACTCTCAGCTGATGGATCCATGTTTTTTTCTTTCTCTTTCTGTACCTGAGGAGGGCAGGGATAGTGTGTGCCAGAGCTGATGCCTCCCAAATGTTTTCTCCCTATGTTAACCTCATGACTATTAGCGGGCTCAAGAGACATAGCATCAAAACTCCCAGGGACAGGCCCTTTGCAAAAGGAGAAGGTGCTGCCTATGATTTGCTGCACGTTGCTTCGCATGGAGCAAAGTTAGGAAGGCTGCATTGGCCTCCTGACAGCCCCCTGCTCTGACTGAGGTCTCACCAAAGTGTCTTGGGCCAGCTCTTTCCAGTGCGAGCATTTTAAGCAAGGCACCTTGATCCATACCTGGGGACCTGAATGCAGCATCCAAATGTGAAAATATTGGCCGCTGCCCCATTTACCAAAAGAGGAATAATAGTACCCACTCACCTCTGGGAAGCATATGGAGCACCTCCGATTTATTATTTGTTTTATTTATTTTGTCACATTTATCAGCCATTCAACTCTCTGGGCACACAGCCCATACATTAAAACCCAGAGTATAATACAAAGATCTCCTCTACCCTGAGCATATCCTTTCTGTAAAACCAGGCATGGGCAGGAGGGGAGGATGAAAGATGCTTTACACAAGCAAAGGATGACAACAATATATTTTTCTCCAATTCTGTTATTGATGGAACCATTCTAAAAATGTTGGCGACATCAAGACAAGAAGATGAGGGCAATAAAAAGCAGGGGGCGGTGGAAAGCCATCCTGGAGCCTGGGCACAGATACTCAGCCTCTAGCCAGCCTGTCTCATGCTCAGGAAGTCCCTAAAATGCTCTTTCCATTATTATTTCTCTAATGACCCCATTAGACACATGTGAAATTCTGAGAAGCCTTAAATATGTTGTAGAGAGCCACAATGGCAAATCTGCCCAGCTTTTCTGAGAAATGGCAGGCTGCAGTGATGAATGTTTTAGCTTTAGAGCATCCCGATGTGTAATTTATTTGCTGGAAATTAATTGCATGTGCTGGTTTCATTTTCCTGTAGCGAATAATCATATTTGCTCCCTTTTTAATTAGGTAACAACATAGATTCCTCTGCTGATCATGGCACAGTGGTTTATGCATGTCACGTCTTATTCTAAGGGAGACAATTTCAAATCGGTGTCTAGGGCCCAGCACAACTTTTGACTGACATTAGATTGTCTATCAGCTGTAACTCCTGGGTCACTGTCAATGAAGACCTCATGCACAAGATCAGTTAGAGAACCCAGCCTGGGCATTGGTGCATGCTATATCCTACCGAAGCAGGAGTCTGAGGAAACCCTATAGATAAACCAAATTAAAGAGCCTGAAATTTCAATGGCATTGACATGATGTTGGACCCAGGCCCAGCTCTATGTCACCAAAAGGTGCGTCCCATCTGGCGGGTGTTCACTGGTCCCTGAGCTGAGATATTGCCCTGACATTAGCCAGATTGCGTAGACTAGAAGCCTTCAGATCATCTCTGTCATTAATACTTTTGGTCCACATCAAACCCAGCACCTTTGTCAGCTGTTCCAGCTGGGATGGCAAAGACAAAGTCCCAGTGGAGAACTAACTTTCCCCTTGTATTCGGAGGCTGGATGGGGCTGCACGGACACACATAGCAGGGCAGTGTGGAGAAAGCCACCTCTGCTGATGTTTGCAGAGAGAAGCTAATGGCCTCCAGCAGCTGCTACTTAAAATTTTCAAATAGGCTGAAGAGAGTAAAAACTATCAGCTTTGGCTGCCATTGGTTACTTTCAGCAAATCTCTAATTAAGCAATAGTGTTCAGTCGTATTTACCCTTCATTGGGCTACAAGGAACCCATACTTCTGCTGAAATATATGCTACTGAAAAAACCCAAATCTATCAGTGAGCAAACGCTGCTGGAGTGAAATGAAAAAATATTGATTATCATAGCTATTAAACCATGAAATCCTCTGCAACTAATTAATCTGCTAGGGAAAAGTTTCTTAGTGGGATTTCGGCTTCCTGCTGGGAACCTGTAAAGCAGGCACCATTGCCCGAGAAATCGCCAAACACTCGATCGCTGCCCCCTGCCCCTGAGAGTTCCCTTATTTCATAGGTCCCCGCAACGGCCAGTGGGACGTGAGAACCGGCCTGGAAACACGCCGGAGCGCGGAGGGGCCGCGTTCAGCAGGCTGCGGAGCCTCGCTGCCTTCCGGCTCCTCTGAGGCAGCGGGGCCGCCTCCTGCGGGCCGGCGCTCGGCGGGACCGGCCGCGGGGGGCCCCGGGCCTGCCCGGCGGCGGGGGGCGCCGGGCCGGGGGCGCGCAGCGCAGCGCGGAGCCGCGCGGAGCAGCGCGGAGCCGCCGCGTCCCCGCCCGCGCCCGGCGGAGCTGTCCGCGGCTCGTGGTGCTGAAGCCGCAGCGGCCGCCCAGCCCCTTCCCCCGCCCCGCCTCCCTGCCTCCCCGGCGTGGGCTCTTGCAGGCAGCCGGCAGCCCGGGGCATCAAAGCTTGGGGAGGGCCCCATTTCTCCCTTTGATTCTCCCCCCCACCCCCGCCTTTTTGCTTCTTTTTTTTATTTTTTGCCCTTTTTTTTTTTTTGAGCCGGGGGAGGGAGGAGAGCGCGGCCACGTTACACCCCTCCCTTCCTGCAAATCCCCGCTTGCACTGCAAACAATCTGCCTTCCCCATTGCATCCAAGGGAGACAGCAACAGCAACATCATCACGGCAAGCCGGATGGGAGAGCGGAGAGGAGGCTGCTGCTGAGGGAGAAAGGCACACACGCACACACCAGCTGGATGTTGCCAAAGCGGTAGGAGCCGCACGAAAAATAAGCCATGCTGCCCGGTGTGTCTGGCGCATTGTGCTCCATCCGAGCCTTTTAGCAGGAAGAAGAGAATTATCTGCTCCGATTTTTTTTTTTTTCCCCTGCCAGCGAGAGTGCGACAGACTTGCGATGGTTGAATGTCAATGCCTGTGAGAGAGAACAACAGTCAGAGGAGGAGGAGGACAGAAGGGGAGGAAAATGAAGGTGGGGACGGTGGTGGAGAGAAAGAAGGAGCCTCGTCCAATGCATCAAAAGGAGGTCCCTGCAATTGCTGATAGAGCCCTGGCCGCCTCGCCATCCACAATGGTCTGTACAAGCTGCCAATGCGTTTGATGACGTTCCTGTTTTGTGAAAGGAGGAAAGGAAACGTGACCATGTAAGATCCACGTTTCCCCGGTCAATTACATGCGAAGAATAGATCCGATTTCGACGGGTTTTTTTGGTCCAGGATGGTAACAGCTTAGGGAATAATACAGCCGCCTTCCCTCGCCAATTTTGCTCCGATTTTTTCGGTGTGGTCCAGACAGCTGCTGGAATAGAGAAGGTCAGAATATATAAATATATACAAAATATATATGATATATTATATATATATTATATATATAAAATTATATTTATCTCAGTACATCTGGGATTAAGCTCATTGAATGCTAATTATTTCTTTCAGGACTTTTAATATTTACAATGAAATCTTTTAAAGGCAATGGTAAAATATGAAGCCACCTGGGAGTACAGTGTTGGAAACGTAGGGTGTTTTCCCACAAACAATGTGAAGAGCTTTTTTGTCAAAGAGGCAATTTTGATAATAACAACAGCTACCAATTTTGCATTTTGATAGCCAGACCGGCTGCTATTTTGTCTGGGTGCACACCGGGTCTCGTGTGATCGGGTTTTATTTTTTAATTGAAAAAAAAATCATTAAAAAACAGAAGAAAAAGGAAAATTACTTGAGATGCCAAATACTGTCGAGAGAACCATATTCTCCCTCCTCCCCACACCCACCGGAGACGTGGACCCTTCTTTTTTACAGGCTTAGGAGTTGCGGGAGCCGATCAGGGGCTTTCTGCCGAGCCCGCCCGCGCCCCCGGACCCTCGGGCGTGGGAGATTTATTTCCTCCTCCCGCTGATTTCTAAACAAACTTGTGGAGCGGGGGGTAAGAATCCCCCAGGAGCGCCGAGTCGGGCTTTTTTTGCGGTTTTTTTTTTTAATTGTCGTCCTCGGCGGATTTCAGCGGGCTGCCGGGGATTCCACCCCCTCGCCCTCCGGCTCTGCTTTTGTCCTTTCCCCGCCGGCCAGCGCAGCCCCCCCCAGGCACGGAGGCCGCAGCGGAGCCCCCCCGGCCGCGGGGCGCCCGGCTCCTGCCCGTTTCTTTCCCACCCCGTCCCCGCCTGCCCAGGAAAGGCACATGTTAATACCACCCGGCGCGGTCATTTTCTGCTACTGCTGCTGCGGGCTCCTCCGTCCGAGACAGATGTTGCGAAACCAAGGCCTCCTCAAGTGCCGCTGCCGCATGCTCTTCAATGACCTGAAGGTCTTCCTGCTGCGGAGACCCCCCGCGCCGCCGCCGCCCTCCCCGCCGCCGCCGCTCCCCATGCCCGGCGGCGCAGAGGCGGCGGCGGGCGGCCCGGCGGGGGCCGCAGCGCCCGGGGGGCGCGGGCCCGGCTGGCGGGCGGCGGCGGCGGCGGCGGCGGCGGCGGGCGGCGGGGGCGGAGCGGGCAGCCCGGCCGCCGAGGAGTGGGGCAGCCCCGCCGGGGAGCCGCCCGCCTCCCTGCCCAGCAGCACCTCCTCGGATGACTTCGGCAAGGGCAAGGCCGAGGACCGCTACTCGCTGGGCAGCAGCGTCGACAGCGGCATCCGCACCCCGCTCTGCAGGATCTGCTTCCAGGGCCCCGAGCAGGTGAGCCCGCGGAGGGCGGTGGGCGCAGGGGCGGGGGCACGGCGAGGGGCCGCGGCGGGAGCGCGGCTCGCCCGATGGCAGCGAGGCTCCGGCCAGCAGGAACTGGGGCCTGCTGCTCGCAGGGGTCTCCCCACTGCCTGGAACAGGACCCCAAACCCAGAGGGTCTCTGTCCTCTGCCCAGGGCTGCAGGATTTTGCGCCTCGGCGGTGTTTCCCAGGGAGATGTGGGGCGGAGGCGTGCTCCGTCCCTCTCTGCTGCCCAGCAGCCTTGCCCCAGGCACCCACGCCTGGCCGCAGGGCCGTGCAGCTGTGGCATGGGGGGGACTCACGGACTCCTTCGTGGAGCAGAGCGCATCTCGGCGTGGGGGGCTTTTTGTCACCTCGTGGGTATCCAGTTACGGTGATCCCAGAAGTGATGCAAAGGACGTGCTTAATCTGCTGTTTGCTTTTAAAAATACAACTTTGGTCTGTATAAACACGTGGCAGGAGGCAGCCCCACCTCATCAGTGGTTCCCAGGGGACGGCTAGTAGGAGCTCCGCAGGTTTGCCATTGCTCCCATGCTCCCAGTTGCACTAGCAGGAGGAGGAAAACCACTGGTTACAATTGTGCCTGCTGAAGTTGCAGCCTTGAGATGCTCCTTGGTACAGACTGAGGTTGGGCCAGTGAAGTTTCCCTCCACCACACAGGAGAATGAAACAAATGCAACCTCACTAGAGCGTAAGGTGCCACCCTGGGGCATTATTCTCCCTATTTAACGGACCATTAAAAGCAGTTCACGTATTTTCAGGCTAGCAACTTCTTTACAGTAATATACATGGCAACATTTGTACCTAACGAGGCACAGCTCCAGGCGGCAAGGAAGGTTGCGGACCTCTGCTTGTGGGATCAAGCCCAGATATGCAGATAACCTTTATTCCCCAGGATAGTCCTGTTACCTGTGATAATAAGGGATCCTTGCACAGGAAAAGGTTACGAGGTTCCACTTGGCTGATACCCATTTCCATTTTAGGCACAGATCCTGGCACGTACGGTGGTACATTGAAATCCTGAGCAAAACAGGTTTTGCTCCACGGCTTCTTTCCCCTTCATGGACCTGTGTGCTCTGCTAAGGAAAGCCAGTGCTCATCTGAGAGTGGCCACGCTCTGGCACACGTCCTGCTGGTCCCAAGGATAATGCCCACGTCTGTAATGCAGTGATTGTGCCTTCCCTTGTGTAGGTCTGAGGATGGTGGTGATGGGGGCAGGGAGGTGGGGAATAGGCTTCCATTCTTCTTTGGGAGAAGCAGGGCCTGCCAGCAAGTCATCCGACTATCCACAGCCCTGCTGGATGTGTCATACCAAGGGTCCCATAGATCAGAGCTTGGTGCTCAATGGACTGTAGACTTCTCTAATGGTTTATGCAGCTGACTGATAGCTGTGAGACACAATTTTCACCATAGGCTTTTAGACGGGGGTGGGGCAAATAATTCTTTTTTGGAGATGCTGTATGCCTTCCTCACTTGACTGTCTCTTCCCCGTCTCTTCTAAAAGTTGGAAGCCGTGCAACTCGCTCCCTGGGAATTTGCATTATTCCACATTTCTAGTACTCTTCCCTGGCTTGCCATTCTGCCTGTGTACACGAGATGTAGCGCCTGCAAGATTGGCTTACGTGTCTGAGCAAATAGAGCCTAAGCAGAATTAAAATAGAGGTAACTCGCTTCCTTGGAGAACACTAATGCTCGAAAATAATCGGATGCTAATTTTCACACTGAAAACGGTGTAAGTCGCATTGTAAAAGTGAGACTATTTGCTGACCATCTGCCAGCCTACCTGAGTGAGAAGCTGAGCAGACGTGACTGGCATCTAATAGAGCTTCACCAGGATTTTTCTTTTTTGCTTCTCACAGTTTCTGACCAATATAATAAGACACTTACAGCTGGATTCTGCCACTCATCCTTGAGCAGTACCTTATTCCGCAAATAATTTTTTCTTCACCAGCATGGCTCGAGAAGTGTCTGAAACCCTTTGCCCTGCAGCAGCTGGGAAGCACAAGTCATTATGGAGGCCCGGATCGTGGGTTTTGAAAGCATGGCCAGATCCTGACACAGCTTCCTAGAAGTACGGTTCAGAATAACCGAGAACTCAATCAGTGCAGCTGATGTCAAGACCTGCAGTTTGGTTTATTTGGCCCTTAGGTCAATAAAACTCCAACAGGGCTAAATCCCGAATTCCTTCTTCATTTTTATTATAGTGTTTATTACTGGTTTAGCCTTTATTTCCCATTCATTTTCCAACACAACAGCTGAGTGAGGACCCTTCATGTTTCGGCCCCTCAAAACTATAATAAAGTCATAGATGCACATTATTCTACACCACCCCTGCCAAGACCATCATGAAAATTTATCCACTTGGAAACAAAATATAATTGCTAGTTCTTTACTGTGCAGATTAATAACAATGACAGATATAAACAGTGTTTTATTTACCTGTCAAAAACATCTGAAACTGCTGGAGCTGTGGGCAAATTTGCAGGGCTGCATCACAGTACCAGGAACAAAAGCCTTCATTATAAATTGACTGTTAGGTGCTCTAAGCTTATTTACCCACATAAAATGACAGCGAGTCTCCAAAAGATGTTTTAATCCTGTTTTGATTTTTAAAAAAATACAACAGCCAAAAAGGTTTCTTTACTAATCTGGCTTTGCAAGTAGGTTTTATTTAATATCTAATGCAAAACAAAATCGGTAGGGATTTTCACTTTAAATTTATGATTGCCCAACACGCATGATACTTCAGGCTACCAAATTGCTTATATCTTAGCTCCTCATGTTTGTTTGTGGATCTTATGGGTAAGCTGATTCTTTCATTTAAAAATGTGCTGAGGACTGTAGGAAGGAGTAAAGCTCATTATTGTAAACCTGTTCTGATCCTTGCATGTTACTTGAGAGAAACCAGTGATGCAGATGAGAAAGAGTGGATCTGATGGCCAGGTAATCACAACATCAGGGCTCCTGTTTTGAGGGCATGAAGAGCAAGCTCTGCTCAGGTCAGGCAGTTGAAAGAGGCAACTGCTTTTATTGAAAATGAGGGCTTAACATCGTGAAAGCTGATGGGCTGGACTCTGAGCTTGGTAATGGCATTGCCTTTCGGGGGCTTGCTCGGCATTTTCAAAGGTTTCACTGAGTGAGCGTCCTGCACCGTTGTGTCAGCTAATTCTGAGACCCTGGGTTGAACGGCAAAGCTCTGGGGAGAAAGTGAGAAAGAAAGGTGATGGACTATTTTCTTCTGTTTTGGTTAATGCACAGTGTTTGCAGAATTTTGTCTGCTTTTCTGGATCTCTGACAATGTTCTGCAAGAGAAAGAAACTAAGATGAGCTCCTCTCTTACAAATGTTTCACAGTGCTTGGTATGGATCCAAGTTGAAAGCAAGTCGTGGAGAGTAGCAGGAAAAGACATGGGTGAAAAGTCCCTTCGCATCAGTGGATAAACTGTTTGCCCATGTCACAAGGAGTTAGCAGTACGGCGGGGTTTAGGAGCTCAGAGTTGGTGCTAGCTGTGCTGAAAATAAATAGAAAAGTGTTCTTAAATGAAACTGAGATCATTTGGAAATCAGTGTGTCTCAAGGATTGCTTGTTAGATTGTCAGTTAGAGCATCTGTACATCTTTTCTTACCTGTCAGTTTCCGTCTGCATTTCTCTATTTCTCTGTTCTGGGGAAAAATGCTGTAAAGGTGGAGATTTGAAAAGTCAGTACAGATAGGATTGGTTGGCTAAGGAGGATCAGAGAGAAAAGACTGTGGACTCTTTTGCCTGCAGGCTTCTAGCTTGGACTTAGCTCGGTATTCAATAGAAATGTTTGAAAATAGACTATTCTTCCGACCAAAGTCCCCTCCGGACTTGAGGGACACCAACTCATTAATATGAGAACATGAAAACCTTCAAGGAAACTGGAAGGGAAGACAACTTATAATGGATATTAGAACCTGCATTTCCATGTGATATGTCATTAGGCTGTGGAGCTCCTTGCTGCAGGATGTTAGCAGGACAAAGAACTTGACTAAGTTTAATAAAAGATTGTAAAGCCATGTGGTTATTAAGGATATCTAGAGTCATCGCAATTAACGATAACACTTCTGACAGTAAAATTCATGCTTCAGGTCTGAAGCCAATCTAGAGATCAGAGTAACACTGAAGAGGAGCAGAGTCCTGGGGCTGGTCTCTAGCCCCACAGCTCACCAGCCCCTTGTGCATGGCCAGTGAGATCTGCCTCTCCAGGTGCATGTCTGGATTTCATGCACATGTAATGTAATGTCTTCAGCATGTAGGCACCTGCCATACTCAGGACCCCTCTAGAGCTAAGGTGACCCTAAATTACTCAGTCTGGCTTAACACGCCATTCTTGGGGGCCCTATGTAGGATCAGTGAATGGTTAGTACCATCGAATGGCTGGTCATTAGCATGCATTGCTTGAAATAACTAGTGAGAATCTCAACCCTGTTCCTGTTACAAATACAGGCACAAGCAAAAGCCATCATTAGCTTCCTGCCTGGTAGTGTCTGCAGAGAAGGCACGAACTAAGCCAGGAAATATTGCCACTCTTACAGACTGGTCTCTCAGCAGCACGGAGGAGTGGAGGAAGTCTCTGGGATACTTGATTTCTGATTTACAACGTTGTAAAAACAAGGAGAATCAGGTACCTCTTTTCTGGAGTGAGACAAAGAGGAAAAGAAGTAGCCTGTGGCAGAATTCAGGGCACGAGCGTGATAATGAAGGAGTGGAAGAAGAAACAACTGTGCAACCAGCATCACAAGCATGTCCAAAGCCAGGGACACTCAGGAAGGGGGATGCTGGTGTTTGGTGGGGTCTATCCAAACTGGCTAGGCCATCAGGACACTGTTTTCAAATGTGTTGAATCACATGATGATCGTGCAGGCTTCCCATCCATGTCCTTTTCACAGGTGTGTTCCCACAGGATTAATTTACTTGGTGTTAGAAGGAGAATCATTTATTGGAAAACAGCAAGTCCTGCTAAAACTGAAGACTAAGAGATGCTGGGATGCAGCCCTTTAGTTTTTAATCTGTATATTGTAATTTATGACAGAAAGGAAGGGGAGATGCTTCCTGTGGCATTCAGTCCACATCTCTGCCTTCCCATCTTTGTATCTTAACACCTCTATAGCTACCTCTCCTATTTCATCTGTCCCAGGATCAAATCTATACTGTGCAGACAGAACGTTTTTGGCTTTGGCAAAAGCTTTGCTTGAGCCATCAACTGAATGGAGCCCAGGATGTAATCTATTTTAGATTTAGACTCTGTTGCCACAGAGTTGATTGGCAAAGCTCCCATTAACTTCAACAGCAAAAGGGTAGGCATCCAATAGCAGGGACTTGACCCCTGTATTTCAATAATGTTGTGCACACAGTGGGGTTTCTATAAATAATAGCGAAGGCCACTAATCCCATTGGCTTTTAATTGCTCCAGGAGACAGGGTTTTCACCTTTTGTGCCTGCTGAAACTCTGGTGCCTGACCCATTTATTTCAGTGCCGCTAGCTAGCCTGAGGAGCAGTTTTTCTTTTCTTTCACTTTTCCCCATATAAAAGGTTTCATGAAGGAACTTGTCTGTGTTTGTGTCACTGTTTCTTAAATATACATTTCAGGCCATGATTAACAGTGGCTGATGTCAGTTAGTGACAGAACAAGCAATGCAAAAGCGTGTAGCTCCATTGTTTGCATCTGTAGAGTCACTGTTATTTCCACAAAGGCAACACTTGCTCCTGGAAGGGCTCTGTTCGTACAAAACTGAATTGCATTCAGGTTGTCTTTCAAGCAAAAATTCATTCCCAGTGAGGGCCTCCTCTGTGGCAGCCTTTTACTGACATTGGTATTTTTCCATTCAAGGTTCGCCCAGTCCAGAAGTCAGAAATATGGTTGTGCCAAAAATCTGTGATGCTGTGTGTCCTATGTGTCTGCTGGACATGTTTTCATCACTTCTAGGCCTGGACTAAGATAATAAGATAGACTATAATCGTTATTGGTCCATATCTGTGGCCACCCCATCCCTTTTATTAGCTGATTGCGAAAGGAATAAAGCCATGTGACGGTGTTAGCTCTTAGAGTTTATGCTCATCAGCCCTCCTCTAAACCTATTGTCCAATTTCAACCAGATTTGGCAGAGAGTGGAGATCTGAAAGGCATTAAATTCCTGCACGTTTCATGAAAACTAGCTGGATGAAGAAGAGGAAACCTAGAAACGTCCTGTTGTGGGACATATTACAGTATTGGCTGGACTACACACTGTAGAGTCCATGAAGAACAGAGCTTCAGCTGGAGCAAAAGCTTTAACAGGAATGTGTATCCCATTAGACATAAAAAAAACCCAACATGATATGGTTTCCATGGGAAACCAGACTCAAATAATACTCACAGAATAGCTTGTTAACTTTTTATCTTTCTCCTTTTCCTTTGTTAATCACGGTTACTTGCCTAAAATGAATTGCTTGATGCTGAAGACTTTCTTAGCTTCCCCCATCTTTTCACAACCAACCTTTTATCCTTTTCTGATTTATCACTGGTTACAGTAGAACAGATTACATTGTTGGCAGTGGAGAGTGATGCGCGATGGCTTTCTTCTGGTGAGGAAAAAAACAGCAAGACCTGGAAACCTGTGTAGATAATAAATGGGCTGTCCACATGCCCCTCTGTGAAAAGTGATGAGGTAAGGCAAAATGTTGGTCATCAGACTGGTTCCAGTGACAGGGCCCAGATCCTGAAATCCTCACACATCTTTTCTTCTGTTGTATCATTTCTTCTTTACACTCTTTGGTGATTTTCTCTCACCTCCTCTTCCTTTTCTTCTTGGCCAAAGTCAACTGACACATCAGACCTTGCTCCCACCCGTCCTATCTGGCTCTACTCCGCACAAGTTCTCCTATGGCCTACGTACCATCTTATCCAAGCACCCTCTGTTTGCAGCTTGAACACTGGTGGCATCACTCACAACAGTCACACAAGTTTAACCTGCTTCCCTGGGTGGGAGTGAGGGAAGGGATGGTACAGAATGTGAGAATAATAAGAAAAAATATGTTTTACGTGTTGGTTTATTCTTTCCTAAATCTGGTGCCTTGTGTTTGTTGGAGAAACCAGGCTGTGCTTGGGGAAGACTGTGTAAACTCTATGGAGGATGGGGTAGTTCAATCTTGAATGGATTCTGAGAAAGTTTTGTCTCCTCTGTAGAAGAACTTTGTAGGGAACTTCCACAACGGTTGGAGAATAGGACTGTCAGCCATACTTTTTACCATGGAGTCACAGACATTTTAGACTGGCAGGTCCACATACAAAACAACTTTGCAGAACAGGAGGGAGAAAGTGAACTTGATATTCCACCAGTTTGGGGGGCCAAAATCTGCTACTGTCTTTGTGGTGTCCCATTGTGCCATGTCGCTCCTAGCAGAAATTTACCAAGGGTTGCTTGATTGACAGTGTGTTTACATTTAAGGTAAGGCCATGAGGTCACCTTTTCCATGAAAAAAGTATGTGTCATTAGCTAAGAGATCTGTGTAAGAAGGACCTTTAAAGTTTGTAGTGCACTGAGCATTTGGAGGTGTTTGCCCTCACTGGATGCAGACAGTCCCATAGCTGCAGCCTCTGTGAAGTCGTTCCCTGTGACTACCATCATAACCTCCGGTACTATGTGGGTTTAGCTTCTGTTACTTAATCCATGCACTGGTCATGCCCAAGCACTGGGCAATGTCCAGGTCTCAAGAGATCAATTAGTCCACCCATCCAAAATCCTGACAGAAGCTGATCTAACCAGTTCTTAAGGGTGATCATGGTTGGAGACTCCATCTTTCCTGCTGCAGCAAATTTCTTCTGGCCCTGGCCATTAGGAGGAGAGCAGATTATTTTTACCATTTCCTTTTTTCCAAGCAGTAGGTAATTTAAGGTATTATCCAGTAGTTGCATGTAAATATAGTGAAAATTCATCCTCTGAGGACTTTACAAGTTCAAGTGACAACGGAAGCCATGACACTCCCTGTTCTTCTCTAGGCCAAACAATCCCAATTCTACCTTTGCTCTTATGACATGTTTTCTAGACCTCTAATCATCCTTGGTGTTATCCTCTGGACTCTCACCAAATGGTCCATATTTTGCTTCAAATGCACTGTCTAAAGTTGGAAACAATACTCCAGCTGAGTCCTTGTCAGTGCTGAGCAGTGCAGAAAGGTTTTGAATCCTGTTTAACAGACAACAGACGCCATCCATTCCAGGGTGATGTTTGCCCTCTTTATTTATTTAGTTAGTTAGTTATGGAACAGCAGAAGATTATTGATTATTACTCAACTCATGATCCCATATCATCTTTGTGTCCTTCAGAACTGCTTCCTGGCCAGTCCTCCTCCATCCTGGCTCTGTGCAGTTGGCATTACTGCCTTGGTGGAGGAGCTGTACTTGGCCCTACTGAATTGCATCCTTTTTTCCCCAGTCCTCTCCTCTGCAGTAGCAGCCTCTTCCAGGGCAGCCTGCAGATGCAGTAAGCATTAACTTTATTGAATCTTCCATGTCATTAATGACTTGAGCTCTTCTGCCTTGACTATGAGGAGAGTTGGGAGAAAAGGTTGGAGGAGCAGCTGTGCTTTTCTTTAAGGATCCCTTGGCTGCCAGAGATGAGACTTATGGCTCGGGCCAGTCCTGTCACTGCTCACTTACAGCCATGTGGAGGAGGAGAGAATGGATCCTCCTTATTTCAGTTCAGGTGTCTGCTCTCTGCCCCCAATAAAAGCCATTCTCAGCAAGACTGAATATGACCTTTCCTGACAGATGCAGGCCTCCAGCCACTCCTGCCTGAAATGTTGCCCCCACCACCCATTTCTCTTCTGCTTCTCCAATCACTTTATCGTTGATGGGGTGGCTCACATTTCCTCCACAGTCACCTAATGGGGTACAAAGTTCCTTTCTCCTTGTGCTTTCCATCTTTCTCCAGCTTGTCCACTTCCTCCATTATGTCAGCCCTTAAGACTGGCTTTGCAGGCTTGATTTCTTTCAGTCCAGCCCCAGATCGCTTTCTGTCTCCTGGACATCTGTTATTGAATGCTCTGGCATCAGCCAGCTCAGATTTCTTGTATCCAGCAGTTTCCTCGATGTCCATCTTTTTTCAGCCTTCCTCTTGTGCTAGCACTGCCACTCAGGCATTAACCCTACCCTCAACCTGAGCTTCTTTCCTCTTACTTCCCAACTATGTATTGATGTTGTGCCCAGATCTTTGTTTGCTTTCTTTCAGGTTGCACAGGCACTTGCTCAGATCCTCATTTCTTCCCTTCATTTCTGTGATCCCTTCTTCTCCACCTTCTCAGTACAGACATTGCCCTGCTTCAGTTAAAACCAAGATGTGAAGATCATTTTCTTTGACTGGTATTTTGATGGAAGAAGTGGTTCCCCTGAGAACTCCCCTCCCATCACTGTTCCCTGTCTTTACCCAGGTAGATCCTGTCCAGTTTTTTACTCCAGTTCCCAGTCTTTGGGAAAGCCAGGAAAGCCCTGTGGATGGGTCTGATGAAGACATAACATATGGCATTGGCACGCAGGAATCCTGCTGACACTTCACCCGCGTCACTTCAGTACCTACCCTGGCAGTGAACTAAAGCTCAAAGGATGGTTTGCACTTTCTGCAAGTACAGGGCCATGGGCTAAACGTGCCCCTCCAAATACCCCAGCACTTTTAGTTGTGTCAGGTCTTCTTCTCAGCCTGTCTGATACCCTGCATGACCTTGCCCTGTCTGATGAATGAAGCACTTCCCCTCTCCTTTTCTCCTTGTTAAGCACACTAGGACCTGTCAGGATTAAAGGTGCTGGAGAAGTACAAGCAGATTATTATCCCATCCCAAGTGATATTAAAAGAACATTAAGATGGATCAGATGAGCATTCAAGAAAAGTAGGTAATAATAAAATATTATATCAGAGAGAAATAGCAGTTCAGTAATTAAAGAGAGGGTTTGCACAAGAGGCAGAAGTAAAGTTATGGGTGCTTCTGGCCTCTAGACCATTCTTTATTTTAATACTGTGGTAACCTTTAGAGGATGTCAGTATGCCAAGCATTGCATCAAGAAGTGAAGCAAAGGCTTTTCTTGCCCTAAAGAGTTCACATTTCAGGACATAAAAACCAACATTTCCTTAACGTTGAAGAGAGGTGAATTCTTACAAGATTTAGGGCCAGAGGGGGTTATTGGGCTAGTCTAGTCTGAACCTCTCTATAATAGCAGTGAAATAAGTTCCCTCAATGAAATTCCTGCTTGAAGGTTAATAGCTGTGCAAGGACCGGAGAAGAAATATCCCATCTTGATTTTAAAATCTCCAACAATGGGGAATTGTTGCAGTGTCCAAGGAGAAAATCTGGGGAAACAGGGAGCTGAAACTGTCTTTGCATATGAACTTTTGTCTTTCCTGTCACAGAAAGGACCATGTACTGTGTGCATCCTTAGAAACCAGCTTCAGAAACTCTTGGGCTGGCTGGCAGAGGAGATTTCCCCCATGGAAAAAAGTTCTGCATTTGAAGACAGTTTTATTCCACATCAGATTAAAAGCAAGAAACTTTCAGTCTGGGAATACATGCATGGGATTCAGCTAGTTAGCAAAAACCAGTTCACAGCCTCCTCTGACATATGAAAGCAGAAGTGCTGTCACCTACATTTAACCCACGTTTGGAAAATTTTCTTCATAGGCAGGATGGCTACATCATTTCTAAGAAAAACATTTCTACAGCCCCCATAGCCTACAGTGAGGACTCCTACTGAAAATCCAGCTTGCTAAGCTGCCATGACCTGGCCCAGCTGCCATTGGCTTTCTCTTTCCCAGTCCTCATGGATTTATTTCTTGCACTTCTTGCAGACATGCGAAAATCTGCAGGAGAGCTCCTGGCCTTCCCATCCTGCAGCTATTCAAGAGATTTCTTCTCTTACCTTTTTCTTGGTGTTGCCAGACAAGAGCTTCATATCTTTGGAGGTGTGCTCAGGCATATGATGCAAATGACAGGGGAAGGTGGCAATTCTGAGTGTTATATCTCAGGTCAAACAAACTCACACAACCCCAGAATAACTTAGGATGCAGGGATCTCTGGAGGTCATCTTGTCCAACCCTCTACTCAAGCAGAGCCAACTAGATCAGGTTGCTCTGGGCCTTGTCCAGCTGAGAGCTGGGTATCTCTGAGGATGGTTATTCCACTCACTTCTCTAGATCCCTGGTCCAATATTTGACAGCCTTCATGGTGAAATATTTTTTTTTCTGATTTCTAATCAGAATTTCTTGTGTTCTAAATCATGTCTGTTGCCTCTTGTCTTATAACCATGCACTTTCGATAAGAGTCGGAGTCTTATAGAATCATAGAATCATTTAGGCTGGGAAAGACCTGTAAGATCATCAAGTCCAACCGTTAACCTAGCACCGCCAAGTCCACCACTAAACCATGGACCTAAGCACCACATCTACACATCTTTTAAATACCTCATGGAGTGGGGACTCAACCACTTCCCTGGGCAGCCTGTTCCAATGCTTGACAACCCCTTCGGTGAAGAAATGGTTCCTCATATCCAATCTAAACCTCCCCTGGCACAACTTGAGGCTGTTCCCTCTTGTCCTGTCGCTTGTTACTTGGGAGAAGAGACCGACCCCCACCTCTCTACAACCTCCTTTCAGGTAGGTGTAGAGAGCGATAAGGTCTCCCCTCAGCCTCCTTTTCTCCAGGCTAAACAACCCCAGTTCCCTCAGCCGCTCCTCATCAGACTTGTGCTCCAGACCCTTCCCCATCTTCGTTGCCCTTCTCTGGACACGCTCCAGCACCTCAATGTCTCTCTTGTAGTGAGGGGCCCAAAACTGAACACGGTATTCATGGTGCAGCCTCACCAGTGCCGAGTACAGGGGCACGATCACTTCCCTAGTCCTGCTGGCCACACTATTTCTGCTACAAGCCAGGATGCTATTGGCCTTCTTGGCCACCTGGGCATGCTGCCGGATCATATTCAGCTGGCTGTCGACCAACACCCCCAGGTCCTTCTCTGCCAGGCAGCTTTCCAGCCACTCTTCCCCAAGCCTGTAGCGTTGCATGGGGTTGCTGTGGCCCAAGTGCAAGACCCAGCACTGAGCCTTGTTAAACCTCATACAGTTGACCTCGGCCCATCGATCCAGCCTGTCCAGGACCCTCTGCTGAGCTTTCCTATCCTCAAGCAGATCAACACTCCCGCACAACTTGGTGTCATTTGCAAACTTACTGAGGGTGCACTCGATCCCCTCGTCCAGATCATTGATAAAGATATAAAACAGAACTGGGCCAAGCACAGAGCCCTGGGGAACACCACGTGTGACCGACCAACTGGATTTAACTCTATTCACCACCACTCTTTGGGCCTGGCCATCCAGCCATTTTTTTACCCAGTGAAGCATACGCCCATACAAGCCATGAGCAGCCAGTTTCTCCAGGAGAATGCTGTGGGAAACGGTGTCAAAGGCTTTACTAAAGTCTAGCTAGACAACACCCACAGCCTTTCCCTCATCCACTAAGTGGGTCACCTTGTCATAGGAGGAGATCAGGTTAGTCAAGAAGGACCTGCTTGACTAACCTGCCTTTCATAAACCCATGCTGACTGGGCCTGATCACCTGGTTGTCCTCTCTTTGCTGTACCTTTCCATGAGGTGGCTGAAGACAGCAATAAGATGTCCCCTTAGCCTTTAAAGTGATTTTAGGAGGAGCTGTACAAAAGATAGGATTAAATGTCTGCTGTAGCTCCCTAGGGTGGATTTGGACAGAGGCTGAGATTTTTGTAATGGTAGTCAGATAAATACCAAGGGACAATAGCCGCCTAGCCACAGATTGAAGAAGGAGAACAAACATTGCTAATAATAGCAAAGGCTCAGATATTTCTGTTTGTCATAGCTGAGACACTTCTTGATCCAATAATCACTAAATCTCCAAGAGGCGATACTATTTCAAATCTGAGTCTTACATAGAAATACTGGTTGTAGAAAAGCTTGATTAAGCAAGAACTATCTCTGTTTAAATTGAACAGAAGGATAAGCAAAAAGAGATCTGTAACTAAGGTTTTCAACTTTGCAAAAGCAGATTTTGAAAAATTAGGAATCCTTAAAAATATGCAGTATAGCAGAAATTTATTATACGTTGTCTAATGACTACCAAAACAGCCATTAGTCTCTTTATAACAAACAAAAGCATTCTGTTACAATTGCTGCTTTCTGGAAGCTCACAGTCATTCTCCCTTCTGCAGGCTATTTTTGCTTTCTGCCTTCTATAAATTTGCCTGGAAAGCTGTTCAAAACCTGTCCCAAGATGTATTTTAATAAAAATGAAAAATATTCTTTTCTCCCTTTCTAGCTTGCTTTTCTAAGCAACATTACTTACCCATGTAAGTTCTGTTTATAAGTCCATGAGATACACTCAGTGACATTTAAACTTCTTTGCCAAATTCAGCCACCTTTGATAAATAAAAGCTGCAGAATTTTTAAGCTTTTATGAGTTGCATGAAAATATGTAGCCAAGTGGGGCGTACCCCCACATTTGATTTGTGGTGCCATGGAGGGGAACTGTCTTAAGAGGTCCACCTCTACTAGACGTCGAAGAAGTCACCTTACTCACAGGTACAAATCAGAGGGAACCTACACTTTGTTTGGCTCTATTGCTCTGAGAACTTCTGGGTTTGCTGTTGGTTTTGTTCTCCATTCTGTTTAAAAAAAGACAAGAAAAAGATTCATCTGCCAGCAGAGGCTGAGCCTAGCATGTTTGAATGCAGTACTAGAGAATTTTAAACAGCTATACATTGAGGAAAACCAAGGAACCGCATAGGAAAAGTTTTGGAGTCTTCTCCACTGATCACAGTCCAGAGTTTGTTTTTTCAGTCGGCCTCTTCCAAGGACACTTCACAACAGGGCAGTCACACCCAGTCAAATGATGGCGTTTGCCCTTCAGGCAGTACAGGCATGGAGGAGTTTGATGTAGAGCTGCCTAGGACAGCCTGAAAGCTTGAATCAGCATCTTTGGTAGTTGGCTGATGGCAGCACCTCTTCCCCAAGCCTGTAGAACCCCATGTGTCACTTGATCGCTATAGCAAACCCAACTGGAGTGGGGAGCCAGGTGATCGGGGGAGTGATTGTAGACCGGCTAAGTGAGCATGCATGGTGGGGAGAATATCAGAAATAAATCTGTGCAACTCAACGAGAGGAGGAACTTCAATCAGAGGCAGCAAAAGTGCATCTGTCAGTGGAAAGCGAACTAAGCTGCTGGGACTCTTCAGATGTTGTTATTGTCATGGTAAGCCAAAGGGAATGCAGAGATGGCTACAGGCTTACGGATTTCCACAGAGCAGTCTGAGAGGCTCCACATCAGAGATTATTTGCAAACACAAGGCATGCAAATGTGTGCGTGCATGTAACTGAGCTGCTGTGTGCGTGTTTAGGAGGATCAGAAACATACGGGGCAAATGTTGCCATCTCCTCGGAAGCTGGCAGGAGTTTTGCTACCATAGCATGGCTCTGTTTTCTGTTTGGGTTGGATTCAGTTATTTTTTCCTGTAATGGATGTGAAGAGACCACTGAGATCGGGTTTCTCTGATGAAACAGAAGGTGCAGGGGGATGATCTTGGGAGAGAAGAAGCTGGAAAACATGTTCTCTGCTTCTCTGATCAGCACAAGGTTGTGTTGCACCTGATAGAGCCTCATTTGTTCGCTCCTGCAGGCGATCCCACCGCCACCAAAAGAGCCCAATGACGTTCATCTGCTCCTTGCTTCTTTGCATCACTCTCAGCTCTGCCTTTCCCCACTTGTGTATCTCCTTCCGTAGGATTTATAACTTCATCCCTCTCCAGGTGATGTCTCTCCAATGAGGGAATGTAACTCTCTGTCTTTTCTCACCAGATAATCCTCTGCCCCTGAGCACTGTGATCAGAGCAGCAATACCAGCCCTCCCAGTCTACAGGGGAGGTTTTCACCTTCTCTAACTACATCCTGAATGTTCCCAGTTTTTCAGCATGCTCTGCATTTTGGCCTGATTAGGCTATTTGTTCTGTTGTATTGCAGAGACAAGGAGTGGTGCTTAGGCACAAGAGAGTATGTTCTCTCTGTATCCTGTAAAATAAGAGAAAATTTGCTCAGCTGGAAATGAAACAACCTGGAGTTCAAAACTGACTTCCACTGACAGCTGTTTTGCATTTTCATACACTTACCAGCCATCAGCACTGGCCAAGGTCTCTACCCCTAGGTAAATGCCCCTAAAGCACTTAGCTATTTGTATGCTGGAGACACTGATGAGTCACAAAGAAGCTGTAGGAACACATGGAGATTGGGAAAACCATCCAGATCCCTGCAATTCGGCCTGCCTTAACCGTGTCTGGGACAAATATACACCTCGTGAGTCCCCTTTCTCTGACTGCCCTATGGTATTTGGTTCCCCGAGGTGAGATAAAACCCACGAGTCCTCCTAGTCAACAGTTTGGTAACCCTCTGACACAGCTTTAGATGTAACAGGTGGGCCACAGGATGAATAATAGCCCTTCCCACGATTTATATCCTGTCGGGAGGGAGGGATTTTTGCCAGATATCTATCTACCTATAGATGCGTATGGCATAACTGCTGGGACACAGCTGCACTCACGTGTCTGTCTTTAATCTGTTTCCTTTTAAGTCATTGTGTCTACATTGCCTTGAGCTGTTTTTCTTCCCTCCTGATATGTGCACAGTGGCATCGGAGGTAGCTATCTTCAGTGCATTACTCCACTCCTGGACTGCACACCCTCCGGGGCTTTCCACCACCCTCCGGAGATGGTTGGAGGACCATGGAGGTCAGGGACCTGGGTTCCCACTAACACACTCCCTGACCCCTCTGTCTTTCAAGGATCAGCGTGATTTCCAAGCAGCACCCAGCCATCATACACTGATCCCAGCATTCACTATTAGGCAGGGACTTGCTGTGCGCTTATTTGCGGCAGTGTGGTGGAAGGCAGATGCCACATGGCTGAGCCAAACTGGATAGAGGAGATTAAGTGGTCACTTGTGGGTCAGCTTTTCCTGCAGAGGGCAGCTTGGTGCCATGGTGCACATCTGGGCTGTTCAGCAGATGCAGCAGTTTCAGGCTGCTGCAAGGCACTTTCCTGGAGGTCTTTGCTGAGCTCACTGCAGGGCTGGAAACACAACACACCAACCAGGAGCTCCCTCAGCCAGGGCTGTTCCTGTGCAGAAAGCGGCCCTTTGGAAGGTGACTACTCTCCACTGTTACTGGTACGTTTGTACTCATAGATTCAGCACTTTGGCTGGTTGTCCCAGTAGCATGTGGGTGGCATGTCCAGTGCAGCGTGGTGATTTGCAGTGTATCACGACTGGGCTGAATCACAGTGGCCCACGGATCAGGCCTATGTGTCTTTTGTTTTTTCAATCCCCATACTAGTGCTCTGTGTCCACCCACTGAAAAAGTTCTTTCCATCTGGGTGGTCAGCTATGAGGTTCACCAGGTCATGAAAGCAGGCTGACCTAGAAAAATCCAAGACATGATGATGGTTAAGAACTTAGCCTTGTTTAGGCTTGAGCACTTTCTGTCATGGGGATGTCAGGGCTGTGGCTGTGAAACAGTAGTGAGTCCTTGCTGGACAATACAAGTGGAAAAGAAAACTTCTCAGTCAGGGCAGTATCCTAGGTGAGAAGATCTTTAAGCAAACACCACACTGTGATATGGAGGAAAACCACATGGCCTGCCCCCATGAGTACTTGAAGAGAGGCACCTCTGCTTTCTGCGGAGCCAGGGTTTGCCTTTCTGCTAGAGAAGAAAAGGTAGGCTGAAGGATGTGGGGAACTGAGCTGCAAACACAGTCGTCTCAGATGAGAGTTACCCTAGAGATCAGTATTAGCAAACCCCAGGTTTTAGAGTCAAGGTGGCAGCTCAGTCACTGGATAACAAACGGGTCCCAATCCGGGTGGAGGGTTTCTTACTAGCTCTAAGAGGACACATTTAGAGTAGTTCCCCCACGGTGACAGCTTGACTAGTGGAGGTTCCTCTTCCAGTTCAAGCAGACAAAGGACGGTTAGCAGCAACCCAAGGATCTCAGCTTCTCCTCCGAGCTTTGTAAACAAGCCGTGATCCTGGGCACATCACCGAGGCAGGATGCAGCTCCAGATTGCAGACACCTCAATGTGAGTGTTGCAACGTAGGTGTCTGCATGTGGACTAGGTGTCTAGGCAGTGAAAAATCAAGAGCTTGACTCATGCCCACACAATGATTTCTTAGCGGAAAACATCTCGAGGTAGGTAATCATGCCCCTAGTCAATACAGTCAGTGGAGCTGGAGAGCTAGACACCTACATTTGCTCAGCTGACTCACTCCTGGGGCTCCACTGTCAGCATTGACTAGACCATCGATTATATGGGAACACACATACCCAGTGCACATATAGCTGCTACATCTACATATAGTCCGTCTGGATATGGATTCACCTGTAGTGGTATGTAGGGCCCTTTCATCCCACCATAAAGCAGGACTAGAAATCTTCACTTCCTCCTAGGAAAGCTGTAAGGGATCCTTGCTCAACTGTAAAACACCTAAAACACTTCAAAGCTAGGTGCTCTGCAAATGCTGAGTATTCACATTATTATAAGTAACCAGCAATTTGGAAATGCACGCACAACATTGAAGAGTAGTAAACAGATGGGAGAAGTTGCCAAGTAAGGCCACGCTGAAGCGTGAGCAAAAATAAGTGTTAGAGACAGTCTGACATTTTTATAGCGAGACAGACGCAGCCAGGATTTGAAGCATATAGCAATGAAATGGGGTCAAGGAGGTGAGCTGCCTTTTCTTGGCCAAGTTATCCTGTCGGGCAATCCCTTCTGTGCTCAGACAGCAAGCGTTCCTTGTTGCTGGCCTGGCTGGGAGTTTTCAAGATAATCACAGCGCAACGCAGCTCCAGTGGACAAGGCAGGAAAAGCGATATTGTTTATGATGAGCTGCTGTGTGGGAGAAAAGAGATTTTAAACACAGCCTTGAAGTCACAGGGTTACACCAGCACTGGGCTGAGTTGAACTGACAGCTACTAATTACTGAGAGAAAAATGACTCACTAAAACCCAATAATTGTCTTACATCTAATTAAAATGGATGATTTACAGTCAAATAGAAAACTATAGTCTTGGCACGGGGGACATGCAGAATGTGACGGACAGCCTGCAACCTCACCTATCTTTTACAGAAATAGAGTTCAAAAGTTGTGTGAGACATACTGTATTTTAATTAACCAAAGCCCAGAGAAGCTGTTCTGCAAACCTAGGCAGAAACTGCATGAGGACACTGTTCTCCTGGCAAAATACTGAAAGTCCAGTCTGATGATGCTAACACAAAACTCCTCTGGCTTCCGAGGAGTCATTATTTTACCTTTTCCAGTATCCAGCTGGAATTGCTGCTGGAAACTCTCCCATGGGGAGGGGAGAGCATCGGCAGAGAGGGTGTCCACAGAGAAATAGTGGGAGGGAGCAATTCTTGGGGACTGACGTAGTAAATGTGTGACAGGCACTTCTGAAAATTCATGTGTCTGTCAGAGACATTAAAACTATTTCCTGTTGGTGTGATAAGAATGTATGAAATATTTGTCGGGGTTTACACGAGCATGGATTATAAGGAAAGCTCTTGTATTTTAAGGGGTTACATACGTTATTGCAGTATATGCTACCTAAATAGCACTGAGAACAGTTCTCGGGTGTGTATGTGCTACAAGGGAACAGTAAGCAAAAGGCAAATGGGTTTTGGTGGTCTTAGGTGTAATTTGGATGAACAGGCATGGTTTTTCTCTTTTTGGCATCCAGAATGATCTTTTCACCTCCATGAAGTGACCTGAAGTCTGTCTGAAATCTGAGCTGGTGTTGAGGCTCTCCTTGTTTGGGTATCAATGGCTCCACCACGCTTCTGGGGCATTGGAGCTCAGGGGATCTGTCTCTGGTTCCAGCTCACTTTTTAACCTTGAGCAGGTCGTTTCCAATCTCTGTTTTGGGAGGGACAGCTCAGCAGACCTTGGCTCTGAATTTCAAGCTGCTGGGCCTACTCAGCAGACAGAGATGTCTGCTGGGGAACAAGGCACTCAGCATCTCTAGAAACAGCACTGTCAGTTCAATGTAATTTTTATTTTTTAAGAAAAAGTTGGCTTAGTTTGCCTTTGTGTTACTGTTACCTTCCTGTGCGTATGTTGATAATTCCGTGTTATTGGGTCTTTTCTGTTTGTAAAGCACTTTAAGTACAGTTCAACACCAGTGTGGGACACGCTCTTCCCTAAGATGGTGGTGGCCTCCTCTTTGCCGCCCCTTCTCTTTTTCTCTCTCTCTTGCAATTGCTTGAAAGTTCCCTTGAGCCCTTGCTTAGCTGGTTCACCCTGGACTCAAAATAGCAACAGCCTTAATCCAGGGGACTTCTCTCATCCTGGGGTCGGAGTGGGAGGCATGAGTGATTGCTCTGAGCAGCAAACCCATTTATGCAAAGTGTTTCACTCTGAGCAGCATCGTTGAGGAAGGATGACATTAGAAGGATATCACTGGCAAAATGACTAAGAGATTTATCTTATTCATAGGCTTGGCTCATACTTAAGGAATTTACATTATTGGGATTTTTCAAAATCTGAGCTGGCTGAATCTATCCTTCTTCTAGCAGTGTCACAGATATCGAAGGCTTGTTGTTTCCTTTCTAGTTCGTACCTTCCAGCACCAACACATCGCTCCCATTGCTTTCTCTGTTGCTTTTCCACACTTGTTTTGAAATGCCAGG
Organism: Ciconia boyciana; assembly: GCF_034638445.1. NCBI lineage: Eukaryota > Metazoa > Chordata > Aves > Ciconiiformes > Ciconiidae > Ciconia > Ciconia boyciana. Next base: position 17,337,203 of record NC_132943.1, on the reverse strand, counting down.
AGTACCACAGCCTCCCCCAAGTTCCTAAGAGATTATAATAAGGTGTTTCAGTGTCAAGACATTTTCCCAGGTATTCAGCCTGTTTTTTTCTTTTGCTTAACTAATTTCTTCCTGATTTGTCTAGTTAATACTTTTGGGAAGGATTAAGAGGGATGCATCTCCCTCTGACACTGACATGTCCAGATATTTATAATAAAGAAGAGTTAGATCTCCTTGAAACTTCTAGGTCAGAGATCCCCTTTAGAGAGGGAGCTGGGCCAGATCGGAGGATGGAGATAGATATTTCTGTGCATCTGTCCTGAGAGAAAACCCTCGGGAGGACAGACCTCAGGGAGCCCTTACCCCAGCTGAGGTGAGGGATGCCAGCACGAGGCCCCCAGCTCGCAAGACTGAGGGAAGTCCTGGAGTGCTCTGCTAGGTCTGTATATGCAGCCAGACTACTTGGGAAATTATATCAGCAAAAACCCACACTCCTCTGCTAATGAAGACTGACGCCTTGCTGGGGGCTTCAGAGAGGTGACAGGGCTGCATGAGGAGTGGGGATGGCTGGGCTGGGCTGGCACAAACGAGTTGCTCTGGGGAAAGGCTGCGTGGAACAAGACATGCAATGCTGGAAGGCAAAATGTCCACGGTGAGCAAAGTCAGGCTAAAGTCAGTTCAGAAACTGTGTCCTCCCAGGACGGTGTCTCGCTGCTCAGCAATTGAGCTGGAGCAGCAGGGACATTACCAAGGGCAAAAAAAAAGGTGTCACTGAAGTTGAAGGAAAGGAGGTGGGTGTCACTGAAAGAAGGCAAAGTCTAATCTACAGACCTTTCCTCAGCACAGGGATGACTTTCCGGTCTCTTGGTGGTGTGTGTTCATGAGCAAGCTGAGCCAATCTAAGCCCATGCAGCTATAATAAGCAGCAACCTCAGCTCTGCATTTCCACCCTTTCCGAGCTCTAGCACTAGTGACCATGCAGCCAGGGGCTTGATCCAACAAGAATCAACTTTTTAAAAATTTTGATTAGCTTTCAGTTGGATCAATTCCCTGATTGGACCACTTAGTCACCAGCACAGCACTGGTGAAGGGGCAGGGCAGCACACCTGGGAGGGCAATGGGAATGGGAAGACGGCAGCACAGACTTAGGCGTGAACTGTGCATGGAATTGCATCCTGATACCAAGACTTTAGCAACTCCGTTCTAGCAACAATGAAGTATAAGGCATTTGAAGATACGCCACAGCAATTTCGAGGGGATTATTCTAAATTCAGCCCAGTGAGATAAGGCATACTTTGGGCTCAGCTCTTCAAGGAAACAAGCTCTCTACATGGCCTGACACCTGAATATCTGTCCCAGGAGGGAGTCCCTTTTACCTCTGTAAAAGGAAAAAAAAAAACAGTGGCACTTTTAGGCATGGAGCCATGCCATTTTTGTTCTCATATACTTTTCAGTTTTTCCCAAGTGACACTGAAGTTGTTGTCAGATCAGGGATGCAATGTCTTCTGGCCAACCTGGGAAGAAGAGCTATACTATGGCTGTGTATGAGGTGTTTGCAGCCTTTGATTTCAGAGATTTGTGTCTTGGTGCCCAAAGACCCCCCCAGTACAAAAGAGATTGACAGCCTGGGGCCAGTCCATGGTGGGGCTGCTAAAATGGTCAAGGAGCAGGAGCCCATGATGAGTGACGAGAGGCGGAGGGAGTTGGACTTGTTCAGCCTGGCAATGAGAAGATGAAAGGGGAAATCTGCTGCCTTCTGCTACCTAAAGTTAGATTATAGAGACTGCAAAGCCAGAGGGGCACAGCGAAGGGCAAGAGGCAGTGGCACAAGTTGCTGCAAGGGAAATGCTTGTTGGATATACGTAAACAAACTTTCACAGTGAGAGCGGTGCAGCCCTGAGACAAGGGCCCAGAGATATGGTAAGGTGTCAGTCCTCAGAGATCTTCAAGGTTCAGCTAAATGAAGCCCTGAGCAACCTTGAAGCTAGCCCTGGTGTGAGCAGGAGGTTGGACTGAAGAAATCCAGAGACCTTTCCCAACCTAAATCCTGCAACCCTATGAAAACCACAGGGTGAGGGGACTGAGAAGTGTTTGCAATGTCACTGCTCATAGGATTTAGACTTCTTGTTCTGGAGAAGGGTAGTGGTGGGGAGATTTTTACACACACAGAGATGTGCGCCCACCCACGTTCCTGCCTTCAGATGCGAATGCGCCTGCAGCCATCTCAGTGGTGTCCCGACTTCTGTCTTACTGACCTTTAAATGCTTGAGCTGGCCCAGCATGAGAGCCTGCCCTAATGAGCACAGCAAAGCCGTGGCCTCTCGAACTGGTGGCAGCAGTCAGTACATCACTGGTGCCTAGGAGGTGCCTGTGCCTGGCTTCCCACTCATGTCAGTGGGGTTGCTGCTGCCAGCCTTCACCTGCTTCACTTTTAAGATTAAATTAATGTAGAAACAGTGAAAATTGGAGCTGGGAAGGACTGGACAGACTTGCTGTATGCCCACCACCTGCCTTATCTGTACCTCTAACATGGCCCCTGCCCTATCCCCTGCATAACCCCCAACCTCCCGTATCATCCTGCTTCTCTCCACCCCATGGCTCCCAGCTGACTCCATGCTACTCACTTTTCTCCTTGTTTCCAAGCATGGCTCTCCTGCCTTTTCCCTCCTCTCTCCCTCAGACCTGGTGCTCAGACCTGGATTGAAGGTCCCTTCTGTCCTCCTCGGGGATGGCAGCAGAGTGGGACTGGTGATGGAGCCACACTCCGAGGTCCGCTTAGCTCCCATGGTGAGAACACCTTCTGCTGAGCATGAGGCTGGGTTTGGTGCCTCTCTCTCCCAATCCTCTCCCTCCCAGCAGAGATGGAAGTAATTTCCTCCAAGCCTGTCTTGCTTATAGGACTCTGGAGCACATGGACAAACTCTGTGCCCATGCCCATCCCAGCACTGCTGCTGCCCTTTCTCTGTCAGGGAGCAAGGAGGGAAAAGCAGCCAGGAATGAGAAAGCACTTCTTTCACCAACCTGGTTTACTGCAGGTTATCCCAGGTCCCTCCAGTGTAACATCAGACCCCTGCTCCCCAGTTGATAAAGCCCTTTACCCTCATTATTATCCCCCAGTCCTTGCTGGGCCATCCCAGTCCTCCATCCCCAGTGAGTCACACTTGGAAGCACCCCTCTTACACCCCCGTTTCCCAGAGCCCTTCCAAGCTCAGTACTGACAACTCATCACACTTGTGACTGTCCTCACACAGGGCTCTTTCCCTCTGGCACATCCCCATCACCTGCACATCACCCTCTCCTGCATCACCCTCTCCCAGCAGCTCTCCCAGGCCAGCCTCCAGAAATGGTCCTCCCAGGTCCCCCCCTTCATCTTCACCTTCCTCCCTGGCAGGAGCGTGGGAGGAGAAGGCAGGCAAAACCTCTCCCTGTAGAGTGGGCGTGCTTAATTTGGTGTTTGTTTTCAGTGCCGTCTGCTCAGTCGCTGCTTAATGGTGTTCATTTGTGACGTTCAAAGAAAGAAAGAAAAGAGATTATCCCTGCCTCACTGCAGCACCTTCTTTCAAGGGAGAATACCTTCCCTGTTTGCCTGTGCATGCTGGTTTCTGTCTGTGAGGTTCAGCTACCAAAAGGCTTGAGTGTGGTCACCTGAAACATGCTTTGAAATGCTGCTTATTTTCTCCTTCAAGGCAGCAGGTGAAAGGTTTTAAATCTGGTCCTGTTCTGCCAAGGGAGAAAGCAATGCCAAAATGCAGCCTGCCCCAGCAGAGGAGCTGGGCAAAGAGGATGGCTCTGGAAAGGCAGCATGGGCTCACCTGGCCAGGTCTGGCCATCATGGGCAACCCCCATATCTCCTGAGCGTACCCAGCACCAGCGGACAGAGAGTTTCTTCCCTCCCTGCTCTTGCTGGGGACAGACCCTGAGCATCACTGCACTGGGGATGGCCAGGAAATCTCGACCGATTCCTAGCCTGCCTGCAAGTCTAGGCTACTTGAGATCCATTTGGTTTTGTGTCCACAAAGTCTTTTATTTAACCAAAGTCAGGCCTTCAGCCTCCACAATAAGCTCTAAAGTGTGGAATAGTTGATTCATGTTCCTTTAAATTGCTATTAATTTCCTCTTCTAAAATTTCCCTCCCATTCTCCTACATTATCTACATTGGATCAGGTGCCACAACCAGCCTGTCTGTGCCTGGATAGGGGCAGCTTTCCCAGCCTCCACGTGGGGTTTGGTACCAGACAGCAGGTTTGCAGCAGAACCTTTTTCCTGATTTTGGCATGGGCTTCAACTCTCGCTCAAGCCACTGTGAAAGGAGAGGCATTAGGGAACGGCTATGAGGTCTCCGGAGAGCCAGACCCAAGCAGAAGTGTGAAATGTCACTGTGCCAGCGGGTGAGAAGGAAGAAAGTGTGTTTAATGCTTTTGAGAAGCACTGTCAGGCCACAGACTTCATTTCTCAGCCATCCACCTCGCCACCCTATTTGCAAACCGCAAATAGTAACACCTCCCTCCATCCTTCCATCCCTCCCTCCCTCCTGGGAGCTGGGAGGCAAAATTAACTATTGCAAAGCCCGCTGGGTGCATGAAACAAAGAGTCCAAAGGGTCTATGAAAAAGCCTTTCCATGATGTAAATTCTCACTTGTGATGTATTTTAGGCTTTTCATAAAATTAAAAATAAAGTGAGACAAGCCTCCTCCCAGCGCTCAGAGCTGGGTATGCGTGCAAGCGGATTTTGGCTCAGAGCAGGCGCTGCTCTCCGCAGCACGAGCGACTTGAAGGAGGGAGCCCAGCCTCGCATTGTGCTTTTAGCACAAAAGGATGGATTTTGAGGCTCACTGCAAAGGAGTAGCGCTGCCTTTCCCTGCCACCGTGGTCCCACCTTCGCTACGGCAGAGCGCGCTGCCAGGAGCAATTAGGCAGAACGAGTTTTGTTCTCTCCGAGAGCAAGAGCTCTCTTGGGCGAGGTCACTTCTCACTGCTCAAATGTGGCTTAGCTCAGGAATTTGCTGTGGTTTTTGAAGGGGTGCTGCCAGGCAGGGTAGGACCAACAGGTTTCGTTAGAAAGAGGATGAATGTGAAGCTAGGGAGGGGCATACAGGCTGGTTAAAGGAAGGAAGGACAGTGCCGAGACGAAACCTCTCGCCTGGCACTTGGAAGCCCATGGTGTAAATCCCTGCTCCGCCAGAGACCTCCCGTGTGTCGTCCAGCGAGTCTCTGCCCACACACCAGCTCCCGCCTGGGTGCTGGGGACACTGTGCTGTCCCTTCTCCCTGGGGAGGCTGTCAAGGTAAAGGCATCGACAATTACACAGCCCTCAGACAGTACGAAAAAAGGAGACACACGCGCACATGCCCGAGATAGCCACTATTAACCTTGCCTCATTTAATACATTTTTACAGCTGCAGCAGATGTCTCTGTGTCTCCCTGGAGGGACGTTAGGTACTTACAGCCCTTTCAGCTCAGACAGAGCTGCCTAGAGGAGCTGATGGTTTTGGCCCTGGGTCTGTGAGGCTCTCTCCTCATGGGCAGGCTGATAAAAGTCTGTCGAATTGTCCCTGCCCTGAAAGGGACTTGTCTACCAAAGCACGGCTGGGTTTCAGCAGCCGGGTCAGTGCCAGCAGCCACTCACCCAGATCTAATTGCAAGCTCGGGATGTAAATAAGACAGAGGATAAATAAGAAAGGATGTGCTGGGAAGCCCCATAAGAGGAAATAAAGGTATTATTATTGATTAATAAATATAATAACAATAGTAGTTATCGACTTGATCTTGCAGCGTTGGGCGCACCAGCCATGTTGTGCTAACGCAGGGGAAGTGAGAGGTGCAGCAACCCCTGCACGCCAGTCACGCAGCTCGTTTGCTCTCGCCGAGCTGAACTGGAGAGACCACATTTGTAAAATGCAGCCTGAATATCATAAGCTAAAGTGACCCGTAGGATTTTCCTGCTATAGTCACCTGGGGAGCTCGTTGGCAGCAGTAGTCCAGAAGTATTTTTCTGTGGCATCAGCCTGGAGGATGGTGGCATTGCTGGGAAATGTGCTGAATTTGGGGAGCTTTGGAGCTGGCTGAAAGAGTCTTGAAGAAGCTGAAGAGGAATTGGGTTTTGGTGTCAGGGCAGTGCTGGCTCCCAGTCCTGGGCTCTGCAGCAAACTGGTCTCCCCCTTTAAGCCCCCCCAAGGGAGTGCTGGGTGCAGAGAAACCCATCACCCACCCTTCTGGTGAGCTCTGCACATATTCATGGGGTGTAAGAAAACACCTGTGATTTTCACTTCTGGTGTAGCCATCTCCACAGTGGCCCAAAGTGATTTTTTTTTCCCTCAAATATTATTTTCCCTGTTCCTTCCCAGCTGCCTGCTGCTTGCCGGGCCCTGGCCAGGGCTGTCCCTCTGCAGCGCATGGGTGATGTCTGAGCATCGTGTCTCCAGGCACCCTGGGTGGTGGGTTAGCCTGGCTTTGAGTGGGGACTCCAAGCAGCCAGGGATGGGACACGTTGACAGGCAGCTCTGCCACCCCCTTGCCCTGTTCTCCATCCTATGCACGGCCCCAGCACAGGTTGCCCAGCCCCGGTCCTGCCTCTCTGCTCTGTCTCCCTGTGTCCTCACTGGCTTGGCTTACAAAATGCCGGTAGCTATATGGAGATCCCCTTGCCAGAGTAAAGGGGCATTTCCCAGCTTCTGGAGCTGCTTAATAGGGCGAGTTTGGTTGCCGGAGAGCCAGTGTCCCTGGCACATCCCATCTCCCTGCAGTCTGCAGCTGCTCCCTTCACCCTACTTGTGCCTCATTTTCCCCTGTATATGAAATACAAATGAGAGTAGCTAGCTCTGATAGGAACTAGGATGCTTAGCGTATTAAAGATCTCACGGCACCTGGATAGCCTTGGATGAAAGCACATGGAAAATGGCTCCACATTTTTATTAAATGCATTTTCTACCAGTCATTCTGTGCTGCCTCCCCAAAGCCGCCAAGTCCCTTGCAGATGAGGCGAAAACCTCGTACCGAGCAGCCGAGCCAGCCACGGGGACCTGCTGGCAGCAGAGCCATCCCTGAGCTCACCATAGCTCCCCGAGCTCAGGGCTGGCACAGCTGTCCCTGGAAATGCTGTGTGGTGGGACATATCCCTCCCACTCTGGCTCAGCGTGCACAGCTGGACCCCCAGCCTTAGTGCCAAGGTGAGGGACGCTCTCTGCAGAGCTAAACACTAAACATACTTGCTGTCTTCTGCTTTGTGGCCCCCCGCCACCTCTCCACCTGGCCCCTTTGCAAGGCAGGTAGCTTTTAGTCAGGGAAAGGACTGCTGGGATGCTGCAGCAGCTGCTGGCTCAGAAAACAAGTTACAAATGGCCCGAGTGAGCAAATGCAGAGCTCAGGTAACCATCACCCACAGGGTCTGCGGGGTGGACGCAGCCTCGACCTGGGTAAGAGGCTTATGTGTGTTACGGCGAGTGCGTGTCACACTGCACAGGAGCAGCTCGCATTTGCTGTGTCCTTTCACCCCCTAAATCTGATTTAGGGTGCCCTTGTCTATGAGGAAACTCACTTATTTCCCATTCCTTCAGCCGTTTTCAAATCACCCTGCCAGCCACCCTGCTAGTATGCGGGCTGTACGTGTGTGTAGAGGGGTGTTAAGCCCTTTAGAGCATGAAATGTGATAGCTCTCCCTGCATGCGGTGAACTGGGGCTGCAAAGGGAGATGGAATTAATTGCACCAGCAGTAGAACTTGATTGACAGCCAGCATCGTGGCAGTGAGGAGGTGAGTCTGGAAAGGAGTGAGCTTTATCAAAACGCTGGGAATCGGTCTAAGCAGGAGGGTTTTTCTTCAGCTGGTAGCTGGGCAGAAAACACATCTGTTGGCATTAGTGCCTGAGGGCACCCACTGGGTTTAGAGGTGCAGCAGCCACTTGAGTGCCGGCCTCGGCTCCCCGAGGGTGCGGAGAAGGGCTCGGAGGAGAGCAGCCTGGATGTGCTGCATGAGAAACCTGGTTTGATGTGTGGGTAGGAAAGGGGCCACAGACTAACCCTTGGGGATGTGGGCTGTAAGTGAGGGCTTGGGACTGATCTGAAATACCAGATTTAAAAGTGAATTTGGGAGGTAGCAATTTTCAGAGGTAGCTGCCCCTGGCAACTGGGTCAGAGGATAAGGGACATTTAGCTGCTCATCCTGCTTGAGATTCAGCCTGGCATTTCTAGTCCCAGAGCATGGAGCTACCGTGAACCTGCTGTGCCAGGGCAGGGTAAAGCACAGTGCCAGTCAAAGTTGTTTTTCCTGTGCCATAGGCAACACTGATGGCTAATCTCCAACCCCTAGCTCACTGTGGAAGACTTTATTAAACATCTCCATAACCCCAAAACCACTTTGTACAATATGCTGATTCAGTGTCCCCACTAGGGCCAGATCCTCACTGACTCCAACTTGGTGTCTTTCCCTCCTCGGTGCCATGGAGAGGTTTTGTTGCATGCATCGGAGATGTGACCACCCAGGCTGATCAGTCCCAGTCCATAATGACAAATTACCCCATGGCTCTGCCTTTTGTTACAGGGCTATCACCACCGTGTCCATGACATACAGATGAATCATTCTGCCCAGCGGTAGCACACAGCCTCCTCCAGAATAGCCGCTGGTTACTCATGCACAGCAGCAATACGTGCTGGCTTACTGCTCCAGGAGTGTCATCTCTAGCTGCTGCTTCAACATGCAAGAGGGGGTGATTTAGACCTGCCCCATGCCGTAGCTGAGTGGGGCTGAGCCCCTAGATGGGCAAAAAGAGGGGCAGCAAATTGTCTCTGTCCCTCTATGGAGAGCAGAGTTGCTCAGAGTCTCTACCCAGCATAAGGAAGAACCAGGATTTCCACCTTTGCATGAAGTCATTTGAGCTGATCTCGGTGGGAGGCAGGACTGGGCAGCCAGGCCCCTGAGCCCGGTATTCGGCTCATAGCTGATTCACTGCCTGACACTGGAAAATGAACTAGGGCTTGTCTGCACCAGAGAATTTCCCCCCGCACTAATCTGGTCTGGCAGGGGAGGCAGAGTGAGGTGCCAAAATGCTTTTTTTTCCTTTTCCTTTTCATCCTCTTTTTAAATAGCAGTTCAGCTGATGGGCAAAACACGGTCTAGAGTAGCATTTCAGGCAGCAGAAAATTAGTTCAGCTTTTACCCTCATTAGCTGATTGCCAGTAATTAACATTTTGTCATTAACTACAGATGTTTATGGCCTGGAAGAGAAGTTTCCAGGTCTCCACATTAGCTCTCAGAAATGCACTGATTATCTCCATTTAATTGGCTGCCTGTGCCTCAGTTTCCTTATCTGCTAAGGGGAAAAAAAGGTTATAATGACTCACCCGCATCCTCTACTTCACATCCCAGCCTATAAGGGCTGTCAAAGGAGAACATGCTGCCTTTAGATATTGGTCTGTTTAGGAAGTTCAGCTTCAGGAAATGTAGTTTTTCACTCTCTCTAGCTTGCCAGCCCTTCCCTTTAATGAGCCTCATTGTCCAATAGACCATAATCTCCTTGGCATTAAGTGGACTCTTCATTGTGTCCTGGGGCTTTATCCAAACTATTGTCTTCAAATGAGCGTGGATGCCCCCAAGTGCATTCATGCCTGTTTTTTGACGGCACCTGGTTCTTTTGCAGCTGGTTACGCTAAGGTGTCTTAAAGAACCATAGCTGGGGCCCAGGTGGACCATCCCACCCTAAAGGTCCTGCTCCTGGTCTGAAAAAGCAGGCATAGCCCAGCACTTGGGTCCCAAACCCAGCAGCAACTGGGGATGGCTAGCACTCATTCATGTCATCCTCATGCCTTCTCCCTCTTTGACAAGCTTCTGTATCTCCCTGGGTTTCAGAAAAAATCATTCCATACTCTTGTTTTCTCATTAAAATAAATGCATTTATGTAACAACCTCTTCTGGAGGAGTAACCCCACAGTAGCAAATTCGTATGTGCAGCCTGGCATTTCAGAACAACGGTGTAATGGGAAATACAGCCAGCTGGAGTTTCACTGCGGAAGCTAAAAGAGAGCTCCCTGTCCCCACTCCTCCTGCCTGGGACACTGAGCATGGCCCCAGCAACGTGACGTGGTTGTGGCTCTCCTCCCCTCCTGTTCCCACCACAGCTGCGATGGCCCTGGAAAACATGGAAGGCAGCAGCAGCCGGTACAAAAAAGTGTTTCCAGGAGGCTTCTGTAAGTGTCACTGAACGAACAGGGAGCCTGGGTAGGTAGGACGAACTGGAAAATCATGCACAATACCCTGCCAGTTTCCCTTTGAAAGTCATTCCTGTTTACCTCCCCAGCACACCCCTCTCCTCCCGTTCCTCCCACTGCTGCTGGGAGCCTCAGCGCTCTCTGCTTACCAGCCATTCCTCCTCCTTTTCCTACGTAGCAGTCTCCACCTTTTGATGCTCTTTCTCGGAGCGGAAGGGCGCAAAGCAGAGATTGACAAAGGAGTTCAAAGGCCCTGGGGATCAAGCAGTGCCGCTTTCTCGCTGCTGCAGTGACTCTGAGTCTCTTTCTGGTGGCTCCACGTACAGGGGTGTACACCAGTGCCTCTCCCAGGTATAGCTGCGGTCTCTGCAGGCTGAGGAAAAGGCTCTGGCTGTATCTGGAGATAGTGTCAGTCTTCAATAGGAGGGAATATAGGTTTTCAGCAGAGCTAAAGGCAGCTGGGTGCTTTCTGGTTCACACAGCAGGCCTGGAGCTCAGCTGCTGTCTGCACGGGCAGAGCAAGTTTGCGTGTGCCAGCAAAATGCACATCGATGCAGCCTCGCACACCAACCCCTCCCACACAGTGGCTTTGACTGCCGATGCAGTCCCCCCCGTGTTTATATCCCAGCAGTGCCCGAGCCATGCTGCTAATAGGTGTCAGCATCAGGACAAGCAGATTTGATGGTCCCCAGGGAAAGCTCGTCTGAAGGATAGGGACATGAGGGCATTGCAGTATCCAGGCTGGGGCTGCTCAAGCACAGGATGGGAGTATTGGTGTTGGAGTCCAGGGACAGGATAAAGCTGTTGTGCATTATTTGTCAGCATTATTTGTCGTGCTGAGGGCAGGAGGCAGAAGAAATGGGGTTCATGCAGTGATGCCCAGCGCTTGCCTTTTCTTGCCCTCGCACCTGCTTAGTTTCCTCTCCGTCCTCCGAGGACGTCACCTGCTGAGCCTTTGGCCCTGCTTTTCTGTGTGGCATGCCCCGGATTTGCACAGATTAAATCCTAGCGTGGCTGAAAACCCCTTGGGCAGCATTGGGAAAGCATGACAGCACAGAGAGTGGCATGCCAGGAGCAGCCAAGACAAGGGAATTACTGGGCATCTGGATGAATCCAAGGAGGAGTCCAAGGATCAGCCCCAAGCGGGGCCAGCGTGTGGCCAGAAGCCATGTCACAGCCACAGGTAACGCCAGGTCATTATGAAGGAACAGGACCCCAGTGGCTGTCCAAGCTGTGCAGAGCATGTTTGCACGCAGTGGGAGCTGCGTGTCTCGGAGCACTGAGTGCTCTCGGCATCCCGGTCAGGCTGGGGGCATGGTACAGTCACACCTGATCTAGTGTCAGAGCAGTGGCCCCGTTGGGATGACTTGTAAGTCCCAGTGGCTGTATTAGCTCTTGCTGGACCCCTTGTTCAGCTCTCCAGCTCTGCCCTGCGAGCGCTGTCCTGCTGGAGTGGCTTTGCACAAGGCAGGAATCCCCAGTCCCTGGATTTCCCTCTGGTGTTGGCAGACAGGCTTTCCTCATGTGGTAAAACCTCCAAACACCTACGGGATCGCTGCAGAGGAAAAACTCCCAGTCTCTCTTTTGGTGAATTCTCTGCCTTCTCTACTCCTCAGCACACCACCCAGTCACCTAGGGTGAAATATCTGCTTTGCAGGTGGAGGGGGAACTCCAGAGGAACCTGGAAAATGTACTCTTCCTGCGAGTTAAATGTCTTCAAGATGGGAGGATCCTCCAGCAACAGCCTCAGCAAACATTGTCTCCAGTGCTCGCACTCTGGTCCTAGCTCCGTGGTTTCCAGGAGCAAAAGGCCCTGGGTCTTCATTGGAGGTCTTGAAGAAAAGGGTGGATCAAGGCTGATCAAGACTGCTTTCCTCTGTGCCTTGCAGTCAAATTCTCTGGTGCTTAATCATGTGAACTGAAGCAATTTCCAGGATACCAGAGCATTTCTGACATTTCTCTTTGTGTTCTCTCCATCTTGTGTGCATACTCCACTCCAGAGTCTAATAAGGAATATAACTTAGTCCATTTTTTTTTCTACATTGGTGGTTTTTAATAAGGTTTCTCTCTTCTATACATTCCCCTATTTTCAAGAAACATAAGCAAATTTATTATTTTGGAGCCCTCCAATCCTTGCCAAATTTGTCTGAACGTGGCCAATGACTTAAAAATGAGTTATTGGGTAGTATACACAGACCCACATGTTGCCAGGAACATGGTCTCATAAGTCCCATTCCCATTACAAATGATGCTAAAAAGGGGAAGAGCAAAACCTGGTGGGACTCTGTGATATGTGATGAGATGAGGAAAGTCATGATGGGGGGAGATGCAACACTATAGAGATGGCAGTGATGAGAGAGCAGAGGTGAGGTAGCCCTGACTGCGCACAACAGATGGAAGAATGAAATTCAGCAGTGTATGAAGCTGCTGAAATGATGGGATGTATCTGATATATACACGCTGGCCAAAGCGTGTGCTGGGATAATCCAAAAGACTGTGGTTCTGGCCAAAGGTTGATACTTCAGGTGTGACTGAGCACTGGTTTAAATGCTTCTGTGCTCAGATTCTGTGGATGTCCTGGAGTTTGAGCTAGAAAACTGGACAGACCATTGGCAATCACTAGGAAAGCTGGGGCAGGGCAGCAACTGATGCATGCATTTCTGCATGCATTACTGCCGAAGTGTCTCAAAGGGTTTGGACAAGAAGGTCTCCGGCAGGTGCTCAGTGTGCCAACGAGAATGGAAAATGCCCGTGGGACATGTCATTGCCACGACTGCAGTAACTAGGAGAGAATGTCAATTCTCTCGACAGCGCGCGTGTGGCCCTTTGGTCACCAGATGGATGCCAGCAAGACCATTTTGCTTGTGGGAACTTTTTCATTTATTCAGAGTGTAGCAGCTTGGCCAGAACAACTGCTTCCAGGTGGGGGCTGGAGAGGCATCTGGGACTCAGCGTGAGCCTGAGCAGCAGAGAGATCCTCCTCATGCCCCAGCAAGCATGAAAAGGGGGAGAAACACATTCCAAAGTGGGAGCCAGATGTTCTGGCTGGGTTGAGATGCATTTGCAGCCTCTGAGCGGATCCAAGGGAGAGGCAGGGAACGTCTGCACCCAAGAGATGCGAGGAGAAAACAGTGTGAGAAGAGAGCATGGGGGTGGGCTGCAAGAGGAGGCAGGTTATTCTGGTCATGTATAGGCTTGGAGCAGAGGTCACGGTTACCGTAGGGCCCTTGAAAATTGAAGCAGGAGAGGAGGAGTATGTGGAAGTGATTAAGAGCCTGATTAACGTTCTCCTGTGGAGAATGTGTGTAACCACATGATGCACAACTCATGGCTGGAAGGTAACAATTATTAAACAGACATTCAGAAGCCTTTAGGAAGCAAAGGTAAATGCATGGATTTTTTTTAAGTGGGTCTTTTATAAACTAGCTATCCTGGTTTCTCTGTGGTGTGAAATTCTAGCAAGTTCCCCTCATTTCAGGCCCAGTGTCACCTATCATTTCAAACATAACCAGGTTTTGTTTAAGACTTCGGGAGCTGGGGGACCTAGTGCATCTCTCCAAAGGTTCTTTAACGGCTAATTACTTTCACTGTTTCAAAAAAAAAAAGCACTTTATTTCTAGACTGTATCTGCCTGTGTTCATCTTCCATCCACTGGATCTCATTCTGCCTGTCTACTGGATTAAAAAGCCCTCCGCTGTTAAAAGCCTTTTCCCAGTGATAGTACTTAACAGGTTGCAGTCGCGTCACGTCTTCACCTTCTCTTCATTAAGCTAAGCAGATTAAGCTTCTCTCTCCATTCACCAGAGAGGCAGGTTTTCCCAAACATGGACTCACAGTTCTGCTTTTCACCTCTGAAATCGTAGGAGGTTTGTGGGAAGTCAGGGTACACTCCAGATGGTCCAGATGACCAGACTAACCTCAAGACATAAGGATAAGGTGCAGGCTGTGTTTGAGAGGCTAAACACACTCTGTCTGAGATGCTGGTTTGCCAGACCCTGGTCCATGGAGATGAAGTACAGTGCAGTATGGTCTTGGAGACCTCTCCTCTCCACCATATCCCCTTCCAGGATGTATTTACAGGAATTGGAGGTAAAAGAACATTTCTTAACTTTCCCAACTTATAGCGGCTCCTCTCTGCATCTGGCAGTCCTTGGGTTAATCTTGCACTTGGAAGTTTACTGATTTGCAGAAATCTCCTGTTTATTTCTTGTGTACACTTTGTTAAGGATAGGCCCATATGTCCTGTCTGCTCATCTAGCATGAAGAGGATTGACAAAAACGAATGGTGCCATCCACAGCCTGATCATACTTGGCATCCTTGCATTTGGCAGAGGCTGTGGAGCTAGTTTTAAAAAAAGAAGAAAGAAGAAAAAATTGTAAGGTGCTGTCAACTCTACTTTCCTAAAGGGCTTATTAGAAAGTATGTTGTAAGAATCTGCTCAGCATTTTTGTGATTTGATCAAGAGTACCCAAGAGGAATGAGTGAAGCAATCTGGAAGGAATAAGAATTGATCCAAAGCTCAGCCTGAAACTTACTGGAAGTTTATAAGTTTGAGCAGCTTCCTGTAACTGTTCCCATTGCTACTTTCATGAGCTCCTACCTTGCTAACACTGGGACCAGGGTCCCGAATAACAGAACTGCTCTAAAGCCAGGACGTGTCCTGCCTGACCAGACGTGCCAAGTCTTGAAGAGGATCTCTGCCTCTGGATTTCTGGCCAAGCCACACTCCTCGATCACACGTTCCTCCCTCAGTGTAAATGCACAGTTTCTCATCCTGGCAGTCTGAGAACATGCTGTCATTGCTGCCACCCAGGAGCAGTGGGTGGGATAGGCCTCTGAGATGGGGACTGAAAGATGTCCAATCCCGTATCTTTGCATGCTGTTTGTGATGTTGTCTGTGAGACACGAATCCCTTACTAGCTGATTTAGTTTAACGCACTCATATCATTTTGTGTCAGGTCCCCAAAGCCTTTCTTGTCCTCTTCTCTCTGGTTTGTGAAGAGTCAGGAAAGGGATGTCCAGCTGACCAAACTGTGCCAAGGACTAAAGAGTCCTCAAGACTCAGAAGTCCTCAAGACAACACCGAAGGATTTAGTGAGGGAGAAGACTAAGCAGAGAACAGCTCCAGGCTTCAGGGAGGGTAGAAAGAAGAGCAATTGTTGGAAGTGATCCCAGTGTCACCACAATGGGTCTGCCTGCTGCCTGGGGACCCTTCCAGTCCAGACCCAACAGACTGCCTGGAGCAGTGTTACTGAGTTAAGGAGGTATCTCCCACTTGCCTCTGGTCCCCAGTGTGATGTTAGGTCTTGTGTTTATCTCAAGAAGCTTGCTTTCAGTCAGAATGGCAGTGCTTGTTCCCACTGGTGGGTGTGGAAGTTCTCATGATGCTTTTGGAAAGGGCATCCAAACAACAGTGTCCTGGTGAAAGGGCATCCAAACAAGTGTCTGGGCCACTCGCCAGGCTGGGGAAATCACTGCTCCTGCAGTCTGCCTGGATCTCTCCTTAGAGTTATTAAATTGCGGTAGGCCTGCCCACACTAGTGGCACTGAGGGTAAATTACTACTTTTAGTGGCAGTCTACTGCCTCTCTGCTTTGGGCTCTAATCTGCCACATTTCCAGTTACCTATTGACATATGTACACCTCCTCTCCATGTGCCAAGTAGGTGAGTTGTACATTGAGCAGTAAATTTGATGCCTTCAGGTGGCACTGGGCTTTCCAGTGCAACTGGACTTTTCCAGAGGAAGAATCTGCTTTCCCAGGAGGTGATATGGTGATGGTTGGTTGGCAGCCCAGGAAATGCCTCCTATGTGTCACACCATGCGATGGAGAAGTGATTGTGGAATTTCATGTCTAGTGCATGAAGCTTAGCAGATACAAGGGTATATGTTAACTGTTGAGTTATGCAAATACTACGTGCATAACTGGGACCCAGTTCCCTTTCTGTCCTGTTAGTACAGCAGAAGTGAAAGGTCTTAGGTAGCAGATATACTCAGTTACAATGTTCAGACTAAAAATAATCAATTCTTATGAACGCAAAGAAAGAGTTTAAGGAGCCGCCTGCCTGTTTGGTTATAAATCCCAACTAAACGCGTTTACCACAGTCAGTCAGTCAGTTAACACTGACTAAATTTCTTAGTAAGCAAGGAGATTATTAGCTGTCTGGGCAGGAAGAGTGCATCAGAGTGCTGACCTTTAGAAGTCACTGCCCCTCTGGTGGTTAAAATGTCCCTTCTGTGCCCCTTGGGCTTCCACAAAACACACAGGATAGGATGTTTAACCATGCATACTTAAGGTCATGGGTGATAACTTCAAGCCTCAGGGGACCTGTGAACACTAAACCCACTAAGACTACAGAAGGGACTATTCAGCACTGAGGAAATCTCCCGTGCAAAGATCCTTTTCCATGCAGCAATCATGGGTGTTCACAGTATATACATGTATGGATTCATGTTCTTTTTTGCACCTTAAAAACAAGGAACATGAGAAGGTTGGGAAAACACAAGGTGTAAAAATAAAAGATAAAAAAAAAAGGAAAAGAAAACAAAATTATGTGTAACAGAGAGTTGCAATCTCTCCAGCTTTGTCCATCTCTGGACACTTCCAGAATAAGCACCAGAACTGCAGTCCCTGCACTGCTAGCACAGCCCTAGCCATGGCTGCTGGCATGGTGTTTTTTGCTTATCAGGTTTCCTGAGGCGCAGGGAAAGCCTGATTGAAGGACAGAGTGGCTTGGTGGGCTGTTACAGGAATGCGCTAATGAAATATTCTGATGACATGACGTTCAGAGGCATTGGCCGTGGAGAGGAGAATGAGAGTCTCAGCTTTGGATTACTCTGGGTAATAGAAAGGACATGAAATGGAGTAGGGCTACAGGGAATAACAGCCTGGACTTCCAGTGTTGCAGCTGGAAAGGGCAATGCTGGACCTAGCAGGCCAGGTGTTCCCTGCAGAGGCAGGGAAACCATGACTGTGGCATTGGCAAGCCCTCCTGGGGAGGCCTGGGCAGAGGAGGGTTTCTGGGGTGTCCACAGGCATGGAGACTCCATCAGATGAGAGGAAGACACCAGCCATGTGTTTAGCCTAAGAAAGCAAAGTCTGGAGGAGAGACGCTGGGCTATTCTAGCTCTGCTGGGGGTGGGAGACCACAGTGTGAAAGAGTGATATATGGTAGTGGTCAGTAGTCTGTCCTTTTGGTTCCCAAAGGACAGAGATTCAGAAACAGCCTCTCAATAGGAATAACAAGAAGAGGAAACCTGCTTGTAAGAGGAGCCCAAGTCCTTTATTTGTGATTGAGGCTTGCCTTGAAGTTCAAAGTCTCCCCTGTAACAACAGTCAGTTCAGAAAAGTCTCGTGTAAATCACCCACTATTTTATGTCCCAGAGTCTCTAACCCTGCTGTTCTTCACACACCCAGCACCCATTTGCCAAAAATAATAAATAAGGTGGCTACAGGTAGGAGGAAGGTAGCATGAAGTTTTACCCCAGAGAGGAGGATTTGAGATTCCAACATTAGGTATACAATTCTATACATACAGCTGGTTAATCCCAGCTGGATTTGTTTGTTTTAGTCATTTGAGACTCATCCACTAGCAAAAATAAAAATAACTTTGAACTTATGACTATTTCATCATCTCTGGTTTCTTCTCCCTGATCAAAACCCAGAGCTATAAATCAGACAGTTCATCTTTGTAATCTATGTCTAGTTAAAGAAATGTTATCCTAGATCTTAATCAGAGTAAAGCTTCCTTTGAACACAGAGTATTAAATTTGGGAAAGGTCTAGATCTCCACACACACTCTTCATCCCACCTAAGTAGCCAGGTCTGATGTCAGAAGGCATAGAGAGGAGCTGAGATTTGCTCTGATCCAGCTCCTGCTCTCATAAACAAGGGCACAGCAAGCACAGACACCAAGACCTTCTCTTGGCTTTGTTTCAGCTCTCATGGCTTTGTAGAGAGAAGAGACATAAGATGCAAATCATTCAGGTCAGTATTTAAACTTCCACTCACTGTCCAACTGGTGGTCTGTCAAGACATGGCTATCTGAGGACAACCCCAACGGATCAGAAGGCAACTGGGTTTGGCATTAGCTGTAGCTAATTACCTGTAGCTAGCGCAGGCTCTTCAGAGGTGGCCTCTAGTGACGGTTCTGTTGTACCTCAGCCATCTGTGCAAGGCAATGCAAATTCTCCAGCACTTGAAGTTATGAACATACCTTATGCTCTCTGCTAGAAAAAAAACCCCAAACACTCCCAGGAAATGCACCAAGCTCCCCTCCTGGGCTTGACTGAGGGGCAGCAGATGCTACCCCTCAAGCTCTCATTCTCTGTTTCACCCAGCCCTCAACATTATCTTTGTTTCCTCCTTGCTGAGTATCAGACAGATACATGAGGACCCACTGTCCAGCTCTGCTGTAGATTCATTGCAGGACATACTTACCCCAACTCCATTTCATCCTCCAATAAGTAAAGGTAGCATTGCTTCTCCACAGCCACAATGCTTTGTGTTATGTAAATGGTGCCTTCCCAGTAATTTTGGAGAGGCTGATGGTTGACTGAACTCTCAGCAGCACAGCCTGGGAAGTTATGTCAAAAGAAGACCCACTTTGTACTGTCCCTGGTTTTGGTACCCCCAGCACCCCCATCTGGGTGTGTCTGAGGGCAGGTACAGGACTGCGGGGGCCTTTGATTCGGCTGCCTTTCTAGCTGGTGTTCAAAGGACTTACAGAGACTGTGTTTTTCCACTGAGAAATTGCGAGGTCCCCTTTAAACGGGTAACTCCAGCTTTCCGGAGACCTCATGAAAACATGGAAAGTACAAGCTGAGACAGTCATTGGGGTGGCTGATCTCTATGGCAAGCAGTCTCCTGTTGCCCCACACAATGTGGCAGACCCCTCCACCTAGAAGTATCTCCAGGCACCTCACAGCCCCACAAATCAGGATCCAAAAAAGGTGGCAGGAGGGCAGTTGAGCGAGGGGGAGTCTGGCCATGCTTGGTGGTCCATCCCAGACTGACCGCTTTGCATTCCTCCTTCACTCAGAGGTCGCTGGCCTTCGTCAGCCCCAAAGCAAACTTTGTATGCAATTATTCCTTCAGCCTTCACGCGTGGCAGGAGATCACATGGACCCTGCTGGGGGTCTCCAGCCCTGCTCCTGCCCTGCTGGCACTGCCTTCATGGGGCACGGCAGACCTGCTGCACAGGCTGCTTTGTTCACTGTCAGAAGCTGGATCTCAGCCCGCTTTGTCATGGCTCCAGCGCAGGTAGAAAACCTCCCCTCTGGCCCAAACATGTCCCTCTGAGTGGGACTGAGAAAGGGCCTTTAGTTCTTCATGGTCGAAAATGTGGTGGGTTTGAACACACCCTCCCTGAGCAACCTGCCCTGAGATCATGCTGTGGAGAGGCATACATTACCCAGCTTCTGCCGGCTGCAGGGGAGCATTAAATGACTCACTAGGCTTTTCTGCCAATTTGTTGGGTTTTTTTATTATTATTATTATTTAGCCTCCAAAAGCATTTTTCATATCCTCTCATCTGCTTTTAATGGAATGCATTTTCTGTTTTTTTATACCCAAGACTAACGCATGATTTTCTGTTTTTAAACCTGGACTGGTCATTATCTCTGTCAAAGTTTTTGGTATGTCTGAGGTTTCTTTTCCGTGTGCATTAGGGAGAACAGGACTTGAAGCAAGAATAGACGTCTTACATTTATTCACTGTGCCTGCCATGAAAACCGTTCCTGTTTGAAATGAAGTCTTGTTATCTCAAAAATTCCTCTTCTGTGGTGGCAGCTGCCAGAGAAAATGCATTACCCTTCCAGCTTGCTCACGGGGGTTGGGGCTGTGTGTGTGGGAAAGAAGGAGTGTTTTTTCTGGAAGGACCCTTTACCCGAGTGCAGATGCCTTTTCCAGCACAAAATTCTTGCTCCTGGGGTGAGCGACATCACGAGAAGATGGAGTTTGCTCCTCAGCAAAACATGGGAAGAGCAATTGCGATGAATTGTGTGAGTGTGTTGCATTTTAGGAAGTCTCTACTGCCACTCGGCTCTGGCAAAGGCTAACGTGCTTTTCTGGTGGAGCAGAGGGCCTCCGAGAGGAGCAGCACAGCCCTCATTGCCCACCTACACAACAGCACATCAAGGTCTCATTCCCAGCCTTTCCTGAAGCCTTCGCCAGCCCTGGAGATGGAGGCGTGTGTGGATGAGACAGGTGCCTCTGAGAGCAGCTCTCCAAATTATGTCACTGGAGAAAAACAAGGAATACAGGCAGGGTGCAGGGAAGAGGGAGGGAGGCAAACTGGAAGGGTGAACCCAGGAGCAGGCAAGGGAGAGGAGATCGGCAGGATCTCAGAAGCAGAGGCAAAAAGAGCTCGATGCTGTTGCCAACCTGGGAGGTTCAGGTGAAGAGCATGGGCATCCCAAGGACTCTGGCTGTGCTGGGACACGTGGGTGTATTTGCTATCTGACAGAGATTGCACAGCGTTTTCATCATCACTATCTAATATATTGATTGTGATTAATGCTGTTACATAGCATATTTGATTAATTAACAATGGCTTCCCACTTGCGACTGCTTCTAGCCCAGCAAGTGCATCAGCTCTTGCCCAGCAGATACTGGCACTGGTATTGCTGGTACTGACAGTGGGGCTTCCTGCTGCCCACCATGGGAGCATGGTGGCCAGGGCACTAACAGAAGGGCTGGAGGAGACGTGCAAAAGCACCACGTTGGTGGCAAACCAAGCTTTGTCACAGGAAGAGCGGGGTGGCCCATTGTGCCAGCAGAAATGATAGCAAAGGGGAGGATGTTCATCTGGTCAGATGGAGCAGGAGGCTTGGAGAAGTCAGAGTTGCCCCTACGCAGGGCCCTCATCCTCCTCACAGCCCCAGTTCCCAGCCACCAGGCTGTAGGCTTTGATCTCCCTCCAAATGGAGGGCTCAGCCCTATTTGGACAGGAGGGTTTGAGGCTCTTCATTGCCTCACATTTCCTTCTTTGGCAGCAGTTGTCTTTTCTCCCCTATAAAGTTCTCCAGCCTTGCCAGGGAAAAGGCACTATGGGAACCTCCTCGCCCTGACCTCCATGGCAGGGGAAATCAGTCTGCACGTCTGCATCTCCTCTCTCCTGTGCTCAAAAGCTGTCTTGATCTGCTGCCTTTTGGCACCTGCACGGGAACCTAAGGAGAGAGGTGGATTTTTGCAGCCTTTTCTATGTGGAGAACGGCTCTCCCCCTGCCTTCCCCCTCATCCAGGGGCAAAGCCACCCTTTGGCATCCCCTTCCCTGCAGTGTGTCCATCCTCCCCCCGCATCCAGGGGCAAAGCCACCCTTTGGCATCCCCTTCCCTGCAGTGTGTCCATCCTCCCTCCGCCCTAGTTGCCATCTCTCCTTGTGATATTTTTTTCATGGATGGTTTTTGATAGCTGATAACCTGTTACCATGACAACTGGCCTCTGTTGTGACATTGGTCTTGAAACAAGCCCAGGTTGATGGTTTTCAAAGTTCCCACATGTCTCAAGCAGCAGAGGGCTGCCTTTGTGCCCTCCGTTCATCCCCGGCATGCCTCCGAGGCCGAGAGGAGGAGGGTAGAGTTTCCCTCTAATGAGGGCAGTGGGTGCCTGGCTACATTTTTATGTATTAGTGAACCAGAGAGAGATTAAAGGAAAGAGGCTCCACTAAAGGATTAACAGATTTGGGTATTCAACTATCTCTTTAAATTATTATCCCTAATTATGAGTATGATGAAATTCCACTTGGTGAGGGATTAGAAAAGAGTCAGATGCAGCACTTGCGGCTCTTGTGCTAGCGCCTGGCTCTGGGGAAGATCTCCATGTTGTGCTTTTGTGTGCTCCGCTCTGCTCTTTCTTGTTCAGGTGGAGAACAACTCACTTAAAGAGGGGCTGAGGTCCTGGTGTTCCCTTTCCTCCCCTCTGAACCCAGTGAGATGTCCCATGTGTAGGAGAAGAAAAGGTGAGCAGGACCCCCGTCCCCTTCCTGGCTCCTCACCATCGCCTTTTGCTTCCATTTCTGATTGGACATGGTTTCTTTGTCTTCCCACATCATGACATGATCAGAGCCTCAACCATCATTTGCAAAACCCTTTGAGGTCCTCACATATGCTCCAGACACAAAAATTATTAGTATTTAAAACCCACTCAGTCTTTGCTACATGTAGGTCTTTTGCACCTGCTACATTATTTTCCATATGAAGGGCTCCAAAGCAGTTTGCAAGGACAAGACTCGGGTTCCCACTGCTGATGGGACTTGTGGTAGGAGGGAAGAAGGGGACTGTCACCAAAGACACAACAGCTCAAACTGGGCCAGACACTGGAAGTTCTTGGGAAATGGGTGAGCTGAAGGACAGAGATTTCCTCCTAGAAAGCAAGCTGAAATTTGGGCAGGAGATAGGGACTAACACACCTATGTCTGCAAAGTGCACACAGAGAGGTTTTAGGTCCTTTTAGGGGTCATTTTGGGGATGCTATACCCCCATTTTCCTGGCAAGCTAGTATACTCATTCCTGGCAGCCTGCAGGGTCTGGAGTGAGAGTCAGCCACGAGGCAGAGCTGAGTGTTGGGGACCAGAAATGGGACGAAGCTCAGAGGTTGAACTAATTAAGCTCAAACACCCTCTGGGGAAGGGTGAGGCTGAGCAGGACTGGGGAGGGGGACAAGCAGCTGGCATCCATGAGCCTGGGCTTTGTCAGGGCCTTGGTGGTACTAATCCTGTGGGAAGAGCAGACCTTGCTGGCAGCTGGGAGAAGGACCCTACAACCCCATGTAAACCGTGCCTCGGGACAGCTGATCAGGAGCCCCAAACCCAGCTGCAGCAGTCTGGGCTCTCTTGTGGCTGTGGTGTCATGCTACAGATTTGACTGAATAATTTCTTTTTTGGATGTTGGGTGTTTGGGGGTGGGGGAGGGTAAATCACTGGCAAGAATTCGAAACACAGCAATTAATAGGATTAAAATGTCATGTTTTACAGGACTGCGTACACAATTTACAATAATGGGAATTGTAATTATAATCACTCCCAACTGACGGGGAAGGCGCAGCTTTGCAAGTCAGAGTGCCTTATCCAGCACACCACAGCGTCTCTTTGGGATGGGGAAGATATGAGCAGCAGTGCTTGGGAGTGGCATCATTTTGGGGGAGGAGTTGTCATACTGGCTTGTAGAGGAAACCTGAGTGGTCCCAGGTGGGGAATGGAAACCACATCCAAACCAAACATCATCATCACTATCAGGGCGGCCAAGCTCCAAGTTACGTCCCGATAACCACAGCAGTATTGCCTCCAAACAGTGATAACCATGGCTTTGCTGAGCTTCCTGCTGAGGAGACGGGAGGGGGAGATCAGAGAGGAGGTGAGAAACCATGTTTTGATCACTGCTTTGACTCAGTGGAGACACGTGCTCTGTCGGTTTTGCTACAGTGATGATGACCTTAGGTTTGTGCGTCTGGTGCAATAAGGTTGAATGATGTGCAAGGAGCTCTACATAGGGAGGGCGGCAGTGTGGTGAATCAAAAAGGCTCCTTGGACGGGACCAAGGCCAGCGCCCTGTGCCCCAGACATCTGCCCGCCTCTGCCACTGCCCTTCCGCAGGGCATGGTGGCTCCGTGGTCCATGTCTCAAAGGGAAGGTCTGTGGGGTGTGCTCGGCATGGTTGATCAGTAACATCATAATCATGAGCCAAGAGATGTCAGTAGTTGGACTCTGCCACTTAGTTTCATCTGCAGCATGTAAATTTGGGGGTTCCCAGCACAGGGAGATTGGTCCCAAGCAGGGCTGGATTTTTGGAAGGTTTCTACATTGGGGACTTCTCTGAGGTTGGCTGTGACATGAACTCCTCTTGGGCCCCTGCATGTGGCTAGCACCAAAACCGGTTCTCCTGCATGCCCATGGCCATGGGTTCAGCTGCTTCCCAGCAGGCAGGAGGAGACCCAGGCTCTGCATCATTGCCCAGGTAAATGGCACATCCTGAGCAATGGTGCCTTGTCCCCAGCCTGGCTAGCGTGGGAAGCACCAGCTGGGTAAATAAACTAAGAAGCCTGAGAGAGGTGATCTGACCGCTGTTTCTACAAGCTTCATCTCACACCATTAACAAGAGAAGCTGAATTTTACCTGTTAGTTTGCAGTCCTGGGGCTGGTTTTGTGGTGCTGTCATGCAGTGGTAGGTTCGGATCCAGCTGGGCTGACTGAACCAAGTCTCTGTGCTCCGCACCATCACAGTGATTTAGACTTGCTCCAATGTCAGCATTGTGGGAGCGAGCACATTCGTGTGGGATCTGCCACTTTTCTTTGCCAGAAAGCAGTGGAGCTTCCCATAAGTTATTCCCTCACTACCACAGAGGTATAGTCCAAAAAGGTCTCACTTTTCCAGGAAAGAAGCCAGGATTAGGTTCCTCATAAAGATCAGCCTTGGCATCACCGGGTCTCCAGTTGAAAATAAGGTCAAGCCAGTCTCTGTGTTGTCCAGTACACCAGAACTGTGACCTCTGGATCAGTAGTTCCCGAATTAGGGGTCCCCTTAGCCAGTGGGGTCATGAGCCCCTTGGAAATACATTCCTAATAATAGGGCTAATGAAATGAACCCAGCGGTGCTCTAGGAAGTGGATCATCTGTGAAAAAGTCTGGATGCAACAGGGCTAGAAACTGCCACCACAAAGAAAGCTGAGATTGTCACTGAGGGGGAACAGGTCCTGTTGGCAGGGGAGGCGGCACAAAATCAATTTCCTTTAATTTCCGTGGGAGACACCACTGTAGAAAGGAGCAAAAAATGTGTCCTTCACCTGACACTAATCAGCAGTTACCAGAATCTTTACGTAAAGATCTGCACAAAGGCACTGCAGTATTTGGGGGATGCCAAGGGCAGAGGGTGGGCTAGATTTACTCAAATCCAGTTTAGGAGAGATTTTTGTATGTGTTGACTCTGAAATTCACAGAAAGGACAGAACAAAGCTTACGCAACTTGAAGGCCTAACAGGAAAAAGAAAAAGTGAGCAGCTCTGCATGGGGGCTTAATTCCCTATTGTCAAGGAGAGCTGGAAAGCAAACCTCCTCCAGCTCATGATGGGCTCACCTCCTGCCAGGCTGGTCTGTAAAATGTCTGCCCACAGCCGAGACTCCTCGCTCCGTATAGTTGTTGCTCCTGCACCATTTCAACCTGGACCTCTTATGTCGTGCTTACAAGGTGCTGATGGAAACCTGATTCATAGCTCTCAGCTGAGGAGCTAGGTCTGCGTCTAATGAAAAGCAGGAGTTAGGAGAAAATGTTGCCTTGGGCAAGATCAGTTGTTACAAGTTTACGGTTTTTTTCAGCTAGATTTATACCCCTGTCCAGCCTTACTCTGTGTCTGGGAGTTACTGCTGCAAATAATTAATAAATAAGTTAAAAGCTGAGCTGAAATTCCAGCATTTAAGCAGAAAGCCACTCCCTTTTGGGCTAGTTTTCTGATGGCTGGCAAGGAACAGAACACCACCAAGCTCCCTAGCCCTTTAGCTGAAGGCTTTTCCACCATGTTTCAGTAACAGCATTCAAAGTCACCCTCTTGCTGATTTAAATGTTTCACAGCTTGCAGGGCCTTAAATGAGTTGTGTATTATGAACAATAAATTACATCACAGCATGTGCAATTGGGTTCAGCCTAAACATGAAACACTCCTTTTCCTGAGTCAGCGAGTTTTCCTGGATAACTTTTAAGGCCATTTGTGTTTAAATGTCATCTGCGCAGAGGATTTGGGACCTGTCTCTTTGAATGCTGAGGTCAATAACTGCCGGCAAGAGACAAAAGGATTTTAGTTATCCACACTCCTTTTGCCAGGGAGATTATTGCTTTGTTCAGAGAAGTTTTGTGTGGTTGGGGGTATTATAGGGGATTGCAAAATATGCCAGGAGGCTGCAGTGTTTGATGGCTGGAGCTCTGCACTGGGTCTTGAGTCCTGGGTTTGACTCTTAAGTCCATATTTAGTCCCCTGAGGCATCTGCCCTTCCCATGCCTCAGTTTCCCCAGCAGTAAATTGGAGACAGTGGCTCCCCCTCCTTATAAAGTGCTATGAAGTAATCCTGAAAAACAACTCATATGAGAGGGGTTATATTTTCAATACGGTGTTAATAAATACTGCAATACGAATCATTCGGTAGCCTTACATATAATTATATATCCTCCTTAATTATTGAACAGATGCTTTAATAAAACATGCAACAAATAATTCAAAATCTATTCAAGGAAAAAGATGTGCAAAAATTCTTCCTGTAAATATGTACAAAAAATAATTTGTGTATTATTTAAAAATCAGAGCGGTCCTTTGCTCTATCTATAGACAATAATTGAAAAGAAAAATATTGAAGTTAGTAAACAGCAAATTAATAATTCACATAGTATTTACAGTCACAGTACACCATATTTTCCACCAAGTGCATGTTCTCTTTTCACCAATCGACCAAAGAGATGCTGCAGTCTAAGGCACTCATGCCTGTGCACTTTTGTGAGCCGTTTTGTGACTGGGGGATGCTGCTCCGAGTGACTCGTCAAGTTGTCCAGCTGACATTGGGGCCGATGAAAACCTGCCAAGGTGGAAAGCCAACCCCTAACTAGAGGTCTGCAACATTTTAGCTCCAGCATCCAGAGCATCATACAACCCCTGCTTCATGTGAGGACTAATGATCTCATTTGCATGCTCTGCATCCTGGTCCTGTTATCACAGACTGAACCCAGTTTATGGCACACAGAGAAATTGATTTTAAATTATTTTCCTTGCTCCTAGCTCTGCAATGGTCCATTTTGGAGGTGATTGTCCTATGTTAACATTTATTCTTCTCTGGAATTGTCTGAAAATCTGCTGCTTGGCCCGTACCAAAATCTGTGTGTTGCTCAGGAGAAATAAGAAGTCATTTAGGGTTCTCATTTAAAGAGGAAACGGGGATAGAAACCAAATTTTTCCACAGACCTCCTGTGGGATCTTGGTGAATCACTCAGAGCCAACCTGAAACTGTCACTACAGTGTGCAAATTTTGGGGAAAAAGGAACAGTTTGGGTTGTCTGCTCTCCTGAGCCTCCCTGCCTGGCCCCCCGGGGCGCAGTGCCAAGAGGGTGCTCAGGGCTCCTCGGCATCGAATCAGCGGCACTGCAGGGGTGGTTTGAAAGCAACCGCTCATTGTGGAAACACGAGATGACGTCTCTGGAGCAGCTTGTAGACAACCAGCTTGTACCCCCAAAGGCAGCCCCATCCAGCAGCGGGGGCAGCCCCTCTCCATCCCTGTCCCCAGCCATGACACGGGGGAAGGTGTCCTCATGCACACAGCGGTGCAGGAGGAGACATCCCAAGGGCAGTGCTGGGCCAGCCTCCGTAGGCAGCTGTGTCCTGGCTGCCAGGCACCAGGCTGGGGATGCCTGCACCTGCCTGCAACCCCCCTGTTAAATCAAACCCCACAGCCACCACCAGCGAGGAGTTTGCTGTGGGTCAGACCTTTGCTCTCAGCTCCCATCCCTACAAGAGACCGAAACCTGAGAGTCAGATTTATGCGGGCAGCCCTCCAGGGAGGGTTTCAGAGCTGAACTCAGCAGCTTTTGGGCCACTTCAGTTAGGATTGCCTCCAACCTTCCACTTTTTCTAACACCACTGCCCAGGGCACATCTCAAGAGTTCAGTGTGTTTAAAAGCTTTTTTTTCTTTTAGTATGAAATCTTGGGGGAGGAAGCCTTTTCAGAGGCTCTTTGAAGAGGCTTTTTTAAGATCTAGATTTCTATTGTGTCCCTTCCCTTTCTTTGGATCTGAAAATTAAGTGCTGCCTGACTTCTCCAGGCGTTTATCCTCTGAGTGGTCAGGTGTTGCTTCCCTTCTGGAAACCCAGAGCATTCACAGCCTCCGTGAGCTCAGGGGACTGGAATTGGGAAAAATAAGTGGTTTTTTCCTTTCTAGCTCACTGGTCTAAATCCTGGTCAGCAACTGCCCACGTGGGGTGGTCCTGTCAGAAGAGCTGAACCTTGTTTCTTGTCCTGACCCCTGGATGGTTTTGAAGGAGCGAGATACCAAGACATGCTCACAGCTAGGTGTTAGCAGGGCTGGGATGGAGTTAGGGAGCTTTTGGGGCAATTGGGAGTTTTGCTGAAAGGGGAGCAAGTGTTAGGTGGCTCTCCAGCACGGGCAGTGCTCAAGGAGAGGCTCAAGGGAGCAAGCCTTCAGCCAGGAGCCAAGAGAGTACTAAACCAAAAAGGGTGGAGGAGCAAGGAGAGAAGCCTGGGCTCCTTTGCAGGACATCAGCCCTCAGGTGCATCTGGATCTGCTGATGAGGGTGGGGAGTCACCAGAGATCTGCATTGAGGGTTATTTCTTCAGTCAGGTTCCTCTTGCGTTTCCTCCTGGGAGCCCCTGACTGACAGCTCTCTAGCAGGGATTCATGCAGTGCTGCCAGTCATTCATTATTGCCAGAGACATTACACACTGATAGCAGCCACTGATGGGACCACAAAGGAGCAGGGGGGTGTCTGAGGGACAGGAAGTACATTTTACTCCACCATTTCCCTTCCTTGCTAGGGCTCGTGTGGCTCCATATCTGACAAAGACAGGGGTATTATCTTCAGCTCTGTGACCAGATTTTAATGAGGCAATTCTTTTATTTCTGCTTTACATTTGTTGAATGCCTGGATAGAGAGGAGACATTGCACAAGGATTAAACCATTATCAAACCTGCCAGAAGTGGCAAGCCAGAGCTACCATCCATGCTTCCTGTCCCAGATCTCCCACAGAGGCTGTGACAGCCACCTTGCCCCACCCCATAGTCAGGAATTTCAGCAGGGGACAATTATGTGGTTTGTGGTGAAAGTTGCTCATGAAAACCAACTTTCAGGGTTAAGACTGTAAGACCACAGAACATAAAAGGCAGCTATGGGTTTCACAAATGTTGCCTTGCCATCCCATCAGGTGAAGGATCTGGGTACAGGTTACGACTGGAGACTACACTTGTGCTTTATATGGTGAAGGCTGGTGGGGCTGAGTGTAGAGATGTGGTCAAGTACCCACTGATGCCAGCAGGGACTGGCCCTAGACTGCCTCAGATGAGGGCAGGGAACATGGGTTATCCTGAGGGTGCAGCATGGATGTATGTCAGGTGCATCCTGGCCCACATGACCTTTTCATACATTTTCTTGGACACTCACAACCGCATTAGGGAAAGCAGAGGAAAGTGAAAGGATGGGACCCACATGGCAATACCTGCTATTTTCACTTCTCCATGTTCTCCCACATTTTTGGTTCCTGTCATCTATAACTGCTTGCCTGGGTGAGGTCCTCAGTCATGGCCTTGCCTTGGTCATAGAGCAGTGCCTGGAGAGAGGTGTTGCAGGTTGTGTGGTTTGTCTCTCCTGGCACCCCTGCAGTTGTCCACTCATGGGTACACTCCTGGCATTGTCCAACTCTTTGGGTCACACCTTGGCAGGTGTCTAAAGTTAGGGGCTGGCTGTTCCTGGCAGCAGTATCTGTTCTACCATCCAGGTGAGACCTTCCCTTTTTTCAAGGGGATGCTCTACTCCTTTATAGTTTTATCACTGGAGATAGACCCTATTATTGCTACCACGAGTAAGGACCTTTCTGGGCCTTTGGCATGTATTTAATATATTTAGCATCCATTTCATGCTAATGCAGCTGCTTTCTTTTGCTCATGAGAACACCAAAAGTATTGAAGTGATATTTAGATTGTTTTCTTCTTTGTTCTCCCAAAACTATAAAGGGCATTATTCACAGTAAAGATATATTTAAATCAACTGAAACAGAAAGTCTGTCTCCCCCTCTATATACATATAATGTAATTTCAACTACAATTTAAAAATGAGAAAAGTTATCCCTATAAAAGCTAATTATATTCAAAGACAATTAGTGTAAACCAGACATCAACTGATCAAAAATATTTTTGCATTTATAAAAAATTTAAATTCTAGTCAGCCCGATTGTGGAGGAAAAAGCCTAAAAATAACACATCTCAGATTTCTTGAGACAGAATTTCTGCCATTGAGATCAGAGAAAGGAAATTTCCAGGTGCGCACAGGAAGGTGATCACACTGCACCCCATATACCTCCAGAAACTTCTAGAAACCAAGCACTATCCCCATGGATTAATAATTGATATGGTACAGCAAGGAAGTGTCAAGACCAACTCGTTAGCCATGGCTAGTTAATGGTTACTGCTACAGCTCTCAGCCTGAGACTTACTTAACATTGGTGTCATTGCAGCAAAAAGTAGGTGTCCACATCTGCCTCGGACTCCATTCAAGACAGTGGGCTGTAGGGCAGGCATCATCTCACCCAAAATAAGCCAAACAAACCCTGCGCTCTCACCTGTCTTGACTCACCCCTAAACCAGGAGCCCAGGGAGCCAACCTCAGATGGAGATGTCTGCACAGGAGCACTGCACATTAGATACGATAAATCCCACTTCCAGTGTCTCTCAGTTGAAGTGTTTCTCTTGCTGTCAGTGCCCTTCTCAATGTTCCTCTCCATTTCAGGTTTTAAAAAAGGCTGATGTTGCTGCTATCTATAGGTTATGCAAATGAAACATCAATTTTTCCCCCCCCAAAATACACCACCTTCCTTTGCTCTGTTTCTAGATAGGAAGAAGCTAAATAACTGGCTCACCTTGGCTTGGTGAAGGAACGATGGTGGGGATTATAGGGTAGAAACCTATAAAATCCAGAATGGAGTGGAGTACAAGAATGGGCAACAATTAATTATTCACCGCATCTTCCAGTCCATGAACCAAAGGGTGCCCAGTTACCAAATAACAGGTCAGAAGGCAACAAAAGGAAGGTGTTCCCACACGCTGCATCAGCTGGGCAGCTCATTTCCTCAGGATGTTGCAGGAGGAAAAAGAATAAAACACCTGAAAGAGGGACAAGGAGTTATTAAACTCAGTGGTCCAGAAGTGACCTCTTTCAATGAACTTCTGGTCTGACCCTGTTCCTCTGAAGACTGTGACTGAAATGTTAACCCCAACCACTGTTGCAACCCCAAGAGGAATAATAATTAAAACACAGTTGTCCAGTACAGGGCAGACTGCCCAGTAGTGATGGGGGGAGATTCAACAGATATTGGTGGCTTTAGAGGCAATATCATCTTCTGTCAAAAAGCAAAGGAGCCCAGCTGGAAATGGGAAATGGAACTGTAGGAAATGGGAAGCTGATCTGCTGCATGGCCTTGGGCAAACCATTTCCTTGGTATTGCTCCTGACCCTGGTCTGTCTTATTAATATGACAGTCACTGCTGTAGGGCAGGAGCAGTCTTTTACTATTTGTCTGCTCAGTTCTTAGGAGAAATCAGCCCATCTCTCAGGCAGTGCCTCTCATTGTGCTTGCAACAGAGACCCAAATTGGCAATAATTATGTCTATTATGGAAAAAAATCCATTCCACTGTGTATTTTACTCTGCATATTTGAAGCTATTCCATTTACAGACACCCTCTGTGTGTCACTCCACTTATGGACTCTGATGCAGATGGTCCAATTATTTATTAATCTGGTTTTAAAATATCTTCAGAGTGTTTCAGCAGGAGACACTTTCTTCAAGGTCCCAATTTCAGCAGAGTCAATAAGAGTTTTGCTGTTGAATTTGCTGGACAGCAGGATTGAGGCTTCTTTTGTCCTTTCTGACCTTCTCTTTCACATACTACCAACATCTCTTAGACCTGGGAGAGGCAGTTACTCTTGTGGTGCATTCATATTTTTAAGATGCCTGAAATTGAAGGGATTAAGTGTTAAATCTTTGCCTGCATCCCTAGAGTGCCTTTATACTGTCACAAGCCATGGCAGCATGGATAAGAAAAAGCATAAATTTCTGTGAATTAAGTGTTAAAGAGCTGGGGTTTTTTTGGTTTGTTTTTTTTATTTTTTCTCCTTTCTGCCACATGTCCCAGAAGATTCAGGACATCTGGGAAGTTCACTGCAGGTCCGAATGAACTGGTTTTAGAGGCAGCTCCTTGGATTTTGCCCCCCCATCAGTATGTGAAGCCAACCAGGTGATTCATCCAACCTAGGCACCACAGCTGAATCTGGCATCACCATGACTCAGGCTTTTCCCTTGCTGTGACATGGAAGATGTGTCTGCAGAATAAGCACAGTTAGCCAATCTCTGTTAGCCAGCCATCAAGCTAGCCACCAGCCACATTCACAGGCTAGGTCATGTGGGCTGCACTGAAACCCAAAGGCCAAATTCACCCAAACCATAGGGGACTTCAAACATCAGCTTGGGGATTGTGCCCTTCCTCTGCAAAAGCAGAGGAAAAGTGCTAGGAAACACATGCACTGCCTTTTTGCTTTTCCAGCACCAGTAGTTGAGCACCATTGCTGATGTGCTCGTGGGAGGTGATGCACCAAAGGGGTCCAGAAAACACTGATATCTGTGCCTGCAACCTTCTACTGGCTTCACAGGATGAGGTCTGAAAATAACCATAGCCTTCAAAAGATCACAGCAGAAAATAACACACAAGACTTTCCTCTTGCACATCCTGTGAACCTGGGGTCATGGTACAACACTGCTATTGCCACAGCCAGCCTGAGCACACCTGGGAGAAGGACTGCCTTGTACTGAATGGCACCGAGTGTATTTTAGAGGTCTGAACCTCTGCCTCCAGTTCAGTGCTCTGCCCTGCATGCAGGAACAGCTGGAGAGGCATAGAGGAACAGGGCAGCAGGTTTCCCCAAGACAGGTTCTTATTTGGCCTCATATCCTGACCTGCCTCTCAAAAGTACCTGTCATTCAAATCCCATCATTGCAAGGTTAAGCTCCCTTTTGTTGCACCGAGTAAATTTATAAACAGTTAATCAGTACATTTGTCTTATACCCATTACAGTGCAGCAAAAAAGATTTCCCAGGAATGAAATTTTTGTGGAAAATGAAAGGAGCTGTTTGTTTAATTCCCTTTTGTAATTAATTGTTTGGACAATGCAACATTTGAACCAGTGAGCAAGAAACAAAGCAATTCTGCCATTAAAGAGAAGTGGAAGTCCTCCCAGCACTGCTGCCAATGGGGCAATCTTCCCCCTCCCAGCTCCATGGCTTAGAGCATCACTGCATGAAAGTGCTCACTACACCCAGGGTCTGAGGGAAATGCAGACAAGAGGGACACCAAGGGCTTCTTCTGCTTTGCTGAAGGAAATCTTCAGCTCATCTGGGCTTTTGCTGCTATGCCCCTTCATGCTTTTCCTCCATATTTTTTGGCTTTTTGTAGCCAGAGGTTTCTGTAATTTAAAGACCCTTTGGCTTTAGGAGTAGCTCAGATCTTTATCCTGCCACTGAAGCAGGCAGGATGTGAGGGAGCAACACAGGGCTTAGTCCCAGACAAGACTTGGGCAGGTCTGGAGCTGATCTAGTGTGGAGCAATGCCAAAGGCATGGCATCCCCTTGTAAAAATCTCTCTGTCCCTAATGCACAAATACTAGAAATTTGATAAACTTGTGAGGCTTCCACCTGCAATAGGCTGGTCTCACAAGGCTCCAATATACACCATCTGGTACCAATAATATTCCTGCACTTGCTGCTGTAAAGTCCCGCACACATCAGAAGCAGAAGGATGTGTGTTTCCTTGTGTCTGACATCTCCACCTCCAGAAAATTAAGAACAACAGAGAGAAGGTAACGGAGCTCCTTGAGGAAGCCTGGTATCTGTGAGTCTGTAAGAGAAACACCTTGGTGCTGTTGTTGAACATATGGTGATTTTGAACGACCAGGGTGCTTCTGGGCTGAAAAAGACAAACATGATCCTGCAACACTGTGGAAAACCATCTCCCCACCAGCTCTTGTGCAATATTGGTACCTCTGTATCTGGCTACAGGAAGGGCTGGGCTAGGATAGCATGAGGAGCAGACCACACATGCTTAAAGGGGAGGCCCTCAACCCAGAAACAGCACAGAAGCAGGCTACACACATAACCACAGGGAGGTGGTCTCATGAGCAGGAGCTCAGGAGTCCACAAAAAAGAAACTGCTTACAGGGGATCTGATTTATCCATGCAAATACACAAGAGGGGGAACTCTGGGGAGGGAAAACACCATTCAAGCCCCCAAAATTATTTTGCAGCAGGAATATTTAATATAGATAGAGCTGGAATTAATTTAGGGTGAAAACCAGAAGCAAGTTTAAGTGACTGAGCAGGGAGGTTTTGGAGGAGCTTTCCAGAAGGAGTTGGGGCATTAAATTGAACTGATTTTATAATGGAGCAGAGCACATTTGCAAGCAAATTTATGAGACATGCAATAACAGGAGGCTGGAGCTGGCTGCTGAAGGGATCTCTTCAATCTTATATCTGTCTGTACAAAGCAGGCTCCAATTTCTTAACATAAAGGCATTTACCTCAGTTAGTGAGGGAAGATATGTGGCTGGCCACCAGCCCATGGGCCTCTCCCTGTAGCTCAGATCTGCTTCCTGTGGTCTGCTCTCTCCGTGGCTGGGCTGGAGGCTCACAGTTCTTGGTCTAAGGAGATACAGTCAAGCTACAGCACAAGGCAACAGACATCTGCACTAAAGAAACTCCTTCCTCTAAAGTCAAACCCAGCTGTGCTCTCTTTCTGGAAGAGCCCTTCTTGAATGCCTTTAGGCTTTTGTCCTCTGGCTACAAGAATAAAGATATGTTATTCCTCATACAGAAGCAATCCAGAAAAGGCATCCACAGAATGGTAGAAGCATTGTGGCTCATGACACATGAAGGCTGGAACAGTCAGTGCAAGGGGAAGACCCTTCCCAGCCCAGAAGAGCATCATCCAGGCTAAGGTGGACCCTTGTCACACAAGGGAATTTTGTTGACTTTCTCCCATTACTTCTCCTTGAACTTCGCTAAATAATCACTCTCCCTCCCTGATTTTGCAGCTTTCAGCAAGCCATATGCACAGTGGGGCTACCTGTCCCTCTCCAGCCTTTTTGCAGACTTTTAGCATGGGTATTCCCCTGTGCTAAACCCCCTCAGGCTTTGTGATTCTGAATCAGGACAAGCAATCCTCCAGCCAGCCACAACCACTGAAAGCAGCCAGCTCCAAACTTACACACACACACGAGGGAACAAGTAAACCTCAAATTGGTAAACAGCTTATTGCTCATTTAATATTACCTCCCATCAAAGCTCCCAGTTTGCTAATACACCTGGGTGATCTTGTTACAATTACTGTTGAATTGTGGAGGAGCATCCTCCAAAATCATTCCAGGTAGACAGTGCTTGCCTGGCAGACAGCTCTGAGTATCTCCCAAGTGAAATAAGTACTGTTTCCACCTAAATAGGATCTAACGAGCCATTCAGAATAGAAAAAAGTCTTTGCCCTGAGGAAAAGCATCCGAAAGAACTCAACAGCATCTCTAGCCTACTGCTGGCAGTGTTCATCTCGGATAATACAGGTTAAGATAATTTTCTTAAAGTGTAAAGGAAGACACAGAATTAGGTGGAGGAAGTGGGGGTCTTTGGGGTACAGATTTCATAATCGTTTTCTGGAGTCTCAGCCTTCAGTTTCA
This sequence comes from Ciconia boyciana, assembly GCF_034638445.1. Taxonomy (NCBI): domain Eukaryota; kingdom Metazoa; phylum Chordata; class Aves; order Ciconiiformes; family Ciconiidae; genus Ciconia; species Ciconia boyciana. The sequence goes on along the minus strand of NC_132943.1, from coordinate 17,301,558 downwards.
CAATATATTATCATATCATGCTTGAAAAAAAAGGTTGTTAAAGATGGACTGTGATGGTCACAGAGACTGCTCCCTGTGTTTGCAGAGAGCCCAAGAAGACAGGTCAGAGCTGAGCAGTGGGTCATCACAGGTTCACAGTAATGCAGGCAGCAGTATTGGTGCTGCCAGGGACCTCTTCACAGCTCACAAAAAGCATAGAATTACAGCAAAATCACAGAAAATAAGTTAATGTCTACCCTGAAGGGCTGCTGGGTTGTGACAGCATGTTTCTGTGAGCCTGGGGGTAGGGCAAGGAGATGCAGTTCTCTGTGCAGTTCCATAGTCCACAGCAAGGTTTGCAGAGAGTAGTAACTGCTTTCATCAGCTGAGCTGATACAGCCGAAAAGCTGGCCTGACTCACAGAAAATCCTATGTCAAGTACAGGCCAAACCGGGGTGAGCAACCTTGTTATTGCAGGCCTTAAACCTAAGAGGGACAGTGGTTCATTGACAGAAAACTGATTTTTAGCCCCAAGATCATCTCTTGAACTCTTGAGGATCATGGAAGCAAAAAGTCAGTTGTATCATTTCTGGTGAAAAAGTATTCCCTCCCCATTGACTGGGTGTCTCTATTCACGTTCATGGGAGAGGGGACAAGTCTGGACCCCAAAACACAGCGAGGGTGAGGTAGGTTAGACATAAGCAGAAAGTCTCCTCTAGGGACTAGAGAAATGTGAGGGGCTTCTGAATCACAGAAGCTTAAAGATAAAATGCGTTTATCAATCAGGTTAAAAAGCTCATGCCAGCTGCCTGCTCACATCCAGCCATTAATCTGCTCTTGAGAGATTTTTTTTTTACCTGAGAAACATGCAGAGCAAGGGTGGATGCCAGAGAAATCACAGTCAGACCAGTTCAGAGCTCATATTCTCATTTGCACCCAGCTGCATTGTGGACCAAGACCAATAAATGTGACCCCAAGGGCTCCAAAGTGACCCCTGGGGCTGCCCAGCCCAGGGAGGGCAAATTCCCTGATGGGGGGGTGGGCTGGGGTGTGTTCTGATCACTGCAGGCTATCAGGGGGCTTTTTCTTCCCCATGATAATAACTGTGATTTAGGAACAAAGTTAGTTTGTATTTAGTTATTAAACACTTAAAACACATTCCTGGGAATGGGCTCACAAAGCACATGTAGGTACTGCATGACTGCTCAGAGACAAGCAGAGGAGACAGGGAAAGGGGAGGCTGAGAAAATCAGTGGTACCTGCTTTCTGAGGGACCACAAGACCAGTGAGCTAATCGTCCTAGGAAGGAGGTGCAGATTAACATTGTCACTCTACCACAGAAACCAGTCCTGGATGACTCAAAGTAACATATCACAACCCACTGAAGCCAAATCAAGGCCATGGTGTTGCTGCCTAAAAGGGAGCACAGCCTCCTTCCACCCTGCTTCCAAGCACAGGTTCCCTTCTATGTATCTGTCCTTTCCCTGGCCCCACCAAAAGCTTCAGTTTTTCCCCAGGTTGGTTTTCAGATCAGCAGAGCTGGCTAAGTGCACAGCCACCCAAACGCAGCATAAGAGAGACAGCAAAAACTTCCCAGATGTCTGTATGACCCATAGTAAACCTATGCCCAGCCAGATTTCTGTCTTAGTAGACACTTAAAACTTACCTCCTCACAGCTGATCTTGGAAGCAGTTCAGCTACAGAGGCTCTATTCCTGGGGACCCTGGGATTATCCCTAGGCAGGTAGCCTGAGACCCCCAGCAGGAGACCCTGCTGCCTCATCCAAACCTTAAGCCAGCCTTGCTTTCCGCTCTTAAAGAGTGTACATGGGATGCTCAGGTGTGTCTGATGAGGGACAGGACTGTGGAGATGAGCCTGATGGCTTTCCACAAGTGTGTTTAATAACCAAATTAAAGAGAAGGCTTGGGCAGAAGAAGTCCTGGGACGCCTTTTAGAGAGGTGCAGTGCTGCAGCAGCTGCAGGTAGGCTGTGATGCTGTGTGCTCCCTGCTGAGGAGGTCTGAGCTGGACAGGCCCCAGGTTCTCCCTGGGCCATATTTTAGGAAATTGGGCACCTGGAAATGTTTTCTACTTTAGCCAGGATGCTTTTAGTTTTAATTCAATATTACTACTTAAAAAGAAAGGCTGTAATAAGACTGTTTCATGTTCCAGGGCACTTTAGGATCCTCCCCACACTGCCCGGTGGGAATAGGGAAGCTTTTCTATGTGTGACAATCTCCGTAACTGAGTATCAAAGTGCAAAAAGCCTGGGTACACCTGTGCTGATGTCTTTTCTTCTAAGGCACCCTCCACAGGATGGATGATGGTCCAGGATGGATAGGCCCTCACTCCCTGTGTCTGTCCCTAGGTATTGCCCCCATCATCTTTCAAGGCTGTACCCTGTGATGTTTCTCCTGCGAGAACAGTGCAGGTGAGCATGGCATAGCATATGCAGCCATCTCTTGACAGTCTGCGAAGAAAAAGGAGAAACCAGTGTATGTAGGGAGGTCATGTAAAGACCAGACAGGGAGGAAAGGAAAGGTTATGGTAGAGTCAGTCGGGCAGGTTTGAGCAACTGCCTTTGTGTATCTGAGTTTGTTTCATAGTTAGTGCAGGGAAAATACTGTTTTTGCTTCTGGAAAACAACGTACAAGTGCCTGTACAAAGCCCTGCCCTGAAGAGCTCGCACCCTGGGGACGAGCGTGCAATCAGCCCTGAGGTCCCCCTGCCCGAAGTCCCAAGGCCTGAAGCAGATAGGCAAAGCATCATCCAGGTCAAGGCAGGACCGGATCTGCTGGCAGTCTCAAGGCAGCGTGACTTTAACACGTTCAGTCCTAGCAGCGTTTTATCCCTGCCTCGTGGAGAAAACCAAATAACAAATCTCCCCGGGTTGCTGCCTCGCTGTTTCTGCACAGCCAGCGTTGCTATCGACTGCGGCCAGCGTGCAGGCAGCACCGAGCAGGGCTCAGCACAAGCTGCCAGCCTGTGTTTACGCCTCGCAGCCCAGCTCTCCGCGTCTCTGTTTCCTTTGCAGTTTCACACCTCGCTCCCTTTCACCACATTACGCTGAAGTGACCGCTTCCCCTCTGCCTTCCCTTTCGTGCACTCCAGCTCAAGTGCCGACCGTGGCCTTCACATGCCCGAGTTACCTGCAGGCTGTGCAAATAAAATAATTTCTGTGGTGACAAACGCGCCCATATTTTTGGCTCACCTTGGGGAAACTTTCACTCAGCTTATGTCTCTGTTTCCTTGCAATCTTACCAGGTAAGGGGGGAGGCGAGCTCCCCCCTGTAATGATGGGCAGATCTAATAGTCACAGGCTTGGATTATTATTATTATTTTCCTATTTGTAGTGAATTTAACCAGAAAACAAGCTAGTCAGGAGAGACCTGGGCACGCTGCTCTCTGTCTGTAATATAGACAGCGTGTGGCAGTGGTCTAATATAGACACTGAAACATGTGGCAGTGCAGCAGGGCACGTTTCAAGACCTGTCCCCTGTGTGCTCATGTTCCTCAGTGCTGTTACCAGGCAGACTTTCATCTTGGACATCTCCAAAGAAATTAAAGAAACTAAATTAAACTAAAAATTGAAAAACTGGTGCTCTCCTCCCAGCAGCAAGGGGGCAAAATTGCTGGAGATCCTGGACAGTGAAGCCCAGGACACAGGTCCCACCCGGAGATCCTGCTCAGCTTCCCCAGCTGCTGGCAGAGCCCAGGGATGGTGGCCAAGCACAAGGAGAGGATCTGGAGGATGCAGAAGGAGCATTTCCACCTGCCAGGCCCTGGGGCTGTCAGAAGCCCTCCAGCTTCTTGGGATGATTGCAAGTACCCTTGCCAGCAGGCACCACCGGTTTCATTTCTCGCTTGCTGCCCCTCAAAAAAAAATCTCTGAGTGAATTTACCACCTGTGGAAATGCGCAGATATGAGAGATGAAGGCAGACGTGGCTTGGGCAAGAGCCATGGATGCAGGTGCCGTGTCTCTGCCAAGGCACCTCAACTCCGCTCTGCCATCCCCGGAGCCAGGGATCTCGCTGAGCACCGGCACTTCATGGAGGCTTGCATGGTAGCTGGAGGTACTTGTTTTGGAAATGAAGTTAAAAAGTCATCTCCCACTGCCCATTCCTTTCAGCAAGGACATGGAAATCAGACTGAGGATTTGTGTGTAAATGTATTGAATAAGAGAAGCCCCCTGACTAGGTGGATGTGCAGTAGTAGAATAATTTATTTTCCCTCAAAGGTTCAGTTTGCTTTCACATAACGCTGGCAGGGGGCACTGAAGGACACCTTCCACTTAAACACACCTGCGGGTGGACAGGGCTGCCGCAAGGGACGGGACCTTCCTCCAGACCAGACGTGGGCTGCCCCAGTGCTCAAGGCTAGGACACGCTCCGACTGCCAGAGCAGCAAAGGCACGCCAGCAAAGATCAGTGTCCGTGCAGATGGGTGACCAGCCACGTTTAATCATTTGTTCTTCAACAGCCTTGTTTATTCAAGATATCAAAGCCCACGACAAATGCAGATAAATGAAGTCTCCAGCTGGCCATGTGCGGTGGATAAGAGTCATTACCCCAATACACAGAGCAAGGATCGGGGCATGGAAATTGCCCCAAACCCAATATCATGTCATCAGCAGAGCTGCAGGAGGGAGAGCCAGGGCCAGGACCCACTCTGCCCATGCCGACCTCAGATGGACGCGCTTCCCGGTACACTGCAGCCCACGAGGAGCATCTGCAGCTGCCACAGATATTTCCCATTCCCGGAGCATCGCCATGAAGGGTGATGGCTGGGTAATGAGTTTCTTTAGTCTTGCCTGAATGCTTTCAGCTCTGCAGACACAACTTCTCAGCGTTCAGCACCAAAGAGCAGATGAGTAGCTGATTACATACTACCCTGCCCTGAACACAAATCTCAACAATTAGTGGGACTTCTTCCAGGTAATACGCATCTGTGAATAGTGATCATTTCTGTGCTCATCTCTCTACCAACCCCAGTTCTGCAGAGGCAAGAAAAAAACCCAGGAATTTTCAAAAACCTCTTAAAATCTTCCTGGCATAACAAAGCCAAGGAGCACTGCACTAAAAGATCTCAGCTCTTGGGACTTCCAGCCCTGGCCACTTTGCACCCATGACACCCAGGGCAAAGCAATGAGAACAGCATCCCTCTTTTCACTTCTCTCTCTGGTGGCCCAGCTAGTGACCTTCTTGCAGCATGAAGTGAAGGAGTAACTTCAATAGTGAAGGAGTAACAGGTCCTGCCAGAAGACAGCAGGTCATCATCATCAGGGAAGGAGGCTGGCCAAATGGCACTCTTCCATGTTGCTCTTAGCTTGATGTACCAGTAAGTGGGGGTAGAGCAGCTGGGTGGGTGTAAAGGACAATCCCATCCTAAAAGGTGACTGCAGATTAGAAAGACGATAAAACCTCCGCCACTGGTAACAGCAGTGGCATCTCTGTGCAGCTCGAATGGCTAAAGCCCGTGGTTGGTGCACACCAACTTTTCATTCCCAACACTGCCCAAGAGCAGGTCGAGCACCAGTTTCATTGCTTGTGCCTTTGGCTTCATTGCCAAGGCAAAAGAAAAGCCTGGCCAGGAACAGGCACTTGACCCTTCCTGTGCAGAGACACATCTTGCTAACTGAACTGTAAGTTGTTCTGGAAGGAGGCGAGTTGTTTCAGAGGAAGGCAGCCTGCCCCCTAGCTAAAGGAGGATGCTGGAAGACTCGTCACAGCCCAGTGTGACTGGATATGGTTCACCAAGTTAAATAACCTAATCCAGGTGTGGTAGGAGGAACCTCATGTGGCAGAAACAGGTTCTGTATCTAATACAGCAAATCCCATGGGGAGGGAGCAGGAGAAGCAATTTGACAAAGCACAGTAAAGACCAACAACAGAGAGGGTAATAACTCATATTTCAATAGGGCATCTTTTGTGCTGAAGGATAGAAATGATTTGGCCACTGTTTGAAATTCATCCACCTCTGGAGTGGAACATAGCTGTGCATAACATCTGATACTGCCTTGGTGTTGATGTATTTGTTAATATGCAAACTGCCAATCAGTGTATCTTCAAAAGGTTATTGCAGAGTCAGATAATAAATCAGCCCTATGTAACGCTTAATATCTTTATGCTGACAGTGCTGAAACCTCAGAGCCCTGGCACTGTTTATATATACGTCTCTGTGTGTGTATTTCACTCTTACACACACAATAAACCTGATATTGTTCTTGTGCAAAAGGAAGACTGAAAGAAAAATAGGAAATGGCCTCTGTAGCCCACTTTACTGATGTTACGGCTATTCTTACATTTATTTCTACCTTTTCTCCTCTCTGTTTTATACTCTGCCTGCAAAAGGGAAAGCTGGATTCCCCATCTGGGTGGGAAAACACAACAAGGCTTTTCACCAGGAGGTATATGCAGGCAAAGACTGAAACACATGGATTCCTGCAGCTTCTTATACAGGAGACCTTTGGCCAGGGCGGCATTGGAAAACCAGAATTAATGTTGTGTAGCTTCCCCCAGGGACAGTGCAGCCAGCATCACCAATACCTTCGGCTCTATCCTCTTGAGCTGCTCTCAGCTGGAAAGTTGTCATGCAAGGCAAAGGGATTTGGGGATTAAGCTGCCTGTTCTCCTTTCCCATGGTTTATTTTTGCTGCACTTTGACTAAGTGGGCCTACAGGTTTATGAGCTCTGGACCATGCTCCCATGGTGGGGGGGAGGATGGCGCTGAGAGTCGGCAAGAGTGCGCTCGCCTGCCTGCTCATCCCAGCTTTTCCCCAGGGGACTTAACCTACTTTTCCAGCACCCAGGATGCCTTGAAAGTAGAAGGCAAGTGAAGGGGCAATGTGACCACTCTTGCCACAGCCAAGTGGTTTGAGACTCCCTGCTTTTACCCCCTCCCTTATCCCATCCCTTCCTCTGGCTGCTCCATGCTGCTGCTGGCTCTCCCATCTAATTTGCAGCCCCCTGACTCCCCTAGGCGTGAGCCTGAGCTGCCAGCCCTGCAGACACCTCTCCCCGGATCCCGTTGGAGAGGTATTACCAGTGCTGCATGGTTTGGCCCACTCAGAGTCCTTCACAGCATCTGTCATTGCTGCACGAGTGCGTCCTGCAGGCAGCCACTCTGCTGCCGCTCCACCCGCCAGCTCGGCAGATACCTGCTGAAGAAACACGTTATATTTATGGCTGGTTTTTAGCTCACTTCCAGTAAAGGCAGTTCAGCCTCACGCTGTAACTGCATCATTTCCAAAGGAGGTGCCTCTGCCTCCAGTGCACGTTTGTGCCAGCAAGCATTTTGACTTTCCGCCAAACATTTAAGTGACCTTATGGCAGGATTGGAAGGCAAGGCTCTGGAGCTCCACCACCCGCGGTCCCTGAGGGCCTCTATTCTCCCCTCCACCGCCTCCTTCGTATATTTTTGTTCAGCATCTCTGCTTGCAGGGTTGCCTGAGACATTAAAAAGAAATGCCTTCCCCACTAAGACACTCTGTAGTAATAAGGAACTTGATCTCACATAAATTGGGATGTTCTGGGAACCATTTTAATTTCTGCTAATCGGCAGATGAAAAATGAATTACTTCAGATGTCATGTCCTACTGCACGAGTCTTGTAACATTTGGAAAAGCCGTAACAGAGTTACCCAGTAATTGAAGGGCTCTACATGAGTGAACTTTGTAATTGCGTATTCTTCTCCTCGAGTCCGGGAGGCAGAAAGGAAAAGTGGATCAGGCCACGTGTTAATGAAACAGCTCAGTCCCGCAGCATTACTGAAGCTAAAAGTAAACAAGCCGTACTCATTATTTTATATCACAGCTCCCCAGCTGCCGCGGCAGCCCTGTGCGTGATGTGCTGTCTCCCACTTCACTGCCCCTCCAGCACTTTTGCTTTCCGCCCCGCGCCAGGCTGTCCTTGGCCCCGGCAGCCTTCACCCCGGGTGCACCAGAGGCCAGTGGCCGCCCCCGTCCCAGCGCTACCCCGCGTGGCAGGAGACGCAAACGGCTTTGGAGACACAAATGGCTCTGGAGAGTTTCCATCTCTGAGCTGCCGGTCCTGACCAACCTGGGAGGAGGAGGAAGAGCAACTGCATAACATCCCCACATCCCCATCCTGACTTGTTGGGGTGGCCCCTCCTGCTGAACCCCCATCTCCGCTCCCAGCTGGGAAACGCTGCCTTTGAATACTGGAAACATTCCTGTCTGCACCTTATTATTGGCTTCCACTTACTGAACATGCATGCAGCTCCCCCAGCTCCCCACCCTGCTGCCCTCGGTCCTGGCTGGGGGTCACGTGGCAAATGGGAACCCCCAAATCCTGCAGTACTATCATTTTCCACTCCCCTCCATTGATGAACTGATGGTACCAGCATGAAGCAGCTCTTGAGCAGTTGTTACACTTTTGGAAGGAGCATCTCACTGCTGTAAGGCTGCGAACAGCACCTGGCCATTTTCTCATTTGTGAGGAAAGTGGGAGGATGAGACAAATATTATAGAATAAAGATTTTCTCAGCTCTTATTTTGAAGTGTTTTTCAGCTTTCTCAGGGGAAAAAAAAAAAAAAGAAAAAAATCTATTGCTCTGGTCTATTGCTCTGTTTGTTTCAGTATCCTTAAAAGTGGGATCTATCATCTGGAGAGTCAAACCAGCATCCATTTCTGTGGATTTTCCATGGCTACTCCTCAGTGGCTGATGGCATAATGTTTTCTGAAATGGCCATTAGCTGAGTATCTTTATGAACAGCTTCCCAGGGAAGTAGCTGCAAAGTTCAATTTGCTGAATTATGAGCACATCTCTGATAAGAATTGCATTATATGATACTTGCATGCTGAAAGCATTAACTTTATACTTTGAACTTTTAAAATACGCATTGATGGATCTGATGAGGACTGAAGAAGTAGAAAGGTGAAGGTCCCCAAGGATTAGAGATAATAAGGAATAATTGCTATCTTTTTTTTCCATGAAAAAGAAGTGGTATATTTAGAAGAATTCTATTTAGCTGAGGCTTTTTCACTAGAAAAAGCCGTTTGTACAAAAAAAAAATTAATGGAAAACCTCTTTAATTGGTTGAAAATTTATTACAGCAAGCCGTAACTTAAAGTCACTTGATTTGTGCTGAAGAGCTGTTTGGCTTCATGGAGTCGCATCAGATTTACCCCAGCATCCTAGGGAGCAAAACTGAGCTCACTCTTGTATCTCACACAGAATAAATCTAAGTATTGTCTGAAATACTTTTATTTTTGAATAAAGAAGAACCAGAGTGAAACAACAGTGGCTTTCTCTTGCAGAAGAGACTAGATCATTCTACCTCTCAAAATGAATGTGGTCTACAGTAAATCTCCAGAAGTTTAAAGCCTTGATACTTTAGGTGAAAGCCCAAGAGCTACAGACTAGGACACTTCTTCTCTGGGATGCTGGGACAGCTCTGCTCTGTATTCAGGACAAGTCTGGAGCTGAACTCGCTCTAACACCCAAGTGCTCAGGAATATTCAGGTATCTTGATTTCACATGCACGGCACTGTGATTTCTATGCACCTAAGGCTCTTCACTTAATCAGTACTATTATCACACCTGATGAGGCACAGCAGGTGATATTTGAGATGCTTGCCTTTCGCTTCCTTGCAACTGAGCAACATTTAGTAAGAATTACTTAAATCAGCTAATCAAAAACATGTTCAATGACATTAGGATGAAGTGGGCTCTAGAACACCTCAGCAAAGTTATTTTTCTTGTGGAAATCCTTCTGTAGAGAGAAAAGCAAATAAATCCCAATGTGGTCTATATATTGTAAGCTCTCTGCTCCTTGGGCTATTGATAAGTAGTTCCTGAAAATCCTTTTTTATTCCATATTTCAGGCAAGGTTCAACTTTGTTCTGGTGGAACAGGTTTTCACAAACCTTTTCTATTTGTCTTTCAGTGGCATAGCTGAGACCAGCCAAGAGCCTGTGTGATAGCTGCCAGAGCAGGGGCCTGCAGTGGTGCAGCTGGGCTGTGGCTGGTCTCTGCGAACACATCCGTGCACAGCCAGGACAGCCTGGTGTCTGCCTCCCCGTGCCAGGGAAATGGGATGGTGGGGCCGTTTGCAGGTGTCATTTTGATGGTGGTGTGTGTAGGCAGTGGCGTGGTCCTTTGCAGCAGTGGTCCGCCAGTTGCTGTTTCTATTCAATAGGCATTGAGCCCTGGTCCTTGAATCCAGGTTTTCATCCCCTAGGAAGGGTGTTCTCCGACTTTAGGAAATTAATTTGCATGGAGTTTGGCTACCCAAAAGTGCTGATGCTGAAAGGACAAGACGGTGGAGCTGTAAAGTGGGAAAGTATGAAGCTTGGTCCAGTGAGCAGAGCAGGGGGCAATTCACCTCCGAGCCCTGGTCACTTGGGAGCTGGGCGAGCTCCTCCCATCCATGCGGAGGGGACCACAAAGCTTGATCCCGCAGAGGCGTGAGGGCCTGATCGAGTACAGCAGGGAGACACCACATAACTGCCCAGACTCTGCAAACCGAGGGCTTCCATTTTGCTGAGAAACGAAGCCAGAGATGCCGCTGGCACAAACTGCTGGAGAAAAACACCTGGAGAAAGTCAAGGCGTGTGTTTTCTCCTCTGTGAAGTCAGTAGAGCCCTTCTGCTGTATTGCACAATGGCCCAGTCTGCTGGGCACGGGGCAGAATCAGTCCTGGCTTCTTCTTCTTGGGTTCAGTGGTGGCAGCAACAGCATGGCAGGAGGGCTTGCAGGTCCCTGTGCTTGCTGTGTTATTTGCACCGAGGACAACTGATGGGTCAGGATTCTGTTCAGAGGAATCTCCTCCCAGAAGGGCCGGTCTGTTGGCAAGACCTGCACACAGAGATGGAGCTCAGCATCCTCCCTCTCGGTCAAAGGGACTCTTAGGGACTGTCCTCCCCTCTCACTGCCCCAGCAGTGGCTGTCCCAGGTGAGAACCAGCCCCCAGCATCCCTTGCCATGCTGTCCCCCTTTCATAGCCGAATGGGACTTACATCATAGGGCTCTCTGCCCTTCACCTTTCACTGGCCTGAAACCAGGTGTTAAAATCCTCCATAGGATTTTGGATGCATAGCCCATTGCACAAAAAATACCCTGTGATTCTCTGTTTCTCACAAAAATGTATGCTTTCTTCTCCTTTAAAGTACTTTCCCTTAAAGGAAATTGATGTTAAGCCATGAGACGCCTGGTCCTACCTGTACCAGCTCCCTTTGGCCTTTACCAGTGGTGGCAGGGATGCACCCAGAGCTGGCGGATTGTGCCTGCCTGTGGGCAAATGCATGGGCAAGTTACTGTCAGCTAAATATTGAAACAACCCTAGCCTAGATTAAGCCCTTTTTTTTTAATGGGAAGGGGTAGGGCCACGTCCAAATATTTCACATTAAACTCCACAACATTCCTGCTTGGCTTTTCTGTTTCCGAGGCATTGTGCAAGCGTGCCCCAGCTCACACTAAGCTCCGCGAAGCTGCGTTCAATCACCTTCCCCTGGAAATCAGTGAAGGAGCGAGGGCAGAGCCGTGCTGCGGAGCCACTGTTCCAGACTGCTCCAAGGATGAGTCACTGAGGCAAAGGCTCCTGTCTGAGGGAGGCAGAGCCCCCGCTCTCTAACGCGCTGGGCTTTCTGCACTGAGGACTTCTCAAGCCTCTTCCTCCTTCTATCTTTTCTTCCTGAGTTTTTATTCCTTGTCTTCTTTTGTCTCTTGCCCACCCTCCTGTCCTGCAGAGCTCTTTAAGGTTTTAGCAATTAAAGGAGGAAAAAAAGCCATCCCTATTGTGCTCCCTGGTGGGCTGAGAGCTGATCTGTGTGCAGAGGAGACCCTTTACACTCAGCTCCTGCCCGGCTGAGTCCATTGCACCATTGCTTACCCTGTGGGAAAGGTGGAGTACGGAGCTTGCTCTCGGGCTTTTTCAGTGTGGCACCCATCCTTGTTAATAAGCGTGGGGATCCCACGGGGCACACGGGAAGCACTCTGGAGGTCTTGCTTTTGAACATCCCGCTCAGAGGTGGCAGAGGAGGAGCAGGGCAATTTGGTGAAGAGGGCGGCCAACGCCGTGGTGCGGCTCAGGGCCCCTTTGGGGTTTCCTGTGCTCTGCTGACGGGGGAACAGCTCTGGGATGGGGACCGGCCACACGTCTCCCCCCCAAATCCCTACACTGTTGTTGGGTATGGAGGCACGGGAGTTTTGCCTGCTGTCAGCCTCTGACACAGCTGAGCCTCCTGAGTCATCTAGTTTAACCAAAAAAACTAACTTTTGGCTTAAAACATGGGTGAACTTCACTGATGCCCTGGTGAGCAGGCAAGATGGGGTGATGGTCCCTTAGCTCTGCAGCAACAAAAAGTCCCAGAAACCTTGTGGGGATCAATAAGGCTCAGAAAAACGAACATCTCCCTTCCTTCCCCCTTCCCCATCCCACTGCCAAATTCTGAGCTGCCACCCCCGGCTTTGTCTGTCTATCCATCCGTCTGTCCCAGTGGCAGTGACAGGCACAGAAAGCTGGAGAGGGGAGGAGCAGAGATCACTTAAAATTCCCCTTGGCCGTGGTAGAGCCGAGTGGTGTGGGCAGCAGCTGCTCAGCCAGAAAGTCACGTCACTTGTGGTACCGGTGGGACGAGTTTTCCTGCAGAAGGAGGCTGCAGAGCAGGTCTCACCCTGCCCTCCACGCAGATGTGGCTGCAGCCTTTCCTATTTTCATCAGAGAGCTGCAGAAAAAGCCTGAGCAGCACGGCAGCCTCGACGCTCCTCACAGGTGCTGCGGCAGCAGCCTCCGTGGGCGGAAAGGCAATTTGTGCTGGTTTTGGAGGATCAGGAGCTCTGCAGGCGTGATGGCTTTTCAGACAGGACTCACTCTGGACAAACATTGGGTCTCAGCTCAGGACCGTGTGAGACATATCCCTCTCCTGACCAGCACCCACGTTTCCAGACACCTCCAAAATACTCCTGGCAGTCCCAGAGGGGTGCATGGTGATTTTGCTGGGTGCATTAAAGCTGAGCTGCCTTTCTGCTCACACCCAGGCTGTAGGTAGAGGGATGCCTGTATTTTGTTGCTAGATTAGCCATCGCCTTGTCGGAGATAAATGCACTATTCGCAGGGCTGCCAGAACAGCTAATACGCATCAAAAATTGCAGAAAACCATGAAAAAGCAGAACTGTGCCGTGTGTCCGTGTCCCCCCCCCCATCTCAGAGCCCCCAGGCTACCGTGCTCGGCTGGGCTGTGGCTGCTCGCTCGTGCTGCCGTGGGGATAAGGAGCCCCAGAGAGTGACCCACACCCCTATCATGCCAGATCCTCACAGAGACATGGTCCTGCCCCAGGGAGCTCCCAGGTCAAGATCCCACACCAAAAACTTCAGCCAGGCAGCCACAGGCTTATAGCCACGGCTGAGCAACAGAAATAACTGTCTAGAGCTGGATTTTTCTCTGGTCCTTTACGGGGCTGCATTTTCTCTTGCTGCTGGGGTGAGAGGTGCTCATGCACCCCAGGGCACGTGGATCTTGCCTGGCAAGGGGCAGCACTGCCTCTATATGCCACAGGGATGCCCAGTCTTGCAGGGAAGCTGTGGGATGAGCCAGTCTTGGTCATGGAGGTGGCATGGCAGCAGTGGTGGCACCTGGGGCTGGGAAGGGAGCTGCAAGGAGTCTGGGCAATTTCTTTTTGTAATCGCTCACACAGATTTTCCTATAGGTTCCCCAGGTTTTAGGGAGCTGCCCAGTCAGCTCCGCCGGAAAGTCTCTCGGCAAATTCCTGCCAAGATGGAGGTTGGGGTCAGCACCCAGCTCTGCCGGGGTGCCTGGGGAGATGCCACCTCACCACAGAGCCCCATACATAACCATGTCCTCTGCTGTCCTGACACCAGAGGAGACGTAAGCCCGCTCCTTGCTGGGTCCACACTGCATCAATCTCCCACAATGCTGGAGAATTTTCATGCAACATACATATATATTTATAGATATTTTTTCATGTCCCTTGTTGTCTGTTGCTGGCTGGCACAGTGCTTGCACATGGGAGGGTACTCACGGGAAGCATCTGAGATGCTGATAGTAACCTGTGTGTTTAGGTTTAAAAGCATGGAGGGGCAGTTCCTGAAAGTGTGCGTGAAGACAGAGCGGTCATTAGCACCTGTTTATTGAAGTTTACCAGCTCTGTAACAATGGGTTTCTCTTTGCCATCGGATTTAATTCCTCTGTAATTATGTTCCTCATATAGAAATCATTTGGCATTTATTTGCTATAATGAAACTTCCCATTGCATTTAAATTCAATGTGAAGATTTAAGTGTATTTAGGAGAATCAGCTGAAGACCAGAAATTAAATATTCCTGGTTTGCTTTTCCAAACAAGACAAACTCAGATAAATGCTAGCAGTCGGATCTATGCGTGCAGCTACTCCTGTGAGCAGTGGCATCTGCATGTGCACACCCAGAGATGGTAGTCTTGTGACGTGGACAACTGTTTCAGCTTCTTCTCACTGTCCCGCTCTGGCCTGGGGCACTGGTCCCACAGGCAACGCTCACAACTGATGCTACTTTGTACACCTGAGCAGGGAAAACACACACAGTTGAGGAAAACTGCAGGTGTTAAGATCACCATCAGCCATCCCAGTTTGCTGTACAACTTAGGTTTTCAAAATGTTTGCTTTAATAGTTGTGGGAGTAGGATGTTGCTAATGTGGCTCTTTCCAGCTGAGCTGGTACTCAGGAGCAGCCCAGGCAGCAGATGTAGGTCAGCACAGCTGGAGCTGGGAGAGCCCAGAAGACCAGTTCTGGCCCAATGACACCATCGTCCCCAGCCCTGCCATGTTCAAAGGAGACCGGGTGGGCAAATTTGCTATACTTAATTTATGGTTAAAAGAACAGGCCTCAGAAACACATCCCATGACCACCTGCTGGTGGGTGAGCAACTGCAGCTTTGGTAGCAATGTGTGGATGGGCTCCCAGCACTGATAAATGACAGATAAAATGGGCAGGTGAAGCACGGCACCAGCACGGCAAGGGGGGTGATGCTGCTCCTGACGTCGTTATTTTCTCCCTAGATATACCAAGCATCAGAAGCACGCGCTGGCAATAATTTTTTTTCCATCCTTTCTCAGAACTCCTCCCAGTAGGCTTAAAATAGCAGGGCCCAGATAATCATTAACCACTTTGACGTATTGCAACGGGCACAGATTGGGAATTCATAAGGAGAGGACAGAGCTGGAACAGACCCGCGCTCCTGGTTTGTCTCCAGCAGTATCATCCTCCTCAGGGTAAAGCCAGTTCAGCCTGGCCTTGCCACTGCTGCTCCTAGAGACAAGCTCCCATCACAGCCAGAAATAGGGAAGAATATTATACATAATTACTTACTATATTATTCTTCTCATAAGTAGGGAAGAGTAATAATATATAGGGAAGAGTATTTCACCCATATGTTTAGAGGGTTGTGGCTGAAGCCAGAGCCACCCTTCCCTTTTTGTTAACTCTGGTTTTCCACCTTTGACATGAACCCTAATTTAGACTTGGATAACAACAAAAAAAGGCCGGTGCCCTGAGTCCTAAGCCCACTTGGTTGTTTCAGGGGAACAAGATGGTACTGAGCAAGCTGAGGATGAAGTTTGCAGCCAGGAAGCATTTCTCCACTGCTTGCTGATAAAGCAGAAATGCTGCTTAGGCTGATCTGAGTGTTGGGTTGTAACTCTACAAAGGAAAATTGCAAAAATAAGTGTTGGGAAGTAGACCCTTCAAAGGGTCTTTGGAGAGCAGTCCCCAAAGGGAATTGGTGGGAATGCTGTTGTTTGAAGCACTGGAGAATATGTTGTGCAGAGCTGACTTCTACAAACCTACAGAAATGGGCATGGAGATTTAATTTCCATCTCTAATTGCTGTGATCCCCAGCTCATTTTGGGCTTGCTTTTGCATGTGTGTAGCTTTTAGCAGAGGTCTCCATGCAGCAAATCCTTCATGCATATCACAGCCGATGGACTGCTCCTGAGCTCTCTGTACAGCCAGTGATGAGACTCCTTCTCCTTTGCTGTACAAAGGATTTATTCCTTTAATATGCCCCTGATGTTTATTTTTCTGCTGGTACAGGAGTGCGTATGCACTTGTGTGCATGTGGCAGTGTTTTACAAATGCCTGCTGTGGACAGAATTGGGCTTCACAGTATGCAAAAATAGCTATGCGCCACACACAAGGATATAATATTTCACGCGGCTGGAGAAAATGTCATAAATCAGGTTTTTGCTGGATTTGCAAAAATCAAGAAACTGGGGGATTCATCTCCACAGTTGAGTCCTGAGCTCTTGCAGGAGCTGGCAGGACTGTCTGGGTTGGAGCATCTCAATTAGGGAAGGGGGACCAGGTCCCCATGGCAGTGTAGGATGTTTATGGACATCTCTTGGCCCTGAAGAGACAAGGTCAGATTTTTTAGACTCGTTTATTACAGAGCCCAAGAAGCCAATGTGAGTCCAGGCTGCAGCTACAGCTTTTCTCCTCTGCCTTTGCCTAGAGATTGTTGCTCTTAGTTCCTGCTCCGTTCTGCCCTGTTCCTGATCCCTCATCACTGGTCCCTCCAACTGCTCATTAGACAAAACCCAGGTCCCTCACTCACCCTTTTGAGCCCTGCAGGAGACCCTGGTGTGCAGTGAATTGGAAAGGCAGGGATGCCGTAGAGCCGGGAGGTTTCTGCGTTACCTGCTTGGTGGTGGGATAACACTTGTGCATTGAGGAGTGAAGCTGTTGAGAAATAAAGCACCAGGGACTGAGATGAGGAGGGTAGACCAGAGGCACGGGGCAGCGGTCCTTGTACCAGGCTAGTTCTTGGTGTGGAAGAGGTTTGGCGAGCAGGGGAGCAGAGGAGCTGTGCTAAGCCCTGATCCCTCCCCTTTTGCTTCCTGGCTGGCAGTACGTGCTCATGCGAGTTCCTTATCACACTTGCGCTTTCCCACCCCAGTCCCAGCAAGGGACAAACGTGCACAGCCAAACCTGAGCCCCTCAAAATGCACCTCACATGGGGAGTTTGAATGCCAAATGTCAGCGCTCCTTCCCACATGCACCTTCCTCCCATCTAATCCTTCCCTGCTTCCCTTCTCCTGGCTTGTCCTCCTGCACCTTTCCAGGTGAAAAAGGTTAATGGGTCCTACAACCCTCCTTGCTCCCCTTCTCCCTTTGTGTCCCCTCCTGTGTGTAATGAAAACCAGTGACAGGTAGAGCGGAGCCCAGTTTTGTAATGTAAACAGTTATTTACAGTTTTGCTAAAATGTCATGGAAGATGACATTTTTAGGTCACCTAGCTGAAGCAAATGAAATTATTAACATGTTTGCGTTAGGTTTCATAAATAAAAGTATCACTCTTGCCCAGCGTGGTGCTGGGTTCCTCAGGTCCTGAGACCTGATGTGGTACCCTGAAAGCTAAGGCAGTTTCCCACCAGGGTTAGCAAGAGCAGGATCTGGTTTCCTAACCCAAGGCAGCTGGGATGGATGTCTTTTACTGTGTCCAGCAGCCTCAGACACTAGGGTCTGTTATCCTTGTGCTACATTGGTAGTAATGATGGGGCTGATCTAGAGGTGTAAGAGGAAATATCCTCTCCCCAACACTGAAAGTGTGATGCCAGCCTTCCCCATCCCGTAGATATTCTCATTCTGCCTTTAAAAGCTTTTAAATCTTGGAGCACAGCTAAGTACATAATTGGGGTCTACACTGTGTCTTTTAAACACTAAAAGGTGGGGCATAAAATGTAATGGCTCTGTTCCTCCCTAAATAAGCGATGGCAAATGACTGTAAAATGAACTCCTGAGCTTGTGTGTGTAGATGGGAATTTAGTCCCATGGTGAACAGGAGGATAGCAGCTGGATCAGAATAATATTGAGGTTTAAAGCTACACCAGATACCCCTGTTTAAAGCTACACCAGAAATGAGGGAGCAAGCCAGGAGGATCAGTGTTTCAGCCACCACTCATAAATGTCTGTGTGTCACAAGGCAGAACACAATTTGCTCTCCATCTTGCATGCTTCTAGGGTGGAAATAGCCAGTCCTACAGGCTATCCATCAGTATGACTCACTTTCAGGATAAACTGTCTGGGGAAAGTGGACGGGCGATGAAATTTGAGGACTTTTTCCCTGCTGGGCTATGGGTACACAAAGACCTGGACCCAAAGCACACACCTGCTACCCATGGTCAGGTTCATCCCTCCCGGTCCGGGAGCACTGGGAAGGAAAGACCTGTGTCTAGCACCGCAAACGCCCACTGCCTGGCAAGTCCCGGGAGGTACCGCATGGCGCTGGGCTCAGTCCAGCTCCCGGAGAGGAGCAGCACCGCCACGGCTGGCACGAGCCAGCCTGTGCAGAAAGTCCAAGGGCCACCGCGTCTGTGCTCCCCCTCCTGCCCAGCTGGGCTTGAGGAAGCTGCCCTGGGCTGAGCGGGACACCAGCCTGCAGCAGAGGCTGTCTCGCAGCTATGCCCCCTGCCAACCTCACTTTCTGAAATAGGTAGCAAAGAGACAGAAACCTGAGCAGTGAAACAGTGGCATCTGGTTGCCAACAGAGCTGTCCCCACTCGTTGTGGTCTAGTGTGGGTGCTCTGGTGTCTAGTAAGAGCTGCGGTCATCTAGGTTTTCCTTCAGCGGTGATATTAGGCATCTCTCATCTACCCAGCAGTCTCTTTCCACAAAAAATTGTAGGACCCAAGTATTTGAGACCGTTACATCCCTGTCAAACTCTGTTCACATCAGCCAAGAATTGTTGGAGGGAAAACGGATGGAGGCAGCACGATTACCTAAGCCAAACCAGGTAAAAAGGAACAAAGAACAAATGGGTGGATGATGGACCTTCTGCCGCGCCATGCTGTGCTGTGCTCAGGCCCTGTGGGAGGAGGAGAGCCTTGCTGATGCTGTCTCTCTTTTTCAGGGGGAGTTGCTGAGCCCGTGTCGATGTGACGGATCGGTGAAGTGCACGCACCAGCCATGTCTGATCAAATGGATTAGCGAGAGAGGCTGCTGGAGCTGTGAGCTGTGTTACTACAAGTATCACGTCATTGCCATAAGCACAAAGAACCCTCTGCAGGTAAAGGTACTAGAGACATTTCAAAGTCTATTTATTCTCATTTCTATTTTTGTTTCTGGGAGCAAGTGGATTTTACCTGTGTGGGGTTTCCTTCCCTGTGCACAGTGATCTGTACGTCTGAGACACTTAGAAGGGGTTGTCAGGGGCTGGTCCAAAGAGGCCCCATGTTCTGCTCGGTGGTACTGGGGGCATCCCTCGGATGTCTGCTCTTCTTGTCTTTTGACAATTCCCACATTCATTTTCCTCCTGTTGAAAACAGCAGCGTGACCACGATAGTCCCGTAACACCTCACAGCCTTTCAAATGTGTTCATCCACTGGAGACTGCAGGTATGCCACTGTCTCCAGAGGCAGATGGGGATGAAGGAGTTATGGGATTTGCTACAACAGGGCACACAGTCTGTGGCAGAGGAGTACCCTGAGACCCCGTGTGTCTAGAGTTGTGCCATTAACCCTAATCTCCTGCTGGGCCTCCTCTGTGTTGGCATGAGGGACGGAGGAGGTAGATGGAGGGCTCTTGCAGCTCTCCTCTCTGATCCTGACACCCTTTTCACTTTACTGCTCCCCCATGATCAAATATGTCCTGGCATGGCACAATGGGTGTTGGTTCTGATGCTCTGGTCTCTCCAACCCTGATTCTCAGTGGACATTTGCAGACGTGTACACAACAGGTAAAGCACATCTTGATGTAAGTGGCTGTGAAAGGCATCAGATGACCCACCTTTTTCTCTTCCAAGTTCAAAAGCACTCTGGTTTAATAAGCCCCACTGCAGGCTGGTAATGGAAATCAAGATTCAGAATGGGGAAAACTGTGTGACTGTTAAAAAATGGGATAAATTATCCTTAATAGCTATTGATTTATTGCGGGGGCAACACCTGAAGATGGACTAATTGCTCCATGCCTTTGCTGAGCACCATTAGTGCCTCGGACGTAAGGAAGCACATTATATCCAGGCACTACTGCTTAATTAGCATCATCTGGACTGGAGAGACATTACAGCAGCATGCTGTGGTTTAGAGAGCAGGGCAATGTCTATAAGTATGTCGGTCTGTCCAGGACCTGGCTTTGGCTCTCTGCTGGTCGCTCTGCTCTCTAACAGGAGGCAAAGACTTTGCCAGTGATGGTGCCCAGTTGTACAGGGGTGGGGGGAATGCAAACTCCTGCTGTCTCCTCCAAACTGCAGTCTCTGTGTGTCTTTTTCCAGGCCTGAGGTCACTAACCACAGTGAGGAAACAAGGACAGCCCTTTAGGAACCCAGACTTAAATGAAGTAGTGAAATTAGTGGGGCATCATGGGGAAATTTTGCTGGGGGGAAGGAAAAAGCCTGCCTGCTCTCTGCAAGTCCCTGCAGCTTCTGATTCAATTTTCCATGTGCTGTGGGCTGGAGAGATCAGTAGTTTCACCCCAAGCCCCAGACCCAGGTTTTTTCAATTTCTTGGCTCTAGTAACTCAGAGCAGATTGAAACACAGGAGGGGAGATGTGGACAAAGCAGCATTTGTTTATTTCTGGAAAGCTGGTCCATGAGTGCCCTGATGCTTCCTGTGTCTCAGATTGGGGGTGCGATGCTGAGCAGGACTGAAGGTTTGTGGGTGCTGATTTACGAGTGTGT
Source organism: Ciconia boyciana (assembly GCF_034638445.1). NCBI lineage: Eukaryota > Metazoa > Chordata > Aves > Ciconiiformes > Ciconiidae > Ciconia > Ciconia boyciana. The sequence continues at coordinate 17,280,952 of NC_132943.1, read as the reverse complement.
GTGTAGCCAGCACTGCCTTTAATGAATGACCTCCAAATGCTCTACACCTTCAGGTGGTTCAGGGCAACGGGTCAGTGACTTTCCTCCTGCTCCTCACTCAGCTAAAATTTGTTGGAGCTATTCATAGAGAAGCTCTCCTCCCACACGCACATTTCAAAAGCCTGTGCAAAGCATTGCTCTTTCTGGGCTCCCCTGTTAGAAAGTGGCCTGATCTGCTGGCCTTTGCCATGAACACAAAAACTGAGTGGCAGGAGCAACTGAGTTAGAGAGCTGAGCTCCAGGAGCAAGCGTCCCAGAGGACCACGCAGACCCCGAGCTCAGAGGCTTCACATTGCTGGCTTAGACTTCACAGCACTTCTCACAGAAGCACTGGGAGATTTGGAGGGTGGGAAGAAGCAACTGGAGTGAAAAGCCACTTGGTCTGGAATAAATGCAGCGTGTATGGAGTTACAGCTGCGTGCCCAGGCACCCTGTCTGGTGCCAGCACAAAGGCACTTCTGGGAAGCAGATGCTACACTAGCACTAGTGTGTGAAATCTCGTGGGAAGTGGCTGATGTACCAGGCCTGGACTTCCCACCAGGACTAAGGGCTCCCCTTAACCCATCGCCATGCCATCGGGGTTTCCCTTGTTCCTCAGTGGCTCTCACCATCCTCTGACACTGGGAAAGGGAGGCAGAGAGGACCCAGGGGCTGCACTGCCCTGACACTATGTGCCATAACAACATGTCACAGTGTGTGCAGGCGCGAAGAGCATTCTCTCTGCTTGGACTTCATCCCACACGTGGATAAGAGGGGCCACCTGGACATACAAGCATGTCTCTAAGTAAAGCAATAGTACCTGGCCTTTCTTCTCAGGGTCTGCTGGAACTTCTGCCAAGCTTTATTCTTACTAGAAAGCTCTGAATTTCTCTGGAGGGCAAATGCTGTAGGAAGTCATGGTCATCTGTTTATTCCAGACCAACCATAATACAGGCAAGGACCACACAAACCTCACCTCCTTGTCAAATGAAATCTGTTGGGTGACGCTCTGAGCCTGGATAGATTTTAACCAGCAACGTGGCCTACCTATCCCCTGCAACTATCCCTGTGTCCTCTCATGTGACAGACTGCTGGAAAGCCAAACCCAGGTAGCTGGCAAGCCCTGGGCTCCCTGAAGGATGTCCAATTGGTCCGAGCAGAGCAGCACACTCAACACCCACATGTTCCTTTGGATCTGCATGTTTCTCTGCCCATTTTGACATCTGCTGCACATTTTTGGAGTGCCTAGGAGCACGGCACAGGCCAGATGTGTGTGGAGATTTGTGGCGTGGGCAGAGAAGTTACAGCCAGGGGAACATGGTTCATGCATAATTAACACAGACTCCTTCCAGCCTCCAGGCTGTTATGATGTCTCATACCAGAGAGAGGCCTTTAGTCTGGTATTTTGGCAGAATGAATCTCTATAAATTATCCCCCCACACACACCCCTGGATTGCAGGCATTTAAGAGCAAAGGTCTTAAAGCAGCAACACTGCAAACCCACTGAGACTAGGGGATTAAAGTTGTTGGACAACATGGCAGGTGTCCTGCCAAGCAGCAGTCAGGCAGCAAATGAGCAAAAATATCCCACCAGCTGTGAGCAACCAGAAGATCCAGAGCTTTTGTCCATCCAACCATCCATCCATCTACCCATCCGTCCTCCTGCTCTCCAGTCTGCCAGTCACTGAGGCAGGAGTCATGGGCATGGAGGTTTTAAATGCTCCTCTCCATTGCAATATTTGTGCAAAGCCCATGATTTTAAAAAGGCCCTGAAGACGCAGGGTTTTAGAAGCACATGATAGTACTGCAGGCACCCTGGTGCTGATACATAGTGGAGTAGGGATCTGCCGTGATTGGACTCTGCAGTGGATTTCATCTATACAGCTCCTTTGTAGCCACTCCTCAGCCACATCCACTCTGATGCTCCAATTTTCACAAATAGAAAATCTGTTTGAACCAACCTACCCAGACCTACAACTGTCTGCAGTCTTGGGGAGTTAGACTCTACAGTTGTTATCTCTGACTCTTCCTGTATTGTGGGTTGTTTCAGCTCCAAAGATCCTCAGTTATCCAGTGCTGGGGTTAGGATATGGTCCCAGTTCTCCTCCGGCTCTATTTTGACTATGGTGATGCTCTGTTAAGAGCTGATGAGTGTTTGTTTATGTGGCCTCTTCATCAGGATACCCACATCTGCAAGAAAAGTGACCGAGGTCCCAGGGTGTTTGCAGCCTGAGCTCCTGAGCTAAAAAGCTTGAGGCAAGTTCACTGGTGTCTCCTGGTTGTCCCAACTTGCTGAATCATTTGTGTTGAGTATGAGCTTCGGCTGGTCCCTGCTGAGCTCCAGCTGCAGACTGCAGCCTATAAGCAATGGGTGCAATCACAGCAAGAGAGACTTCATGCCCTGTACCTTATAATGGGGGCTTTCTAGGATACCGATACTGTAGCCTGAGTCTTACCAGATGCTCTGGCACATGGTGGAGAGGGGGTTTCATCACTGCATGTTTCCATTACACAGCCCTAGTGGACCCTTCCTCCTCCCTGCTGCCTTTCCAGTATGAATAAGCCACAGCATCTGTAAATGTACAGTAGGGAAGCTATCACAGCCATGGCATAACTTTGCTTGGTGAATTTATAAAAAGAAAAGCCATCCTCCAAAAGATAATTGAGGAGGATGGCCAGGGCCTCGGGAGGGCAGCAAGGGGAGAGCCAGACCTAAGCAGTGCTGGGAATGGTCCACTCTAACCTTCTAGGAAAAACCTCCGCTTGTTTGTGATCCTGGGTCTGAAAATTAAATTGCTGACTAGCACAGCTCAGGATGTTAATGATACGTACTAAGGGGACGTGTCAGATACAGCAATAAAAATAAACTGAACTGCCTAAGGCAGGCATGAGGGAGCTCTCAGAGGAGTGTAGGAAGGCTTCTCCAGCAAGCAAGTCTTCTCTGCAAGCTGCTGCAGTAAGACATAGATATCTTCTGCAGGCAAATAGCTGCCTTGGATCTGCTTGGGAACCTTTGGAGGCTGCTGGTGACAAAGAAAGGGAGATACGGATCAGGCCTTAAATACTGTAGCAATGACATTATTAATCTGTGTTACATTAGCAGCAGGAGTTTTCACTCACAAGCCTCTGAGCAGAAGCACTGAAGCAAACAGGGAAACAGGTTTGTCCCAATTACAACACGTAGGTTATGAAACAGTGCAAGAGAACAAGAGTGACATGACTGGCAGGCGCTGGTCCCAGCTTGGCCCCTGGCTAAGGTCATTGCAAATGTCAGATGTGGGCTCCTGAGAAACCCTTTCGGAGGCATCTGGGTCACAGAGTTTTGCGACTTGGGGAAAATAGGGAAACTTGGGGAAAAACAGTCAAAGAGAGTGTGGTGTTTTGCATGTGCACATCTGAGTGGTGTGCCAAAACACTTGGCCAAGGGGGGTGGTAGGAGAGGACAGACAGACAGCTCCTGTGTGAATGAGGACATTTCTTCAGAAAGGTCTGGAGGGATGGAGCCCTTTTTCCAGTGTGGGTGGCAAGCCATCACAGAGATCTGCTTGGGCATGCTCTGAAGCCATTGTAAGCCCACAAAGCTGCTCCTGTTATCCTGCAGGAGCCTTTAAAGCTTTCTGGTACCACCAAGTCCTTAGTTCTGCCCTGTTCAGTGCTGGCAGAGCATCTGTAGAGCTTTCTACCTGCCTAAAGGTCACATTCCTGATTGACAACCTGGGTGAGCTGCCGGTTTTTAAAGGTGCACTTCAGTACAGCTCAGCGGCTACTTGGGACTCAACAGTCATTATCAGCTGAGGAAAGAAGGGCTCAGTTTTGTGACCTTGCTACAGCTTGAACGTTTGAGCTGGAGATTTGGAGGGAGGGGGCTGTGTCTGCAGCCAGGCATTCAGACAAAGAGCTTTGGGGGTTTCAGATGTGCTGGTAAAGGGACTCTGCAGCATTGCTGAGACCTTTCTTTGCAGCTGTAGTGGTGACCCAAGGACAATAGCGTCACCCACCAAATCCCTGGTCTGCTGGCCGTAATGATGGTGGAGAGGGGTTAGGAGAACGGATGATTTTCTAAGGGCTGTTATGAAATCTGAAAGGCACAGTGCTGTGATTGAGGCAGGCTCCTGAGGCCACCGGTGCAGGGATGCATCAGGCCCAGCTCCTGCAGCTGAAATTCATCAGCACGTTCCACTGCTGAACAGCTCTTGGACCCTTCTGTCTGCGCTCTCACTGGGTAACATGCTTTATCCTCTGTCTCACCCCTTTGCTTCTCTCTGTGCAAACCTCATACCCTAGGATGTGTAGCAAAATGGAATTAAAAGATGAAGAATAATGACTCCGGTTATTGGTGGCTCGGGCTAGATGTGTGATGCTAAATTGCAGTTCTCAGGGTTGCCAGAGAGGAAATACAACATTTATTACTTACTTTTTTTTTTCCTGGAAAATATTAAATTCTTCTGCAAGCTGGTTATTTTCCCCAGTGTTCAGCTCTGACCCATTTACCTCCTTGCCAGAGGGTAATCACACCTCAGTGCCACCTCCTGAACAGAGTCAGGACTGCTGCTGTGTGTGTCACTGTCACTTAGTGCCAGATGCCGGGGGAAAGTCTCCTACCCCCTGGCACGGCTGACGGACTCCAGTCTCTTCATTATCACTGCAGCGAACTTCCCGGCAGCTGCTGCCAGCTGAGCAGCGTCAGGCAGTGGCCCTGCCCGTGTTCCAGCCTCTCTGTTCCCAACCGAAGGGAGCGGGGTTTCAAGTTTGCACTCAGGTGTAACTTCTCTGTGCCCTGAGCCACATCCCCTTTCACAGTGTATTTAGTACTACCCCTAAGCCTCCCTGTTTCTGCAAAGCAGTGGTGCTAGTTGTATGTGGCTACTAGTTGTAGAAAACAGCTCCTTCTTCTTTCTCTGTCTTTAATTGCTACCTTGGAAGGACCTGTTGCCACCACAGGCCTTGAAGTGTGCCAGACAGATGGTGAGGAGCCAGTCCATTACCTCCTCGAGAGAGAGAAATGATGCAGAATGATTTGGCTGGCACAGGCGCACATGGGTCAGCATGAGAGACCTGCAGTAAAACCTTCACATGCAGCACCAGGCTGTGCACCGGGCTCCCTGCACTCCCGTCCCTTCGGCGTTTGCCAGAGCTAGTGGAAGGGGAGATGAGGTCTGGGGAAAGCTGCAGGGGTGAAAGTGCAGCCCCATGCACTTACCCAACTCCCCCCGCCATGTGCCTCTAGTCCTGGAGCTCTGAGCTGATGGCACCGGTTGCGGATTTGTCCTGCATCTGCTTATGGTGCTGTTGAGGACGAAGCTGAAGAGCTGACGGGAGGGCAGCATAGCTGCTGATCCCACCCTCAGAACCCAAATTTGGGGGTGATGGGTGCTGGGAGGTCTGTTGCCCCCTCTCAGCTCTGAGGTGGCCTTTGCTCTGTCTCATGAGGGGAGAGGATTGGCACAGCTGGGCATCTCCTGTGGACTCCAGCACCCCTTGACCCTCCCGTTGTGACTGGCACCGAGCTCCCAGCCCTCAGAGGAGGGCAGTTCACTACCTCAACTTCTTCGTGGCACAAAGGGGCCACTGGTGTGGCTGGATTTGGTGGAGGCGTGGAGCAGGTCAGGCTATAGCAGAGTGGGAATGGGCTAAGAGATCACTGAGTGTCCCCAGTGCTTGCTGTTTGCCTTTGGCTGGGCCAGCTGCTGGAGCGGATGGCAGGAAGGGGACTGGGGTTAGCTGAGCACAGTCCTATCTCAGCGAGGAACAGGTTCTCTTCTGTTCAGCATCTTTATGGCCATCTACTCTGTGGCCAACTATGAAATAAGCTGGTACCACCCACTTCACTGATGCTGCACATGCCTGACATACGATTTGAGGGCTGTCTGCCCTTGCAGGATGTAAGCCAAGGAGCAAGGCTGGCAGAGGCAGACACTTCAGCTCACCTCCGAGCCAAGCCAGGCAATCTCCTTCCAGTTGCAACCCGCAGACCTCAGCCTCAGGCTGAAGCTCTTGTCTGTTCCTCTCCAAAGGCAGCCCTTTGCAGGGGAGTGCATTTGGTTCAGGGGTTTGGTCATTGGACTGGTAGCAATGCCATGCATGCCTGTACCAGGACAAGTCACCTGTTGTCCTTCTTGCCCTTCAATCAGGGTTCAAAGTCCTCCCTAAAAACACTGGTAACTCCTGGCTGGCCTGGGCATTAAAGAGGGACCCAGCAACTGAACTCCCTTCTTGCCCTGCAAAAGGATGGGACAAGGCTTGATGGGTGACCCTGCTGTCCCAGGATATGTTTGACAAACGGCAGGGTGCTGAGGGGCTTGCCAGAGATGCCACCTCACAGGGACACTGAATTTGGGCTGAATCCAGGCTAAACATTTTCAGTTCCTCTGAATCCTCTATACCTGCAGGAGGTTGAAGTCTGCCTTTATTTATCCTTCTGCCAGTCCCACTGAGATTTCAAGGGCATGTATCTCACAGCTAAAGGTGGCCTATATACTTCGAAGCCAGGAGAGACTGTCTCTCCTCAGCCTGTTTATGCGGTTGATTTATGATTTGCAGGAGGGGCTACAGACTATGTCCCAAGGCTTGTAAAGAAAGCAATTTCTGTTCTTGGTTTTTACAGGGCAGTTCTCTCATCAGTGTAAATCTGAGTGAGGAGGTTTTATGCTGGATGACAGAGAGGAATCCAGGCTTAGGATATTTATACTGTAGCTTATACAAAGCTGTTTGACATAGTGAATGGATTTGGGGGAGTTATTTCTATTTTTTATTTCTTCTGAGGAAGAAGCATTGACGTTTACCTTGGAACGCAGCCTGAATGTGTCATCACCTAAAGGCAGTGTGTCCTGACCACAGCAACTTGTGTTGTTTGTAACAAGTTTTGTGGGATGTGCATTGCTGCTGCGAGATCCTACCTAATGCTGTGATCCTGTCAGATCTCACAAAGTGGCACAGAGCCAGCCCATGGGAGGTCTCTGAAGGAAAGACTGGCTCTCTGAGACACTTCTTCTCATGGTAATAGGATGCCCTGGCCGAGGATGCTCCCTGGCCTCTATTTGAGGTAGCAACTGAATGTCCTGGTTTGTGATGGCCACCACAGACCTACTGTCACGGGGATGTTATTTTTGATGTCTTGCCCCCAGTCTGTCCTGCCTCCCTCAGGTCTCTGTGCTTTCCTGGTGAGATGCAGGATTCCTCTTCAGCAATGCTGACAGGAAACATGGGGCCATGCACTGTTGAACAACTGCCATGCTCCACCCCAGATGTGGACCAGGTAAAAGCATTTATGCGTAGGGTGTACATATATGTCATAGGCGCTCTTTGAGATCTCCAAACCCACCACAATGATGTAAAACAGCAATGTTCCCCATGTAACTAATCTCTTCTATTTTTCCTTCCTCCCTTCCCCTTGTCCCCTCTCCTCTCCCTATTGCCTCCCCTTGCAGTGGCAGGCCATCTCTCTGACAGTCATTGAGAAGGTTCAGATAGCAGCGGCCATCCTGGGTTCCCTCTTCCTCATCGCCAGTATCTCGTGGCTCATCTGGTCGACCTTTAGTCCCTCGGCCAAATGGCAACGCCAGGACCTGCTCTTCCAGATCTGCTATGGAATGTATGGCTTCATGGACATTGTCTGTATAGGTGGGTGATCACATCTCACAGCATGGCCGAGGTCACCCGCCTGCTCACCCGCGGGGAGGAGCAGGAGATGGCATGGAGAGCCAGCCGGGACAGCTCGGCTCGGATTGAGCCTCCTCGGCTTTTCCTCCTCTTTGCTTTTGTGACACCTATTTTAAAGTCCTCTCTGCTCGTCTGGGCAGCCCTGGAGTATCTCCTTGGCTGGGCTGGCAGAGGGACCTGCAGCAACCCCAGAGAGAAGCAAATCTCTCTTCAGAGCAAGAAGAGGGTGGGGAGGTCTGGGGAAGGCTGGGGAGTGTAAGGCTTTTGAGAAACTCCTTCCTTTCTGGAATAGCTAATTTAGGGACTGCCCCATGGTTGGGTACAGCAGGGTCTCTCCACACGCAACTCCTCGGCTCTCCAGCCCAGTCTCTCTGCTGGGCAGGGGTGGCTGCCCCTTCTTTGGCCCACCCTGGAGCTGCAAGTCCCAACCAGTCCTGGTCATTGCCCAGCCTGGGGTCCTTGTCAGGTTGCTGGTACAGAGTAGCTCTGAGGATGAAGCTGCCCCACACTGAGGAAGCCCAGACAGCAAAGCAGATGCTGGCAGCCTGGCCCCAGAAGGTCTCCCTGAGAGCAAGAGCTGTAGCCCCAGCGCAGGATGGGGGGACGTAGTTGACAATACCTACGGGCAGAGGCACTCACCAGCCTGGCCATTGAAAGACTGGTGGTTACCAAAACAGTTCAGTGAACACCAGCCACCTCCAAACGTGCTCCTGAGCAGTGTCCACCCAAGCAGAGGCCACTGGATAACATCAGTTCAAGTGACCCTGCCAGGAAGTAAAGAGGGTCCCAGAGAGCTCCTCATGTCTGGGTCCTTCCATCATTGGTATAAAGGCAGAAGGAGCCTCCCAGAAACTTGGTGGGACAAGGCAGTCCTCTTGACTTGGTGGATTTGTGTTTGTGTGGGTAAGGCCACTCCAGAGAAAGGAGCACAGCCTCCAGTTCAGCCCTCAGGAGGAGCAGGACAGACATTATCACAGAGCAGCAGTACAGAAGTAAAACAAACCCAACGGCAGGGACAGAGGCCTGGACAGCACACCCTGGTATCCAGGTTCAAATGGCTCTTGCCTTCAGCATCCTTCCAGCACAGGACTTGGGCCTGCTGAAACCCAGACCAGTTCGTCCCACTGTTGCCACCACTGTGCTGACAAGGAGATGTGACCTTGGCCTGTAGACATCATCCTGCTCCTCCATGAGATGCTGGTGGAGCTACCACATGTCTCCAGGAATGAAGGGTGGCAAAAACAGGTTGAAAGAGAGATGGGCAGCACCCATATGTTGGCACAATAGCCACTGGGGACATCCTCTTGCTGGTGTGATTGGGAGTGGGAAAAAATGATCCCTGTGTTTGTGTGCGTGTGTGTTGCCTTGTTGGCAGAGGACAGAAGTGGAGAGCCTGGGCAGAAATCAGTAACATGATTAACTGGCTTTGATAAAGCTTCAAGAGCTGAGGGGAACTGATTAGCTCATCTGTCAATAGGAGCTAAATCCTCCCACATGGCAGAGGACAAACCACGTCAGCCATGAACTGAAGGGGCACTGGGGAGACAGATTCGGATTTGAGGTTTTTTGTTTCTTTCTTATTAATTTTTTTAAGGATCTGGCCTCTATTTCTGTTCTCCACCTTCTCTGAAGGGAAAAAAAGCCCCTTTTCCATCTCTGTTGATGTCACCATCAAGCTTAATGCCCTAAGCTGGGACCTTTGATTTTTTCCAGCCAAAGAGCAAGCAGCCGTCCTGTTCCCAGGAACATTTCAGAGTCATGGTTTGGGACAGCCCCTTGTCTCACACTCCTCCCTGCAGCTGGCAGTCCTGGTGGGCCAGGCATGCTGGCTTTCCCACAAACTCTAAAGCAAGTGGGAAGCGTTACAGATGCAGTGAGTTAACATGTCTGTATGTGGCTTCTCTTGCCCAGCACCTCAGAGCAGTGTCCACCCAGAGATGGCTCCACTTGTGTGCAGCATGTCTGCCTGTGCTGCCAGGCAGCCCACCCATCCTCTCCACCAGGAGAGATGATGTTCTGGACCATGTGAGCCTTTCATACATTTCAAACATTTCCCTAGAAAAGCTCATAAGCACATGCAGCCAGCCCTCTGCCCCTGTCGTGCTCCAGTTAAAACTTGCTTGTATTGTTAATCAATACCCTTTGCAATCCCAGCTGCCGCTGCTCCCAGGTCTGCAGTGGAGGGGAAGGACAGCTCTGAGCAGTGCCAGCTGAGATCTGGTGTTCACTGTCCTCCCTGCCTCGTCCTCCTCTCCTTTCTCTGCTCAGGTTGACCCAAGTGACAAACGTGGTCTTCACGGGGTGCTGTGACTCCTTGGATGTCGATGCGGTCACATCTCTCTGAGTGAATTCTCTCCAGCCCTGCTGATTTCAGGGGGCTGCAGTAGTGCTAGCCAAAAGGCTGGTCAGTCCCGTGGAGAGGCCAGGCCAGCTCAGGTCAGCAGAAAGGGCTGATCAAAGGGAACTCCGTGACTGGGTTTAATTCCTCATTCATTATAGCTTTGCTCAGCTGTGATGGAAGCAGCAATGCCAGCTCCCTAGAAGACTCGCAGAGAGTTCCTCACTGTGGAACAGCTATTCTCCCTCTCTTTATCCTTCTCCCAAACCTTGCAGCCTCACGCAGGGACTTTGATCATAGCTGGGCAAAGCCGGCTCCAGAGATTCAGAGTTCTGCTCCTGACTGCCAGCATGGCCCGAAGCCTCTTGCTACTCCTCCCTAGGCTTTAGTTCCACTTCTGCAAGTTCAGGATAAAACCTCTCATGGATAATTGCAGCGACAACGGTTCTTGAAATACCAGGGTGCTGCCTGTGCTTTTCGGTGTCTCCTCCTCCACAGTCAAGCCCTTTTCCCCTTTTGCTTTCCAGCCTGTGGGTGGGTAGGAAAGATTTAGGAAATAAGAAATGCTCGGCGATGGGGAAAGAGCAGGACATTAAGTGCACTCACTTCTACCACACTTGTTTTTTTCAGCTAATGTAACACATACATTGTCTGTGCGTTGTTTGGTAACAGACTGGGCAGCCTTAGCTAGCAGAATGTTATACTGTAGGTCCTACACTAATTCTATGAATTCCAATTGTTCCTTCCCCCGGTTTGACCCCACGTTTTGCTTTCACTGGCAGAGGAGCAGAGGTTTGAAAGACAAGGTATTTACTAAAGAGCAGATGTGCTGAAGCAGAGCTCCTCTGCAGTTCCTGCCAGTTCCCACTTCGGTTGTCCTTGGATGTCTCATGTCCATTGAGTAGCCAGTGACATTTGTCCGGGAGGCCAGTTGACACACCCTGTCACTGGAGGTGCTCAGCAGGCCACTTCCTCTGGCACTGTAGAGTCTCAAAGCTGGAGGACACCAAATCTGCAGAGATCCTGACTATCGTCAGACAGGGAATACACACCTAGTCAGCAAGTGCCCAGCTGTTTTGTGTGATCTCCTCTCTACCAAGTCACTAAGGGATTTAGGTAACAATTTGCCAAGACAGAGATATCTGTGGCAATTTGCATGGGCAATCCCGTGGCAGCACTGGTCTTTCCAATGTGGAGTCAAAGGTGAGGGCACAAGTGCTCACTTGCACATATAGCTCCCTAAGCACAGATCATTTGGTTGTTGTTATCTTCACTTGATCTGTACTTGATCTGAAATAGTCAGATCTTCTTCAAGCTGAGCTCTCAAAATACAGCTGTTAACTCAGAGACTATTGATCCATGCATCAAAATCCAGGAGTCTTGGGTTTGACCCTCAGCCACTCACATTCAGTAATACACTAGTTTTCTTTGGACTTTGCTAGATCCTAGCATGCTCCACAAAAACAATTGTAAGGGACAGACACCATTTGGTACCCCTTCACCCACCATGGAAACAAAACCACAACCAAAGTAAAATGAATCTGCTCCTCATGACCAGCAGGACAGATGGTATGGCCCCAAGTACCAGAAGCTGCGTCCATCTGGGCAAGATGTGCAAAACAGTCTTTCAACATTGTTCTCCCCCTTGCTCTCAGACATCTAACAGGAGGGCAGGAAGCACTGGAAAGGATTTATTGGGATTTGTGGGAGTCTCCAATACTGGATTTTTTTTAAGAACCTGTTAGAAAACATATGTCAAGAACAGGTTGAGGAGATACGATCCTAGTTTGTGAAGGAGGAACAGACTAAGTGCTTCTTCATATCCAGCCAGCCCCAACGTCTTTGATTCTGATCTCTCTCTTTCATGTGTGCTATCTCTGGTCATGTCTGTAGGACAGATATGAGAGTTGGATTAAACTAGAAACTGGTAGTGGTGCCAGCACAGGTATTGCTCTGCTATGAAGCCATCTACAACACAGACATTTGAGATCAGCAGGAAGTGAATGAAAAGTGAGATGGGGACTGTTCATTTGATTAACTGCTCTCTCCATGGGTCCATGAGAGGTAAATCCAGAAAGCTGGCATAGAGAGGGATTAGCAGAAATGCGGTTATCGAAATGCAGAGATAAATGGAGTGAGCCTTCACAGGCCTGAGTTACTGAGTAGGGAGACTAGCAGCTTAGAGCTGGGCTGTAAATCCTGAGAGATATCTGCCTGTTAATTAAATGACAGTCCTTGGAGGGGGAAGGAGGAGTTTGCCTCTCTCTCTCTGTCAAGGTGCAATTAGGGAAAGTCACTGTTTGTAGATTAAGGTGTCATTTGGGGTCAGGAGGACAGGAAGCCATCTCCTGTTAAACAAGGAGGAACTCTGCCAGCTAATGAGAGCATGTCACAGTCTATGCTCAGGCATCACCAGATCAGCTCCAAGGGGGAAGCGCATCTCAGGAAGGCCATTAGCAGGCTGGGTGCACAGGGCTGTCACTGTCACGATTTCTGTGCGCAGTCCTGCTTGTGCTCGCACAGGGGTATCCCTGTGGTTGGCATGAGGGGGGCTTATCCCCAGTGATGCGAAAGCAATCCGATCTGCCTCTCCTTGGATCACTGTCTGGTGGAGACCATTGCTTTGTCCATGCCCACCCAGTCCTTGCTCTCTGACTCACCCTGCCTTGGTGATGGCAGCTGCGCAGTCTTGCAAGCACTAAATCCTCATGCTTTTTGAAGCTTTTCCCTTGCTTTCCTTGGCAGCCAGTCCCTGAGGGTATTTGCCTTCACAACAGTAACTGCACTGCAGCTCAATAGCACAAGAGACAGGCAAAGCAGGACCATTCATCCTGCCAATGATTTTTGTTGGCACACCAGGGCAATCCATTACGGATCAGGAAGTGTGTGCCCGCTGTTTTTAATCCCAGCTGCCAGCAAGAATAATCAAAAGCATCCAGTATGTCTGATGGCATCTCAGCACAACCATAGGTAATAACATAAGAAATCAATAGCCAATTAAAACTGATCCACAGCATTTGATCTTTCATAGTGCAATGGGAACAGTAATTAATGGACCTTCCTTGAGACAGTCACAATTCAAACTTCCTGCCAAGACTAATGTGGCTTCATTTTAAATGAGCTTTGCTTCCTAGAGGAAATGCCAGGCTGAGGTAGCCTCAGCGTGTTTTCTAGCCAGGTCACTCGGGCCCTCAGCATTCAAAGGATTTAGGAGTCAAAGTGCCAATAAAATAAAGAGAAACTGAGAAATTGTCTTCAGGGTCTTCATCTGTATTGATCCGATTCTCGGAAGGAAAGCAGACGTTTTCATTCAGGTCTGCGTAGTCCCCCAAGGTACAAAGCAGGAACAATTGCTACAGCAGTAGGGAATCAGTTCTGGGGAAGCACCAAGCCTATGCATTGGCTTTATGACACCCTAAAGGCAGAGCACAAGGCAGAGAAATTCAGCAAATGTCTTCAGAGGAGAAACCTGAGACCAAGCCAGACAGCAAATGTGCATGGCTTCGACATACCTGGAAGACACGCATGAGAGTACACATACGTCTTACCGTGCCCTTCAGCTTAATGCACTGCTTGCCACACTGTTCATGCACTTCTTGCCCAGTTTGTCTGCAAACTGGAGCTACCAGGAGCTAACTGGAGCTACCAGGAGCTAACTGGAGTGACCAGATCCAGCCCCTATCATCAGAGCAGGCAGTTCAGATAAAGCCAGGGAGCCAGTTCCCTTTTTTTGCACTGTGAATCCTGGTTTGCATACATTCAGCCACAACGTGCATGCTTGAAAAATCACTGAACAAATCGTTGATTTATCAGCTGTAAAGGGGGGTGTGGAGACAGGAACGGTCCCCAGAGGGCGCGTTGTGGGGCTTTCAATCCAGCTGGGCAGGGACTGCCCCTCAAGAGCAGTCATTCAGGGCCCTGTACCTGGTCCAGCAGCAGAAGCGACGCTGTGCAGCTGATCTGCCGACTGACTTCTTGGCCGCTATCCAGGAACAGCAGATGCTCGGCAAAGCCGAGACATGCCACCCCTCCGTTCCTGAAGGATGGGACCTATTTTTATCTAATGCTGCATTGATTATTCAATAAGAGAGCAGAGTGGGCCAGCCGGCATGTGTGCATGTGTGCTGCTTTCACCAGTGGGCATTTCTGCAGAGGCTCAATGCGCCTACTGAACCCCAGTGCAGCTCCAGCAGCTCTCTGCAGAATGAGCATGTCGCTGCCGAGCAAAGAGCCACGGGGTTTGGACCTGGCTCTGAACCCCCTCCCTCTTTGTAGGGAAGGAGCTTGGCTTCCAGCACAGTCAGAGCAGCACCTGGCCTTTCACATGTGTCCTTTCAACTCCACAATTCTTCACCACATCCACCTCCATGCAGTTTCCCACTGTTGCAACAGGGCTCCAGAGATGTATTTTGTCATGAATAACCATATGGTGCTCTCTGCTCCAGTGGATCAATGTGTTTAGCATTTAATGAGGGCAACATAATTAACATTTTCTGAGGGGGAAAAGAAATCCTTTTGCCTTGTGAACTGCATCTTGTGCTTTTAAGGGTGATAAGTTATAATCAGAATGATGCTTTCCTGTCACTAAACCCTGTGCTGGAATCAAGTGCCTGGTGTCCCTGGGTTAAGTTCCCATCTGTGGGCAAAGGCAGAAGCACTCACCTGCCTGTCACAGCTTCTACACTACAGCGGGAGATTCCCTCGTAGGCAGCTGGTGGGATCTCCAGCACCAGGTGCATAAATTGTGCTGTCTAGTAAAGGATGGAAAAAGTCCTCAGCTCTGTGCCAGGCTGTGTTTTTCCACTGCCTTCTGTCCCATTGCTCCTGCTACTACAGCCTTCATCCCCACAGGCATGTTACTCCTGGAGGTGGGAGGCTGTGGTCGATGGCATGCCTTTGTGGCCGTAGCAAGAGAAGTCAACTCCATAATCAAGGATGAGGCCGCAGAGGGGTCATCCCCTATGCATAGTGGATGAGGCTGCTTTTGCTGTGTTCCCAGCTCTGTAGGGAGCCAGAAGCAGAGGTAAGAAGAGATTAACATGAAGCCACATTAATCCAGCTCTGGGATCACTTCCTAAAGTAGTGACTGATTGGTTCCTCTCCTGGAGGGATTGCTACCTACCAACAGAGCCATCTTTCAGACCCAGATACAACAGTCTGTAAGCAAGAATACTGCAAACAGGCCCGTGGGCTAGGTTGCTAAACTTATTCTTCCTGGAAGCTACTACCTGAAGCAGCACTTTTCTTCCTGAACCAAGACCCACTGATGGCAGCCACAGCTTGAGTCCCTCTGCCCCATGGCAGAGCTGGATCCACAATACCCATACGACCATGCAGTGTTTGGCAGAAGTTGTTCAATCAGATTAAGTAATGCCAGGGATCCTGTGCCCACTTTACCTTCTCAGAGGAGGTCCAGCCAGCAAACAAACCCACAGCAATGACATTCAGGCAGGGCCAGTGCGGAGCGGGCAGTCATCACTACCTGCTGAATGCAGAGAAACATGAAAAGCCAAAGGTCCAGGCGTTTACTATGCCAGGTGGGACAATTCACCCTGTTCAGCCACAGCCACATCATGGACCTCTCTGTGTCCTACAAGACAGACCTTTCCTCTTCTCCAGACCTTTGCTGCAGGCTTAGCCACTCTCAATTCCTTTCAGTGTTTTCATTCTTGTCAGCTCAGCATTGATGGATCCTGTAGGTGCATACAAACTCTTACCTGCCCCTTTCAGCCTGCATCAGCATTCACTCAGCTGGGTATCGCAGCCCCTAAAGGTCTTCAGCTCTGGTGGAAGAAACTTGTATGCCTAGAGCAGGAAAGCAGAAGTTTTGCCCTCCCAGAGATCCTAGCTAGTAACAGATCAGAAATTATAGACCCTTGTCCTCTTGGCTCCTACCACCTTCCTTAATTTTGAATAGTGCCTCTGTGTGAGAGGTGAAGACCTTTGCAGGGAAGAAGGTGGGGTGAGACCTGTGGGGACACTGAAGGGGAGCAGCGAGGAGAGGCCACAGCACCCAAGCTGGAAGGCTCCTGGAAATCTCACAGAAGTCCTGGGGTCTGCAATGAAAGATTTTGTCATGGCTGTAGAGGACAAAGCAGGCAAACATAGGCTGTGCCATGGTATGTCCCAGGGACACATTTATCCTGACAAAAGGCTGGCCAAAGAGCACCATGAGCATCTTCTGCCTCACGTCCTTGGGATGCCTTCCTATATGGCAGAGGGGAAAGATGGCCATATCTTGCTCCAACAAGGGGGTAGAAGCAATCGCAATGCACATGCCAAACTGCAACTTCAGAGGCACTCCCAGGTCCATTAATTTAACCTGTGTGCCCTACATTACCCTGAGGGATGCTCTGTTAAGGGTGATCTGTACTCACCTTTATGTCTCTCCTAACTGGTCCCTGTTCCTCTTAGTGAAAGAGCGCTTGGGTGGCTGGAGCAGTCTGAAGGGATTGGGCTCAGGCACGACCTGCATCCCTCAGAAAATAAAAAACTGTGAAACTATTCCCATTTTTTCTTACAGAATTTCATTTGCTAATAAAAGCAGAGAGGGAGGCACTAGTTCTACCTTCAATAAGCAAATGTCATGTTTTGATCATTACTGAACAAAGCATTTTCATTTAGCATTTAGAGATGACTGCTCATGCTGAGTATTTTAAATTCAGTGTCAGAATTTGAATACAACATTTAAAAAAAATTCAAGTCCAAATGAAACATTCTCACCTGTCTGAAAATATGTATGTATTCTTCCATTCTGGGGGAGAGCATGACTTTTTCAAGTCTCACTCCAAGCAAGTGTGAAGCCAGATTTCCAAACCCTACACAGAACAGTGCTGTTGTCCAGCTTTGCCTTTAAAGAAATGTCCCAGGAACGGCTGAGGATGCAGCATGACTGCACAGGCAGCACTTTGGTCAAGGTAACGTCAGCTATAGGATTGAAAGGTTCAGGACCCAGACCCGGAGTCCTGACTGCCGTGGTGCAAGCGTAGTGAAATGGAAGCCGTGTGCTTTTTCTCTCCTCACCACAAATATCCACCTCTGTGGACTTCTGTCAGGGAATGTCTGGAAACAGAGACCCAGAGACTAGGGTGTGCATTTGGCCAGTGCTCTGTGCAATCCAGTTTGAAATTATTTTCTACTCCCTTCTTTTAAAGACCTAAGAGTATCTGCCATGCAAACAAGCGACTTTCACCTCTCATGCACAAAGTCCTTTCAAGATGTGGGGTGTTGTTCTCATCTCCATTTTAAATTTTGGGACAAAAGGCACCAAGAGGGTCTATATAATCCTAGTTACAAAGCAAGGAGGGGAAACTTTAAGAGAGCAAGGGGGTATATGGGTAATGCCTCCAAGTCCTATCCCTCCTATACTGGCACAGTTATGGGTAGACTCACAAGTGGGGAATGATGCTGGAGATGTATGATTCAGAAGCTAGGCTGTTCTGCTGGTGGAGCTCAAGTCTTTATTTATTTATTTGCTTTTTCCACAAAGAGTCTCATTTACTGCTGCCTGCATGGCTAGAGACTGCCCTTTAATCCTCTGCTTTATCGTGCGAATTAAATACCACAGGAGTACAAGAGCCCTTAAGGGCACAACATCCATTTTGCTGTAGCTGCCCACAGCCAGCTGAGTTTACAGGAGTGCTTTTGTTTATGGTTTATCTATTGCCTGAGCGAGGATTTCTCTGGGGTTTATTTTACCTATTTTTGCTGTTATTTCTTGTTTTGTTTTTTTTGTCACAGTTTTGAGGCAGGGTGTAAAAGTGCTAGTGTGGGCAGGGCAGGGAAAAGTTGTGGTGGTTGGTAGCTCCTGTGCTTACAGCTGAAAATACTGCGGCATTTCTGGAGCGATGATGTTGCTGCGTGCGGTTCCCGGGGTCAGCCCATCTCCTCTGTCACAGATGGTATCCTGCAGACAACTGATGCTGTTTTCCCATTACAAACAAACCATGTGGGAGTGCTGAACGAAAAGGAATTTCCTGTCCCTTGGACACCTCCTATCAGCTCCTTAATTTTGCCAGTCTTTCCTCATCTGGGGCCTTACCAGCTCAGCCCTACAGGGCCCAGCCCATGTGTTGCAGAGGAACGTGAGGGTGGGCAGAGGACACGAATGAGGATGGCTGCCCTGGGATGAAGATAGCACCTCGCAGAGAAGTTGGCATCTACCTGACAGTCATAAAAGCTCCTCCAATGCTCCTACAACGTACAGGCCCCAGCTCCCACCAGCTTCCTAAGCCCAATGACAGGCAGTCCTACCTGTCCTCTCAATTCATCCCACTGGATAAAGCATTCCTCCTTCCCCAGCTACAAATGCCGCGTATGTGGGATGGACTGCTCCTGCTTCCGAGAGGAACCCATAGCATCCTGTGCACACAGGAATCACTGCTGCATACCTGTGTTACATGAACTCATGACGTGCTGCAGTGTCACGACTTGGAAATTGTCTCTTGCCGTATAGCTCAGCAGCACCCTGCAAAATGACAGTGCTGCTGGAGGAGAGATGCTGCCGGCTGTCACACACGCCAAGCACTCCCATCGGTAATACAAGAGCTGCCTCCTTTCCCCAGCCCCCCACGCTCAGCCCCAGCGTGGCAAGGGGTGAGGTCTGCCATGATGGCTCACCCGGTGGAACAGCAACTGTGGGGACCCTCTGAGATGCTGGCGCACTGGATACATCTCCCACGTGGCAGGGCTCTTGCTGAGTCTGGGGGCGGGTGTTAATGGCTGCAGAGAGCTTGGGGTGTAGCGTAACCACCCGCCCAGATGGGGCCTGCTGCTCCCGCTGCTCTGCCAGATGGAGCAGAGGAGGCAGGGAAGGAGAAGGGCTCTCTCTGCCTTTCTGGGGGGTCCTGGCCCACACGGGGCTGAGCAAGCTTTGAGGCAGAGCCGTTCTTGAACCCCAGCTTGCACGAAAGGAGACCAGCCTTAATAAGCACAAGGTTTGCCTGTTAGTCAGCAGTCAGAGGCTTGGGGGCCAGCCTGTTTGTGCTGTTAATGACCCAAAGTGGAAGAGTCCGTACCTCCATAAAATACTTGCCCAAGACAGCTGGGAACAGCTTTTCTGTGTACCCTGCTGGCGGCTCTGCCCAGGCCATGGAGGTCTCACCCTTTGAGGGGCTCAGTTTCAGTTTTGCTGGAGTTGTGGCCCCTGTGGCATGAGGAGAGCCAAGCATGGCACATACATTGCTGTGAGAGCTGCCTGCCAGTGGAGCCCCATTACCGCAAATACACTTAAAGGGTGATGGGCAGAAGAAGGAGTGCTTTGTCTTCCACAGACCCGTGGGTGCCGTGACAGCACATGTCATCCAGTGATCAACAGCACGCAAAAGGGTCCAGCCGTGCAGCCATCCCAGTTCTGCCGTGCCAAAACACAGATTCGTGCATATTTAATCAGTTCTTTAGATATTAAAAAATGTGCATGGAGAATGATTGATAAGAAAATGCCTGATTATAATCAGCTAATTATTTTTTTCCATATGCTAAGCATTCACTCGAGCTCTAATCACTTTCAGTTTATGCTATTATGTCATTATGTCATTTATGTCATTCAATGCTGGACATTTCTAAGCTTGCACATCCTCCTTGCACAGTTCCAGCATTATTCAGAGCAGCCCTTTGCTAGATGTCTTGCAGATTAGAGACATCCTGCTTACTGGTCCAGTGTCTTGCAACTACCTGAAATGTCTAAAAGACAGCACCAGAGGTCCCAGGTCATCCATTACCTGGACTCCTCCTGTAAGCAAGATAGACTGTCCACTAAGCTCTTGAAACATTTTGGGGACAACTTTTGTATTTTGGAAAGCAGGGGTAACAGTTATGAAGGAGTCTATACTTCCTATTTGATTTCACCAGAAAGCAAAGAATCCCTGAAAATCTGAATGTAGCAGTAGTTTGTATGAAAAGTGACTGTGTGATGAAAGCATTCCTGAACTGAAGAAAAGTATGATGTGCGGATAATGGACTCTAGAAAAGCTGCCGCGGCAGCCTCAGGGGACCAGAGCAGGGAGTGTCTCTTGGGAAGAGAATCTGAAGGATAAAAGAGCTGCGAAAAAGCTCGCGGCTGCCAAAAGGGACGATACTAAAGGCACAACAGCAAACTGTGCCTGTGCAGGGGAAAGCTCAGAAGCGTGGGAAGAGAGCACTGAGGCTGCATCAGGAGCTTTCTGAGGACCTAAAATCAGAAGCTGCAATTACACAAAAGGCAGAAAGAAGAGCCTGCAACTAATGAAAAGTCTCTAGAAATCATACAGGCATGGGGAGCTGTCAGAGCTGAACCCCAGGATGACCATCCAGAGATACAAAAGGCAACAAGAAATGGGTCCATAAGCATACGTAAAATAAGAAGAACAAGGCAAGTCTAAGAGCTCAAATAATATTTGATACAAAAAGGGCCAAAGAGTTAAATGTTGCCTTTGTTTCAGTCTTCAAAACTTAACTAAAATAATTTTAATGAGGAGAAAGGAGCCCAGGGCAGAATCAGAAAAGAACAGACTCAAAAATATTCAAACGAGTTAGCACTGTCCTTGTCAGCACGTCCTAATGAACTTCAGAGGAAGCTGCAGGAGCAGTCTCTGACCCGTGAGCATTTCATCATCAGGAACGTGGGGAGGATGCAGGAGGTGCCAGGCAGCTGGGGAAATGCAAGCAGAGTACCTAGCTTTAAATATAATCTTTGTCATTAAAGAAGGTAGGAACTGAGGATCAGGGAAATGAAGGGCAAATCAGCCTAACAACTGATTCATAGAAAGATATTAGAATAATTTTTTAACTAACCAATTGATGAGCACGAGAGTATAACCGTATCTAATTTGGGAGGGTAATTGTCCTAGTGGCTAAGGAGGAAGCAGTCAGTTTGATGTGCCGTGACTTGGGCAATGCTTTTGGTGCTTTTCCTTAAGATTCTCCTAAACAAACCAGAGAAATGTGGTCTAGATTAAATAACTGCAGGTTATTTGCAGGTGCAGATAAATGCAGGTGCACAGCCCATCGAAAAACTGCTTTCTCAGTAGTTGTCAGTGGTGTACTGTAAACTGGAAACATGTTTCAAGTAGGACTGGTTTGGACTCTGCTCTCTTCAATATTTGTATTAATGGCTTAGATAATGAAATAGGAAGTGCTGTTATAAAACTCTCAGATGACACCAAGCTTGGAAAGGCTGCAAGCACTCTGGAGGATCAGATCAGCATTTGAAGTGATCTTGCTAAATTGGAGAAATCAACAAGATGGAATTGAATAAAGAGAAGTGCAAAGCGCTGCCCTTAGGAAGGAGAAATCAGAATCCCAAACACAAGCTGGGCCAGGCAGTCACACTGCCGAAGACAGTAATTCTATGACATATCAGTTTATTTCATCAGGGTATCAAAAGGAAGGTGGGGTGTACAGTGCTGATTCTGCACCTCTCTGCTCTGGGGACTGCATCTTCCTGGGGAGTTCACTTGGAGAAAAAGGGGGGCAAAATGAAGAAGTTCTGGAGATGATGGAGTGAGGAGAGGGGAGGCATTACCTGATTCCCCACCTTGTCAATTCCGATGTTAACACCTCCCCTCCCAAATCAGCCCAAGTGCAGAGTCCCACTGGTGCCACAACATTACTTTCAATTATGAATCTACCTCTCCCCACTCCCTGGTTCACCCTTTTCCCCATTGCCTGCAGAGCACAGCTCTGCAGCCTTGAGTCTTGGCCACTGGAGGATTTAAAGATGCTGGGTTGTTTAAAGAACTTGCCATATTCAGCTGGAACTGACCCCACCACAATGTTGAGGGATGGCAGAAACTAGGTGCCCCTTTCCCAGCCCGTCTTTGCAGGAAGAGGTCCCTCTGGCTCTCCTTTCCCGACTTATCACCAAGGGCTATCTTGCATCATGGATGAGGGATAAAGTACAGAGGATTAGACTGAAAAGCAGTATGGATTGGACGGGTCCAGTGGGAGCTCGGTGAGGCAGAGATTCATGGTTATTTCTAAAGCATTTTTTGGAATGGAGTGATCTCATGGGGACGATGAGAATTTGGGAAGTGGTGGGGCAGCCTAACTTGGGCAAATGCAGAGCGCAGAGCAAAAGCCAGTACACTTTAGTGTACTACACTAGAAACCTATGGTCAGGGAACACAAATGAGCCAAAAGAGACCATCTGTGGCTAGGTATGGCCCCTGCAATGTGCAGAGCCCATCAGGGAAACATCACTCTCCTGCCTTTGTTTTTAAACCCTTCCTTGTACTGTTGGCCACTGCTGGAGGCAGGATGCTATGATAGACAGACCCCTTGTCCGAACCAGTACAGCCACTTTTCTGCTCTTAGGTTAAGATAAAAGGGGGCTAAGGATGGAGCAAATAGGATGAGATTAAGGCAAAGGGATAAGTGAGGGCTGAGCTGCTGGAGCTTTGGAAACAAAAGTGAGGGAATTTGAGATTGCCACAAAACATTAAAGAATTCACAGAGAGGGATAGAAGGGTTTGTGTACGCAATGATGTCAATAGAGGGAAAGCCTGGCAATGAAACTGTTATCTCCCAGGAGGACTGGTTTGCCTTGGCCTGAGCCATCACTGCTGTGGATGCAAACATTAAGCGTTGATCAGAGCTGCTGTAATCTTCCCCTGACACCTAGCAATGAAAGCAACAGAAACAGGCTAAAGCATGGCAGCTGTCTGGCTGAGGTGAAACTGCATTTGGAAAGGAAACAGAAGGGGGAAAGTGCTGCTGAAGGTGGAAATAAGAGGTGACAGCTCAGGTGGCAGGACAGGGACTTTATGAGAAGCAGGACAGAGTAACTGGCTGGAATGGACTGTGATTGTTCCTCCTGTAGATAATGTGAGTGACAGCGCAGGGGTGATGTACCACTCACTGTCAGCAGAAGCCTTGTTTTGGTGGTTTCTTTACTGGCAAACAGGAGAAACAGTTCCTGCCCCAAGAATTTACCTGTCTCTTTCAAGAAAATGCATGGCAACTGTTGGAATAAGAGGAAGGTTAATTAGAGGCTGAAAGTCCTGGTGAAAAGATCACTTGGTGGCAGAGGCTGACAATGTGCAGAAGGTGACTGCTTGTCATTTCTGGGAAACTGCTGCTCCAAAATTGCCTTAAATTGGAGGCTCACAACCTGGGTTAATCTCACAGGATGGTGGTGTGCCAGCTGATCCTCCCTTGCCCATCTGGAGGCACAAATGCAGTTGTCCTTGTTACATCGGGTTTTGCCCATGTTCTTCCAACAGCCCTTCTAGCCATTGGGCTGAGGACCTCTCTTTTGACCAGTCTTGCCACAGGCCCACTGATGGCAATGCACCTCTGTCCCGACTAATCCCAAGAGACAAAGGCCCACCTGCATACAGCCCATATGTGTCCACCCTCAGCACCGAGAACATTTCCTTGCACAGAGACTGTCCATGTGGATCATGATGTAGTGTGGGCAGGTATTGCAAGGCTCAGAGAAATCCTACAGCGACATGAGCATTACCTCTGGGCCATGATACTCACCCTTAGTCACGCGCCCCTTTCTAACTTTTGCATTTTAAGAGTCCAGAAGCTCAGGGTTAGCTGTGGCAATCAATCAGTAGAACATGGAAGTTAAACTGCTTTCACCAGTGCTAGCTCTGTTGCAGACTGCATCTCAATAACCTGGAAAAGAAACAGTCCTTTCATCCCAGGGCAAGAAAGAGCTATTCTTGCTCTGGGATGAAAAAGAGAGTGAGCGTAGGGGGGTAAATGGAAGAGGTAAGTCTTTCCCCAGAGTCAGCAGTTGTCAGCTTGCTCTCCCAGATGCTGTGGGCATGCACTGATGGGTATGCAACTGCACTGACACAACCCTTGCCTAGCCAGCATGTATTGATGTTGCTTACCTGTTGCTTTAAATCCAATCTGGAACCAGGCTCTGTGCTCTTTGGGGCTGGGTCACTTAACTGATAGTTTTGCATAAGAGCAGTGGTTAGGTGCTGGGTCCCCTCCCGTGTGTAATAAATGAAAGAAAGCATAAGATACCAGCTGTTTTGGTATAACCTGTTGCCAAGGTATCGTTGTGTTTGCCTGTGCTGTGAAGCACAAAGCAGCTTCTCAGCTCTGGGAAGTAATCCCTGCACCCAGGATAATCACTAGTCCCTCCTGCCTGGACTCTACAGAGCTCCATGGTGCTGACCATGATCTGACTCTCTGCATGGACTCAATAATAATAAAGCCACAAGAGAAAGAGAAAAAAAGGCTAATATATGGAGAGAGTGAACAAAGTGAAAAGAGATCAATATGGTTTCCTGCAAATATTGTTCCTGATTCAGCATGTGTTAATTCGGAGCACTGCACTGGGTTAGCCCTACCATGTTAGCTCACAGACACTATGTCTTGTCCTGGGAACAGCACAGACACATCAATGTGGCAATGCAAGCAGAGGCATTAGAAATTTTTTTTGGTAGACTTTACTGTCAGGTTAATGACCCCATCACATAATATGAGCTGTCTCCAGCTCCAGAGCCATTGGAGAAATCTTTTCATGACACAAGCCAGTGCAAGTAGAAATGTCTAAGAATATAAGAATGGCCAGGGCCCCATCTAGCCAGCTGCCCTGTTTCCATCAATGGCCACAAACAGACATAAGAGTGAAATAAGAACAAGACAAGTGTATATTATAGTTCCCCTGAATACTTCTTCCAGCATTCAACAATTTTCAGCTCAAGGAATTTCTTCTGATGCTAGTCCAGCCAGGTCTCTACATGAGAAAATGGAAATGAGAACAGCACATCTTCAGTGTGCACGTTCCATAGGAGGTTCATTTCACCAACACCACAAACAAGGGATTTCATGGACCAGGCAACAATCTGGAGCAACACGTTTTGCATGAAGCTTACAGAGATTTTCCTTCTGAAGAGGATGGTTTTCACAGACAATCTGTTGAGAACAGATTTTGTGAAGCAGAAGAGGGCAAGATAAACTTGGGAGGAGTGGAAAAGGACCAGGCCACTACCAGAATCCATCTGATAATTCTCATATAGACATGTATGCATTGAAAAGAGAGAAGTACATGAAAAGAGAAGTTCATACCAACCTGCTATCTTCCCCACATACACAGGATTTGGCTTATGGAATAATTGCTTCTAGCTGGACACTTCTAGTTGAATACAGTTCTTCCTGAAGGATTTCCCACTTAAGTCTGGCCTTTAATTGGAACGTTGCACCTCTGTAAACAAGAATGATCCTTGAGGGAGGGGTGTTTCTGGAAGGGGACGCACAGAGCTGAACATAGGGGTTCCAATCCTGATTTATCTCAGGCAGACAAAATTTGTTTCGATGGCAGCATTAAGTGTCCTGCAGCTTGATATAAACTGATGGACTCTTGCTTACTCTGGGCATTTACTCTTGCAAATGAATCACTGTTAATTCCATCTCCCTGCCCACCCCTCCACTTGGTTCCTTTTTAATTTTATAGCTTCCTGAGCTTGACACTGGGAAATCGATAAGTAATTTAGAGCCCAGTAAATACAGACGAAAACAAGTTATTTTGTACTTTTATAAATATTTGGAAACCAAAATTATCTAAGAAAACAGGTGCTCAGTTGACTCAGCAACCCATCCATCAGCATCACACAGTTAATTGCATAAGATCATAAACATTTATAATTAGAAGGCAAACAAACAAGAATTTTATAAACAGCCCTCTTGAATCAGGCTGCGCATTAAATATTTGTGATAAGGTAATTAAGAATAGATTTACAATCCTGGCTCAGTGTTTAATACTTCAGAGAATGGATTTGATTCTATGGAGAATGTGCTACAGCCAAGGAGAAAACATTTGATTTTGGCTCTTTTATCCGAGGCTTAAAGTGGTCTCAGAGAAACATTGGCTCTGTCATTGATCAGAGTGGAATTTCATTCATTACAGATCAGACGGCTCATTTAAATATATGTCTAATGTCCCTTGTCATGGGCTGATCCACTTCAGGCCTGCTTCAAAGCTCTGTCTCCTTGGCTGGATCTGCAGGCTTTCCCTAAGTCCTGTTTTTTATGGTTGATGCTTTGATCAGAAGGTGTCAGAATTCTCAACCATGTTTCAAAATAGGGAGGAAAAAACATATTTTTCTATTATGACATCATGGTGTTTGGTTGTGAAAAGCCAGCATCACTACAGGATTACAGCTGTGCAATCTCACTGGTCTATGGGAACCAGAGTAAAGATCTCTCCCGTACTGTAGTGCCCAATGCTATTCCTTGTCCCAAAGTAGCCACATTTGAATCCTTAAACTATCTAATGTGATTACTTCTACAGCCAGTAAGCAGACTCAGCACCCCATTATGATGAATGTGAGAGTCCACCTGAAGCTATTCTGTGGTCAAGTCAGCAGGGCTTCTAGTTATGCTTAAAACCAGAGAGGCTAGAAACTCAATCTGTACTAGAAGCTAGAGTGTAAACTCTGTAAAATCAGATGCTGGCCCTAAGAAACCAGGTGGCTGCATCTCATCAGTGAGTAATGGGGAGGTCAGCCCTAAGGGTAGGATGACCTTCAGATATTTTGTTTTTTTATATACATAGATTGACTCCAATAATTAACTGTCATCAGAAACTAGAACAGTCTGGAAAGCTGGGTGGAGGGTAAAGCCCTAGCATTTGATTGATCAGGGATAGCAGTAAACCACTTTATTCTGTGGTGCCCATCATCTCCCCGCACAATGCTGGTCAAGGTAACCTCGTTTCGGTATGATTTTGCTTCTTCCTTCTTGTGGGTCTTTTGTTCTTTGCCCTTGTATTAATATGCTTGGAACAGGCAGGCAAGAGAGCTGCTCTTCCTAGAAATGGTTCTGATAATCTTGATCCTGACCAAGAATGGTGAAGCCATCGTTATTAAGAACAATGAAGCTATCCATGTGCTAATTCACCCAGTACTGTCTTACCTGCTGGTCCTGCTCCAGTTACACAGGGCACAAAGGCACTTTCCTAACAGACAGATTGCTACAAAACAAGGAGACTCAGACCCTCCTCATTCTGCATAAATCCCACTCTCTAGCAAAGCTTATTAATCATATTACAGTGTGTCAACCAAGCCAGTCTACACGAGATGTTGCAGCTTCTTCCAGCCTCAGTGGATAAGAACAAGACAGTGTTGCAGTCACTGCTGGTCCTAGTGCTTTCAAAGGGTCTAGCCAAAGCCTGGCAGCTTGAATAATAACAGAGCTTCGTACTCAAGTACTGTCATCGTCTAAACAACTTATAACATTGTCTAATCCTTCAGTCCTCTTGCAAGGGTGGGAAGGATGACAGAGACCACTGGGAGGTGAGCTAACTGCTGGGTGGAAGGGCTGCTCGCTCTCTTTCAAATGCAGAGACCATTCAAGTCAGTTGTCCTACAGCCCAGTGCCATCCCTGGACATCAGCTCTGGCATACGCAGATGGGTAGCAGGACATATGCATTACGCACATACTCAGCGCACACACGGTGTAAGCTCATCTGCCCTTTCTTTCAAGCGTGTTGTTTTCCCCCTTGGAAGGGAGCAATGACGTACGATGAGATACCTGCTCTGCAGATGAGCAAAACTTTGCCTAGGATGACAAACCATTTATAGGTATAGACAGACCCTTTTTTTGCTCGATTGCCACCTCTGGCCTCCACGTGCGTGTCTGCTCTGCTGCTGTGTGTGTGGGGAGAGACGCGGGCTGCGCACGCACATGACGCTGGTGCAGCAGACGTCACCAGCACGTCAGATCCAGTTACACCCCCTCCAAACACATGCCGTTAGCTGGGTGAATCATGCCTATGCAGCGTGCAAAACCAGTCCAGTGATAGATAAACCTCGGGCGTTTATTGGTAAACAGATACTGTTTTGCTGTAAGAGCATAACTCACTCTGCTGCATTTACGATCCATTTATTGATTGCTGAGATAAAGCTGTAATCCTTTTAATTCAGGGGAAAAGGGATCCAGCAGAGCAGGAGAACCAGTGCTCTGCCAGTCGGTAATTAAAATACATGATTTATCATTGAATAAACACTGGCTGAGGGAGAGCTGAGCTAACCAGCTAGCTGGGGGCAGGTTGCTGGGGTAGGTTTATGGTTCTTTCTAAAGTTTTGTTTCTGTTTTATGTTTATTTCTTTCCCCCTTCCCTCCAGGTCTAATAATACACGAAGGGCCCTCGGTTTACCGGATTTTTAAACGGTGGCAGGCGGTCAATCAGCAGTGGAAAGTGCTGAACTATGACAAAACAAAGGACATGGAGGAACAAAAAACAGGGACCAGGACAAATCAGCGCCCCTCCTCCCAAACCACCCACTCGTCCTCCGCTGGTGGTACAGCCACTAACTCCGCTCCAGCCGACGGCGGGGCACGGGCTGCCGGCCATGCCACAGGCACCCTCTCTGACCACCACTGTGCTTATACCATCCTGCATATACTCAGCCACCTGAGGCCTCACGAACAGAGGAGTCAGTCTAGTAGTAACAGAGAGCTCGTCATGAGGGTCACGACGGTCTGAGCCGAGGAATTCAGGAGGCCTTAACACGAAGCGGAGGAGACAAAGAACTCATAAAGCAGAGGAGCATGGTGTGCCTTTTTCTTTCTCTTTCCTTTTCTTTTTTTCTTTTTTTTTTTTCTTCCTCTCCCTTTCTTTTTTGGTAACTGCACAAGATATAAGAGGCGGCACCTGGCCAGCTGAGGAAAAAAGCAGGTGGAGGGAGAGCTGCACACTCATGCTAAAGAGGTTAATGTTTTCCAGCCAGTTTAAAAAAAAAAAAGAAAAAAAAAAGAAAAAAAAAACAACAACACAAATCACAAAAAAAATCAACAAAACAAGTGCAATACAGACTACAAACTGAGTAGGCAGAGTTCTGGGGAAGCAGAGGAACAGATGGTATAGCATGTCTTACAAATCCTATTACCTGGAATAGGTAACGCTCTGTACACACACCCCGTACACACACGCACGCACACAAAAACACGCACACACACACAGTGTGAGATTTATAGAAACAAGGAAGGGAACAAAATATTTGGAGTATTTTTATTTTCCAGACTGTGATTAATCAGGGCTATGAGTCGTTTTGTTTCATGAGTCACTCTGGAGCCTTGTTCGATTTACCGTAGGAAACCTGAAGTGAAATGGCTAGGGATTTTTCAGTATTGATTTACAGAAAGAGAGATCGAATCATCCCACCAAGAAAATCTAACAAAACCCAGGCATACCCAAATTTCACCAAAACAAAAAGCCTGTTTGTTTTCATAATGTTCCTGACAAAGGGTTTGTGAGGGTGGAACTGGGAGGGGGGAGGGTGCTCCATGACCTTTATTCGACATATAGGCATTTTTGGCAAATTTTGTACAAATGCTCCGCAGGTGTTTCAAGCACAAGTAGTGGTGTGATTTATGCCTTCATAACCCCAAATCCAGCATCCAAATCTTGCCACTCACACACATCATTTCCCGTGCAGACATTCCAGGTTAATTTCCTTCCATTTTACTCCAATCACAAGAAGCCAGCCCATCTCGGTGGGTTCCTGCTACCTTGCTGATTCAGACACTCATGCATTAGAGTTGTACATCTTTTTTTTTTTCGGTGTCTGTATCCCTGCTCCTCGATTTGCAACAGTCTCACTCAGTCTTGTAGGCTGAGCCTTTCACCATCCAGTCTGTTAGTTTATTACAAAGTCTATTCCATTCAATCATTCAAGAGAGAGTTAGTCTGAAGAGGGAGCACAGTTGCTGATCGAACATGTAACACTTCTAATAACTCTCCTTCTCTGGGATATATCCTTGAAGGTACCGGTTGCTCTTCAGGAACATTCTCTTTCAATGCACAATGGCCGAATCATTTGTGGATATTAAAGGGACACTGTCAAGTACTTTTTAAATAGTTTTTAGGGTTTGGGCTTTTTTTACTCTCCATTGTTTGTAATATTCTCTTACAAGCTTGAAAATAAAATTTCTTTCCCTACCGATTTTGTCCTTTTCCATTTGGGCACGTACCGTTCTCTCCACTCACCCATTCCTTTCACCATCCCCGTCCTTCTCCTCCCCACCTTTCTTCTGTGACAGCAGGAAATCCATGTTACTGATTTCCTGCTGACTGTCCTCGCTCTATGGAGGGTATGTCCCAGCTCTACGGGGTTGAGCTGTTTTGCCAGCACAACTGCCACAAAGCAAGTGTAAGAGCAGGAACCCTAAAAATACAGAGACTAGCTAATTGAGGAGCAACAGCTCAGCAATCCCGAAACAATGAGCCTGTAGTGATCAAGCCTGAACCCAGCTCCCCCTAAAATTAAGGTAAGGACTTCAGCCAAACTGCATCCATTTAGCAGCAGTGCTGAGCAACGTTGCACAATGGCTGTGTCCAAATGTCCTCTGTCATCGTACCAGCACCCCTCGCAGCTTCTATTGGAGCCAGGGCAAACACGGCTCCTTTGGCAGCTAGGCCATCATGGGTCAGGTGTTTCTGGACTGGGGAAGGTGTCAAACTTCAGCCTCCGGGTTTGAACACACCAGCCATTCTGCAACGTTGAAGATGGAGATTAGCATCTTAAGGCAGGTCGTATTTTTCACCTCGATTACTTGACAGTGTCCCTTTGAATATCAGAATGCAACAGAACAGGTACTTCTCTGGCAGAGAATGTGGGAGGTGAAACACCAGCCAAGAAAGCTGACCTACTGAGGACCCATGTGAAACAGCATGGTTTCTGAGGCCACTGTACCTTTATCTGACCAATCTTATTATCTACCAAAGAGTGCTTTTGGCAGAGGGAAGGGAAGGGATGTTGGTGGGCAGAGGGAGAGGGAAGGGGCAATTCCGATCATCTCTAAAAGCAGCTACCCCCAGAATGAAGGTGTTGCAATGAACGGTCTCTGGAAGAACCGCTTCTGATCCACAATAGAGAGAAATCTGGCCAAAGCAAGCAAACACAGCAGCCTCTTGCCCCCATGCCTGTCCTGGAAGCTGTCCTCGTTCCAAGAAATGAGTAATTATGGTGGTTTTGGGAAGGGGGAAGCATACACAGATGAAGGGACAGCTGTCAGACATGATGTTGTTTCCCTCCCTGCCCTCCATTCATTTAATATGGAGAAGTCAAATTCCTTTAATTTGGCTAACGGCTAAAAGTTTATGAGGTCAGAAGCACAACTTGCCGTGAAAGAGTGGTGTGATCTAGTAATCTGAGCACACAGGACTCTGCATACTCTCACTCCAGCTCTGCCACCGACTCTGTAGCCTTGGGCTGTTTGGCTCAGTTCCCCCCTCCACACAAAGGGGGAATAACAATACGTACCTACCTCACAGGGGTGTTGTGAGAATCCACGTTGGTAAAGCCTGTTGAAGTGCTGAGTCTACCACCGGTAGTCACAAAGCGTGTGGTGGGGGTGAGCAGCGCTGCCCTTTTGCTGGTTACAGTCCGAATCACTCAGCGGGAGTCCCATCAGCCTTCTCCTGCTTGGAGATCCTCCTTGATCCGAAGTGGAGGGTGTCATCCGAGTGCCCTCTCCTCCATTGCATGACATTTTAAGCGGCTGTGAGGTGCAGGGTAGTGACAGACATGAAGTCCTACTTGACCAGGGATTTGCTACAACGTTTTCTATATCTGTGGGGTTTGTTGGTTTGGTTTTTCCATATATTGTGCTTAGAAATAAACTTTCCACTTAGGGCTGGCGGTTCGGGGTCTATTCTGTTGCATGGCAATGTATACAAGTCTTATTGTCTGTCTTACTGTGCAAATGATCCCGCAGCCCAGTTTCAGAGATGGGTATGGTCTGAGCCTTTTCATAGCGGCATAAGACTCAAAAGCCTGTCTAGACTGTTTAATATTTAAACAACACTATGAACTTGTCAATTGTATGTGTTCTGTGCAATACGAAGCATGTCATTAGCTGGCTTGATGGGCAGAGGGGCTAAAGGAAGGTCAAAACTTGTTCAAAGAGCTTCATACATGTGCCAGCATGGAGCCGAAGGGCTGCCACCAGCAAAGCAAACTCGGGGAAGCCATTGGAAACTTTTTTCAGAACAGTTTACTCCAGAACAAGGTACTTCTGAGTTTATGAACTTCTAGGCTACCAGCCTGAGAGAACAAGTGCAAATTTAATGTGGGGTTTGGGGTTTTGGATTCTCTTTTTCTTTCCTCCCCAAAGTATTGATGGCAGAAATACTGATGCGGGTCTCTTCCTTCCATAGCACAGTGCTCTCATCTCTCCCACAACTGCTTGTGCCATCCTCTTTGTGCTACTATGCAGGACTTTAAAAGGTGCAAATGGAGACAGTATGCTCCCGACATGCAAAATACGTTGCGTATTGGGGGATTCTAGCAGACAGAAGAGATGGGGCAGAGCTATGGTACAGAAGGCATCTCTTGTTCCCCACATCTTTCCTCTAGTCTTGTCTGCTGGTTTCCTGAAGAGACATTCTCTCTGTTTTGTTACAAAGCAGTCAGATCAGCTTCCACCGACAAACAAAGCTTGCAGAGTTTGGCAGCTGTTTCTCCCAGTGGAGAAAATTCCAGGTCCTATCACTGTGGAGACCCCTCCGTTCTTGAGCTTTGTGGTCCTCCAACACCATTTGGGGGTGGTCAGTTTGGAGGACTGTGTTCAGACACCGTCAGAAATCATGTGTGTGTGGTCCTGCTCATTCTTGTGATTTCTGCTAGTCCCCTGATTTTCCGTCAGTTTTGACAGGTCTTTCTGGTAATGCTCTTCTGGTTATGCTCTTCAGAGGTGTTTTGCTCTGTGTCAGTTGCCAATGCTATTCTTGCCTGCTGAAACATCAGTGCTGGCCTCCAGCTTCCACAGCTCTTCCATTCTTGCCATCCAGTCTCTTGGGAAATACCCACTGCCAAATTCAGACCCTCTTCCTCTGTGCCTGCAATGGCTAAAGCACATGCACTAACCTAAGGGTCATCAGAGAACACAGGGACCATTAAGAGTCTGTATCAATAGCCAGACTCCACAACCATCGGTCAGGCCTCTTTGATATATATTCACTTTGCCAATCGCAGTGCCTGCTGTTAATTGGTTGCCACAAAAAAAACATAACGCCAGCAAAACCCATATACCCCACTAACACTTCGTTTCCAATTTCAAATGTCAGAAGTGGTGGACTGTTTTTCAACTAAATCAGGTGTGTTCCCTGTTGTGGTTTCCCAAGCAAGGTGCTGAAGAGGTCCATGTCTTACCTTACCATGATGGGCGACCCAAGGAAAGAGCAAGTCAGCAGCATAGATTTGAGTCAAGAGGGGCGGTAGCTGTCCACTCTGTCTTTACTCGGGGAGACAGGAAAATACTACTCATGTCTGCTAGGTCCCTGACCCTTCTCAAAGCCCTTGTATCTGGCAGCAGTAAAACGTCAGAGCCAATGCCTGTAGATGGAGGACAATGCTGAAGACTTTCCAATTCTGAAGACCATCCCCTGCCCACACGTGGTGGTCAGTCATTCAAGCATCTTCTCTTTGTTTTCTGCAAGAGAAAAAATATTATTTTGACCAAGCAAAGTACTACTACCCTTCAGTGTAGGAGGAGGCTGCACCATTAGCATTTCCAACCTGTGGTTCATCCATCAGGACTCCTGCACATCTCCTAGTGAGAACGTGTGGCCAGAAGACCTATTCCTTCTTATATGTCGGTCAAGCACTTGGAGAGAAATAGTCAGCAGTGCAATTGCCTTAGTGACTACTGGCTGAGTATCCTAACCTCCCCTCCAGTATTCACCTCACCTGTGACTGCTCCTTCTCATTCCTGAGCCAACAGATGCCTCATCCCCTCTGCTGTCCCTAGACTCCAGCCCTGAAGATCTCCTGAGCAGACACAGACACGGGATTCCTCCCAGACTAGTTTTAGAGTCTTCTACATCCTTCATGTATCCAGACAGGCAAATTAATTTCCTTAATAGGCAATGACATATTTGAATCCTGAGAGGAGAAACAAGTGTAGGAGCTTATTGCATTGGCCTTCACCTCTCCTTCCATGTTGAGGGAGATATAGTGAATACATCAATTGGTTTCCATACAACAGCAACGAGCTGATGGCTCTAGGAACATTTCCCTCAATAATGCAAGTCCGACATGCTGCAGCTACTGAAGGCAGTCTTTGATCTCACATCCATCATGTTGGATACAAGGAGAACAGGATCAGACGCCTCTGTGCTGTTTACACAAACATCAAAAACTACCTTAGTTCATTATTCAAATTACCTCCAGGTCAGTGGGTGAATTTCTCCTTTGATGAAAGAACGATGTTTTCTCTTCCAGAACTGGAATTGCAAGATAAAATATATGTACAGATATACATATATATTTATAAATGTTATCCTGAAAACATAAAGAAAAAAAAATCCAAATAAACCTGAAAGAATACTTAACTGCATTGGATAAGTCTTGACATGAGCTAGGGAGCTGCTGTGTGGAAAGTACTACATATGATTTGACTTCAGGCAAAGAGAAGACAGAAGACGGAAATGCTTTTATATGACCTCTGGCCTGTCTCTGGTTCACGCTCGTTATTGTATAGCATTTAATTAATGCCGAAGTATGTGGAAAACAGATGTTCAGCTCCAGCAGCGGGAAACAGACTAAAGACCCCTCAAACTTATCTGAGCCATACTCAAACAAGCACAATGATGCAAAAGCACAAACACCTGCCATCACAACTGTTTGACAAGAGATGGATTTCTGAACAGGGACAAGGACTCGGAGAGAAATTATTTTCCAAGCCACATTGACAGTATTGTTCCCAGCTTGTTTACTTTCTATTATTAACCCCTTTTTTCCCAAGCATCTTAGGGGAAAAAAAAATTAAAAAAAAAAGGATTCCAATACCCAGGACTTAAAGAATTTAATAACAGTAGAGAAGAGGTAGTAAGGGGAGATGCTTCTTTATATGTTATGTTACGCATCAAGATGTGCTTTACCAAACAGAATTAGGACATCACTTGCAGTTCCCCACTTGCTCAAAGAAAGTCTGAGTGATTGAGTCCACTCATAATCAAGGAGCCTTCCCAGAGTGTAGCCTTCTACAGGGGACGACAGCTTCCCTCTGGATGGGATAGCCAGCATCAGGCAGAGATGATTTGCCTCCAGTTGTGCCCCTCTATAGCAGGATGACAACTTGTTGGTAGCAGGTTGTTAGCAAGTCACTGTTGGGCAGTGGGAGCATCTATCAGCTTATATAAGTTTTGATATCAATAATCACAAGAATTGCACATGCCCCGTGTGCCCCCACAAGTGACCTATCTCATCTTTTCACAGTTCAAGTTGGTGACAGAGCTACTCTGCTCTTTGCTTTTCATTACAAGACAGCTTTCCTTTAAAATCCTGCCTGCCACACTTCTCTGGAAGTTTTTCCACTGCACATCACAGAGGTTGTTCAGTCCTTTTTCCTAGAAAGATGAACAGACTTCTACCCAACCCACCTGGTCTTCTTCCCAGCTAGAGAGACAAAAATTGATGTTCTCTGAACAACTGATCTCAGTACCTATGTTCTTATGAGATTACATTCCCCCTTTCACTCACTACTCCATAATCTGCGCCTTCCTTTCGAAAGGGGTGATTCATTGCTACTAAATGGTAGAGCATCTCTCTGAGATGGGAGCGTGGACAGCCCTTCTACTCCTTGCTAACAGGCACACCAACCTTCCTCCCATCCCTCTAGACTGGTGTGGCCAGCAAAACCCTTTTTCATGGAGTTTAGCTTCTTGATCCAGAAGAACAAACGCTTTCAAGCTTTCAAGCATCTCCTTCACTGCTATCAAGCTGTGGGATAATGGCACGGGGAATCTTTTGTTTCTTAGCCTCAGGGTAACTAGAGTGGATGACGTACCTGAGCCAAAACCACGGTGAGGACAAAGCACTTGTATTCTAGATGGTGGTAAAACTGTGTGAGGTCTGCCCTGATGAGAGGGGAGCAAGAATCTTTGTCAGGTTTATACAGTAGCAAAACAAAACGGCCTTGTCCCTCATGTTTTTGGTTCAAACACATCAGCTCTCCATTATAAACAAACCCTCTGTAGGCAATGCAGGCCAGGCTTGGGGAGGAAATCTTCCTCATTCCAGAAGCACAACCAGCCCATAGCTATGCATCAACCCCTTCAGGACTTTTGCCCCAGAGGGGCTGAGAGTGAGAAGGGAGGTAGCTAGTGGGGATGGCAAGAACACTTCCCTGGATCTTCATCCCCAGCGGGCAGAGTCCCCAGTAGGCTAATTCTGCACCACCTCACATGAGTCCCCTTTGAAACCACTCCCAAGTACTACGGACTGATCCTTCACTACTGCAGGGTCTGCCCGGGAGAGGAAGCAGTGTTTCTGCATGGATCTCCAAGGTCTGTTGGTAAGGTCCTGAGTTGGGCCTGGAAGAAATCACTATGTCCACTGAGGGATGAGATGAGTCAATGGCACATCCATGCAGAAATACTCTCTTTGAGACTTCTACAGAGATGTCTGTGGGGTTGGGAGGGGGGGTTGGTTTTGTTCAAGGCAGGAGGCATGGGGAAGGGAAGGCTGCAATGTAAGAAACAATCAGCCACAAGGGAGGGGTTGACTAAGAGGAATGACCATGTCGACTGTGTTACTGTCCCGTCATTCTCCTGAACCCAGAATGGAAACTTCCAAGTGCTCTTCATGAGCTTACGTTTATTAGAAAACTATTCCTGGGTGTTCAAGGTTGTTTTCTAATGAAAATATACATAATAAAAAAAGCAAATGAATGACTCTTGTTAATCTTTTCCTCTCCTTCTCTGTTAACCTGTAAACTGTGAAACTTACCTCCTTCCTTGTTTGTTTACCACCATTCCTGGTCAATAAAATCTCTTTCTTTCTGGTCACGATCCACACAGGGCCTTATACAGTAAGCTTTCATCTTCTGCCTATGCATCAGAGGTCAAGACCTGTGGGTTTGAAAAACCCATAAGGGATTGGAAAAAAAGCTATGTCTTAGTATACATAACACAATGTGTTAGCACTTCGACTTATCATTTGTTTATGGCATTAAATAGCAAAAATTGTTTACCAAACATCATGTTAAGGTAAGGTTCATGTGTAGTGCCTTCCCTGTGTGCAAGGGAGAAGCTTGAGGCAACTATGGTAAGTACAGGCAAGCACTGAAAAATGCTGCTATTATCAGAGTACCTACTCTGGTGTCCTACATCCTTCCCAGGGAAAATACAGAGCTGCCCTTGACAATAAGCATCTGCCGTCTAAGCAGTACTGGAGTCAGCCCTCACTCCAGGGCTTTATCTTCTACAAATTACTGTGTGAACTTCAAGACAGGGAACGCTCAGAGCAAGCATGCACAGAGAAAATCAGGACAATGGAAACAACCACCAATGCCATGGTAGGAAGGTGTTGGTAAACAGCTGGGCTAGATCCAGAGCTCCTCTCCTGAATGCTGGGCACATGATAGCAAGCTGTACCCTAAGACATCTTTTGAGGCTGCCCCTTGTTTCTGTGGTGCCCACTGAATGTCTAGAGCATCACTTTTTTAGGTGATGTGCCCAGAAGCCCAGTGCAACCAGCTGCACACCCTTCCTGCCTCAGCAGGAAAGCAGGGGCACTGTTTCACCAGCCAAACACAGGGCTCACAAAAGATGGTCTCAAGGAGCTCTGAAGACTTTTCATTTGCTGAAGGGTCTCAGAACTTTTCCATGGTTGCACATGCAAGGGTCCTGCCCTGGAGAGACAGGCAGGGTCTGTTCCTCATCCTTCCCCTGGAAAACAGATAAGTCCTTTTCTTCTCTGTCTCTTTTTTTTTAAATATAGGACTATTCCAATAAGTCTATAGAAATACACAGAGAGACAGAGAGGGAGAAGGGAAGAAATGGAGAAAAAGAAATGGGCAGGACAAGGAGCTGCTTGGAAAGA
Source organism: Ciconia boyciana (assembly GCF_034638445.1). NCBI lineage: Eukaryota > Metazoa > Chordata > Aves > Ciconiiformes > Ciconiidae > Ciconia > Ciconia boyciana. The sequence continues at coordinate 17,243,163 of NC_132943.1, read as the reverse complement.
AACAGCTGTGTTATCAGAAATGGAGGACAAAAAACAAGCAGAGGGGATATGACAGTAGGAGCAGGGGCTGGGGGCAGAAGACAAAGAGCAGGGATAGGACTGGCAGAGAGAAGGGAGACGTGTGGTGTGAAGAGGCTGGTGGCAACTATTGATTACTGCAGCAATAACACTGATGGTCTGGTGAAAAGCGGGCAAGACAGGCCCTAGAGGATCCCCAGGGAAAGGAGGAAGGAGTCATGAAACACTGGCAGACCAGACTTCACAGAGTCCTCTCCAACCAGCCTTTCGATGAGTCCAGGACCCAAACTGGGTCTTTCAGATACTGCAGACTGACAAACAACCCTCTTGTTAGATTATATTCCCCAATTAACAAAAAGCTGCATCACCCAGGCTAGGCAAACACAAATTACTGTGCACATCATCTTAACTGTAACTCAGTTATTCTTCACAAAAAGTATTATTTTTAATTCAAGAAGGCCTCCCAGGGTTTGTTTTATTCTGTGCACACATGTGCTAAAAACCATAATGTGCCCTGCACCTGCTCAGACCAAAAGTAATTTCCCACACCAGCCAGCCAGGGCTCTGCTGAACTGTAGCAGCTATAACACACTGTGGTCTTTGCCAGCTCAGTGGGTTTCAGAAGAGGGATGCTGAAACACTGGGTTGCTCTAGAGAGATAGAAGGTTGTCTGTAAAACAAGGAGGTTTGAGTGATACTGCAGCCTGGATTCCCTCACACACAGAGAGGAGTGTTGCCAAAACATTAGGATCTGAGCTCAAGCTGCAAAATTCACAGCAGAATTGCAAAAATCACAGGCTTGAGAGTAAAAAGCATTTCAAGCAAGGTGGTGTCAGGAAAAGGTTTTAACCACTGGGAATGTGAAACTATTTTGGTTTAGACACAGGTGAAAATTTCAAAACCTAATCTACAATGAATGTGGGTGTATCTGTATAGGGAATATATTTACCTGAATCTTAAAGATAAAATAATCTGTTTTAATAATTTCAAACAGAAAACAACAGTGTCTCCCATCTGGAAGTTACTGGTCGCTTTTAGAAGCAATACAATAGCCATTCGCCCAACGTCCAGAGGATGCCAATCCCTGAAGAAGATGGCTAACAACTGTCTGCAATTACACTGATAACATTCCCAATGTAATACAGGTCTATCAGACAACCGGTTTGTTAATTTTGAATGAGATCACCTAAGGGCCTGACATAAACCTGACTAAAATCAGCAGGATGTTTCCTCAGACTTCAGTGGGCACACAGGGTGAGGACTGTGCCTTGGGGGCATTTCACACTCCCAGCTCCTCAGTACTCTCATCTGGTTTTACAATACAGAGTCAAAAGCACAGGAGAGCAGTGAGTGGAGCATCTCGGTGAGGCCAACTGAGTCAGCCTCACTGCAGGATTTGCAAAAGTCACTATTTTTACCATCCACCACCAAAAAACCCCTCATCTCCCAGTGAATTAATAGCCATTAATTTTAAAGCACCAGCTTTGCAACAAAGTTTGCGTGAATCTGCATACCTATGTCCAGTCATGCATACGGGTGTAAATATATGCCTGTGCAAGATAGCACTCAAACTGCTATGGGCACATACAAAATTAGTGCAAGGCAAGCCCAGGGATGTGCACCAGCTATGCTGTGATGTCTCCTGATGTGCGTGGTCTTACTGCCCAATAAACTGGCATCAGCCAAAGTGGAAATGTAGTTAGTTACTGCATCTGCAGGGGAAAACAGCCTGTTCACAGGCAGTTATGGTAGATTAGCTGAAACATTCTGAGTTCATTACCAAGATCAGTTACTCACATACATGTAAACAAGGCCTCACATCCACAAAAACAGCCAACAGTAGCCCCACGCATCCGGGCAAGACACAGTCACAGAGTTGCACATCTTACAAAGAATAATTAAAGTATTCCCCTCCCTCTCATTTTGAATTTAGCTGGGAGCGAGAAGCATTGATTACTTAATGTAAACAATCCCCTGGTTATTTAATGCACTGAATAACAACAGACATCCATAAACTCATTTATTTTATATATATATTTTAAATGCCCACAGCTGCCTTTAGTTTGTGAATGCTGTGAACTTTATTGCATCACTAAAGCCTTATCAAACTTTGGAGCAGTCTCAAGTCAGAGCATAATGGATCGCTTTCAAGGCTATAAGCAGAGTAAAGAGAGACTGAATCATTTCATGAGGTTCCCACTTCCATGTACAATTCATGTGTTTGTCCTTTCCCTTCAGGTAAGGTTTCATGGTGGTGAAATATGCCAGATCTGGAGGGAGTTGTTTCTGTTCACAGCACATGGAGTGACCCTGGAAGCTACGTCTGTCCTCGATCTCCAGTAACCACTTCTATTAGTTCAGCAGTGCTTAAGGCTGTATATTTCAACCTGCCAATGTAGGTATTTAATGTAGGCATCTACAGCTACAGCTCACCCAGCTTTATACATCTAAAGGCCACTTGTCAAATTCTAAGCTGCCTTCGTAATCATCAGAGGAAAATAGGTACCTCCTAGGAATTATTCATCCTAATTGTATTCGGCACCAAACTGCCTACACAGCTGTCGAGTATGATTTGAGATGCTTGACTGGCCTCCAGTGTCTCAATTTTAAATTGACGCCCATCCCTAAACTTAGGAAAAAAGCATCCACCCCTCTTTTGCATGTATTGGGTAGCCAGCAGTTAAATCAGTCGTCTTTCCCCTGACTTTATTAATCAGAGGAAGTAAGTTAAGATGCCCAGGCTGAATACAAGATGTGGTTCCCAAAACATTGGTTTCTTCACTCATCTTACTGAAAAAGGGAGAAATAACCTAAGGGATTTGTGAGGATCTCCTACCATCCACAGTCAGTATGAGACTCTAACCGCCAACCATCTTAGCCCTGCAGTGAATTGTGCTTATGGCCTAAAGCTCGTGACATCTGTCACTTGCAACCTGTCTCCAATTCTCAACTTCTGTTCCAAATTTGCAAAAAGGATGAAGTAATTCAGGGTGTTCAATTCAGGGGATTTTTTAAAGCGGAATCCCAAAAGAATACTGTTCAACTTTTCCTACAAGTAAAAAAACCCTTTCTAGGCAAATTTAGGGCCCTCAAATTACTGCTACCTCCTGAAAACTCAGGCCTGAATTTCTAAACTCTAAGGGGAAAACCAGCATTTTTAAAACAGCAAACTCTGCAAGGCTGTGAATGAAGCCTGGCAAAAAGCTGTTCTTTAAACAGCAAGGCAGCTAGTCCTACGACTGTCACCATTTGTGACTCGTGATACTGCAGAGAGCTCTAATCATTACAGCACATCTTGTGTCAGAAGCATCTTTCAGAGCTTTGGGGAATTGTTTGTTTTCTTGTTTAAAGACTGCAGTGAGGGGGGGGGAAAAGTCCTGAGAAAACAGGAAAGGGAAGGTAGAGAGAGGCTGTGTACCCAGGCAGAATGGTGCAAATACAGCCACCATAGTCAACTAGCTGGCCTGATGGAAAGCCTAGCCTCGTGCTAAAGGACAGCCCCTGGATTAGAAATCATCCCTGAAAATGTCTAACTAAGGCATTTGCCTGACAGTCAAAGCAAACAAGAAGCAGCATACAGGGGTGTGTTGAGGCTTTAAAACACTGTTGGCAAGGTTGAAGGAGATCACGTGCTCAACAACCCAAAGCTGTTGGTGCCCATTGTATTTTCCAAAGTAACTGACCTATGAAAGTGAATCGCTCATGACCGCGCACAACAAGCAATTGATGTTTTACAGGGAGAGCTCCATGCCCAGGAGACATCCCTTGGACTGCCTTTCTTAGCTACCCAAATAGCAGTGCTCCTCTCCCATCACTTGACCTGCAGCCTGTCTCAGTCTCCCCTTCTGGAAAGCCAAGACTTGTTATTCTTCTGCAGAGCAGGGGCAGATGTCACTGGCTTCCCATTAGCACTCCATCCCCACCAGCAAGTGGGCCACTGGGCCTGAGCTCACAAGCACCGGCAACTATGGTGGGATCACCCCTATACTTCATATGGGCACCATCAAAAGGGACCAGCAGTCCTGTTCCTTGTCCTGGGCTTGATTTGAACCCATCAAGTTACACTAAAACTACAGCCCAGGAGGAATTTGAAACATTCACAGTACATTTCTAAGCACACTGTTTCTGAACGTGTAAAAAAAATCCCATTACTTTACCTCTCCAGAAAAAATCCAGTGTTGCCTTTGGCATCTGTCTCCACACTTCTTCCACACTTTTCTCTGGGCTTGTGGTGGTGGTGGTATTTGCTGCCGTTACTGAGATGCACGAGATTATGCAACTGTCTAGCATTTTGATTTAATCAGCTAGGGGAAAAAAAACTGTTCCAAATTCTATTAATAACTGGCACCCAGCTCCCTCCTTCCCTCCCTCCCCAAATTCCCACAGAAGGAGGATCACAGACAGATCCCTCCAAGCACAAACTAGCAGCCTGACTGGATCAATAACATCCATGGAGCCAGAGATTTGCAATGAATTCTGGGTAATTAATCTGCCAGGGAAAGGCAATCTTAATTAAGAAAAGCCAAGCTGTTCTTTTCCCAAAGCTTTTGATTAATAAAGCCACAGTATTGGTTTGGCTGAGGATTTTGGTCTAAATTTTAATAGGTTTTGTGTTGCTACCAAATGTTTTGAAAGCACCCATGCAAGCAGTAGTAGAGTTTTCAAGCAGTAGTCAGAGATGTAAACTCTTTACTTTGCCTTCTTGACACCACATTAAAGGTGAATGATCTCATTATTTAGGATGGCCTCAGTGCTGGGGAGAAGCACTGGCTTCACAGCTTGGATGGACAGTGCCATGGAGAGGTTGCCCCCATCCTTATGTAAAGGGACTACAGTTGAGATAAGACTAGGACCCTCCCTCCCCTTCTTCTCAGGAAGAGCATCCAGGACAAAGGGTATCCTCAGAAGGCCAAAGCTCCTGCTTTCAAGTCCCATTCAGGCAATCCTGGAAATATCATTTGGAAGCAAAGGCAGCTTGCCAGCACCTAATGCCAGCATTAAGTTGCAAGCAGCCATTTGGATATGAACAGCTGTACAGGTCACTCCAAAGTTCCTGAAGCAGCTGTTGTCATGAGGCAGTCATAAGTCCTCCCAGGCACTACATCAAGATTTAGGAGGAGTATTGGATATATTTCAGAGACGTGGGATTTCAGTTCTTTGTTCTTTTGCTTCTGGTTCTACTTCAAACTCCTCATTTCATGCATGATAAGTATCTATGGCAACACCTATCCTAGTATGCTCAATGTGCTCAGGACCTTTCTCTGGTGCTGATACCAATTGGTACAGGCTCACCGAAGTCCAAACTCTTATTCCTCAGTGCAAAAAAGGCCAAAGGGTGGCCACATCAAAACTGTCTATTGCTTCTCACCTGTGTTAACTCCTGAACCATGCTGGGTACTCTCATGGAGACAGTGTGGGCCAAAAGCATGTCAAAAGCTATGCTAACAATTTACCAAGACAATTCCAGTGTCTGGGAGTGTCTCCTGGGCATCCATTCACAATGCGGGACATGTCTCAAACCACTTTGGTAGGGCACATTCAGAAAGACCCAAGAAACTCCCCCCAAAGTGGCACTATTCCTCAGCAAGGACTTGGTCAGCTGCAAGCAAAACCCTCCTGCAGCAATTTGCATATCCAGTTTTGAGGGCCTAAGAAGGTGTGTTCTTTTTATTTCCCCAAGGTAAGAAGGATGTTCTGGTCTGTGAAAAATGTGACAGTTGATCACATTTCTGTCTTAACACGGAGTGAAGAGCCAGGAGACCAGACAGTTCAGGACAGGATGTTTCTGGAGGCACTGGGTGAGTTGCAAAGAAATTCCAGAGACTTTCAAAGGGAACTTTAATCTCACCAGCCCCACTCATCTCTGCAGGTCAAACTCTACTCACCTGTCTGAAGCCAAGTAGGGCCTACTTATTTATTGGCAAAAATTAGCATTTTCCCTAATGGTATCCTGGATACAGGGTAATTATGGTAAAGACTGATGAAAATCATTTAACTCCTGCTATGGGGACAGCATGATGGCAGCTAGATTAAAGATGTCCTTCATAAACCATCACAGAGCAAGGGAACATGATAATGAATGAGTTAATTACACCAGCATTTGAGGCTGATACTACCCATCTGCCGCTTTGATTAATTAAAACTCTGACGGACGACAATGAGGCCCTTCTCAGGTCTGAAAGCAATTAATTGCCGAAGTCCTCAATAAATCTAACAGCATGACTGACTGAACAGGCAGAAGAGGCCACTTCGAACAGCCCCAGAACAGAGGCAGCAAAGCAGATTATGGAGTTTGAAGCATCCCCAACATGATGCATTAATCTTTTGATGTAACACTGGGAGCTGAGACCTAGTAATTTTAACTTCTTGTTTAATCCCCTTCTCATTCTCCTTTCTTCTTTCCCTCTCAAGATCAGAGGAATGGAGAGTCTCAGTAAAGGACATGAACTGCTGAGGGGATTGTTAAGGAGACATTGGCCCTTTTTGTCCTTTGTCCAGACTTTCCAAGCTGTAACGAATGGGTTAAATTTTGGCTCTTGAATGCCTGTTCTCCTCAGACCAGTTGTAACCAGTGCTGACAAAGTGGGATTTTGGAAACGCAATGGGAAGCTGAACTCTTCTAATGCTTTCCCTGTTCATCATTTAAAGAATGACAAAAAGCAACAGCACTTGCCCAGAAAGTGGTGGCAAATCAAATCCCCCTATGGACAGGTCAGGGGAAGACTCTGAGAAACCAGACACGGACCGTGGGGGTCAGGAGCAAAGGCAGGGCATGAGGAACAGAAGATGAAGTTGACCAAAGGACTTCCTGCTGTAAGAAATCCTAGACTCCCGAACTACTTTCCAAGGTAGGCAGAAGAGAAAAGCCCTAGTGCACAGCCATTTAAGAGAAAAAAATGTTGTCAATGTACTGCAGGGAAAACTGGCCACAGCCAGCAGAGACGGGAGGAATTAGTGCTTTTCACTTTTTGCACTCTGTCGACACTGAGCATCAGTCTTGCAAACTAAGCCCAGCTGGGACATGATGGGATTTTGAGGGAACACCATGGAAGACCACTTTCTTTTGCAGCAAACAGGGCTAGAGGACAGCAGACCACCTTCAGGGCCAGTGCAGCTCAAACATGTAGTTTGGAGGCCTTGCACTACAAGGTGCTGCTCTGTTAGAGAGATGGGGAAAAAAAGCCTTTCCTTCCATTTTTATCCTACTTATGCATTGTTAAGGAGCTCTTGCATTTCACCTCGAACAGTTACAATTGAGGAACTAAAGCTTCTTCATACCACAGATCCAAGACAATGATTAATAACAATTATCAGCAGTGATTAGCTAATACGACCATAATACAACAATCCCACTGCCTGCCAGTCAATTGCAGGCATCAGCGCATTGAAGCATGACAGCCGTTCTGATTAAACGCTGCCTCGCTCCTGAGGACCAGAGGAGAATCCTCCTTGCAGCAGCAGCCTCAGCTGAGCATGGTGCAGGCTGCAACTTCCCATGCTGGAATCGGCCGGGAAATAGTGAGTTTAGCCACGTTGAACTCAAAAGATCATTGCTCTATAATCACATTAGAGAGAGGGTAAGTATATCCTGGGTGCATGGCTCTTGTTTTAGTTCAGTAATTGAAAAAGAACCATGTATAAAAGGGTAAAACAGGGGTAAGTAAGCAGAGGGCAACAAAAAGGGTTTACTTACAGGGGTCTTGTTTTAAATTACAGAAGCTGTTTGTCCAAGTGTTGCGAAAGGGTTCACTATGGAAAGGAACTTTTAACATGCAAGTACAGTAAACAACAGACCCCTTTTCCAGTTACAGAAGAAGAGGAAACTAGTCAAGGAAAGAAATGGACCTGAAAGGGGGATGGTAGGAAGGCACTTTCCAACAGATGAAGTGGCCATTTGCAAATACTAATAACTCTTTGTCTCCGTCTAAACAAAGGAGGGTGAGAGACAGATGCCACATACATACCTAGATTTCCCAGGAGAAGAATGGAAGAGAAATTAGGACAGACCAGATGTTCAAGAATTAAATTTTTTGAAGAGTAACTGAAACACACAAGGAGCTGTTATTGCTCAGGTGAGCTCCAGCTGCCTCAAGGTACGCCTATATCATGCAGTACAGAAGCATACTGATGTGCCCTAGGCATCTCAAAAAAGCCAGCTAGGTCAGAGTCATGCAAGTATCTCTTCAGAGCACCGCGCTCCCCTGAGCCCAAAGGGCGAGAGGAGGCTAATGTTCTGCCAGTGCATTTTAAGCCATCTTCAGGAAGCAGATAAGGCGGCGCGTCTCTGCAGATCAGTTGACATGACAAATATGTACAGACATGTGCATCCACTGTGGAGTGAATTCGGCCTAAGATTTGGGTCAGATTTTCTGACTCCACCTGCAACTCAACTAAAGACCACTCAAAAAAACAGAGGGACAAGGATGGGGTGGGGGGTTGGTTTTTTTCACGTTTTTGCTTTCTGTCCCTTCCAAGTATCACACATTCAACTCATGTTACTCTCCAAAAGTCCTTTCCCTGTTGCCCAGCCCGAAAAGACTGCACATTCAGGAAGGGAACTGAGAAACTACTCTCCAAGGGCAGGGATTTTTTTGTCCCAGTTTCAGGTTGAAACCCGTTTTAATGTTTTAACTTTTAATGTTAAAGCCATAGCTCCTTCCAAAAAATCAGGTTAGAAAAAACAACTATTTTTAAACAACATTAAAACCTTAGAGCTTACTGCAAGAAGAACCATCGTTCCAAGCTCCCTCCAGTATTTGCCATTGCAAGGTAAGACGGGGATGTGGGTATAACTTTAGCTGTGAATTTCTTTCTTACCACTAACAGTTCAAGGTAAGCCCCAATGTTATTTTTATCCACTGTATAGACTAAGTGCTACAGAAGTACTTGGTGTAACCTGCCACACTGCAAAACAAGTGTCATACTGAATTAGCGATTCTCTACTACACTTCTGTACTGTTCCTCCACAAACAGGCATGTAGTAGAAGTGTAATCCAAAAAAACGTATCACTTTCTAACTCCTATTTTATAAGCCAACTAATACCTCCACTTACATAGCATTATTGTCATGGACAGTCAAGAGAAGCACTAATTAGACTGGCACATTAGACACTTGTTAATTACATTCTCAGTTCTCAATGTCAGGAGAGTCTCTCGTTTGTACCTTTAGAAGCTGCGAAAGGAGGAAGGCTCTGCCTTTGGAAGGAAAACAAAAACAACTCTTCTCTAATGCTGTGTAGTTCTCGAGTTGGCTAACCAGCTACTGCAGTGTAGCTGCCTTATTTTTGTCACAGACTAATGTATGCATCTGGATATGCAGATGGACTGATTTTATCCACAGGCATATACAAAATAAGCATCTCTCTGCTGAAGTCAATGAAACTGTATTGGTATGTAAACCAGCAAAAATAAAATCAAAATACAACACATTACTCCTAGCATTTTGATTTTGGTCTGAGATCTGAATTCACAGATGACAATTCAAAGTATCCATACATGTCTGGAGTTGAGCATTCAGTTTGGTCCAGTTCAGCTGATAAGAACTCAGTTCAAGAGACAAAACCACCATCTAGGTTTGAGGGAATTAGAGCTAATATTTTTGATTCAGGCTCAACTCTGACTTGAACTGATTTTTCCCTTACCCATGTATATGGTACATCTTTTAATACCTTCCTCTCCAACAAAGTTATTACACTTTTCTCATGCCTCTCCATCTCATATGCTTAACACTGCATTTTGACAGCTCTTTCACAGGTGGCCTCTGAGCCAAATATCCCTTCTGAAGCACAGAATGGGGAAGGATGGCTGCCCAGCAAAGTGTAAAAGATGTGTTGGATGTACCGAAGGACTCAAGAACTGACCAGTAAGTTGCTCTCAAACAAGGGAGCACTGAAAGGAGGAAAAATCTAGGAGTAGAGTCAACATCCCTCTTGCACAAAACTGAACAAGGCGAAGGGTGTATCAGCAAAGGCAGACAAGCTGATGTGCTGAGCAGCACTGAAAACCACAGTTAAAGTCCTGCTCAAAGCTCTGCTTACACAATTGACCTGAACCACTTGCTCCTGGGGGTAGAGGGAAACTCACAGGAAAACTGAAAGTAGAACTCAGAAGTCCTAATCACAAATATCACCAATTAACTACCAGCACATAAAATCTAGCAGTTGGCACATAATATCTTCGATCTGCTTTCACATGCTTTGGTTTGCCAGGCAGAGAGCAACACCAACTCCAATGACATACTCCCGCACTGCCTTCTCTGTCGGCCAAGCTCCGGCAGACAGCAAAGAGCACACGAACAACCTCTTGCACTGAAGTACTTGTGTCTGGAGCCCTCTTGCAAGCTCCCACAGAATTAAGCGTAAATAGATTATTAGATTCCTTTGATAGTTTTGGAAATGTTCTTTTAGACATTTAAAAAAGCAATCAAGGGAGTGCAGGCCTAGTTGAAAGGGAGTACGTTTGTTCCCTTTGGAGGGAGGATCACAGGCAGCTGCATGAGACAGCAAACCCCTATGCACTGGGCTACAGCAGTCACCAGGGAGCAGCCACATAGTGAAATGTCGTGGGCAGAAAGCAATATGGGCTTTCTGTACCTCTTTTAACTGCTGCATCTTTTCTGAGAGAAAAGGACCACACACATGCTGGCTTCTGCTAACACGCTTAAGATGCTTTACAAAGGATCAGTGAACCTATCTTGAACAAGTGAGACGCTTTTTCTTTCTCCATTGATAGCATGGGGGAAAAGTTGCCCTTTCCCCAAGTTCAAGAGCTTGCATTAGCCTCAGCCAATCCATGCCAGTGAAGGGGGACAAAATTATTGCTCTATCTTACAGAAGAGATCTGAGGCAAAAGAAACCGCTTAACACCTCCCATTCTTCTTCCATGCTCTAGCATGCAAGCAAAAGTTTGTGCAGAGTCATGAACTTCTAACCTCAGAAGCGACAATTGGATCATTTGTTCTGACTTCTCCCATACCCCTTAGCTCCTTTGGCTAATCAAGAATTTCCCAGAAAGCTATCCATAGCACTGATTTGAAGGCTTCAGGACATGGGAAAATCCATCCATTTCCTCAGTATTTTGATCTAAACTGTCAGAGCAGGGAATTGGGTCTCTCCAGGTCTGCTGCCATTGCTGCTTTTAACTGTGGGACCTGGAGAACATCACTTAACTGCAAATTACAAACATCAAAACTAGGGCAAAAAGGTTACTACCAGTCCACTAAAGTGCAGTGAGATCATCAGAAGACACACGGTGCCAATTAAAAGCAGATTGTCTAGAGTTCAAGCACTCTCTGCAAAGTGAATCAAAACTTAAAGGTGTTACTACAGACAAATGCATGTGCTTAAAATCAAAATTTCTCTGTCTGTGTCAACTTTCACAGTTATAGCCTATATTTAATAAGGGAGGTAGCAAGACATGCTTACTTTCAAAGTGCATTTCATGAGAATTTACTATGCCATCCCCACTATAGATGCTCAGACAGCAGCAAGATGAGTTGGTAGAAAAGTTTGGCTTATATTAGGCTCAGTAAGATTAGATTGGAGAGTTATCGAAGGCTGGATTTTGACAGGAGATGACAGGACAATGCTAGTCTCAATGCAGGCACATTTTGAACCCACAAAGACACATTCTGCTACCAGGAACAGCAGGGATATTTTTGGAGACATTTGGAATCTGCCTTGTAGCATGCCTTGTCATGCTCATCTTCAGCCTCCCACACTTTCTCCACCTTTTCTCCAACCCTGCAGTGCAGGGAAAGTTAGGATTTTTGCATCATTTGCACGCCTGAGGGCACAAGGCTTTCCACTGAGAAACCAGCACTGAAAAGCATTTGCTGGTAGAGCGAAGCCCACTGCTAAACACCATCACCCCAGAGAAAGGGTTCCAGAGATGGACCAGTTGCTTGTCTTTTACAATCCAAATGGACCTTAAAAAGCCCCTTGGGGCTTTTGTCGCCACATTTGATGTTGGGCCAGGTATGACTCTGCACCAATGGCACACAGGAAGACAGGTCACCAACGTCACTTCCCCACTGGCTTTGACTTGCCCAGCTCAGGTGCGCAGAGACAGTCCACAAAGGTCTGTGGCAGGGACATGACTTTTGTTTGCCAGCCTAGAGCCCTACCTGAAGGCTGCACCTTCCTTCCTCTAACAGGCACAGCTCAAGTAACAGTTGCACAGGATGACAGTGCTGAAGTTGTGTCTAGACCTGGATTTTACAGATCCCCAGTTGTTGCTTGAACCACTGAGTTGTGCTGACTTGATGCCGACAAATAAGGAGAGTCCTACATAAAGTTTTCTTAGACCAGGCCACCACCTTGCTCATTGCTTGATCAACCAAGTGCAGGTGCTCTCTTAGTTGCACTTCACAAATTCAGACGCAGCTCCTTCCAGGCAACACAGCGACCCCAAAAGCCCCAGTGGCATGGGCTCAGCTCAATGCCATCTCTTTCGCAGAGTAGGTGGAGCCAGCATCAGATGAGCTGGCGGGAGGTTTTGCTTTAGGATCAAGATCCTAAGTTGGCTTCTCTGCAGCCTGCACTAGCTTTTGGTCTCAAAAGCTTACATGGGTGATGCTCTTTCCTTCCTCCTGCTGATCTACAGATCAATATCAACCTCTTTATTCATCTAATTATAGCTGCAGGGGGCTCTTTGCAGCTCAAGTGCATTTGTCTCCCTGTGATGTTAATAATTAGGCACAAAGATCACTTCATTAAAAGATCATCTATGCTTGATCTTATTTGAGCTATAAAAATCACTCCTTTGTCATACAAACTGTATGGTGAAACGTGCAAAGCTGGATGACTCGCTTTAGCCCAGGGAGCAGAGTTCAGCTCCAAGGAGCAGCTGGAAGAGGAGCTGTCACCAAGCAAATGCAGCGCTTCCACCATGATTCAGACGGAGCTACGGGCACCACACTCCAAGCCCCAGTTAGCTTTCTACTTAAGGCCCCACCTCAGCCAGTGTCTTGGCACTATTTAAGCACTAGTTTAAGACACTGCTGCTTGCCTTATGCTTGAATTGGTGGGACAGGAATGTAAGTATCGCTCAAAGCCAGCCAGCTTGGTTCAAGTCACCAGCAGAGGTGACTGAACTAGCCTGGCTGGCTTTGCAAAGAAATGAGCTAGGTTGCACCTCCCATATCCTTTCTACCATAGAGCTGCTGGTGGGAAGGACAAACCTCCAGCAAAAAAGCAGTCCTGCAACAAAGCAGCAGCAGCAGCAGCAGTCTTCAGCTGCCTCAGCTGACTCCAGGAAGGACACCCATCTCTGCCCAACGGGACTCATCCACTGCACAGATAAATGGGCACTCTGCAATCAGGTATGGGGGTAAAATGAGGAGTACATTGAATGTAAAGTGCAGAGTATCTGTGGCAGAACCCAGAACAGAGTCTAGCTCTCCTGTACTGTAAAATGATGTCCTCTTTTTTTCAGTCCACCTCCTCCACCTTCCTACTACATATCCCTCCTGAAATGCAAAATGCAGTTTGTTTATTTATAGTGCGGTCAGAGTCCTCACTGTCCTCAGAGCAAAAGGGCTCTTTTCTACGTAGCTGGTGGCCTAAAGGGGATGTTATCTGCAAAGGAGGCTGAGAATGTCCCAGCAAATGGAGGTCTAGGTTGGTACTTAATAGTTGCCTGACAGATGTAGCTTCCAGCTGGTCACCCAGTGGATGTTACACTTACATAAAAGAGCACATCTTCAGCAGTGAAGACTAAGATTCAAGATTAACAACCAAGAGGAATCAGGTGGAGGAAGGATTTGAATTTGAGAGTCCAATATTGCTAAAAAATGCTTTAACCTCTTGACTAAGATGGACAATAAGGGGGTAAGGGAACAGCACAACCAGCCTGCCTCCACTAGATTTTTTTCAGATCCGACCTATTTTCACAGACACCATCTGAGGACACCTACCCTCAGGCCTGTGGGTGAACACTTTCTTTGTTAATTCTGCAAGGAAAGCAACGCGGCCTTGGGACTGGAGCATGCACACAGAATATGCAGGCAGAGCACAGCCTTTGCCACTGACTGTGTCCCAGTCCAAAAGGGACATCTTCAAAATCCTCCACAGAAATGATCTTGCCCTGCCAACATCTATATTTCTACCCATACTGACCCATCTGTGTGGATATTGCCTCTCTACATTATAAATCACTCAGCTGAAAAACAGGAGCGACACTTAATGTTCTCTTGAAAACCTCAGGATGAAAGTATGCTATTACAGCACTCTCAGTGCCACTAAGTTATTAATAAACACACAAAGTCCTGAAATCTTTTTCGCAGATTCTCACTGGAAAAAAAAAACAATGACCTGTACATGCTACAAATTCAGCAGCACAGGAAAACATTCAGGTTTTCCTTGGTTCATCATTCATAGAAATTTCTGGACATGAATTAAATACATATGCTTAACACCAGAAGTGCTCATATAGCAGCACCATAATGCAAGTTCTTCTCACTTTATCGGCCAGAGTGCCTTTCAGGAACTAGTGATCAGAAGAAAATTCAGGGAGAGATAATTATAGGTTATCAGGCTGACACTGGCCCCAGAAAGCAGAGATCAGTTGTACAGCAGGAACAAGATGAAAAACTATAATGGAGCATACTAGCACTAAAGAAGACAAATTGGCAAGAGGTCCACCATACAGCACTGGAGAAATAGGTATGTCCCCAAAGAATGGTGGTTTGAAGCCTCCTTGGTACCCTTCTGGAGAGGTGAATTTTGAAAAGCCGTTAAGTCAGAAGGGTTTGAGGGATCTTATTCTAGCCCCCAGGACTCAGAATCAGACGGCAATTTCCTGCAACCAGGGGTTTTGCCTCCCAAATCTGGAAGTGCAGCAGGTAGTGCCAATTTCAGCTGAAGGTAAGAGCTGAGAATGAAGCACAGCAGCAAAACAGGCTGGAGGGAGCAGTCATATGGCTGGAGCTGGAAACTGCCAAAATGGCAAAAGTAAGAGTAAGTTAGCAAAGCTGGATGGTCACCCAAAAACTTGTAGCCAAGTTCAGAAGTGCTTTGTATGCAGTGCACGTGGCACGTGAAGGAGGCAGGGGAACACACTGAGAAGGTGTAGTGCATGGAAAGAGATAGAAAAAGAAAAGTTACAGTACTTCCACGTGAGGCCACCTCCCCAGAAACCATCGTGTCTGCTTCCTGCTGACTAGCAAGGTGGTGGTGATTACAGCGTGAGTCTCCATGCACCCAGCCTATGGCAGTTCGTAAACCACTCATTGCTTCTTATCCCAAATTACAGTTAGTGGATGTCTGCATTCTCTAACACGTATGCAAAAGCAGTGCAACAACAGTTGTACAAGGGGCCTAATGTCCTGACCATAACAGATACGTGGCAGACCCATGGCAATGGTAAGGGAGGAAAGAGAAGACATTAGAGAATCAGCAGACAGAGCCAGGGCAGCTCACTCCCAACCACCTCTGCTAGTTTGGAGTGATGGCATTTCCCTGTCTCTTCACATTAAAGCATTAAAGTCTGGAGCTGTTCAAATACCAACTAGCAAAGCCACTGTCACTCAACACATTGCCTTTCCTTTAAAATCTCACAGAGAAGTATCACCCAGTTGAAGGGGTTGCTTTGTTTTCTGTTCTGTGCACAAGAGGCAAAGTACGCAAGCACATATTGTGCCCAGAGGCCTGCTGAGCTTGAGATAAGTGAGACTGTAACTCTGAGTTCTGTTAGCAAATATAAAATATGCATTTCCTCCCAGGGTGTTAACAGTCAGCTGGTCAGCAAATGAGCCTGTTAATGATGTCAGGGCACCAGTAAAAAAATAAAAATCATACACAGCCTATGGCACCTCATAAAACACTCATAGCTTCTTACCCCAAATTATAGCAGCATGCAAAGACAGGGGAAGGGTATAACCCATCTATTCCACATTTTAAAAATTAATTTTGGGGATTTCAGTGTTTCTGTTCTGTGCTGCTATGGAGCTGCGTGCTTGTACTGGAACATCTGTCATGTGTGCACGTGCATTCACATGTCCACAGACATCACCACCATAGAGGCAACCTTTCCCAAAGGAAATGAAGAAAAAACTGAGAACCTGACCCTGCGTCGCCAAAAAGTTCCCACCCTACTGAACTCAGAAAAAACAACTGCACAGGGGGTAAAGGCTGTTTACATCATCATTCTAATAAACCTTTTTCTATAGGTTAGTCTTGTTTTGCTGTAGGTGCAGCTTCCCAAGGATGCCTGCACAGACAGCCAGGAAGGACAACCACGCTAGTGGCAACAGGCCATCAGCACTGTGACACAAAGCTACAGAATTCTTCAGCTCCGATACCCCACCCTGGATCCCCATGCCTGCACCCTTGATACAGACAGGCCAGACACACCTTTTAAGGCTTCTACAGCAATGCTAGCAGAAGTGACAAACTTGCCTTGAATTAGCCAACTGAATAAATGCAAGAGAATGGAGCTGTCTGGTCCAGAAAGCACGACTACTTTTGAAAAGTCCAATGTATTAGAGAAATTGTGTACCTCTATGTTGTGACTTTTTTTTGCAAAATGCCCTAAGAAAGCAATGCAAGCCTGGGTAATCGTTGTTAAAAGCATCCCATTAAGGGACTGCAGCTCTAGGACACATGGGTGTTATCTACAAACAGCTAACATGCATTAATACAGACTGGTTTATACATTACAAATATTGACAAGCTCCATGCATAGCAGCTACCAGAACTCTATCACCAAGTAGCATTTTGAGCTGATGACACACAGCTAAATCCTGAAAGCCATGAAAAGTCCAAGAAAGAACGCTTTTTTTTTTCTGCTCTTGCTTAGGGCCTCTGTGCGTCCATTTAAATGAATCCTAAGGGAATGGGCTTCTTGATATGATTTGCCCACTTCTCATAGTAAATATTACGCCTTCATCTATTCAGTTTCCTCCCTCCTTGTCTTGAAGCACTATTTTTTCAGCTAATCTCTGATCCTGAACTGTGTATATGTGTTTTGAGTTACTTTTCCCTTCTCCTCCTCTCTCAGTTCCCTTGCTGCCTTTAATTCATGCAGGGAGCAATTTGTGCTCCAGACATGGCTGGCTTGTTGGGTACCCAACAAGTCCCCAGACGAGTGTAGAGGAACAGCATTCACAGCAGTCTCACAAGCTTCCCTGCACCCTGCTGCCAGAGCACTCTGAACCTGAGCAACTGGGCTGCCTACTGGCGATTTTGCCTTAGTATCCTCTGTGCAGACATTACCATCTGGAGGAAAACCGATGATGCCCAAGATAACTGTGGTGCAATGAAGTCATCAGCATCTGCTCCATCGGCTGGTTCAACGCCTGCTCTGAGGGCACACAGGAAATCTTCAGAGACTTCAGGAAATCTTTGTACAACAAAGGCTACAGACATAGGTAAATTATCTTCAGATGCATTTGCTCTTCTAGGATTTGGAAAGTGGGGTTGATTGCTCCAAAAGCCAAACAAAATACAGAATTGCACCCCAACAATTTTGGTCATGCTGCAGCTACTAAGAGAATCACAACAGCTTATTTTCTTCTGTTCCGCTCACCCTATGGTTTTTGTACCAGTCTCAAACCATTTGCTGTCTGGCCTACAGTCATTTTCAGGAACAGATACTGGCAACCTAAAGGCCAGATCCCATCACATGGAAATTCCTGCACGAAAACTTCAGCAGTTAAACTTAAGAGAAGGAAACAATTTGCTTTGCGTACCTAACATAGGCTTCTCCATGAAGCTGGGATCTGCCTTTCAGTTCTCTTTACCCCACAGTAAATCTCTGAAACTGCCCACAGCTCTTCCGTGAAGAATTAGATTCTGCAGGGTAATCTTCCCTTGAAGAATATACAGCTGTCCAGAAGGTGAAGCTGGTCCCGCCTTCCAGCACACACTCATTCTGTAACATATATGCAAAGATTTGGTTCCCTTCATTTCCAGTGGTCCCCTTAGGTATGTATCACTCTTGTGTTTCAAGTTACAGCGACCTGTTGTAGGAAAAGGTCATTCCTGCATGTTTTTCTCTCTTCATGTTTGTTCTTTTTCACATGTCCTGTCTCACTGCAGTTCTTATATCTGAGTCATCATCAGCTTCAGGTTAATGGGGATTATACACAATCTCATACGTAAACCTTGAGATGTGAGTCATTCAAATGCTAAAGCCTCTTGCTCCCATCTCCTGAGGACTGCAGAGAAATCTCTGCCGGACAAGCTACAGCTCAACTACATATTGTATTGCTGGACTAACCCTATTCCTTCTACGTTGATTTTGTCGCTGCTGCCTGAAGGGAAATTTGTGACCATTTGCATTTTTAAATAGGTCAGTGTGTGTGTGTCTGTGAGAACAGTAAGTAAATGTTCATTATGTAAAACGGCTCATTCTTTCTGATTGTGAGATATAGAAAGGCTGTTCTTTCCAATAATAAGCTTTGAAATCTCATCTGTTTCTTCTCCTTGCTTTTCAAAGTAATTAAGTGGAATAACTGATTGTCCATTTCTCCAGAATACCTCGGTCTTTGTCTGTTTAATGTCTGCCTCTCACATATTCCTGCTGCCTGTGAGACACTTAATGGAATTCCCACTGCTCCACTTCTCAAGACTAATGATCATGTTCTCCTCATGTCCCAGGGAGCATCACAGTAACTTGCTTTTTGTCTTCAGTTACTCCCCCCGCACCCTGATCTTTTGCTATAAAACTTTTGCACTTACATATGCTCTCTATATGAAGTCTCATCCAACCAAAGTCCCTCAAAAGTCTTTCAACTGCCTTCTCTGTGAGACACCGTGAGTAAACAACTTTCCCCAATGGCAAAGGGAGGATAATCAAGAGGCAGAGAGATTGAATAAGCAGCCCCAAATGAGTCTGCAGCAGAGCTAGGAATAAAACCCTACTGTTGCTATCCTCCACTAGCAAACCAGAAGATTAGCTCCCTTACTTTCTTATGAAATAAGACAATGAAAAATTTTTTAATGAAGCTACAGGGGACACAGACTGTTTCTCTGACTCTAACTTACATCTTGATTTAGTATTAGTACATCACCGAGAGATTCCACCTGTTATAGAACATACCTCATCTAGCGTACCTTCTTTATCTCCCAAGAAGCCTGACCATCAGATCTCACAAAGTTCTGATTCATCCCTTTTGATAGAGCCACAGACTCCTTACAAACAATGCGCAACAAACCAAACCAGCTCAGTGATACGTATGGTCCTTCTAAGTGCAGATCTCCTCAAGTTTTGCTTGTTTGCTAGCAAATACTAAAGGCTTAAGACAGAAACCTTCCTAGCTCCGTCCCTTCAAGACCTTTCTGCGGTAAGGGCATGCCTCTAAAGGTAATGTTACGGTCTGCAGAGCACAACCCATACCAGAGAAACAATGGCTTAATAAGCTACAGAACACACTGGTAAGTTCTGGTACTTCAAGTGGTAGAACATAAGCCAGAAGTAAGTTCATTAATCATATGCAGTTTCTATCACACCAAAAATGCTTTCCTCCCCAAAACCCTTTGTCTCCTTTACTCCTTTTCCTCAGGGAGAAGAATATCTGATAACATCAGCCAGAATACCTGCTGGCTGATGTTATCTTCGACAAATTCCCCCACAAGAAAATGAAGTGAATCAGCAAGTTTAGCTTCTTCTAGAAGACGATCAGAATGTTAGTTGAAGGTGGGATTCAGATGATACAGAAATTTGTACACTACCCAGCAGAGTTTTGTGAAAGGTGGATCAATATTCCTTATGCTAAGTTCTTCCTGGAGACCATACAGCCTTCTAAACCTTGGGGCCAAACTGAAACTGGAGATACTATGGGTGGTAACTGTTGAAAGTTCACAAGGAGTACTAGAAGACTCCAGGGTGAAAAACCTACATCCCAAGTCACTAAACAAAGGAGGTCATGTTATTTCTCATCTCACCTTTGCTGAGCCATTTGTTATCCTTTGTAGACAGACAAGTGACACTCCCTGAACATCCTGAGGGCTAGAAGATGAAATTCACACGGGATTCATGCACAGTGTTAAGGGACCACAGGGAAAAGCTGTTGACCGACTCTTACCCATCCAGATCAGGGCTTTCCATGCTAGCCTGCTTGGGACCAAATAAAAAAAGTCTTTCGCCCTCCCTCTTTTTTAGTAAGGAAAGAGTCCCTAAGCATTCTGATATAGCTGCTATAACTCTTGTCAAAAGCCAACATGGTGCAGGGGGCTATATACCATTTCTTCACATTGTGGATGTACCTCACTCCATGGGGAGAGAGTATTGGTCATTTGACTACTCGCATTAGCAGGCCGGAGAAGGAATTCTTACACATCCAAGCCATATAAAACTCCAACGATCAAGTACTACAGCTATTTTGCCTTACTTCACATAGCATTATGTCTGATCCACATGCTTCAGGCAAAAATATCTGCACCACAGTTGGTCTCCTCAGGGGCTTGTGCTCCCTTTATGCATTGTCTCAGAGAGCAGATAGAAAATGTTTCTAGTTATACCCCTACATCGGAGGTATTTCTGTTTTCTGTTAATATACTGAAAGCTGCAAGATTCACTCCCTTCTGGAGGAAAAGGAAATGACAGTTATTACTGCCTATTATTGCACATCAAAATAGGAAGAAAGGATGAGACAGGGTTGGAACTCAGTAAAAATACGGAAGAAAACTATCCTTTGCTACATAGAAAGCAACATTAAATACATTTCTATTGTCACCCTACCAATTCCATCCTAGACTTCCCAAACTCTCATAGGAGTCCATACAGCTGACTTCATGCATACAGAAGGGTCCTAAGAATTAGTACACCAGTAAATATGTGTATGACCAAATTTAACTACTTTTTAGTGCTGTGTGATGATTCGGTAACAGCAAGAAGTACTGTGTGTACTTTAGGCTGCTGGTAAAAGAGTTGCTTTTGATGCTCAATAGCTGAGAATTGTACTGGTGAGGCACCAGAAGGAACAGGATTCATTTCACCGTGTCTTAGTCACACTGGCTTCACAAAGTTATTGGGAAGAGGCAGCAGATTAACTTCTGTCCAACTTAAATCACTGAAGTACAGTACGTGCAGAGAGAAAGTCAGATGAGTGAAGGGCCTATTTTAAGGTACTCTTAGCTCACAGATGCACTAAAATTATGTCTGGTCTGTAAAAACTAGAGGAAGGGACAGGTTTTCCAGTTCTTGTTTAATTCTTTTATTTTCATAAATGCAACTACTATTCCAAAACAGTAAAAGGGAGGAGTGGGGGGGGATAGAGGGAAACACTAATCTTTCCACTTATCAAAACTCGCTGCATGGAAAAATATGGTCAAACTTTAAGCTAAGCTAAGACGTGTTCAAATGTTTTCCAAGTCATTTTCTTGTAAAGTATCTCTGCCTCTATGCCAAATTTTTATGCAGAGTTCAATGTGTTTTTTCATTCTTTGGGAAAGATAAGAGAGGTTAAAAATCACAGCCGTGACTTTTTTAATATATCTATTTTAGTTCTTCATATCAGATTATGACAGTATTACAAAATAAAATTTCACCTATGCTGGTTTCCTTTATTTTCCTCAATATGTGGTAATCTATTCCTCTAAAATGTTCAGGTTCAATAATTACAAGAAGAGTCCAAACTGGTGCAGATCTTCTCCCAAAGCTGCTTTCAAAACAGTGCACAGAAATGCTATATACATAAACTCCACCACCTACAAAGACAAGTAGCCTCTTGCAGAAGTCAATGCTGTCTTCACTTACTAGCACCTTTCCAGTGGTGGGGCTTACAAACAAAGCTGTTCTTTTCTATGCAGTAGTTCTTCAAAGAATTTAGAAACACAGGCCTGGGTGGGCCTCCAGTCCCCTGCTAGTGCTGGGAACATTTCTGTTTTTTTTTAAATAATCTTTGTAACTTGCATCTCAAAAGAGGGGTGAGAAAACTTGGAGGTTTTCTACACCTGCTACTTATTCTTGTTAATGCTGCCACACACTGCACTCCATTATGCGTCTAATGCTGTACTAGTAGCAAGAGAAGAAGAATGAAGACAGAAGGGAAAAGGAAGCAAAGCTGAAAGTTTGGTGGAAATGAGTTTTCCTCTGTCACAAACCAAAAGCTAAAGTTAACTGCTTATTTCACTGAAGGGGGACGGGGGGGAGGGGTGTGTGTGGAACAAAACCAAAACAACACTATTGCTTATAAGCACAATACAGATATCTACCAGTATATTTGTCAGCTTAACAAAATACAAGACAAAACTCTTCCTCTTTCCAGATTATCCCTAACCCAACTGAGATGATGAGGGAGCTCCTCCCTTACCTCATATCATCTGACTTGTGGTAGTGGCCAGCAACCTCATCCTAAGAGTAGGATCTGCTACGCTAAGCAATGTGCAAATACAGAATATAAAGATGGGCCCTGTCTGCAGAATTTGCAGCCTAAATAACTTATCCAGTCTTCCACAGATGACTCTGAATTTCCTCCCTCATTTTCTAATTCCAAAGACCCTGCCCCAACACCACACAGACAATTCTGCCAAAAACAAAATATCAGGAAAGTTAGCAAGAAGAAAATCTACCCTGACAACTAAGAGACTGCAGTGCAGTAGAACAGATCTCCTTGCATTAGAACTGTTTTGATGCTGTGTGTCATACTTTTATACCATGCTGTAAGGACAGAGATGGAGCCTTGCTTCCACAACTCTCCAAACTTGTTGACACCATACTGTTGGCCTGACAATTAATTTCAAGCCAATCTAGTATCACACAAATCACAAGTCTTCAACTATGTAGCATTTTGGAAGTTATCTTCCACTACTTCTGTGATATTTTCACAACTGTCCAAGAGCACAAATTGGGTTTCTGAGTACAAAAATGAATGAGACAAGACTTGAGAACTGCGTTACAGAGTCAGCACACCCAGTGACAGAGCAACCCACCAGCAGAACTGATATATCCTGGTTGCTTACAGATTCCTGGTACATTGTTACTGGAAGAGCCTCATTCTTCCTCTATGGCTCCCCAAAACAGTATTTTGTCCTTTCTGTGGAGTATTCACAGTTTTGTTCTATGGCCCCAGCTCCCACAATTACGCTTTCTGGTATAATAACTCTGGATACTTTCCACCTCCCAAAGTCCACACTGCAAAATATCTTTTCTAGTCCACATTCCTCTTCTAATTCAGGAAGAAAAGAAGGAAGAGGACCTGCAGACTAGGCAACACATGATATTGCTGATGTGACATGATTAGCCTGCTGACTGGTACTCTCAGCTGCGAGGCCAGCCAAAGAAGGAAAAAAGGCTGGACTCTTCATTCCTTTCCCTTTCACCTCTTCCCAGAATCAACTTTCATAAAAATCTTTTAAAACATAATGCTGAAATCACTGCCCCTCCATCAAAGCTGACTGATACTGGGTTAAAGACATATCAGAGCAGTAGATTAACAGAAAGACACAGACAACAATCATAAGCTTTGATCTCTCAGCAAACAAGGCTAACCAAGGTTACTGTCCCATATTATTAGCACCCAAAGAGCTTACCAGAGAGGCATTCCTTCCAGGGGAAAAAAGAAAATAAATCAGTAACATGTAACAAAATCACAGCCATTATATTTTCTTTTTTTAGACACTTCGATAATTTCTCTGGCTCTGAAGTACAGGACTGGGGATGTTCTGCTGCTTGTAAGAAACCAAATTTCCATGGTGTTTCCTGCATGTCTGCTTTTGAAGTGGAAGACTAACTGCTCTTTTGCTTCTGAAGACTGGCCAGTATTGCAATTCAGAACGAGTATCCTCAATGTAATTAGTGAGTAACTAGGTCAGACTTTATAACTGAAAATGTGAGCTTAGACTAACTGGAAGATCTCTTCCACTAATTTAATAAGACCTGAAAGCTGGCCCTTTGCCAAAGAACAAGTGTAAAATCAGGTTGCTATCTGATAGACTCTCAGTAAGACATATCACAAACTTCTGATGACTGATACCCAGAAGGCTGGGAAGAATGAAAGACACTTTGCTTGCCTTCTAAGAATTTGCTTTACCTTGTTTTAACTATGAGTCATAAATTCCCATTCCCCTCTTCAGTACTAGCAACTCAGTTACCATACTGAGCCTAAATGTGCTGTACAGGTAACAAGAAGATCTATGAAATAATACTCCATGAACTAAATGTTGATTGCTTGACAGAAGCAATACTCTCTAAAAGTGTGGTCAACTGGTTCAAAAGAAACAGAAAGCCCTAATCCTTATTTTGATTTGCAAAGTAATTCTATATCCTGTCTGGTCTTGACCAAGACTTCTCATCATCTCTGCAAAACGGTAAAAATTATTTTATTGGGGCGTTGTGAAGTTTAGAGTTTGTAAAGAATAGAACAAGTAATTATACTCGGCTTCTGCAGAGGGCTTTTGATATTCAATGTTTGCATTGTATGCCCAGAAAAGAGGCTCAATAGTCTCTCTTAGGTACTGCATAGGTAGTTAATCATCTGATTTTAGCAAACATGATTCTGAAGAAGACAAAAGCAAATTTTAAAATATTTTATTTAAACAAATTAATAAAATGTAAAAAAATCCCAGCCAGTGTTATACTCTATAAATTGGCCTTAAAAGACATTCAAAACAATGGACTGACCAAATATTTCTTATTTACAGTTCAGAAAAATATCTTCTGGTGACACAAATGCTCTAAAGGTCTGGAAAGATCGCTTACTCCCTGCCATCTGCATTTGAGAAACCCTTTCAAAGTCTGCATGGACTCAATCATGACAGGATATGAGAGAGGAAGAGAGCAGGTCGCTGTGTAGGGAGGTAGGGGCAAAAAGCAATTGCTGTTTCCCACACAGGAGCTGTTGTTCAGTATAAAGTGCAGATATTCCAAAACATTTTTTAACTACAGCTCATTATTTTTTTCTTTTTTATGATCTTAATACCATTTTGCACAGTATGTTTATTCATTTGCAATAATGAAAGAACATTTTTAAAGGAATGACTCTGGTTGTAACAAACAAGCATCTGTGAAGGTGTCATTAGTGTCCCTCCAGATCTGTAATCAAATTTGAGTATCTCTGTCTAAGTAGTATTTGACTAGTTTGGATTGCTCTGTGTAGAAAGTACTCCATTTTGGTTACTAACATTAACTATTATCAGTCATCTATCACAGGTGTCAGTGTACAGTTTTCATGGATTCTTCTGCTCTGTGTTAGCAGTTATCTGCAGCGTATGAAATGGGGATATAAGTGATTCATTCATCCTTTTAGCATCAGGAGTATCTACAGTAACCATACTAGTTAAAAGACTAAAAAATGAAACAGGAAAATCTATAACAGAAAGAGACAGAGGCTGTTGAGCTGCTGCTGAGCTGACAGGATGGAGAACCTGTAGTACAGAGCTGACATACTTACTGATTTGGGTACAGTGTGGCAAAATCAGCACACTTGGCTTTGCTGTGTGCTTCAGATTCTGTTGTGTATTTCAAACTATTACTTTGTGACTCCCTGGCCTCAGTTTTTTTCCCATAAGCCTTTGTGGGTTTTTTTGCTCTGTTTTTTTAAATAGGAAAAAAGCATGAAAAAAGAGACTTCTTCCTTTCTGTAACAATAATGCTATGGAGTTATCTCCACTAAAGATTCAACATTACCTGGTAACCTCACTGTGACATTTCTATCTTCCTTCCCAGGCAATGTAACAAGAATTTCAGGCACTAGCGCAGGTTCTCATTAAATTTAGTAGTGTTTAGCTGAAAGCAATACCAAGGACAAGCTAGATTCAGTGTGCTAAATAAAAAATTAAAAAAAAAAAAAAGAGATGCCTTAAAGGTATCATTACTTCACAAATCTTCAGATTATTTCAATCTTCTGTTCTAGTTTTGAAAAGTCAGATGACATTTATACCAACTGGAAATGTCTCTGGGACTTCTGCTCTCATAATAAAGATGGATATACTGTCTTCTCATTAGCATCCTGTTTTATGCCCCATCTTACAGGGAGATCTCTTCCAAAACTTTGCTTGTATAGTCACCATATATCGCCCAGTCACATCATGTCCAGCTGCAAACAGAAGAAACAGATTTGGAAGAGGCAGCATTGTATTAAAGTTATTTCTTATGTATGTTTAGCACTTAGAAAATAAAGCAAATTCAGAAGTCCTTATCCTGTAACATCAATGGACTACACAGAACTTAATGCTAAGCTGCTATAAAGTACAAAAACAAACCTAAAAATCTCATGTTCACATAATCATATATGCAATTTATAGATTAAAGAAAGTACAGTCCAAAAGTAGAAATCTGCCTGCTATTGAAGCTTCTTTAAAACTGTCTACACTATCAGCTTAAGCCTTGGAGACAGACTTGTAATGACACAGACTGTAAAAAATGGCTAAAATATTTATTAAAAAAACCTCTTGAAATCCTTGAATTTCAGCAAGCCTATATAGAGAAGGTTAATTGAGAAGATTAAAACATCTTTTTTAAAATTATTTTCAGTTGTCAAGCCACATAAATAGCTGTTCTAGATCTACGAGCTTTGTTAAATGCTATTATAGTAAATTATAACAATCTGCTATCAAATGAGCAGCCTCACCAGCTCTTTTGAAACACACTAGAGGACAGGTTTAACCTATGTAAACACCCATATTGCTACATAACATAGTATTTGCCATCATGAAATTACATAGCTGGTTATGTTTTACAATAGCAAATAAGTAATTTCATGCCGCTCTTTTCTGACTCAATTCCTTAGGTGTTTTCTATGCCATTCACACTAACCTACTGCTTTAAGGACCACTCGCTCTCTCTCACTGCACCTTTCAGTTACAGTTCAATTCTAAAGCCACATCGTGTCTTTATGGTACTCACCAAATCATCAACATCACCACCTTCATCTGTGGGAGGCAGTGTTTCATTTTTCTTCTCTTTCAGAGCCAAGAACTGAAAACACAAATGTATTTATATGATACTGACAAAACTCAGACCCTTAATGTTAAATTAACAGAACATCTCCTTTGTATATCAAAACAAATCCACCTGTAATTAAAAATTATGAATGAAGTTTGTTCTGGTTTCCAGCCTCCAAAATCATCATAAAGCACAGGAAACTTCATAAGACTTACTTTTAAAGGATTTTATGGTGATGTGTGTTAAATAACAGACAAAAGGATATGGTTCTTCAGACAACATCCGGTTAAGCTGTAGAACACCCTGTAATAAGGATGCTGCAAATATTAGTCCTTAGTCTCACAAGGAGATGGGGAAAGTTCATAAAAGAGAAATCCTTTGAAGTCTACTAAGTCCACAGAAACAACCTCAAGCACAGGAAGTACTTGAGATATCAGTGTCTGGAGCCTGGGACTGTACACTTTTCCCAACCCATCTGTTATTGTCCACTGTCAAACATGGGATTCTGGGCTAGATGGAAAATTTGTCCATTACAGTACGGCCGTGTTTATGTTCTTAAAAAAGATAATATTAAAAGTAGTATTGTGTGTAGTTACAAAATGCTAAAGGACACCAAACCGCCCCCTCCATTGATATGAATACATACGTAAGCTGACCAATGGCTTGTTTAGCAAATTTCTTAAGTACAACATTCTAGTTCTGTGTGGAACTTAGAAGTTTCCCATTTAATTCAATTAACATTTAACAAATGAACAAAGACATTAATTTAAAAAAAAACCCCTCAAACACGCAAGATGGTTAGAATGCCAGTCTCTAAAAATAGAAAATTCATTACGTAAAATTCTATTGCCATAGCTGCTGATATGACTCACCATATGCCCTTCACTTAAAGCATGGCATCCATAAACAGAAGATAAAGATAAGTTGCTCAGATACTGTAACAACTGAAATCAAACATACAGACAATATCTGGAGTACAGTCACCTCTGAATTATTTCTCTTAGCCTAACATAGTGGAAAAAAAATATTCACTGGAATGGCAGAAAAAAAAAATACAAATACTTGACTCTTACTTAAAAAGTATCCAGTTGTCTACAAGTTTTAGTTACGGTCTCTTTACCAATATCCTTACTATAAAATCATAAATTTTATTTTTCTCATTAAAAAGCACCAGAACAAGTATACAGAGCTGGGACCAACCCTGTCCCAGATAAAAAGATGTCTGCGAAAGCTGGGGAGGAAGATAAGCCACATTCCATGACTTTGAGTTCCATCATCCTTAATTCAGAAACAACTTTGCTATAACTCTAGATGATGAAAGAGAACAGCTAGTTAGAAAAGAACCACGTTAAACAGGCTATAAATACCTGTTTAGAGTTTAGGTAACACTTTTGTGCAAACAGTGACTCCTGAAAGCAAGCTACTGTTTACCTGAGGACTTCAACTACAACAGCCATGGAGGTTGCGTAAAACATCATGGGATCCCTATCAGAGCACTACCAGTCTCTGAGACAATACACTTGTGCTGTAAAAAGCTTAAATATTATTTTACATAAATAAAATATTCTGATCCTTCTCTAGAGCAATAGTGACAGCTTTAGACAAGGGGTGAAACACTGAGAAGTTACCTGCTGCATCCCATTTGTGGGAAAGTACCAGATATCATATCCACTGGGATGAAAAGCAAATACATTGGTTTTGGTTAACACCAAAGACAGAGGATGTAGAGAACCTCTGCCTAGTTGTCTCACTACCCAAAGGTCAGACCTTTCCTACATCCTAAACAGCAACATCCAAGAGGAATGTAGAAAGCTTACTCTGCAGACAACACTCATGTTTTAACATGCTGACTTCAACTTATCATACAGATTTTGTAGCTGAAAAAAAAACCAACAACTAAGAAGGTGACAGGGCCAGAAGGAATTAGAATTTCAACATGCCATATGTCTGTGTACCTTTTTTTGCTGGAAGGTTCTCAATCCAGTAGTAATATAAAGCACATAATATGAAACTAAAAGCTAATGACATTGTCAGCTCTGAAAGGCTTTTTGTGCCAGATCAAATTTCATTTTACACAGTTAATTAAGAGTCAAATGGTATTTCTGAAAGTAGCATATTTTTCAAATTTTTTAAAATTAGCTTTCCCACACTAAATTAGGTAAAGAAAGCTAAAAGCTAAAGAAATATATGATGAAGATTTGCAGTAAATTGAAACCTGAAGTTTCCATCAGATGCTGAATATCCAAAGTTTTTTTTTTTCCCAAAACCTGTTTTACATTTATGCAAAAGCAAATTACATATAATAGTTGTGCTGAAATCCATTATCTTCCACAAAGGAACCAGAAAAAACACTTGACTTTTCTGCTCTTTTAACCTATCATCCTCATGCTCTAAAAAGAGTATCTCCACTATTACAGAGCCCCACATCCCCCCCGCCCCCCAGTCATTTTTCTCGGCGACAGGAAAATATGCATGGTTAACCTAGCTCAACCAAAAAGAAAATTTTTACTATTTTTTGAAGTCAGTCTACAAATGCTTTGTTCCAGCTTAGCCTGGCAGCTGTAAATCTAGTCCTTGGTACTCTATAATTTGTGCTGCATTCCTATGCAGGCACAGTATTTTTTAGCCACCACAAGTTCACAGTTAAGACAACAGTATGCTGTAAGGTCTTCATGGCTAGCACAGAATAGTGGCTATTTCACACAGCATTAGCACATTTTGAGCATCAATGGTATTTTCAGACTAGAAAGTGAAGTTCTCAAGAAACATATTGTCTTCAGAAGTTTCCAAGTAAATTCATAGCATTTGGAATATGTAACAAAAACTGATACTCTTTAAAACCACCACTGGGGAAAAAAGTTGCTCTATACAATTAGGTGTGATGAGAAACAGCCAGTAGGTCCTTCATGTCTAGAAAAAAATATC
This sequence comes from Ciconia boyciana, assembly GCF_034638445.1. Lineage (NCBI taxonomy): Eukaryota > Metazoa > Chordata > Aves > Ciconiiformes > Ciconiidae > Ciconia > Ciconia boyciana. The sequence continues at coordinate 17,213,394 of NC_132943.1, read as the reverse complement.
ATATTCTGTCATTTGTACTCTGCACATGTGCTTAGCTTTCTGGACTCTTAGTTTGTTAGGTTTTCATTTTCATGACATTTCTGTGCCTTCTTCACCTTGAGGTAAATTGTTACAGATGAAAAAAGCAGTTTCTAAAATACAACCTTTTACCCACTCATTAATTCACTCATGGAGAACCTACTTCTACGTCCTTCTGGTTATTGCTAATGTAAGGCCTGGAAGTTGCGAAAATCAATGTGGTATCTTTTAGAAAAGCTCGTTCTCTGCAAAGTATTTAGTGACTTTAGCCACAGGTTTACCTTCAGGGGTCTGTAATACAAGGACCTTCTTTCTCCGAAATTATTTAAAATCATGGCTAGCAGCCTGACACAAGAATGCCCCTCTTATCCTCTCCACACAATTAGTTTTTCACAGCAACTCTGAATTCTGCTTTCTTTCAAACAGAAGGCACCATTCTGCCTGTTAGAATTCACTCCTTTGTAACTGTGACATCCTTCATTCATCACTGCAGTTACTGAAATGTTATATTTTTGTAGAAAGAATACCTGCAAATACTCCAAAACTTTTGTTTCCAAAAGGATCTAATATGATCACCAATAATAATACCAGCATCATCTATGATGTCCACCAATCCACAAGAGCTGCATAAAGTGGAAAATACTGATATCGTTGCATAGATGGTGAAAACTAGCCATAACAACTTTATATTGCTAGAGTTCACAATGCCTTTAGACAAAAAAGTATCCTGATTTTTTAACTCATGTGATAACAATGAGATCACAGTTCTTTCTATGAAGTTCAAGTAGTGATCTGGCATATATAAATAGTCTATTGCTGTTCCACTAAACTGAGTTCCTGAAGTTCCTATTCTTTGTAGAGGATATTTTCAGATAATGATGTCAATACATGCTACTTTCTAAAGACCAATTAAAGCAAATGCTGTGGTACATGCTAGGGAATTATTTTTGCTCTGAATTGGGGCAATTTCAATTGTGTGGCAAAAGGACACTCTTCTTCCTTCATATGAATCCTATTTCATTCATCTAAAGATTTATCCACATAAGAAAGAATCTTCTGTTCCACAGCACGGGCTCTATACAAATAGATGCTCATTAAAAAAACGATACCTCTTCAGCCTCTTCACTAGTCACCGAACTTCCCTCTGCTTCATCTTTAGTGATCAAAGAAATTCTGTCTAAAAAAAAAAAGAGAGATATAAAAGTATGATTAGAAGGCTTCCCAAAAACACACTTAATGTTAGAAATGAAAAAAGTCTTCCAACTTCTGAATGTGTCATCACCACCAGCAAAAATAAAAAATATTGCTCAAAGGAAAATGTGACTTGCATAAATGAGTCAACTATGATATAAAAATAAATTAATGAGCATATTCATAAGCTTGTGGAAGTATCCATTTAGGAAACTGCTAATATTATGACAATCAAACTAATGAGACACTGAAATCATAGATCACAGATGAAATGCTGAAAATCTATCAGAAATTACACTTTTAGTCATTCACTGCATGCTCCTCAGCCCTTAATAGCCTTAGAAAAATTAACTCCTAACATACAAACACTTATATGCTGTGATTACCTACAGTCTGACTACCAAACTGCTGGTCCTGCGCCCACTTTGCTCCTTTGTTGTGGCAGCACCACCATCCTGTGCAGTGACCCCCGAAAAAAAAAAATCTCAATTACTTTTTACCCCAATAGTTTTTCCAGTCTAGCTCATCACTTGGCTACATGAATGCTTGTGCCTGAATAAAGAAGCTGTGGGTGTGAGAGCAAAGAACAGTAGATTCATAAAGGTTTCAGCAGCAGCATAAATGTAATGCCACCTTAATGTGCCCATAGAACTACATAGCAGGGTTTCATGAGAGAAGTGAACTTGTCAAACCAATCTGCCTTGCTCCTGAGCCACTAACTCATTAACTCACATCCGTCCTCTTTTGGTGATTGCAGACACTCATGACAAGGCCCAATGCATGCCACATTTGGTAGAAAAGAGGGGATGGGTCATGTGGCAAGAAGCAGGGAAAACAGGACTTCTGCTTTTGGTAGCAGCAAGTGAAAAGCAATTTCAGCTACCTAGCAAGAGCAGCTAGATTATGCATAAAGCACCATGATTTTATCATCTTCTCACAAGAAGAGAATCTATTTTGTATGAAAATATCATCTCTGTTTATATTTTTTTTTCCTCAAAAATATACTCCAGTTTGTTAAAAACTTTGGTTTGTACCAGCTAAAAATTATTAACAGTATTCTAGCATAGCTTTGGAAGATCCAAGTTTCCTAATTTCAAAGTTTCCTGGGTTTTTTTGTTTGTTTTTTCCCCCCCTCCAAATTTCTTCAGAGAAATTCCCCCACAATACTACTGAATATAATATTCTTTCAGTGTTGTCTTGTGCTGTTGTTTTGGGTTGCTAAACAAATTCCCATCTTGTAGTTTGAAAAAGTTGGATGAAGTAGACATGACAATGTCTGGAGTTCGTCACTTTGAAAGGCACTATACAAAAGCCTATCATTGCATTCTATAGCATGCACCCTTAAGAGATACAGCTGGGCATTTAACAGATTTTCTTAGCACTGGTTCCAATTAAAAACAAGAGTATGACGTAAAAGATTTTTTTTAGTCCACTGTTTCATATTTGTGAAAATGTTCCTTTATTTATCACTTGCGTAGTCTCTGAATGTCTTTTGGAATTGCACTGCCTTGTATCTCCCAGTTTAATCATAGGTAGGTGTCATATTACCACATATTCTGTCCTTCAGGTTGCTTAAACACAAAATGATCAGTGACATATTTCAATGCTATCTATGCCTTTTTTGAAGCTTAATTTGGACGAATCTTTTTATATCTCTGCTGCATGAGTTTTTTCCATTTACTTTGAAAGTCAGCTGAAATCGTATCTTCTTCTCCTTACCCTGTAACATTTAATTTGTCTCTCTTCTTCCACAATTAATTTATCATTTCAACAAGACTTGGCAAGGTATTATGGATATTGCTGATATGAAACTACTAGTGCAAAAAAGGAAGCTGCAACATGAAATATTTTTTTTATTTTTTTAAACATATTTTTATTTTTAAACATTTTTATTTTTTTAAACAGGCCACAGGAATGAACCATATGAAAATGCTGCTCTGGAGTTAGTTTAAGTGTCCCATTGCTAACAAAGTTTTCTCTTACATAATGGATAATACAACTAGAAATACTTTTTTTTTTTTTAAAATGCCATCCTACCTTGTGTCATGATCTCCCAGAAATCAGCTAAGGCTTTATCTTCCGCCTTTGATTTCAGGGCCTGCAGAAAATCATTAAAGCACTGCACCTTGGACAGCTGAAAAAAATAACAGCAACTATAACAGAGAAATATTAAAGTAGCTTACTAAAGAGCACTGCAAACTTATTTCTTCATGAAGTCATCTAACATGGTGAACACAAAAGTCAGTACAGATTTTGGTTTTTCTACCAAAGGGAAAAAAAAAAACAAAACGAGTTCTAAGGAAAGGTGAGCCACAAAAACTGCCTTTCAGAAAGCTAGAAAGACTTTCTTGTAACTAGCTTTATTTAAGAAGAAATTTGTAGGATTGCTTATTTTTCTTTTACAAGCATCAGGTCACAGGCCTTGTGTTTTTATGTTTAAAAGAAACAAACAACAGCAAATAATATCAGAGAAGCTAGTCCACATTCCAGTAAGAATAAAGAAACATAAATTGCAAATATATTTCTAAACTTTCAAACAGCATAACAGATTTTAATCTACAAATCAATTCTTTTCGCTGTAGCAAGAAATTACCAAGTTTCTAATACAGCAAATAGGCCCATCATGTCTTTAATTTGAAAGAGATGAGAGTTTTCACATATTAACATTACCTTAATGGCCTCCTCTCTAAAAACTCTGATATGATTGATCCCTTTCATGTAGTACTGTGGACCTCTGTTTTCCAGGATCTGATCAATGCGGTTTATCAACTGCTGACTCACTGAAAGACAAGCAGAAAGAAATAAATGAAAGAATGCACACTTTCAAGGCAAAAAAATACTTTTCCTTTACATCTCTCTCTTTCTATTCCTATTCTCTTTCTATTCTTTATATTGGCATCAAAAGAGTTAATCATACCCATACTGCCTCAAGCTACTCAAGTTGATAATTGCTATCTAGGCTACTGACAATTACTTCAGCCTCTCTGGAAAAGCTAGATATACTAGGAAGAAACCCAAGCATGGCCAAGGCAAAAGTCTTTCCATGAAAGACAAAAAAAAAGGCACTGGCCTAGCTTGTTTGATAGAAAGTAAAACCAGAACATTGGGGATCCTAAAGCTGAGGGAGGTTATGTTCTGCAACGCACAGCATATCCCCTAAACATCCTTTGAAATACATGCATATTTCAATAAAAGCATCAAATTTACAATGAAGGTGTAATAATGTCAAAACAACAGCTGTAGGTGATTGGAGTTAAAAGACTACCTTGTTTTTATTGACATTAGAGTATATCTTGTCTCTGTACAGGTAGTTTGATGATTTTTCATCGGGGCAACGCTGTTTATGATTATGGAGATAAGTACTATAAACTGTGTATGCCTGACAGAGAGAAGCAGAGGCAAACAATGAGACTCGTACCAACAAGAAGGGGAACACCAGTTTCATCCTCACTGTTGAGCTCCTAAAAGGTAGATAGCTGTAAAACACTGCAAACGTGACAAGTGAAAATGTCACCAAGAGCTCTGCCAGCCCAACTAAATTTTGCTGGATTTTAGGTCTTTATTTTCTTCATATTTAATTACAGGTGAGGAAGTGTGCAATTTTACCCTCCGGCAGACACCTCAGCCTGGGAAAAGACAAGTGTGAAGAGCATACAACAGTGATCTATAAACTTGGAAGCACCGTGAAAAGGATGAATAGGGAGTGATAGTCCACTGCCTCTCTCAAAACAAGAGCAAAGAGTTGAGTTGAGAAGAAACGAAAAAAAGTACCTCTTCAAACAAAACCAGTTAACCTCTTTACCACAGGCTGCTGTGGGATGCTAGAAGTTTTAAAAGCTTAAAAAAAAAATGCTTGAACAAAGTCTTAGAATTCTTAAAAGAAGAATTCTTAAAAGAGGCTCCCTTGTAAACAGGAGCCATCATCTAATTGTAATGCAATCCAAACCGTGTTTCCAATTCCAATTCTATCACGAGAGCTTAAAGATGATGTTGCCATCGAGGAAGAAAATGCAGGAAAGCATTCTGGACAAGTCATAGCATCTGCCTGTCCTGTTCTTGTACTGTTAAAGACAGGTTACTGGATTACCTTTAGCCTGACCTATAGCCCTTCTTATGTTCAGATGTTACAGGCATAGATGTCACTGCAACTATTTCAGCCATGGAAACATCAACAAAGAAAATCATCTGCCAGAGTGATGGAAGAGACGAGAATAAGTAAACACACCGAGCAGCAGACATTGTTTAGATACTGTATTCCACTCTGCTCACTGTAAGCATACACAGCGCTAGCTGTTACATTTATGTTCTATAAAATGCCTAATTGAACTGAATCTGAAGGACAGCATCTCTGAAAAGAGTGAAACAAGACATGTTTTAAATTCTCCCACTAGCTTTTGACTCTACTGAGTTTCTAGAAAAGGAGGCAGATAATGGTTCTGTCCAACAGCAGCTATCGCACAAGAAAGTGTGCTAAAGCACCTACTGCTCCAGAGGTGATCAGCTTACTCTATTTATTTTACCAGTAGCTGACAAACTAAATTGAAGTCTCACTACTTAAGCTCCCCAAGTTATGTCAGTCCATTTTTTTCATGGTTAACGATTTTCTCATTAAATGTTCTAATTTCTTACGAATTGCACTAATAAAAGCAAGTCCTGCTGGTGTTTTCAGTGGTGGTGGTGTTTTTTTTTTTTAAACACTGCCTTTCCATTGATGTGTTAAATTAAAACCCCAGGCACCACGAGGGTGCAATAAAAGTCTTTATTGTCAGAATGATTCCAGCATACTGTTTGAAATTATCAGACACTCTACTTCTTTTGCATTTAATTTTTTTAAAATCCTTTTCCATTTGATAGCACTGGCAGGCATTAGAAGAAAAGATTTTTTCTTGCTACTGACTGTGAGCTACCTCCTTTTGAAATCTGTTGTAAGGAACCAAAAAAACCCTACAATGTTTTACCAGGCACTGAAAGACCATAATATATGCAGGAAACAGGTTACATGGCACAATATTTTAAGTCAGATTCTTCTAACATCTTGAAACAGTTTGACTAAAATTGGGTCTGTCCATTGGGTCTCCCTTAAATGACAGCCCAGTGATTGATGAATCTAAAATAGATAAAATTCCCGTGTTCTGATTAGACTACCAAATTACTTCAGGGAGCCAAAGACAATACCAGAGATGGTAGGTAAGGATTATAACTGCAAGTTCTCCAAAGCGGACTCTGTTCCTTTACACTTCCACATCTGAGAACTTCGTTGATGTCCTGCTGCCTGTCATCTGCCTTTCCATTAGCGTGAACCTTTGGTTTTGGGTGCTGCAAAAAATAAATCTTCCTGGTTTTGGAGAAAGGCATGTTCTGCATAAAGATGTCTATCTAAGCTGTGAATATTAGCATTAACGCTGATGTGTCCCAGACAAGTTTCAGGCATTGGGGTTTTGAAGAGCAGGTCCTAGAGTCACAAACTGACAGCCTATTCAGGCCACTACCGTGTAATAACAACTTTTTTTTCTTCTCTCCCAACTTCCCTCATCCCCTACACACATTTAAGGAAGTGAACTAACAAAATTCTGTATTTTTGCATAAACTGGAATTCCAGCACTCCTAATAACCACCACGTTCTGCAGATCATCCCAAGAAATTTTAATCTTCTGCTTCCCTCTTGTACTGTATCTGATTGGTTAGATAACAAACATAGTGATTAAAGGCTGGAGAACTACAGGTGGGGAAAAAAACAAAACAAAAAAATCTTTGAATAGAAGATCTTTTAGTTCTAACAGAATTTAATCCCTTCCCCACTGGCATTCAGATACATTCCCTACTCTAAAATACATTCAGCAGTGCTGTTATTTCTTGTGAAATATGCCACGAACAATTATATTCACTTGTTATCCCTGAATAGTTACAGTACAAAAGTTTAGTTATATTTTCATGTTTGTTCAGTTCAGTCCTTGGTCTTGATTACTATGCCAACCAGATTACAGCATAATAATAGATAAGGCTGTATTATAGTCCAAGTTCCAATTCCTTGGGGATTCTCCCTCCCCCCTAAAAAAATCAATCAGGTTAAAAAAAATAGCTCTTTCTGTAGACAAAAGACTCCTGTTGTAAGTCCTAATTTTTTAAGGACTTCCTTCATCTTTAAGCCAAGAAATAAGAATTTTAAGATCAAGAGCTGTTGAACTACTCCAGTGTCCTTTGATGTGCTGTTCAATTTTGAAATGGTCTCTCTAAATGGCCTGCGGGTATGGATCAGAATGATTTAGGCTGGATGCCTGAAGGACAGGGTCACTGTGGATCAGGTGGCTCAATGCTCCACTGACTTGAGTTCCAAGTAGCTCCAAAGATGGAGAGTGTCCAAGTTCTCTGGGCCCCTCTTTTTGTGACTGACTACCGTCATTGTGATTTTTTTTTTCCCCCGTAACATCTAATCCAAATTCTGTTTGTTGCAATGCAGAGCTTTGCGTCTCACCCGATCGCTATGCCCTTCAAAGACGAATCTGGCTTCATCTTCTCTGTGAAGCAGACGTACAGGAAACTTCAAAGTGATTTTATATACTCAAGTATTTGGTTTGCAAATACTCTTCCAATGACTGAATCGTTTTCATCAAACCAGTCATTGCATTTGGCCTACCTAGCAGTAGAGCATGAATAGTCTCCGAAATACACAAAAACATCCAGTAAGATAAAAATGCAGACAAACTGCAAAGACATATGCCGACAAAAAGTGAAAGTAAATACCAGTTTTTTTTAAAATTATCTTGGGTCTAGAAAGGTAGCTAACTATATACATTTCTACAGAAAATCTTGCAATAAAATATCATCCTTTTTGCAACTTTCTAATAAATTCTGATTGCAAATCTCTTATACACAAATCTTTTATGGATACAAAGCATCCAGTGCAAAACCAGTGTTTTACACTCTACTTAAGTAGCTATCTGCATGCCATGGCAAAAGTGTGACACCTCAGGCACAACAGAATATTTAATGAAACCTACACGTGTAATTACTGACTCTTATTTTTCTAGAAACGCCTAGATACAAAATTATTAACAAACTTGCTATAAATATAAAAATCAGCGTTTGGTGCAATTTGTCTCTGGATATTTTTTCTTAAGTCCATAAACTGTACAGTTGTCATTGCAGATTTCTCTCTTCACTGACAATCAGTAAAATGAAAAAACCTCTTTCAACTACAGGACTTCATACATCAAGTTCTCAGATCGAAGTCCTGTAAGATGCAATGAAATCTGGCCTACAAATTTGCACAGAAAATTTACAAATCAAAGAAAATACTATGCATGTGTCAGTATCTTTTTTACCTCCCATTAAGCCATCCTATAAGGACACAGAAGCTTATGAAAATACAAGACCCCATATCAGACACCTTCTGCTCTCCAGAAATGCAGACATGGATGGAAACCTGTAAACAGTCAAACAGGATGAACTGGTAGTCATGTGGCTACTCCTTTGGTATTACAAAGATGGCAAGCACTCACTGCATTTGAGAAGCTTCTTTGCAGCCACAGCAATGAAGAAACTCATTGTACACCCTTGGGAGTAAGGATTAGATTCCACTCAGGCAAACTAATCTATTTTATTTGCATTCATTGACAAAAATGTCAGAAGCTGTTATCAGAAGACTGCTCTTTGTGATGACTGTGCACTTGTAACCTGCTCAAAATAAGACCTGCATAAAATGACATCTCTCTGGCCATGAATGCAAACAAGAAAGTAAAGATATCTGGAAGGGAAACACAATACTAGTTACATGAGCAATCAGCTTTAACCAGTAAGTTGACACCCTCACACACAACTCATCACGGAAGTCGTAAGTAGATCCCTACTGTAATAAACTACACAGATGTCAATTAAAAACAAAGTTGATTACTGTTTCAGGAATTGAGCTGCCAGTCTCAGAAAACCTATCTCTAAGACCCTTGTCAATTTGAAATTCTTAGATTTTCTAAAAAAAAAAAAAAAAAAAAAAAAAAGGTATTTAACACATTAGTGACCTAGTTCTCACTAACAGTGAATGCATTGTTTCTCCTGCTTTGGTCTGCTGTGGGTCATGGCATCAGACACAGGCTAACTTCCACTTAGGCTTCTCCTGTGAATGGCACAAACCCTGATCATCAAATCCCAGTGAGGCCACTGCAGGACATGCATTGGTACTCATTTTCAATGATAAATATATCAACAGGACTTCCTACAAGCTGCTTAAAAAGAAAATTCCCCTTGCCATACTTTGGTCTTGATAACTTTATAATTTTTATGAGAGACTTGCTCTCTGCTGAAGAGGATGTGTGCTATTAACATGCAGCTTAATTAAAAAGCCACTGTACTGTCAGTATTTAAAGTACGACTCTTCCTATTGCTGCAACTTCTCTATCTACCAAAAAAACCCACCCCCAATTAAAGAGTTGAAAGGCCTTTCTCCTCCCTGCGGAGGGACTCTGTTGCTATTCTGTTTTAAAATTAGAATGTAGCCTCTATTCAGTTTGGAAGACTGGATGCTCTTTTTATACAAGAAAGAAGCAAAACAGGACGCAACCTAATAGTTCTCCTGTTTGTATCCTGACACATAAGATGTAATTTTTTTTTTCCGATAAACTATTTGAATGTCACAGATTATCCTTTCCTGCAAAGACATTTTACATGTCACATGTTCTAGGGGAGGAAAAAAAAGTTTCATCATTAAGAATCATATAAAATTATACTAAAAAACCCCTTAGAACCACTGAATACTTTTAAGGCAGAATTTACTATTTACATAACCAGAATGCAATACAGCAAGCCATTAAAAACATGCCTGTAATGTTTTATGTATTAAGCTACCTAAAAGTCTCTAAAGCAGAAAAAGGATTATGCAGAAGAAAAAAATAATATGCAGAGCATGTTTATATTTATAGTGGCTTCTATCTCTCTTTAAATGTGTGACTGCACTACATTCTGTCTAACTACACCTCATAATTACAGAGCAAATCACAAGTAAAATAAAAGCAGATTGCTCAAAATTTCAGAAGCCATCCAAACATGTACTGCAGTTATCTCCACCACAGCTACCAAGTGGACACATTTAAATACTCTTTACTTAAATCATCTTCAAGGGTAATCACTATACTTATTTCTGTCTTAAAGCCTTCCTACATGATAAAATTAATTACCGTAACAAAGTAGTCAACTGTTTCACAGTTTCTGTATTCTAATATATCGTACAATGCTTTTTTACTGCATCTTAATACACCTGAGTTTTGAGAACACAATTCCAAATATTTTTTTCAATACACAATTTCTTCTGGATCTAATGCAAAATCCATGTAAAAAGCTGGCTAGCTGGCTTATAGGTCTGGAAATTCTGGAGAGAAATAGCTATGTAGGCTTTAACAGACTTTATCACAAATCAATATACTGCTCAACACACTCCTCAAACTATGTCCAAAAGGACCAAAGGCCTTGTTGAAATACCCAGCACCTCAGTTCAGCACCCCTGAAAATATTTTCCTTTAAAAATAATTGCTACATTAGTGGCTATTTGGCAGATGACGTTTATCTTGCCACAACCTTCAAATCATCCTTTAAAAGAGAAGAGGACCCCATCCATTTTGTGCATTCTTTTTAAGATACCTTTGGATTACACATATCTCTGTATACCTATTCCAGCAGGGAAATATCATACAAACAAGTGGTAATTTCTTTGCATTTTCAGACTTAAAGCATGCAAGACAGTGGCTGACCTGTGTTTTATATTCTTCCTCGCTTCTACATCAAAACCCTGGTCTTGCTGTATGCTGAGAATAGATTCAATCCACACACAGCCTGCCCTCATCTTTAAGAGTCACAGACTACCTGCTTATTACACCCTAAATTCACCTGTGCTTTCTTTTGCTCAGAAGCAGTAAGAAATGATCTTTGCATGTAAAGATTTAAATCCCAGGCATCAGATTCTTATTTCTTCATAGAACAGAACAAGTAGACAGCAGAAGACAGGTTTCTCACACCATGCGCAGCAAACAGCCCTCCAGTTCAAGCCAGAAAGGTCCCATGAAGCCAGATGAGAAGCTGATACCCAATTTGAATGAGGCAGTCAGTCAGTACTAAGGGATCTTCTGTTAGAAACACCTGAGGAGTTGCTCAGATGCCTCAATGTAGCTGTCTAGTGCCATCTTACACAAACACGGTTATCTGAGACTTTCAAACAGGGAAGGCAAATTTTGACATGGGAATTTTAAGTGACACCTTTCTTTGTGGATTGGCACTGGAAGCTAGGCAGTGAACTCCAGAGCATCTCAGATAGCACTAGAAACTTATGTTTAGACAAATGGATTGCATTTACTGAACCCTGAATATGCTCCTAAATGTAATTAAGATAGATAAAAGTCATTTACCGTCTTTGAAGTCAGCATTTTTCTGCCTCACCAGAATTCGGAAATCTTCTGCTGGGTTAACACTGCCAACCTGCAAAAGGTCCAAAAATAATACAACCAACTGCCAATATCCATCTCTTTCTTCTTGCAAGGCAACAAGAATCTTTAAATATCTGTTTATTTTAATATGGAAACAGAAGCTCTACAATTCTCTGCGTGTGGACTCATAAAATGGAAGTCTTACAATTTGTGTTAATGCTCAGTACTCCTAGCAAAGGTTAGTTATGACATGAGCAAGATGAACTTACACTTACTATGCTGCACTCTCAGAAGCCAACCATATTCTCTGGGGTTTAGAGGTCAGAAGCACAGTAATTCAGGCTATCTGCTAGTTCAGCTTTGAGACTTCCTGTAGCACAGACCTCTCACTAACCTTGACAGACGCTTAATGAGGAATGGGAGCTCCCAGGCATGTGGGTACAGAATCATTGGTTTGCCACTCCAACAGGAAGCTCAAAATTAAAAGCTTGCACTAATTCATCTACCCTTTCTGGCCCATTCTGACATCTTAAAGCTGAAGCATACAAGTGCAGAAACCTTACAAAGGAACTAAAACCAGGTCAAATATAAATAAACACTTAATGAAAAATGGATGCAATAACTTTAGCAAAAAAAAAAAATTATATTGTTTAACATTTCCTTTCAGGAATCAAAAGTTTATTTGAAAATTTTATGCTTTGCTGTCAAAATAATTCTCTGATCTTTCAATAAGCTTGCTTGGTCTCTTTGTGTTTCTTTTAAATCTGGTAATGCCACTTTCCAGGAAAAATCAGAAGCGTATATTAGGAGTACAAAATATTTAAATCTTTTTAGATTTTAAATCTTTTTTAAAATATCAATCATGCATTTTAAAAATCAACCCTAAAGGATAGTTTGAAAACAAGTGAATTAATCTCAATTAATATTAAATCACCTTTTTTCCTGTAATTCAAAAAATCAAATAAAGGAAGGTGCACAGTTATGATACAGGCTTCATCTACCCCTGTACACAATATCTGGAATTAAGTTAGACGTTTAACCTATCAGCAAGATGAAGCCAGATTTGTGATTTAGAACCCCAACCAAGGCAGAGAACAGTCTCTAAAATCACAGTAATACCTCTGATTAAATATACAGAGGCAACTTCTATGTTGCAGATTATATGAAAGAGAGCAAGAACAAAATTCAACCACTGAACCCCAAATCTGAGATTCTGTTTTCTTCAGATCCTCAGGCTTCCCCTTTAGAGTTCTAGACACCAGGGGAGAATTTTCTCCTAAAATATCCAAGACTGATTGAAATTTGTGCTAACATACACCTAAAGGCAGAGAAAGTTGTCTTTCCAATCTCTAGCAGAGAGTCTCAAATCTACAAGTAGACAATATTTCAGTCATGTTTCAGCTAGAAACTATCCTTTTATCAGGAATTTTGTATATTCACTATAATACTCTTAGATAAATTAATCTTCCCCTTTAATAATCAGATTTGTAAAAATATGCTTACAGAGGTGACATTGCCTTCAGCAAGTTTTATGATGCTAAAGCTGCCTTCCTCATCTTCAATTTTTGGTTTCTTAGCACTGGGTCCATCTTCACTGCTGCAAAGGAGAAGGACAAAAATGAATACAAACACTTAAACTGTCCTGCCTACTAAGTAGGAAGTCAGTAAATTAATGAAATACACACTGAACACTGGACAAAACTTCACTATACAACTATTCCCAAACTAGCACTAAACCATGCCCCAAAACCACTTTTCCCCACAGGCTGCACAAAGCATACAGTAGAAACAGAGATCAAACTTTATCTTAGCATAAAGCAAAGGCACCGCTTGTTGAAGGTGTAAGATTATTCATGCTTATTTCAGGAGTGAATTTACTCATACACATCTTCTCCACTTTTCTAAATACATAATATCTCCAGTCACTTTATTTGGAGCCTGCATATTGAGTTAACCTTGGTAATTTACAGTATATTACAAGACATTTGGTATTCTCACCAGATCTTCTTAACATGAAATGGCACTGATACTTAACATTTAGGTAAGAAATTCATTTACTTTTCAAAAATTACCTGCTAGTTCCTGTCTTGGAATTGATAGCTACTACAGACCTGTTTACACAGTGGCTATTGAGTCTAATGACCCATACTCTCCATCAGCACAGAAGAGCTTTATAAACTTCCACTTAGAGCAGTCAAAACCTGCTAGACAAACCCCAATTAAGTACGTAAGAACTCCCTTAGGACATTTTAAGCTACATCTCAAAATGCTTTCAAAAGACTATTTGTTATTTTTAAAAGGCTAATTGTGATTTTAGGCTACTTTCTAGCTTTGCCCTCATAGGTAACATATACTAAGGTGTACATTCAAACCAGGAACTTAAATGTAACATCTAACTTGCCAAACTTTAGAGCACATCTTGGCAACAGAACAAAACCCAGCTAATCACAAAAGGGGAAGAAAATCAGACACCGTGTTGTGTCACTTAATGTGACAGGCTACTGACACAGAAGAATTGATTTCTGTTTAAGAATGCCTGAAAGCTACTCAGTGATCTAAATGGCAGTATTTGTGTTCAAGGAATCCCAAAACAAAGTAAGAATTTTTTCTTAAAATTTCTGCTACTGCAGTGAAAAGAAGAAACTGCTTGATAGTGTAGGGACAAAGCCAGAGATCCTGGACTAGGTGCCACTTTGCATTCTACAAGGTTAGAACTGATGTTAAAAATTGCATTGCACGTTACAGAAGCAATCAACTATTAGAAAGAACTTGTACAGTCTTCCTTTTTACTTTCTATAGCACCCTCCTCCCCTACTTTACAATCAGTGTCTATCCCACTTTGTTTCAGTAGTCTTCTCTGTCCTTTACTTAATTTTGTCACTACTGAAATGAAATCCCTTCTCCTCAGCAACTCCTGTCATCCAGCATAATCTGACTTATCACTCTAGGAGAAATGATGACTTTCATTATGCCTCAGGACAAGGATAAGATACCTTGTTTCATTCTCAACTCTGTTGACTTTCTGGCTGACCTTGAACAAGTCGCTTGATTGTTTTGGACAGCCAATATGCCTGCCTGTAAAATGGAGAAACTGATACTTACCTAATACCAGTTTAGAACTTCTACTTGAACCAAAATTCTTGTATATTGACGTGGTTTGATGAAAGGTGCAAAGAACAATGAATATTCTCTTTTAGAATATTTTTCTCCAAAGGTGTTTTCCACTTAATTGCAGTGTCTTGAAATCTTTTTCCTCCTGCATTATTTTTACTGATTCAAAATGCTTTGGGATTGGAGGAAGGAGGAAAACATAAATGCTGATGCTGCATTTAACTGCCTAGGACCAAACCTATAGCTGTCATTAATCAGTGCAGTGCAGCAGAAACTAATGAATCCATACCCATTTATAGCAGCCAAGGATCTGACATTTAGAATCTGTTACTGGTAATGCGCTGATTAGCAGTATTTTTGAACTGTAAAACGTGCAACTACTATTTGAGAAAAATTAATAAAATACAAGATTAATTTAAAACACCCACTTCTACATTTATATAGAAGCCTCTCGCATACTGCAAAGCTGGATGAGCTAACAGCCTCTCCAAAGCCAACCTAAGAAGGAAAAAGTAAAATGCTTTCTATTTTACTGGATTTTTCAAACTCCATAGAGCTTAGCAAAAGTGAAACAAATTAATGCTGAAAATTAAAATCTGTATTAAGATATCATGCCTACATTTATGCTGCCTTAATCCCATTAGACCTTAAAAATTAAGCAGAGATGAATCAGGTCAATATGACGATAGGAGACAAATCAGTTTTAGAAAACAAAAATAATGGTCAAGAGAGCTTCTAGCCAACTTTTTCAAAACACTTTAGCGCAAATTATCTAGATCTGATAGTTTTAATGAATCGAATGTTATCTGGTGTTTAACATTTTCCTTAGTCATTGTTGCAGAGTGATGTACTTTTCTTTATCAAGTGATTTAATTATATCACTCAGCTTTTCCCCAAACACAGAACAAAAACATAAAGTTAACACTTCTGTTGTAATACTGACAATACTACTGTTCCCATTCATTACTACAGCAATACCAGGTTTTTTTCATATTTTTAAATCCTATTACCATTCATTCTTGTTTGCACAGCTGACTCCGTATCCTTTTGCCTCCCTTACAGATTTTTTTAAATCATTTTAATGCCCTACACCAATTTCTATCTCAATTATTTTTATAGCTGCTTTCATCACTCCTCTAAAGGAAACCAGTTTTTAAACAAAATAACTTTCCTTCTTGCTTGTCAAATTGATGCCTTTGGGGCAATATGTTTTTAAGCAACTACCAGCAATGGGTCACTGTTTTTTCTTTAAATTCTCTCCCTAGCTTGTCTGACCCAAGTTTTGCCTTTTTTTTTTTTTTTTTAAACTGGTTCCATCAGTTTTTATAGTACACATATAAATGTATGTTTGTATACAAACACACACAGAGAAAGGACAAGAGAATTTAATCAGTATGAATTCACGGACACACCAAGGCAAGACAGGCACACACAGCAATGAACAAAATAAAAAGCAAGGTGTTTCCCAGTCTGCATACAGAAATGTGGTCATTATTCCAGAGCAGTAACATGAGAAGTCCTATGTCATGTATTCCCAAAGATAATATGATAAGGACGCTCTAGCCAACCCAAGGTAAAGGACATATGACAGCTCAGCTAAGCAAGGCCTCAAAATGGCTCAAAGACGTTGTTCCTAGCGCTGAAAGGATTGAACTAAAAATGACAAAAAGGAGAGAGAAGGAGCTAACTGAGAACTCTCCAACATCCCAGGGAACCCATTAGTTATATTATAGGCATTCAATAAATTAAGCTCTAAGAAGCAGATTTTGCTTGAGCAAATTGACTTGTGGCTGGGGTGACAGTAGCAATGCAACAGCAATTAAGCATTTATTCTTCATATTTGCAGCATAAATAAAGGAAACACAGTACATGTAATAAGAAAAAAAATAATTTTATCTTAAAAACTGTTCAGACAATAGATGTTCCAGGAAGAGTCTATTACAGTTTGATTTTTCAAGACATCCACATTTATTGCACTGCAGGTAATAATGAAGCTGCTTTTCTTTTGATTTGGAATTCAAAATGGAAGCTACAGAACAACCTAAATCGAGCATGCTGAGAAGGAAGACTCATCTTTACAGCTAATTTAAAGCTCCACAGCATTTATTCTAAACTAAATTAGACCGTCTGTTTTTCTTATTCGAACTATGTTATAACTACCAGTAGGACAAACTGTTTGACCAGGAGACAGTAAGCAATGCAACAGGTTGCCCAGAGATGATGTGCAGTCTGCATCCCTGGATGTTTTCAAGACCAGACTGGATGAAGCCCTGAGTTACCTGTTTAGGTCTCGCAGATGACCCTGCTTTGAGCAGCAGGTTGAACAAGAAACCTCCTGAGGTTCCTTCCAACCTGATGGATTCTGTGATTCTGTGACAACAAATATAGACATGAAGAAGCTACAGACTGGTTCCTGGTGTGTCTTGCTCCATAATAGTAAGACCACCACTATTCACAAAATACCCCAGACATACTGTGGTACCACAATATTCTCCACACATCAGTATTTTTTCAGTGTGTAACTCATTGATCTTATGTTCAAAAGACTCTGAGCCTGCTTCATCCAGCAAAGCCAATTTGAAGTGTAAAAAAGTTTCAAAACAATCCATAATACATCTCCAACTTACTTGTCTTTGAAGATGTCTTGAGCAGTCTTCTCTTCTTTTTTCTTGCCAACTTCCTTTAGGGGGAAAAGTGCTTTTACTTTTTCAAGAGGAGCCTGACACCTTTCTTTTACCACACAGGGCATCTCCAGCATCTCTAAAAGGTGCTGTTCAATTGGAGGCAATGGCTCGTTGGGGTGAAAAGCCTTATGCTGCAAACACTGCAAGAAACAATTTGAGCAAAGAAAAACTTTTAGTTTGTGTGCTTTTAATATAATGTCTGTATGTCTGACATCAGATGGTACATGCAAAATATCTTCCATATTAAGGGAACGACCTTCATATTGCTGACAAATATTCCAGCTCACGAGTGGGTTAAAAATCAAATGATCAGCTGTTTAAGGAAATTAATAATGATATTAAACAAGAATACTGATGCAGATGAGTGTTCCCACACTCACTAGAATTAGTTCTATGAAAATTATTAGGAAAATCCCAGCAATGAAACAGTCATCTGCATCTCTTCAGCTTCTTAACTTCACTTTACCTTTAAAATGCAGTTCTATTATAAAACAGTCACATGGGAGAGATTTCTACACGTTCCAAAATTAGGCAACGAGACATATACCCCTAACATGTATTCCAATTATTGTCACAGTTTATTGTCCCTCAAAGAAAGTATTTCTTCTTGGTCAATAAAACTCAGTAGGCATACAAGAGAAATTTTTACCAGTTTAAGAGCAAATGGAAAGAGATAAGTTAAATGTGCACAGGTGAGGCACAGAATATAGGTATGTTTGCAAATTAGCTTTAGAAAGAGTGACGGAATGAAGGGGCCTGACAGATGTACATGAAAGTTGGAACAGACGGTAGGAGCTACAGAGGAGAAGGCTTTTTCACCGAAGTGTAAAGACAGTGCACACAGTCAGGGAGCCAAGCAGAGGGAGAGAGATGAGGTTAATGAGGCAGGCTACAGAAATTCCATTGAGAATTTCAAAAACAAAAGTAGAGAGCTCTTTACTGTTGTCCCACACTTCACAACATTTGAGATGTATATGTGCATATATACACAGGTACCAGTGCACGCACACACACACATAAAAACACGTGATATACATGGGAGAATAATTTTTCCAAGCCCATTGTACTGGGTGAATTGGACACAAGTGTGAAGGTAACTACTCAGTAAACTAGGAATACAGCAGCCCTGTTGGCTGTCAGACATGACATTAGTTTAAAAAAAAAAATCAAAGCAAACAAAAAAACCCCCGCTATTCATGCTGAAAAGCTGCCAATAAAGAAAATCCAGACCATATGCTACACATCAATACTGATGTGCTTTCATGCTGCCATTAAAATTCCAATCCATATTAGAGCATACTTTCAAAAGGAGGCAGTCATACAAGGCTACTGATTTGGAAACACTTGTAATGATTTAAGGCATAATTATTTTGAAAGAGAGTAAAAATGTTGCTAGAAGCTGCAGTACTGGCTCTTGTGATACTAAAACACAATATTAAAACAGCATTAGGGGATTGAATTAAACTCACAAAGCAAAAAATCCAAGTCCCCTGTTGTGGATGTGTTTTTCAGGCTTTTGCATCTGAAATCTCTGTGTGCAGCTGCAAGAGCTGAGGAGACTGAGTAACCACAGCTTCCACTTGTTCCTGCTTTTAGAGTAGATGACGACCTCTGAAACCTGAGATGGTAGGTACCATCAAAACTCAGGTGCTAACTGGAGATGAAGTTCAACAGACTTAACATGAAGTTTCTAATACCAAACAGTCCCATTTAACCTTGCTTCCTCTTCCTTCTGTGCCCAGCAAGAACCACTCTCACCTTCACTGGCTAGAAGGCAACCCATGCTGCCACTGGCTTCCAGACTCACCATTCTATTCATGCATGTTATCAGCAACGTACTAGCTCCTCCTTGCTCTTCCTAATTTGCTTACATTTCCAGCCTAGAGATGTAGCCAGCTTTCAGAAACAGGGATCACACTAAGACACTGGTCAATGGATGTAACGAAGTGGGCTTTTCACATAATTAATTCCATTATAAGCAATGGTATAAATGCATGAATAGACAGGAATTTACTGCAAGAAAGCATCCTGCCTCGTTCCCTTCCACACAGCATGTAGGAACACCCTTTTATAAGAACGTATTTTAGCAAATCTATAAATCCTACAGGAACCTGATAGTATTTAAAGCCTTAGAACATGGGAGACAGATTTAGCTATCTAAAAGATAAGCATCTAGTCTATACCAGACACCTACTCACTCTACACAACCACAACTACCATGTACTTAGGATCTCAAGGTTCTTTTTTCATGGATTATGAAATAGACTTGGACAACTCAGCTTACACTAGTTAGCTAGCTGTAGGGTGGTTAAACCTGTGTGAACTGAATCCCAACACAAGTGTCTTAGAGTTCAGTTTACATCTAGTTTGTGACGATTTCAAAATTACCTTCCAACAGATCCACTACATTCAACCAAAGGTAAGACTACTTGTTGCTGAAAGCCCTTACAGACTTCTGTGAGCTGCCTCCTGTCCTCCTGCTGCTCTGCTTTTTAAAAGAACATCACTGTACAGTCCAACCACTTACAAACGAGCTCAGTCCTCTACAGTCACTTAGGCATGGTCTAACAAGAGCCATTACAGCCTATTTAGATGCAGACTCTGCAGCTGGATCCCATCAACTATGCAATGCTGCAGGCCACTGTCCCCACAAACCTTCCCCCCAGGTCTGTGTCAGTACAGAACAATCACTGTTGAGCAATTTGTTTATTTAGCTATCAAATAAAATGCACGGCATTCCCCAAATGTCTTATGTGCTTCAAATCCCTGTATTTAAAAGGAACAACTTAATGACATTAGAAGTCTGCCACCACAAAAGCTATGGAAGTTCACTTAGGCTTTTCTGGAAGCAAGGAATAAAAGTTGAAACTCTGGATATAGGATATTCCTCAACTTCCACTCCAGCAAGCAGTAGCAACTCCTTTCCACCCACTCTGTCATTTCCTGATGCCTCCACTACTTCCAGAGATATAATTTAGCTTGATGCTTCTGTTTAAATTCTGGCTCTTGTCACTTATCATTCCAAATATCTTCATGAGACAACAGAGCAAGGAAACGAAGGAGGAGTTCATCCTTTCTTCAAAGTTATTTTTCCAAACCACCTATAGGTTCTGTTCAGCCCAATCAATTTACTGGCTATATTCAAAAGATGATGTATAATTTTTTTTCATAGTTCTTAAGGAACCAGCAGTGCTACTTGGTTTAAGACCAAAATATTAAGAATCTGGAATGTGTTCGCAGCAAAGGAGAGAACAATCTTTCTGCAAACTTACACAGATTAATAGCATTTCTGTAACCAAGACAAAAAAATGGGGCTGTACGCAGGCAAAAGAAAGCACTAAAAGGACTGGTAATTTAGGGCTTTATAAACAGCAAGCACTGTGGACAGGAACTGCATACTACCTAGTACATTGAAAGTCAATAAATACTTTTTCCACCAGTAGCATTCACCCTTACAAAATCCTGTTATCCTCTAAGGAAATCGGTGAATTACACGGTTACTCTCTTCTGGCAGCACTTGACTCCGCTGCTGGGACAACACCATCATACAGTTTCAGAAGACAAATGGCACACCTGAAGAAACATCTTTCCTTGATAGGCGGCATCCACTGAACCAAAAGAACACAAAATTGTACCTAGCAATATAATAGAGGAAATTCTAACCCCTATGTATTTAATTTAGAAGCAAAATTATATTTGTTTTGTAATACCTAAGCTTTACAACCCTTCCTAAAATAGGAGTCATGCAGAGGTCAATCCATTTTAAACTCTTGCACAGCAATAACCTTCTACTGACCAAATCTTGCATTCAGTTACACACTGTCTTGTCAATATGACTGGCAGAATTTGAAGGGAACATTGAATTCTTCAGGTGTCAATCAGAGTAGGATTTGAAGACAGCGGGCTTACATGTGTTCCTGAAACATATATATGACCTTCAGAACCTTTGCTTCCTTTGACAATACTGAGGCAGCATGGCTTTTGGAAGCTAGGGTAAGTTTTCTTAATTTAAAAAAGCGTCTTCTTCCTACTTGTAAACTGAAAAAATTTAATTTGGAATTGTTAAGATATGATGAACATGGTTGCTGTAATACCATTTTTGGTCAATTTTCAGAGTGGAGTCATGCACTCAATATATCTCCATGGCTCTGTATACAACACAATTCTGCAGCTGCATAAATTGCATCATCATTTTCCTTATTTTTGAATTGGCTGTGTCATTTTTTTGAACACTTGAATTCCAATGTACAATTAAGTCTCTCATCCTCACAGTTGCAATGAAAATCTTCATGATATGAAAGGAATGCAAATCAAAATGTAGACAGCTTGATACAATAACTGCAAAAAGTGTGAACTGTTCTGCTCGCCTGTAAAATGCATCAGCTCAAACACCCAAATGGAATATTTTAAATATCAACAATGTTAAATATCAACAATGTTAACCATTAACTATTGATCAAGTTCACCTTAGACTGATCTGTTTTGGAAGAACTGCTAGATGCAGCAACGCACAGAAAAGTGACTTTGCTCAAGATTTGATGGGACACAGAATGAGGAGCTAAAGAGATCCCTGATTTTCAGTCAATTTCTCTCTTTGCCCAGAAGCTGAAGACTGAGTCTAGGTCCACACTATGATCACTGCAATACAGTGTTGAGATACCCAAGCAAGTTTTAACTTGTCTAGTCTAGGTGCCTGTGAATATCACTGATGCTGTTGCAGACACCTTAGCACAGGTGTAATTTCCCTTGCTTCCTGGAAACTAGAAATTTTAAATTCTGTATCCCGGTTTCAGCTGAGATAGAATTAATTTTCCTCCTAGTAGCTGGTATAGCGCTGTGTTTTGGATTTTAGTATGAGAATAATATTGATAACACACTGATGTTGTAGTTGTCGCTAAGTAATGTTTACACTAGTCAAGGACTTTTCAGCTTCCCATGTTCTGCTGGGCGCACAAGAAACTGGGAGGGGGAACAGCCAAGGTAGTTGATCCAAACTGGCCAAAGGGCTATCCCATACCCTACGACATCACGCTCAGTACAGAAACTGGGGGGAGTTGGCCGGGGGGTAGCGATCGCTGCTTAGGGACTGGCTGGGCATCAGTCAGCAGGTGGGGAGCAATTGTGTCACATTTGTTTTCCTTTTCATTACAATTTTTTTTTTCAATTATTAAACTGTTCTTATCTCAACCCACAAGTTTTCTTACTTTTGCTTTTCTGATTCTCTCCTGCATCCCACGGGGGGGGGGCGGTGAGCGAGCGGCTGTGGGGTGCTTAATTGCCAACTGGGGCTAAACCACAACAAGGGACAACACAGAAATCACTGGCTACTCCATGCTTAAATGCAGAAGAATTTATATTCCCATCTTCACAATGCAGATCTTTCCAATGTGAATCAGAGAAAGACAGGAACGTGAAAAGTCTTAAGAAAAGAAGCTTTTAAAAAATGCCATATAGTTCATCTCACCTGATACAACCTCTGAAAATGAGGGTTTGCGATTTTGCTGGGCTTAAACAGGTCCTCAAAAGTTTCTCCATCATCATCTTCATAAACCAAATTCATAGAATCAATCAGAGAATCAACAGCAGATAACTGATCCGCTAAGGCAGCAATTACATACAAAGAGAAATTAAATACACTTGCAGATGGATGCATTTCTTGAAACAATTTATAAATGAAGATTCACTTCACAATGTGAGATTTTGACCAAGTCATTACATGCCACAGAATACACTGCAGATATAGGCGTGCCAATAAAAAATATGGATAATGGACACAGTAATAAACCCCCTCCTTTATTTAAGGACTACAATGTAAAGTCATAAAGCCTTCCCCCCCCCAAGACCTCAATTATTGCTGCCTTTCTGCTTCTATTTTTCTTCTTTTTCAAGATGTTTTTATTTGCAACAGAAGGTTTATAGGCCGCTTAGAAAATAAGGAGAACAGCTGGTTTGAAAAACTAAATGGTGTAATATAAATTTTAAAAGTTATGATTGCAAATTAACACAGTTCACAATAGTCAACTATTGCTTTGGTAAGACAGGTTTTAGATTTGTTCTCAAACTGCTGGTTACAGGCAAGAAAATAGAAACTGTTTCAGAAACAACCCAGCATGCTTTGTATACCCTGATGTGCAAATGCCCATTCCATGGATCTCATAAGAAACTAAAGAAGTGGGAGTGGATTTTAAACTACATCCATTTATGCTCATTGCTGTGCAAAATTCTCAGAACAGTGAGTCAAGCTTTGTATGGCTGCATGTTCTATGGCTCTCCAAAGACACCCTCCATCTGAATGTGGACACTAGTAAGTGCATGCTTTAAAAAACAACACACCACAGAAAACAGTCTTTGCCTTTGTACATTATATTAACAGGCCATACTGGAACTGGCTACAGGACTAACTTTGTATGAACGGAGCTGATGCCTCTATTCTAATCCTAGCTAGCTAATCACATACTGGAGCTCCCACAAAGTTGGCCATTTAGTCTCACAACTGAGTTCAAAGATCAAAGGATATGGAGGACTAAATCTCAGATGTCTATCACAGAGATCCTGTGAGACTAATAATCCCATAACCCGAGCCAGAAGTTATTTAACAGGACAGTTTTAAAAGACTGCCTGCAAACCTTAAGTCCGCTTAGTCTGCGACTAAGCTGGTGAAGTTTTGATACAGGCTTTACAGTTCAAGATGACATCACCATAACATATTCCCAAAGGGCTGGGGTTTTTTTCCTAAGCCAAAATAATGACAAAGCTTATGTTTTCATTGGAAAGCCAAATATTCTAGCTCTTTTAGAGTGTCTTAAAGGAAGACAAATAGGTTACTTTGTCCAGTTGCCCAGCGAAGGACTATCTTACCTGTAGGAATGTATTTTTTATTGTTTTTCAAGGATGAAAATATGTACTGTCTTAAGTCTTCCACATAGGGTAGTTGCACATAGATGAGACACTGAGCAAGACAAAAGAAGAAAGAAACAACTGAGCCTGAAGTAAAAAAATCTAAAGTATCTCAAAGTGCCCTATCAGGGTAATATAAACATAAGAAAAATCCAAAGATCTAATATCTGTATGTATCAAAATACTTAAATAAAATATTTACAGAGCAGAGTATTTTTACTCTTTTAATATTAATTCTTTAAATATTTACACAGTTTTAAGCAGAATAAAACACAGCATTATTTTATAATACAGCGATGGCTACACTCCTCATTTTTCTACTGGTAGAATAAAGACCTCCCAGGTCATCTGATCCCTTTTTCATGTGCAGAGTTCCAACCAGCCAAGCTTTAAACACCCCATACATTCGCGCTTTGGGAGGTTTTATCATAGCATACTGTGTTTTAAAGTCAAAAGTTTATTTTGATTTTTTAACATTCTCAGCCTAAGTTTTTCTTTATTCAATTATCTCCTCCAGTTCATACCACCCTAAATAATTCCTTTCCATCCTTTATGTTTATACTCTTCAAAAGTCTGAAGATTGTTATGTCCACCCCCGCCTTTGTCATTGCTTAGCCATGCTATACATATTTAGCTCTTTCAATAGTCTCTCGTAAGTAAGATCAGTGGAAACATATGCTGCAAAAATTCTGACATACTGTGTTGCTTCTGGGTCTCTCAGAATTTAAAAAAAATTACTTCAAATATGATTCTGCTGTGTACAGAACTTTTTTCCCCCTAAGAAAGAGACTTCATTTTTTTCTCCTGTTTTTACAATAACCTTTTCAAGTCAATAAATATACTACTATCTTCCTAACTCTCCATATCAATTTAAACAACAGCTTTAAATGCTGGGAGCTCCTCCTCTCATTTCCAGTTGACTTGGAAACCTAATGACAACAGCGTGGTTGGACATGCTTGAAATGCCATGCCAACTATCGAATTCAAATTTTGCACTACCAAGCGACCTGGAGATAAATCTTCAGTTTAAGAAAATGAAAGAATCTAGTGCAACTTTGGATTGTATGCAGAGAGGTAGGTAGTAACACAGCAAGAAAGCAGTGGTAACTTATTACATAAGTATGTGATTACACTGTTTCTAGATACCAAAAAAATTTGAGATTTCCAGGATAACAAAATGAAGTTATTACTACGTTACCGAAATAAAAATCAGTATTATTTAAATCTGTAATATAGTGGATACTAATAGAAACATATGGCATTATTTTTTCATGTATTTTTTCTGTGGAATTTTCTTAATACTGTTTATTACCTCCTTGCCCTAAGACTTGGTACCATTTCCTAAAATCACTCTGAAAAGTTACATTGGTTTCTTCTGGTATTACTTAACACTGCAAATTAATATGGTTCAAATATTATCATTTATTAATTGGTATTTGTAAAGCATCAATACAGAGGCTCTCTACAGAAAGGTAAGGGTGAAAAATTACCTCATATGCATCCTTAATATACGGAAACGCTACCCCAATTTGTGGGTTGCATCTTCTATCATAAGCATAACGCACTATAGCTACCACTTTCATCTCATCCAATGCATGAACAAGGGCAGAAAAAGCAACTGCTGCATTCTAGGAGGGGGAAAAAAAAAAATCAGTCTAGAGAGTCATGCATGTTCTCATTAGTCTGCTGAAATACATCTTTCACAGTGAATTCAACAGCATTGATTTAGTCAAGACTAGTTCCCATTTCAGCTATAACTTCAACACAAGCATTTTTCATGTTCAAAAAATGAAGAAGGAGAAAGGTCAAATCTCATCATGATAGGGGATCCATTCAAAGCCGAGCAAACTTTAGATCCAGCACGTTCCACCTTTTCCACTAGGTGTGAAGAGCTCTCAAAGTATGACAAGAGAGAGAGAAAGGGAGGGAAGTCAGACCCTTAAAGGAACATATCAGAGCACTACAGGGAAGTTTTTACCTCTAATATTTAAATAATTTGGAGGTCTGTTCTAAATAACACAGTGACAGGGCATGCTGTTGCTCTGCATGAGAATGGACTTAAGCACCAATTCCAGGTTCCCCATGCCCTTGCACGAACATAGTATTTACCAGTTTCTCATTATTCATGAGATATGGTATTCATTTGGTGTCTAATCCAACTTCTTTTCATCCTAATGGGCAACAGAACAAGACTTCTGTAAGCTGCATTAAGAATATTTGTTTTATTAACACGGAAAGAAGGGACAATTTCAAGCGCCACTACTATTCTTTTCTGTTCCACAGCAAAACACCTTCAGCATTAAACTTGAGTTCACCTTACCTCATCATCTTTCGCTGCAAAGACCTTCAGAACCTGGTTGCCCATGTAGTAATGCCTCTGGATCTACAGATTCAAATGGTCTAGAGTTAGCCTGATCTAAAACAAATGTCATTAATGTGACTGGACCAATTAAATTATGAAATAACTAACACATTACTCAAGTGAGAAGCCACAAAACTTAGTTACTGTGCATAGAAGTTAAAGCCCTGTATATGTTTCATATCTCCATTTATCCCTCAATATGGATATTCAGTAATATTCAGCAGGATATTCTCATACCTTCCTATTGATGGGCAGGAATGAAAGACTATGGTACTTGCAGCTGTTACCAGTCTGAATAATAATGCAGTAATTCAAAAATCAGTGTGGAAAACCACAATAGTTAACAAAAGACCTAAGCCTAACTGACACCACATCTATGCTATTAAATTTTCCTAGCAAAGACATGTCGAAAAGGAGCTGAAAAAAGTCACTTCCTTAATTAATAAAGCTACTTCAACAGCAACCTGGAGTATATACAGCTGTGCTGGCAAAGAAGCACTTCTGTTAGCAGAGTTTATGTTGTTCATGAACATGGCTGACCCCCCCAAAAAATACAGTTTCATTAAGGGGCATGGCTGGAATAGCTGGAGCTACAGAGGCTGCAAGACACACCCAGAGAAACACTGCAGTTAGTGGAAAACCTGTCACAAAGACTACACACTACTATGAACACTGGTTAAAATGACCTTTCTTTGTTAAAGAAAAATCTCTTCAAATTACACTGTCTCCAAACTAAGCTGGAGTTTCATTATTTAGCAAATTACCATAATGCTGTTGAAAGTCAGTGACAACTTGCACCAGAGCAGGTCTGTTTAATGTATTACAGCATGATTCTTCAACTCAGATTATTCTACCTGCAATTATTCTTTGCTGTTCTGTCTTTAAAAGCTCAGGAAATTTTATGTTCAGTATAGTATAAATATCTAGACGTGTGTATCTACACCTTTTTTGCTTGCAAAAAAAAAAAGGTTCCTTTGTAATATTTTCAAGTATTATTTCTTGATTTACATGGCATTGCTTATAAATTAAAAATCAAAGTTTAAGCGGCCTCTGATCTTCTTTCCTGAGGGATGTGAATAACTCAGAAAAATAATATGAGGTGGTTCTACTCCTTCTTTAATTATGTATTTGGAGCTGTTCCAGTTTCTCTAGTTAATAATAAACTATCTTTTCTCCAAAGTTTTTAAAAGAAACAATTTAATATAAAACATACATCTGAATAGTGTCAGTATTATGATTACAAACAATAAAATTCAGGAGCCAAAACATAAGGAAATCATGGGTCTTGAAAATTCTAGTCATAGTTGAAAACTTCCTGATGTCATATACATATCTATACAGTGTAATTTTAATCCTGCAATCACACCTGAATAATTTTATTCCACTGAGGACTATGCAACTACTACTGGGCATAATTACTCACACTCCTAGTTACAGGACAAGAGCACACTTTATTTAAGATGTAATTCCTATTTGTTATGAAATCCACAGACAAGAGAAGCACATCATAAAAATTATCAAAAGCAATAAATACTTTGTGCATTGAAAAAATATAAAACAAATTTGTTAATTCTTTGAGGCAAATTTATGTGAATCAAAAGTATTCCTACAGCTAATTATATTCCTACAATTAATTATTAACGATGTATTTGAAGGTATTACCACACTATCTGACCAACGGTGGCAAAAAAAATCCATGTGGAATAACAGCTCACTTACAGGAGCATGATGCTTCTCATCTGTTTTCCTCTTAGTATCTGTTTTCAATAAAAGTCAGACTTCAAGTTGAAATAGGAGGCCAGCCTCCAGCAGAAGAAAATGCTGCACATGGTGAAATACATCTTACAGAATTAAACGAAGACAGTAAGACTCAGCTGTAGGCTAATAACGTGTGAAAAGATGCAAGAAATTGTCTCCTTGAAACACTGGGTTCAGACACAACATTTCACTCGTTAGGCCCAGTTTCTGGTAGAGGATTTAGCAGTCCGTAACATCTCTCTACCCTGGCCAATTTAGGGCATATAAGCTCAAGCATGATATGTTTCCTCAATCAATCACTTTCAGTACACAAGCTTCTGTGTTACTTAACAACTTGAAGTTCTGAATGTCCTCAAGGAGCAACCAGGTTACAGTTCCCATTTAGGCTGGCTTTGCATTTCAATAAATCAACGTAACTTCCTGGCTTCTCAGTTAATAATATGCTTTGGACCCCTGCACTGCAGTAGTCTAAGGGCATATCTAGCAACATGCAGGGGTCTCTGTGCCACCTGTACTGTAAAGTAAAAATATGTTTAGTTACATCCATTTGGGAGTAAGCTCCCACAGATACTTCCTATTTCATTAGCATCTTTCCTTCCTGGTATAGGTAACGATTCCTCAGCCTTTGTCAAGGGTTCTATTTTGTTCAGGCAGAGAGACATTTCAAAGAAGAGCAGGAGGGCTGGGAGCTTTCAGAACAGAAGGCGCAGAGCTGCCCTACGATTTCCTTTCAGTTCTGAGTGGTGAAGGGGACTAGGTGCAGTGAACTCAAGAAGAGTAAAGTTTCAGTCACCCTGTGCAATATCCTGGAGAAGAAAGAGTGGCAGCAGCTTAATGTTTCTAGCAATTACTGGTGCTCACATCTCTGCACTTTCTCCTCATGTGTCCTGCTTCAAGAAGGGTTTGTTACGCCTTTGCCTAAGGCTTTCCGAATGCTTAAGTCCTGGATCTTCTGCAGGAAATCACCTTGTGCTGGATAGCTTTTATTAAGGTACTTGCTCAACTTGTTTCTTACAACTTCCAGATAAAATGAATGGCAAAGTTAATACCACAAGTACAGGTACGTGCATACAAACACCAAGCATCTCATTGAAATATGGAGAGTTTTTGAATGATGTTATCTTCATCTAAGTTCTATGAAGTCTTCGCTACATTTAGTTTTTGTTATAATAGAAACAAGAAGCAAGTCACAGTTCACAAACTAATCCTTATGGAAAAGAGAATGAATGCAGCCAGTTCCCAGGCTTTCCTTAACATTTCTTTAATGTTGAGGGAGAGGCTGCTTCTGTTAAAAAGAACACACTCGTGGCTGGACCAAGCCCAAAAAGGCTTCTGCATGACCTGAACAGAAGAGAGACCATCTTCTGTGGCAGATCTGGCATCACTATTTAAGTTTGTGAGATGAAATGAGACTACAATACCTCTGTGTCTACCTTGCAGAGATAGAGTTCAGTGGCTCTTGCTTCACTTGAGGGCACAATGGCTAAATTTATGAGCTTCTCTCCTTTACAAGACTACATACTGTTTACATGTACTAGAATCAGCAAATAAGTCACCCCTGTATACCTGACTGCAGATGCCCCATTCCTAATACTGGAACCCAGTACAACACCACAACTTTAGTGAATTCAAACTCAAATAAATTGTCTTGAACAACTCAGGAAGTTGAATGGGAAGAAGTTTAGTACTATACCTGAGAGGATCTGCTGAATCCCAAAACAGAAAAACATTTTGCTTCTGTTTTGTATTTCATTTGCTCTTCATCTTCCTTGGAAAAAGGAACTATATCACTCCCATAGCGAAACCCTGGAGAACAAGAGAAGAGCATCTGGTAAGCATATGGGCCTACAATTCTAACACTGAAATTAGCTCCCTGAATATTTTAACAATGCATGCATGCCCCACAGCTACACTCCACACATGCTTATTCTATTACTTTCCCTGTTAACAAAAAAACCACACACCCCATAGACACATTTTGTACTTCACGAACAGCAGTTGCACTCCGTGTACATCATTTTACGTTACGTAGAGAGCAGGAAAGAAAATAAGGGAACTGAACATCTTGCTCAACAAAGTTATGCTCACAGAATAGATTTAAGCAAATCAGAACAGATTTCAGCAAATAGACTGCAACACTCCCTGCAAATGTAATACAAAAAAACCCAAACATATCACAAATCATGGACACGAAATGATAGCAGAAGCAATTCAGAGAACAAAATGTGTTGAGTGGAAGTGAAATACACCCTCACACGCAGTGGAAAACCAAAACACCCTTGTATGCAGAAGTGGTCTTTCCATACATTTCTGTGTTTTAC
Organism: Ciconia boyciana; assembly: GCF_034638445.1. NCBI lineage: Eukaryota > Metazoa > Chordata > Aves > Ciconiiformes > Ciconiidae > Ciconia > Ciconia boyciana. Next base: position 17,182,646 of record NC_132943.1, on the reverse strand, counting down.
TTCCTGTGCCTTACATTACAGAGATATCTCCACAAAATAGGAAGCTTTTAGTTTCTCAGAGGTATCATCTGTTCCAACTGCTTATTACCCCACCTCAAGATACAATATCCTCCCTGTAACATTGTTACACTGTCACAGACTAAGGATTATATCCTCAGGTGCAAAGAAAGCAGAAGGAAAAGCAGTAAATCCCTGGATGAAAAACCTATGTGTAGATATATTTTCCTGAAAACTGAAAAGCAAACACATAGGCAGAATGAAAGAAATTTCAGTATGGGTGCTTCAAATGCAAAATATTGTCTAATTATGACATTTCTCAAAGTGTCCACAAAAGTCCATGAGACATCAGCAGCTCTTTAACTGTAAGAAATAACACACCATTGATAGAGAAATTTTTGGTCTCTTTTGTTCACATTGAACTGTTCATCACTTCTTTTTATTAGTATCCCACAACCACTCACCAACTTAGGCAGTCAGGACATCAGCAGAGAATGGTCACAAATGCTTCAAAATAAATTCATTACAAAAAGTGGCTTTTTTTTTTCTTATTTTACTAAAAGTTTTGAAGTTATAAAACATAAACAGACTACTAGCTTTTAACTATCATTTCTGCTTAAAGAAACAAAGAAAATCACACTGTCATTGGGATATTTTTATCTGCTACTGCTACAAAACAACTGTGAGTGCTACAATTGAAATAAAATAATACAGTTAAATAAAAAAATACAGTATTTATCTTCATTTTTCAATTTATTTTATTCATTTGACAGCACTTTCTATACTGTTATCTGAATAGTTCTGCCCTTTATAGTTAATACACTTGCCCTACTTGTGTGGGATTGAAACAGCAAAGGAAAGAAAAAAATTAGTAACAAAGTATATCTGTATAATTGCAAAAAATTAAACATTTGCTTAACTCCATTTTTAAAAAGTAGACTATTCCATACTGTTTCTGGGGCCTTTAGTCTTCTAAGGAATTTAATCCACTCAGGAAGAAGCTGAAGGTTATAAAATAAGTATTCTGCATACCACTACTTCAGATTGAACCTGTTACGGAATTTAAACAGCAAAGCTAATAGACTCTTGAATGCTAAACCTTCCTTTAATGGTTTCATCTTCCCAATTGCAGAATATGTAGAGCAGTTGCTTATTTAGAAAAAAGCAGTGTTATGAAAGTATTCATGTTACCAGTACAACTGAAGATTTGAAAACAGAATAGAGGTAGCAGCACTACTCACTACAGAACTGAGGAATGGTCCTCTACAGAATACAGCTTAGGAAGCTGTAGTGCCTTCCAAGTTCCACCTGGTGGTATTATTATTATTCCTATTACTGGCAAAGGTAAGAATTTTTAAAATATGTGAAGACAAAGAGTCTCACATAACAGTCTCTGTGTTCCATCAGCTTACAGAGCTTACATTCTAAGGTCAAAGCTAGGCTTCAAAGTATAAAACTAAAAGGCACTTAGGTGATTTAAGAGTACAAGCCATTATCTTTGGTTTGTCTTCAGGGTGCACATAAAGAAGTCATACCTTGAATAGTGTCATCTTTCTGAACCTCTGTCTCATCATCATCATTCAAGCAGTAAACAGTTTCTTTTTGCACATCATCTTTTCTGAGGGTTTTAGCATCCACAACTGTCCAAATTTTTTTCACCTTCTCTTCTGTGACCTTTACACCAGAATTCAAACAAAAGGAATGTTTAACATTTCAGTGGGATCCAGAGTGCTTGCCAGAACATTCTAAAAATTCTTAGACCAAGTGCTGCATTATTTTGCCAATAAGGGACTAATAATGACAGCCTCAAATACGCATCTGACTGCTACCACGGTGCTTTCAGCACACTGTTTCATCTGTATGAGACCTAACACATGAAGTATACCATACTGACTGCATACTTGTCTTGGTTATTCATTGAAGTCATGGGCTAAGTAATTTGTGGAAGTCTTTTAGTAATAGGATAACATGTAACTTGCTTGCTATGTACTTTACTTCCTCCACCTACATTAACATATATCTTAATGCTTTGTCAAAAGTGTTTGAGATACAAGAAGACTCAACGCTCATTCAGCTTGTTTGCCCGTTTTGCATCAGGCTTACTACGCTACAGGGTAAAAATACCCTATGTTACTGCAACTTCCCCAAAAGGCAGAAAAAGATCCCAGTTGCATTACGGGACTGGGAGGGAAAAGAAGGAATAAATATCTGCAATGAGTGCATGTTTCCCAACTACAGGGAAAGAAAAATGCTTTCTTTTCTCTCTGCTTAAGTGAAATTGATGGTATACTTAGTGAATGAGAAGAAAAACAGAGAACTGGGCAGAAAACAGAAAAGACAGAATAGATTATGTCAGTAGATATCAAGTCTATTCCTAGTTCTGATCCAACTGCTGTATGACCTCAGGCTAGTCACTTGGTTCATGTTGCTTACTCTCCCAAGCTTCATTTATTTTGTGTGTAAACACCTTTGGGAGGGGACTCTTACTGCATATTTGTACAGGTCTGGCACAACATCCTAATAAAAAAAAAATTATGAATAAGTATAAATAGAAAGCTGTCAGCAGAGATCTCTCTCATGGCTAGTATGCCTATCTCTCAGAAATCAGATGTATTTCAACTTCATAACACACATTCCTGAAACCTTGCAATATTAGCCAGACTCCTGGCTTTAAATAACTAACCAATTAATCTCCATCCCACCAGATCCATCAATGCTGCCACACTATATAGTTACCTATTAATTATTCAATAACTGGAATTTTGCACATTTTCTGTGTTTAAAAACACGTACTTCTTCCTAGCACTGTGTGAAGGACCCACATAAACTGTAAGGGAAACAGACTGCACAAGCTCTGCCAAACAGTATAAAGCAAACAAGCTGAAAAAATATACCTTTTTTCCCCAAGTCTGAAATAACAATAGAGGCGATTCGAAACAATAGCTGGTAAAACATTTACACCCACCATTTTACATACACATGTGCATAATTCCTCTCATGCCTAGGGCTTAAGAAATATATATTAAGTCTCATTGAGCTGCAGACATCTCACTGATGCCGAATGGAAAGCTTCACACAATTGCAACATTCTTAATCAGGTTCGTCAACTTCAATACCATTAAGCATCACAGCGTAGATAGCAATTACTTCTATTTCTGTACATCATGAATTTTAGTTCTTTAACATGTGTGCAATATAGTGAAGAGTTGCTGTGGGAACCACAGTTTTAGATGTACTGGTTTCTACGCATATAAAATCTCTACCATAATTATTCTGGATGTTGTTTTATCTTTTATTTTCCTAGCTTTAAGGAAAAAACATGCAGCTGCACTTAACTTGCTGCCAAAATACACTAAAACATACGATTTTATGAACTTACTGATTTGTAGGCCACAATCCTTATAGACAAATTAGAACCAATAGTGAGCTGGCAGGGCCAAGCCATAGGTCTTCTTTCTATTTTCTTAAACATCAAAAGACGCCCCAGGCTCTCTCTAAATGAAGGAATCGGGAAAACAGAAATGAACTCTGGTGAACTGTAATAAAATATTACAGACAATACACTCTCTTCAAGGAGATGCAGGAGTCCAATTGTTTCAGCTTAGACTGCATAAAGCACTAGAAAATAAACTGTATGAATAAGCTTGTCATTAACTATTGCTAGAAAAGAGAATGAAAAAAAGAGGTGGTACAGTAGATTATTCCCATCTCGAGCCTTTGTGATGGTGTGACATTAGGGCTTAAAGACAGTATGTTAGGGTCTTGTGATGAAACTACACAATTGCTTATTAACCACTTTACATTTATCTGTGCTCACCCAATTAGGGCATGTAGTTAGCTGAACAACCCAAATTAGAAAAGGCTTCTCTAAGTGGTTAAATGTTTTCTGCAGTTGAGGTGAAGAAATAAAGAATCCAGTTTCAATTAACAGGATTTTGTTTGTGTGGTAATTAACTTTTGACACCTTTTTTTAATACAGTACTAATGAACTCATTATTTTCAGGGCATTCGTTTAGAGTGAAACAAGTTACTTTGAATATTTCTAGCCTAAACAGCATATATGCAAGTTCATAAAACACAAAAAAAAGGAACTGTAATGATTTTATACTAGTGTTAGCGCAATTGCACAACTTTAAGCAATGGAGTCCAAAAATTAAAAATTGACATTAAAAGTGATTTATAATATATTATTGTGAAATCAAATAGGCTTGCATCCTAGAACAGCTTTCAGCTAATACAAACTGTATCAGCTCTTTTGCCACAAAATTCCAGTGCAGAGAAAGCACTCATAAAATTTTTTTATTGCATGATGAAGCAAAGATAAAACAGTGCTGACTTCACCTTTTTCACATGATGATAAAACCCAAAATCTACCTCTCTCTTGATTAAAGCTCTTGTCTGGCAGAAATTAAGATCAACTCCTAAAAACATCAGTACAGAATTCAACTTGGTATTCTACTTTTCAACTTTCTTAGGATAAGCAGGTTTTTTTTTAATTCTAACAGAAGCACAATGATAGGAGAAAATGCACTGGGATTTTTATAATGAGATAAACACTGTATTTCGTTGTTTGTTTTTTTTTTTCCTTGGGGAAAGGAAGGAAGGGAGGAAAAATTACTTTTGCTGGCAATAGAGACATCAATATAGGATTTTTAAAAATAACCTGTTACTACATCATTAAAACTACTGCAACACATACATTCAAGGATGAATGTGAAAATCAAATACCTAAGAGTCAAATGCCTAAAAATGTCATTTAAGCTCAATTTATTAACTCTATCCTTTAATTTCTTATATTTATGGAAGAAAAATGCTCCCTGTTATCAAAGACGACTCAGCCAATAAAACCCTAGTAAATGCACATTTAAACTTGTATTTTAAAAACATGTGTCTCCTCCTCTGCTCTCCAACCCCTTCCCCTGAAACCCAGAGGCAGCAGAAGTACCTCCTGTCCGACAATCAGAATATCAAACCCTAAAACAATACAAAAAAATTTTCCCACTTACCTTCCTGGCATGACTAAATTATTTTCACAAGAGTTGAAATATTTTTACCAGCAGGAATAATGAATATAGGAAAACAGAGAGTGTATCTGAGTTGGTAATTATCATGACAGATTTGCAAGGCTGACTTCTTAAAGCTTGATAAGCAACTTAACCGCATCTAAAACCTCACATATTCTTAAACAACTAAAGCTTTAATCTATTAGCCAAATGACTATTTATCCAAAGATTTTTGGATTTCCCCTAAAAGCTTGGCACAAAGACACTTATACAGTAGCAAGAGCCTGTGATTAAAAAAATATAAAGAAGGGGCCAAGCCACATAGTAGCTTCATGTATATGGATTATCCTAAAGGATTAACGGGCCCAGAAAGATACTGCTTTTCTATGCAGTCTTTTGATGCAATGACAAAGCCTGCTTTTTCCTAGAGACTCAGGCTGCTCTGTTGACTAGTATGGAATACATACACAGGGATACATGTTTCTTCGCTAATCCACACTAATGTTCAAATAACAGTTTAAATGGCTGCTGAGGTGCAAAGCAGATCAGTTGGGCAAGGTGAGGGAAGGAAATCGCACAAATAAAATTATGATTGCACGCAAACCTACAGGTACCTCATCTAAAAGTTACACTTGATAATCACATTACAGCTATGGTCTACTAAGTTTCCTGCAGAGCACATCATGTAAAAGATCACACTTCATAATTGTACCACAGAACTACTAAGACAATAAAATCAGTCTTTTATAAGGCGCATAGATGCATTTTGCTTGTTTCCCAACTGAGACAACACCTGTGTGTAAAAGTCTTGGATATATAAATAGCTAGAGTTTTTCAGAGACACACATATATTTTTATTCTTTCATTGGGGAAACATAAAGTGAAAAACCATCTTTCAATACTTGCATTAGGAATGCTGCTAAAAAAGTATATTGTTTGGCACAGTGGCACAGTAGTCTGTGATTAAAGAGCAGGATTCAACAAACGATATTACTCAAAACATTTGTGGGAGTTTGATAAACTAGTGAGCTAAAAAAGGTCTGAGACCAAGGAACAAAGGCTACCATTAAATGCAGTGTTCTACCTGCACTATGTCACAAATTCCAACTCTTTCCAAAACATGCTTTTGAAATCTCATTTATAGAAACATTCCCTCCAAAATCCACTAACACTAAAGATGGAAGAAAACTGATTTTTTTTCTTTAAACACAGATATAGAAAATTCATTTTCCACTGAAATCTGTAAGCTTTTCTACCTATTCTAAAGCCACTGAAGAAGCTGTTTGAAAGGGCCTGAGTGTACAATGAGTTATAAAATTCACTGACTTCAGTGAAACCGTAAGCCAAGTGACTGATTACTTAATTAATTTCATCTTTTGGGGAAGAAATCAGAAAGTAAATTTACAGTGTGATAAAGAGGATTAGCCAAGTTTACCTGAAAGTATAAATGTCTTCCAGCCCTTCTCCTTTGTCCAAAGTATGCATCAGTTTCTTCACCACATCAATGCCTTCCTTCTGTTGCTTAGTTAAAGTCTTTCTTGGAAAAGAGTTTTTGTGTATTTCAGAACATACACTGGCACTTGTATCTCCACCTCCATCATCAACATCCACTGGAAATGGCAGACTAAGAACACAAGCAGAAGCAGTTAGTTTGACTTTCTTCTTAATTAAAATAACCTACCAAAAACAAAACAAAAATTGTATCAGGATGAACAATTTCTATCTAGCTGCAGTCAGATGTATAAGAAGCCACATGGCTTGCAAAACATATGAAGTAGTATTTCAGGTCTACTTGGATTGGTAACACCTTGATCAGAGTGCCGCACCAATTCTGGGCATCATACATCAATAAAGATGTCCACATACGGGAAGCAATTAGGCAGTAAAGACGATGATGATTAGAAAACAAGATCTATGAAAAATACTGAACAAAATAAAGCCCGTAGAGAAGGGAGTCAGAGGGTAAGACAGTCTTAAATATAAAAAGCTGTTGCAGACAGGAAGGGAACAATCGGTTTTTCATATTCAGCCTGCACTCAAATTACATCATGGAGTCAGGTCAGATATTAAAAAATCTGATAAAGGCATTTCAAACCATAATCTCTAAAACCAACTGCCTGAGGAGATAGAAGAGTCTCCACATGGAAATCTTTATAAAAAGATTAGACAAACACCGCTCAGCAATGACATGCATACAACTGACCCAGTCTGAAGTAGAGGATTGCTCTAGATGACTTGTTAAAGGCCATTTGAGGCCTGTGATTTTGTATTGGCTCTAAATGCCAGCAAACAGGACTTTCTCAGCAGTGGGGCTATTAGGTATTTCTGGAATAAATGTTACTCTGAGATTTTAATAGCTTACAACACTAGGTGAATTTCTGACTGAAGATGACACATTTTCCTGCACTTCAAGAATCAGATTTAAAAATTTAGCCAGGGGTTATAGATAAAATGATTTTGCTGTTCTTCAAAATATAACAGAGTTAACTAAGTATAATAACCACAGAAGAGAGATGTGTAAGATCCTCTACTCTGTGCCCATGACGATGAGTGCAGATTTTTCAAATCTTTCATCTGATCCAATTTTGAATGAACCACATGATACGTTTTACCACATTTCCACAAAGTAAAATAATTTTAGCATTGTATTAAGTTTTCAAAAAAGCAGCCTACAGATCTCTACCTTACTTTCACCTCATTAGTCCTCACTAAACTTATCTGTGGAGCAACATACAATAAGCAGAGTTAACAATATGCACTACAGTGTCACATACAGCAGAATTAAAGATCAAACTTCAGCAAAGGGTTTGGTACCTTTTTAGGAAGCAGCATCCACTGACAAAGAGGAACTGTATTTTAAAGCTGTTATGAGAGCAAAAAGCTTCAAACCTCTGATGCATAAAAGTTAGATTACTTTCATTATACAGTGCTTAGAGACTCCTGTGATGAGAACTGTGTAATACCCAAAGCTACACAGTGCTTAACATCTGCTTGGCACTTGATAACAGGGAGGAAAACAACTATCTGCCACAAGTTACAACCTAATCAATAAACAGGGCACGAGAGATGGAAGCATGCGTTATAACAAAAGGACAAGGTTTAGCAAGAAATTATTTTTAAACCAGTATTCTGACTATGTTACATTTGTACATGTATTTCTCAAAGCATCATTTGCTTGTGCGGCTGGGAGACAGGGTGTAAATCTGCAGTTGATGCTATGACAGCAACATTTCCCTAGTGCTTCCATTAGCTATGGGGCTCTTCCTTTGCTACATTACAGACAAAGAAGATGTAAAGATGTATCAGAAATCTCACAGAATAAAACTTCAACGTTAACTTGTGGTGGTAGTATCTGTGCTAGTCCACATAGCAAACTACAGGTATGGAGACAAGGTAGCAGGGGCTAAATACCAGGTCTCTGAAAGATGTAACTCTGGCTGGCAGCACGTACTCAGGTTCATGGTATTGTGTTTCCAGTGCCGACAATAGCTCAAATAACCTAGAAGGGGAATGTCAAGGCATGATGCAAGCATACCTTCTTTTGCTGTGTAGACAGAACCTGAGAGCAGTCTGGCATTTTTACATTCAGCCTCTCCCAAGCACAGGCAAAAAAGAATTTTTCTGTGGAGGATCAGCCCATGATTTTCAGTCACGCTTTCCTACCTAACCCCTCTGTTATCTTGCAGGTGGGTCCGCAAATGGCTTTAATGAATTTATCAAGTTCACAACATTGCTCCTTGCAGAATGCTGGCTGTAGGTGAAGTAAATATTAAAATGGTCAGAAGTAAAACTGTGGCTTTAACTTTCTCCTGTGAAATTATTTGTTATAAGCAGCAAACGTTAACATTCACACAAAGTTTTGCTTTTAAATAAACTCCTACTAGAAGGCCCATAGCTTCCTATGTTACCATCAAGCGCAACAACTAATACAGATCTCAGCACCACCATTGATTCTTCAGATCAATGCCTATACGTATACCAAGAGAGCCAAAGGATTCCTGTCGTAACATGTAAGACATCGTTTACATTTTCCACTTACATTTTCCAAGCCCGTCACTGTGAGTATAACCCTTCTCTTCAGACTTGCTTTTCTACTGACACCAGAATCAGGCTATAAACATCTGCAACACTACCTCGTTATTTCTTCCCAGTAACTCCCTTACCTGAAAGGATCTAGGCTGTTGCTGTGACAAAACCACTGCTTCTGAGCCTATTTCTGGCTCATTGCTTCACAATTCTCTGCTTATATAGATTTTTTTGTCTCCCGTTTTAGAGTTTGGCTCTAAGCTATAAGCTTAACTGGAGAAGAAGCCATCATCTTAACGTGTATTTGCACATCACTTAATCAAGGGGACTTGGTTCATAACCAGAATTCATGGCATGTGTAATTGATATAAGTACTTATAACAATCATATTACATACTGGGACACCTCTATAGAAACAATACAGCAACAGATCACCAGCTCCTTCAAGATCCTTATTAAGAAAGAATAATTTCCTTTTTAAAATGGCATAGTGTATAACAGCTACTTCCATACTTACAAAAACTGAAGTGAAATTCCCGTTTTCTTCAAGTTAGCAATGATAATTTCCAGCTGATCGTCACTGACAGGACTACTAAGGTCTGTAAACAGTTCAATGTGTCTCTTCTCATATTTCTTTCCTCTTAAAGTACAAAAAGAACATTTACATATATCAGAAATATCTAGAAGGCCTTTTTCTAATTCTTTCCTTACAAAACTGAAGCTTTACCAAAGTAATACACTTGTAAAAAAAAAATTAAACAAATGTATTTGGTAGAAGTTGTTCTATCATTGCTCATATTATTTATGGTAAGTTTTTATCTTTATATGATTCCCCCTACTCACTCCTACCTCCTAAAATTGAGGACTCTAGCCCTGTGACTGTATAAATCACTAACTACATCTAAATGAATGGAATTCTGCCAATTTTCAACAATGTGGATAAAATGCTAATAAAATATGTTAGGTTGTTTATTGATTATACTGGATATTTCCTTTGCAGCTGTAAGTCTGTCCTTGTGAAAATGGAAAATGTATTTTAAATTACTGTCACTGGCGGGGGTTCCATTTTAGTAAGCTAATTCAGTAGATTCATTGGATAAGATGGACTTAAAGCCTACTTAATATGCTAAGAAATAGTAACAATAAACATCAGAAAGTTCTGCGAGTTACAGAACAAAATTCAGTTAAACTGATATAGTTTTTATCTGGATATTCAAGCATAAGGGTGATTTTCTTGAAGTTTTACCCAACAGTATTTTCTCAACTGAAGGTAAACTCCATATCAAAGGGTTTGGTGCATACAAGCAACTCACCCACGAGATAACAAAAGCAGTTGCTCCATAGGTATTCAAGGTTATACTGCCATAAATACAGTGATTTTAATTCACAGCTCAGTTTTAATCGTTAAATTGATACAGCTCTCCATGCCAATTAGACTTTAATCATAAAAATACAAATTGCATCACTAAGTTGACTCCTCTGCATTCACAATTAGATCATATAATCTTTTTAACAACATGTTCAATCTCTGTTTTGAGAGGAAGTAAGGCTATCTTCCTTTCCCTAGACCATCAGTCCCCACTGAGTGTTAAACAGTCACATTTCCAGTTGTCCATTCATTGACAACTTTGTAACACTTGTGCCAACATTTTCTTTCAGCTTAAACAGTGTTTTTTCCTACTGCACGTTTATCTCCCACACCCTGCATATTTACAAACAGCCACCTTATCTCCCAACAGCCTTTAAGTTGCTAGGCTGAACAAACTCACCTTTCTAGTTTTTCTTTTTTTCTTTGTAAGATATGCCATCACCCTTATAAATTTGGTAGCCCTTTTCTATGCATTTTAGCATATGAAATAAAGTTTTTTGAAAACAGATCACAAGAAATGTGACACTAAGTGAAGTCTTGTGCCTTGTATAACGGCATTAATATTCTCATGAATCTACTGCAAAGTTCTCAGTTGCATCAGAAAGCTCTTAGATTGTCTGGAGAAGCTAGATGTCTCCTGGGGATTCTTCAGGGACAGAATCCTGTAGTGTGTTGCTTGTTTTTAATTTTTTTTTTTTAATTCCATATTTACACAATACTGGAAATGTAATACCGACAAGAAATCAGATCAGCTCCAAAGTGCAAGGTCAGAATTCTGTAAAAGGCTTTGGGTTACATACTTACATTGTTTCCTTCTGAAGCAAGTCCATACACACAATAATTGCATCCAGAACTAAGCGAATTTAAGAAAAATCTCATCTAGAACATGAATCATGTCACAAAAGTGTTTTTCCTATGAAACAATCTTCTGTTTTCACCCCCTCCTAAACACTGACAAACATGCATTTCAGTTAACAAGCAAACAATTTTTTGAGACAAGTATTTTTCAAATATCTATCATGCAAGAGGTTCCTATACAACTTGTCTGTTTTATGGTCTTGTGTCTTCCCCATTTATCTGATGGAACAGTAAAAAGACTGCTCCAGGGCCCAATCTTTTAAGTGTCAATAAGGAAGCTCAAGTCCAATGAAAGACCAATCTAATCTTTGCAATGTTACTTTGAATCCACAAACAAAATTTACTTGTACTTTCAATACATGATACCATTTTCTCATGCAGGTTTTCCTTCAAAACATCTGCATCTGGCAATCTCTTGATAGTTTCTTCCTCACCACAATTTTCATTGGGAACATATTTTTTATCACTGCGCACAAACCTGCCCACCTGTTGAAGAAGGAACATGACTCTGCTTCTGCTAAGATATAGCAGACTGGCTGCACACTTCTCTGAAACAGCTCTGACAGTCTGAATAGAGCTCACAACAATCATTTTATGGCCAGAAAGAGGGAAGACAACACGGGAAGTTGAACAGTATGCAAATGAAACACACAAGGGGACACTATAGAGATCACCTTCTTTTAAAACTCTTCACCTTATGCAACCAACAACAGAATACATTCAAATATGAGCAACATTCAAACCAGGAAGTGACATTTGGCAATGCTAGAAATACTTTATATAGAAATCAATCTGATAAACCTCTATTCTGCTTTGTCTGGCCTCTGGTATTTCTGATGACATTTCATAAATAATATTTTTATTTGATGAAAAAGTATAAACCAAGTTTTGCAACACTATTTTTAAAAACACATGTCTTATTTGAGGCCTAAAATTATATTACTGCTATCTTTGTTCTCTTTAATTAACAGAACACTTCATAAAAGCAACAATTGCCTAAGGCCAAGACTCCACCTGCTAGCCTAAAAGAATGCCAAAAAGCAGCTCAACTTACAACCACAAATTAGCTGAACTCTGATAGTAGTTACAGCTTCGGAGGCAAAACCGAGCCCATTTCACAACACTAACTTCCTGTCTCCTATGTAGCTGAATCAGTTCAAGAAGTGCTCTACAACGAAAGGATACAGTCTGCTTGTTCAGAGCCTGGACTAATCACATCTTGAATGTCTTCCAGCAGATCAAAATCTGGTAGCATTAGTGACCTATGTACAGTAATGTTTTGGTATTGATCCCCACTGGCAAGGTCATTCCTAGTACCATCTGTGCCAAACAAAACTACAGCGACTTCATCTTTACTCTCAGCAAAAACCTGGAGACAGAGAAAATACAAAACAGGTATAAAAACACAAGTAGATTCATACACAACTACGTTAGGCAGACTCAAGCAAGCTGAACTAATTTTGAAACAATGTCAAGTACAGTGGATTTACTTTTTCTTACTTTTTCAGTGCTATCCTACTAAAATGTAATCTTACAGAGAATTCACTAATTTAGATATAATTAAACTAACAGACTGATATGAGGATATCTGGGATAAAACAAGTAAAATTGGCTGACTCAGTCCTTGAAATGAGTCTTCAGTATGGTAAATCTTAAGAAGGTTGAAACATTTTAGAGAAAGAGTACTTTTTTCCCCTAAAAGTTTCTACTGCCCTAAAGAAAAAAAGTGACCAATCCAACTGCCACATCTCCACAAAAGTACAGTTGAAACAGAGGTCACTATTACTCCTACATAAAAACAGACTAATTCTTACTCATTTCTCATTTATTTCAATTATTAGTAAATGAGGAAAATATTTCACAGATGTCACTGCTTCTTCTCCTTTTTTTAACAGTTTTTTATCACATATAAAGTCACACATACCTTTCGCTGCACGAACTTTGCCATAACCTCCTTGGCTTGTTCAAGTGAAGACTCCTCACCAGAGGCAGAATTGCTCATTGTAAAGCCTACATCCAGGCACAGCACTATGGCCGCCTAGAAAGGAAATACAATACTGAATAAGAATGTAAAAGAGCCAATATGAGCATAATTACTTAAAAGGGTTAGTTCAGATCCTTAAACATACAAAACCTAAAAATCAAACTACATCACTATTGGTTTCTTTTACAGTAACTGTTAATATGAGACAACGGTGGAAGACAGAACCAGTACAACTACACTGAACTGGGAATCATTTAATCCTGTACCATGTTCCAGGCATCTCAGTGGAAAAGATAAAAAATCCTATGTTACACAATAATCTGTCAAGAGGGGCAATTTCTATTCAACCCCACAAACATATTAGGGATTTAACAGCTCTTCTACCCTAGGAAATAAAACAGAGATATTTCAGTTGACAATTACCAGCACAACAGATACAGTATATCCACACAATACAAGGTGGAGATACAAGCTCGTTCCCTAAACCCCACAGCTACATCCACCCCTCACAGTAGCCCATAACAGCTGCAGACCACTGTTTGGTCTAACCCAAGAAGATAAGAATGGCTGCACTCCTATGGCTTCCAGGGAGAGACAGAACATTTGTTGCTGCTGGCGGTGTCTCTGCAGTGAGCACCGGTGCCTGAAGCGCGCAGCGATGCTCCTAATGCCTCAGAAGGATGAATTCCAATTTCAACTTAGGGGCTTAAATCCCACAAGCTAGCATATGTGTTTCTATTTCTGATCACTGCTTTAACTGATCTATATAGAACAGTGCCTAAGTCTTCCCCTTAATTGATTCATAAACTAGCATACAAATAAAATAAAATTGCATCTTGTGACTTCTCTTGTTCAACATTTATTAATAATGAATATTACCTGCAGTGTATTGCCCATTCAACCGGTTTTGCTAAGTTCCTCCAAAGTTCTTCCACGGACTCTACTTACCTTGATTAACCTAAGTAATTTTACCATCCAGCTGAATGAAGCTACAAGAGGAAATCAGCAAAATTACGCCCTGCATCTCCAAGGACACTGACAAAAGGCCATCTTAAATTTATTGTCACTGATTAAACTAAGGTTCTTTAAATATACACCAAAATCTTGCCTGGTGGACAGCCAGTAGCTTAAATTACACTGCATACAAAAAAGTATTGTTTGCCAAAACACAGGAAAGTTAGGTATTACCTAGTTTAGAGCCAGTCACCTTGTTTTAAAATAAAAAATATACCCAGTTCTCTAAGTCGTGAAGCTGCCGGAAGGATGTGGGCAATAAATTAGAAAATTGCGAATCAGGCAACACGAGATGCATAGTCTGCTTTTGCAAAACAAAAGGGATGAACAGAAAGAAAAGGTGTTGGTCTAAGCCCTTTTGCATATGACCATGCAAATAACAAGTATCTTTTTAAGCATCAACCAAAAGAACCTGATTCTTTTTGTCGCCCAAATAGATATTTCTTAACATCAAGTTTATAGGAATAATTTGCCCAGATTAGCTGTCTAATGCTCTGTATTAGCAGCTCTCAAACTATTTTCTTACCCTCCTCCTTTTTCCAAAATATATTGTGTACTTCCCCTGTCATTTTAATAAGCACTGGTTTAACTCCCCGCATCCTCCCAGGACAAGGGGAAAAAAAGAAAGAAGAATTAGCAACAGGACTCCACAAGACATCCAGCAGGTTATACTCTGTCTCAGCACTCTATTCCTCACTCTGCCTTCACTGGAGGCCAGGAATTAATGCCTTTGAGGCAGCTACATCTGCAAAAGCTTAGAGTGGAATACAGGCAGTAACTAGGGCTGCGCTAGGTTCTCACAAGAGCCTTGTTACTGCTCACCTACCAGACTGAGGAATTACTCTACCAGCTTCACTAACTTGTGCTTGTTGCTGTCCTGCCACAAGACACACCATGTCTGTCAGCTGACTTAATCCTGTTGTCCAAAACAGGTAAAACGCTCTTCACAGCTGGCAAGACGACAGCAAAGAAACTGAGCAGGTGCAGAAGCAAAGAGCTGCTGTTTTGCTTGAGAGAAAATGATCAAGTATCAAGTGCTAACATGCTCTTCTGGAAAGCAGCAAACTCCAAGCTTGGTGCCTATTCAGTTACGTGGAATCCTCCTTCAGGAAGAGGGCAGGTCTCTCTTTTGGTAATCCTCATCTATATGTCTCTTCATCTGTTATTAACCTCTGTGCGTCTCACCTATGAGCATCCAGTACTGCCATTTTCAGGTGCAGTATACTAAGCTATGCTTTCAAGATACTCAGCATGTGTGACTGTAGGACAACATTGCCACACCTGAGCTCACATCAATCTGCTTTGCTCAAGTACTGATAAGGATGAAAACCAAACGAGCCTGCCTTTATCTCTAACCTCTCAGTGCTGAAGCTAGTTATAAGCTGAGAGATATGGCTACAGCAGCACTTTAGCCTGCAGCACAGGCTGTGTTTAACAGATACAGAGCCTGTGTTTAACAGATACTAAACTGCCCTGTATCAGAAGAGAGCTTAACACAGCTCTTTCACTAACAGGATTCCTTAAACATAACAGGCAAACAAACTGCATTTTCAACAGGGCAAAACCATTTCTACTATTATTTTAGCAAGAGCAATGGCAATTACTACTGTGGTAGCTGCACTGCACTCAAAATCGCAGCTGCTCCCGAGAGAGGAATACCGAAGTCCCTTTGAATTAGACAGCTTTGTACCAGCAGCAACTCGGAGGTGGGCACAGGGAGAGTTACTCGGTTTCAGAGACGGGTTTTGCAGCCCTGGCTGTTGTGCCGTTTGCTACCAATACCGAAGTCAGCTCACTGAAAGCAAGCGGGCCGGTTCCGTCCCACGCTGACTGCGGTACAGACAAGCCGCCTAACGGCAGCAAGGCCAGCGCCCTCAGCCTGGCAGAGGCGGACACGCTCAGCTCACGGAAAGGCGCTACCGGAGCCACCCCGAGGCGCCGCCAGAAGCTCCCCACGGCGAGCGCGGGATCCGCAAACGCCCACCGCCACAAGCGGCCGCTACCGGCCAAAGCCTCACCAGCGCTCGCGTTACCGGCGGGCAACGCTGCTGCCGCTACCGGCCAAAGCCTCACCAGCGCTCGCGTTACAGGCGGGCAACGCTGCTGCCGCTACCGGCCAAAGCCTCACCAGCGCTCGCGTTACAGGCGGGCAACGGCAGCTCCGGCCCGCAGAGGAGGGACCCGTTGTCACGGCGGGGCCCAAGCGGGCAGCACCCCCTCCACGACACCCCCACACCTGGCCGGGGGGGGGGGGGAGGACGGGACGGGGACGGCGACGGCGGACCAAGTGGTGGAGGGTGCCCAAAGGCTGTCAGGATACTGGAAGACACCCCCCCCCCCCGTACCTTGCCGCTGCACGCCATCTCCCTCGTTCCGCGCCGCGGTGCGCCGCGCTCAGCGCTCCGGCCGGCGACGCACTTTGTCCGCTCCCCGTCCCCCCGGGAACACGGCGGCGGCGCCTCGCGTTCCGCGGAGGGGGGGGGCAGCGCCACCCAGCGGCGGGCGGCGGCGAGGGCGGGACCGAGACA
Source organism: Ciconia boyciana (assembly GCF_034638445.1). Classification (NCBI taxonomy): domain Eukaryota; kingdom Metazoa; phylum Chordata; class Aves; order Ciconiiformes; family Ciconiidae; genus Ciconia; species Ciconia boyciana. The sequence goes on along the minus strand of NC_132943.1, from coordinate 17,165,867 downwards.
AAGGGCGGGCGAGGGGAGGGGCACTGAGGGGACCGGCGGTAACGGGAGGGGCCTGTCCTGGCACTGCCCCGTCACCGGGCTCCAGCAGCGGGGAGGGGGCGCGTCCCCCCAGCGCCTCTGCGGCGGAGGGGTGACGCGGCACTGCGGGGGGATACGGCCTCCTCGGCCATGGCCTCGAGTTGGGCTGAGGCTGTAACAGAGCAGGCCGCAGGGGGTGGCTGGGCCAGGTATAGCCTAGCTGGGTGAGGGGGAATCTTTCCCCTCAGGTCATCCCCCGGCCCTCCTCCAAAGTACCACATCTCACAGGCATGACTGTATCTGTGATTTTGGCCATAGGGTGAGCAGCACGTTGACAAGGACAAGCCCGGTTTGGGTAGACTGGGGTCCCTGAGGAGAGGTGGCAGCAGGGCAGGACCCTGGGGCCAGAGAGCCCTCCTGTCCTCTCCTGCCTCTGAGCACCTCCTGCCTCACCCCATCTGCCACCCACCCCATAGGGCCTGTCTGCCCAGGGCTCTCCAGCCTCCTCTTCTTGGTGCCCAGAAGTCCCACAGGACACATCTGCTGAAGAAGCAGCCATTCCTCTTCACCACCAGGACAGGGCTTTGGGCTGGATGGAAGTGCCTGATAAGCCACATTCTGCCCCTGGATCACCAGTGGAACAGGATTTATTTATTTATTTAAACATTGGCACAACACTAGCTTTCTCCCAACATTAACAACAGAGAGAATTTCTCAACCAAATTACATTCATGAAACTGAAGCCTCCTGATTTTATAATAGATGCTATATCATGTGTATCTTGGTACCTGTTGGATATTAAATCATCAGCAGAGATGTATAAAGAATGGCAAATATTTCATCACATATATTGAGTACTTTTGTTCTGCATTACCTTCCCTGTATCCTTTGAGGATATCACTACCAGTGTTCTTTCTATTCTCAGTGTATCTCAAAAACCACATTATTATCTATAATTAAAACAGAGTGCGAAGTGGTGATACTAGTATAGCTATAAAAAGACTAAATCTCACATGAACACTTCAAAAACCTTGTACCAGAAGACTGACCCTGCAAACACAAGTGTTTCCTTTTTATATTGAGTGATGTCCGAAGAAAAAAAAAATCCCCTTTTCCTCCTTACTACATCACCATGCTTTGGGAATATTGGTAAATCGAGGGATTCTCTCTTCAAAGCACTTTGCAGAACAGAGCAGCTTGGCACTGTGACAAACATTTTGTGGGAAACCTGCAGGAAAAAAAAAAAGTCAGCAACTGCAAGAGAAAGCTGTGCGTTGTCTTCCTGAATGTCTGTAAGGAGATTTCAGATTAATCAGCCAAGGAAATCAGGTCTGCTTACTGTTACTATTGTTATTGTTGTTCCTGATGTTATCTTAGTCCCTAGGAGTGCTCACCACAGACCAAAAGCCCCTCCTTGGGCTAGTAATCAGGCAATCCCCTACCCCAACTGATTTCCTCATAGCTTGCAGTCTAGGCATAAGACAAAAGATATGCACACACACACAGACGTAAATGGGAAGAACAGAGAAACAAGAATTGATCAACTTCATCAGCAATGGCTTTTCATACACCAGCAGAAAAGCATTTTGCAAGGCATCATAATCAATGAACATTTTATTTTTATGCCAGGGTTGGAAAGTAAAACTCCAGCCCTGACTGCTGCCACAGAATATTGCCACAAAACCCTTCATAGTCCTCTCCAAATCCTAATTTGATACAAAAGCTGAATCCCAGGCTTTGGTCCAAACTCTCATAGCTAGAGCAGGAACTGTAAACATTACACAGAGAAACTGAATTTGGGTATGAACTGGGAACCGCTGCTTTTCAGGAAGGTTGGCGTGCCTCTTCATGGCATGCTCAGGTACAGCACCCTCTTCCCTTACAAAGTCTAAGTAAAACTGAAGACACCTGTAACCATGAAACTCCATCTGTGATCTTCCTATCCATTAGCTCTCAAGTCTGGCATAAATGGGGTCTTATAACTCTCTCGGCAAAATATGCAAACAATAAACCCAAACATTCCCCCTTCGCACCTTCATGCTGCCAAATTTCCTCAGAGCTATTTCCACCATTCAAAGGAAAACTGCCTGATCATTTCTGAAACAAACTTTAATCCCCATTTCCTTTACAAGTCTGCACAGAGTTCCCTTATCATCAGATCTGACTAATGAACTCCATCTCGGGGCACTGGGGCTTTGTTAGCCTGGATTAAGACTTGAAGATCTTTGCTTGTAAACGTTTGCCAAAAGATGCTTGTGATTAATTGGCCATTTCCATTTTACAGAGTGTCAGCCTCTGGGTATAAATAATAAATATGTGATATCTCCGAGGACTCAGCATCCAGGGTGATCAGCTGTAATCTCATTTGCAACAAAGTGAGTCAGACCTCAGTCCCAGTGAGGTTCTCACTCATTGCTCTGCTTACTCCTTTTTTGGTTACTTTTCTTCCCTCAGAAAAACTAAGCCTGGATTAAATAAGCATGCTCTTGGGAAATAGCAATGAGGGGCCTGCCTTGTGTTTAACTTCACTCAGTGCCTTTACTAGGCAGCAAGGAAAATGGCTTCCCTGTTTTGTTACAAGAAGGAATGTATTATCCAGAGAGTTATGGCAGCTCTGAGCAAATGTGAATGGCTTTAATGTAAAAGCAGAAAGATGACTTGGCCTTTCTCCCTCTTGGAGCGATTGCCCACAGGGTAAAGCTTTGGATAAACGCCTGGTGGAAAGGGGAATACTGTAGCCATCTGGGATCTAGCCCAATAGTTTTAGTGAAATAGATAGATGAAGCAGAACTTTCCACAGAAAAATTAACTTTGCAATCATTACCTATTCTTCACCTGGGTTCATACACAGAAGTGGGCACTAACTGCAAACTGAAGAATTATGAACTGAATTTTCTACAGAGATAAACGAATCAGGGCAAGGGCACTGTGACACCAATCAGCTTTGTATTTCTACCAGTACAAGCTTGGCAGCAAGCTGAAAGAAAGAGTAGACAGGAAATTGGCACCCAAAGCAAAGCAGAGCTTAGAAGCACATCTGTTAGCATCTTCCTGTGTTGGGCTTCATGAGGTGCACACAGTTGTCTTCTCCCAAGAGGTCTTTCCAAACACCTGCTTGCAAGCACATGCCAAAACTGTGGTGTAGACCAACACTAGTATTTATGTCTGTTTAGTGACTCCTGATGGCCCTTCCCAAGAGATGCAAGTCTAACACTGTCTTTGCTTAGTTGCTTCTGTGGAATACACCTGCAGGGAAAAGATCTCAAAAGATCTCTGCTGGTTTCACTCTCCAAAGCAAAATTTGACTTTGAGGATCAGCTGTAAGCCCACAGGGCTTGTCCTCTGGCCATCTATGACTCATGAACACTTGGAACATTACAAAACTGTGCCTTTAATAAACTGAAAAATAATTTTAAAAATCCTTCTGGGGATTTAATAGTTCCCATCTGTTGGTCTACCTGCTCTGTCCATTTTCAGTTTAGTTCATGCAATGGAAGGAAATGAGTCTACTAGGAAACAAGGAAATTATTGTGGTAGGAAAATTAGAAAGCTAAATAGGAAGGGTTATACCACACCATCCAACCTTCCCTGAAAACACAGAAGAAAACACAGTAAGGAGAGGTAATGAGTTAGAGTATATTGATTCAGGGTGTGTCCTGCCAGGCACATTCTAGCTCAGGGTCTCCCAAACAGGGGGATCACAGCTGATGCACAAACTACTTCAAAGCAGCACACCCACAGCTCCTAGTCCCACACCACTGCAGAGGACACAGGGAATACTTCAGAAATGGCCCCACAAATCCTTCTGCATACAGCTCAGAGACTCTGAGGCCCCATGTTCATAGTTCCTCTTCCAAAAAACAGTGTAACTGCTGCTTTTCCTCCTCACCACCCCTCACCCAAGCTGCTGAATTTACAGCCTCCTCTTTCCCTCTGACCAGTCCATTTCTCTTCTCCAGACTGTCCAGTTAACGCACATTTCTCAGACAGAACAGAAACTTCCACTGGCTGTAATACACCAGCAGAGGCCTTATTAAGCGCCACAGAGAGGGAAAGCATAGAGTCACAAGCCAACTTTGTTTACAACCCCTTTTCCCCATGTGGTATTTACCTTTTTCACACTATCATGGCTCACATTGAGAATCACAGTCTTCTGTAGCACACGCTGTCCTGCAGAACTGCTGCCCATCCAGTAGTTCTTCCACCTGCTGTTCATTATTCCCAATGAACAGAACAGCACATTTGCCTGAAAAGCTGTGTCCTGTTTTTTTCCCTTTTTCAGACCATTTATGAGGTTTGCAAAGATCATTTTTTAGTTCTAATATTCTCAGCCATTGTGTTTGCCATGTCTCTCAATTTAGTGTCATTTCCAGATTTCATAAGCACATTTTGTCTTCAGCCAAATCATGCTCAGCCCAAGATGGCCACCCCTGGGAGTAACCACTAGACACAGCTCTGTATATAACCTTCTAACTGCTTTTGCAGCTGTTTTATCATACATCAAAATATGCAATAGCTTCCTAGCCTGCTTTTGAGAATGTCACTTAAAACAGCATCAAAGCCTTATTAAAATCAACATAAATAATTTCTATCCAAAAAGCCTGTTTCTCTCTCACAAAAAAGAAGTTAATTTCACATCATTTGTTCTTTAAAAAAAACCCATTTTTCTTTTACTTATTGTCTTCTGAGCACCTATAAATGGTTTAATTATTTGTTATGCTAGTTTCTAGTAACCAAAGCATAAGTAGTCTATAACTCCCTCATCCCTTTTTAAAAGTAGATAGCATATGTGTAATCTCACCCATCTTTTCAAGGAAAATCATTATTGTTCCTGCAAATACTTTAGCCAGTTTTATGTTTGCCTTGGATGAAATTCACCTGGCTCAGCTGATTTGAAAACATCTCCACTGTTTAAGCACACTCGTGACTTTTCCTCGTTTATCTTGAATCACTTTTTGCTGCTGGTGTTAATTGTGTTACTGCCTGAATGCAGGTGACCTTTGTAAATGGACAGTCTTCCACAGCTGTCAATTATTTAATTAGCTCAAAAGGCAGAAGCATATGCTGTGGGTTCAAAGGTTTCAGCCCAGCTGAAACTAATGTAGCCATCAGGAGGAGCCTATATAATGGAATTTCATTTTATTTCTTTAAGAAGTAAAGAGAACATTAGAGCTGCAAAAGTCCAGCTCCAAAATGCCAGGAAATTCTGATATTAAAGTTTCTCTTGCAACCTTAACTAAGTACTTTGTGTCTGTATATTATGATACAGGAGCAGGTGCTTTTTTGTCCCACAGTGCCATAGTCTCTTTCAATACATATTGGGATAAAATGAGGGCTGTGCACTAAGGGAGTCATAAGACTCTTGCCTCATTTGTTACAAAAATTGGGAGATGTAAAGCAAAAGAGGCAATTCTTATGATTATGGTAACTGAATGACATTTTAAGAATTAAATTCTCTGGTTTTGTTCAGCAGGTTGCCTGTGTTCTGATTTACAAATCAGTTGAACCCAAGTCTCTCACCAGTAGGCACTGGTTATGTGAGTCACATTTTCTTAGTGCTGTTTGAGATACAGTCAGATCTGTGTAAGTGCCAAGCACTCACAGGTGTTCATGAAAGGAGCTTCACTTTCAACACAAATAAAATGCCTTATTATGCTAAATGTTCTGAAAAAATCAGCTGCAAGGCATCTCAGAGGGGCACTGAGACTTCATAGGCATTTGTAGCTTTTAAAATCCTTGTGCCTTTGATGCCACATATAAGTTTATCAGCATGTATGTCACATGCTATTGCAAAAAAAGTATTGATGTGAAGTACTTACATGTTACAGCGGCATGTGTTATTGAGAGATTGCTTTGCACAATCTGTGCAAATGAGTTTTGGCCGCACTTTGAAATACAAGGGCAAAACAAAATGCTGGATTGGCTTCTCATTAAATGCTTTAAATTGGCTTCTCATTAAATGCTCATTAATGCCCCACTATATAAGCCTGGCATGCCAGAGAAAGAATAGCATGAACTCCCATGATTTAAGATTGCTTCAGATTGCATACCTATAAGGAAGAGGGAGGGAGGGATTAGTTTTATGTGATTATATTAAAAATTGGCATGATGTAACTTCTTCGTATTTGCCATTGCACTGCCATGGCATGTAGACTTCTTTGGATGCATTTCTAAGGCAGAAAAAAAATACTGCAGTGGGCTTTTTTTCCCCGTTTTTCAGTTCAGCCACTGGAGGGCAACATGATCCCAGTCACCTAGGCAGAGGAAGCCATACAGCCTGCAGAATTAGGTAGCGTGCACCCAGCAAGCACCACCAAACTGCCGAGTAATTTCTGCATACATGTATGGCAGAAATCAGACAATAACAAAAAAAACCCCCATATTCTTTTATATTTTTACATTGTACTTTTTTTGGAAGGTAGATTTATAAATTTCTTCCTGCATCTAAAATCTATTAAGCTGGGTTTCTGCTTAGGATGATGTTTTCATTAGTTCTAAATCCATGGATTAGCCAAAGGATTTCTGAAGGAGACAATGCGAGGCCCACTCAGCCTGGTCTCACAAGAGGTGAAATATTTCCGCCTGCTAAGTAACTGCAAACCTGACACATGTTTCTACTCTTGAAATAACTCTGGCAGACTTTTCTGGATTAGTTGTTAAATCCATTACAACAGATGATTTCTTTATTACATTTTAGAGGCCTATCAACAGTGTAGGGTCTGTTTTTCTTTAAAATTAATAGAAATAGTTTGGCTCAATTGAACTCCAGAACACCTGGGTTCCTGGAGAGGACAAGAGAGTTCATGTCAGATACGCTCACAGTGAAGAAAGCAACAGCCCAGCAAGAGTAGCAAATAGTGTTTGAAAAAAGTTAAAGCCAGTGTTTTAGGGAGAGGTAATAAGTACAAAGCAGATGCCAATAAAATGAAATGGCACCTTAGAAACTGGGAGAAAATGCAGACTGCATTGTAGGACACAGTGAAACATTGTTTTGCCCAGAAGTCTGTACTGGCTGCTGCTATTTCAGATTTGGTTATTGCAGAAGCAGAATCTCATCCATCTTGTCCTCGACATGCTCTTGGTTTCACAGTCTTTCTCTCTGTCTCACCTCTCTCTGTGCAGTAAGTCTTTGTTTGCAGCCATTAGCAATCCAGCTGTGTTTTCGGCATCTCGGGAAAGCGCTTTCATGCAGCGGGATTGTTCTGGACAAGCTAGCTAGGATAACTCACTGTGTGAAGGATTTGCTTTGTGGATGCACAAGGATAAGCCTTTAGTATCCTCCCGGTTTCATCCTCCCCCCACCAGCATCGTGCACGTATGCATGCACGCACACACACGTGCTCCCTAATGGTCCAATTTAATCCTTATAGCATAGGGATTTGTTCCTTATCCATCCAACTGGCCTGCGGGAGGGGACAGGGAGAGTCTTCAGCTGCCAAACAAGGCTCTTTCCGAACTGGGAGGGAGGATCCCATTTTAACTCCCTATTTGTTTGCCTGCACCTGGAAGCAGATTGAAATCAGACTGGAAGGACGGAAGTTTGGATCTTTAGAGAAATATCAGCCTCAATGCACTTTAAAAATGGAGCATTGCAAACATGGAGGATGGGACGTCATGTTTTATAGCCTTTAATTCTTGTGAGTTCCCAAGTTGTACAGCTTTGGGGGACAAAGCAGCAGTATGAAGGAGGGAGCTGCTATTTGAAAGGAAAGAAGAGATTAAGTTTATTTTTTATTTGCATAAATTGATGCTAACCCATGACACTAGCAGATACATGACAGTGTCAGATGTAGAGGCAGGGGAAGAACAATTTCACGTTTTCCCTGTCAGTTATTTTATGCAAGAATTCCTTGGAGGGAAGGGAGTCATTAAGATGACAACTGCTGATTTCTGCAGGTTTTTTGTACTAGACAAGGCAGATGTTAAAATTTTTATAACTTTGTTTTGAAATAAATGGCAAGTTTAGCCTTTGATTTTAGGGTGGAATTGGAGCCTCAGAACAATCCTGCTGTAATCGTGGGGCTGGCTGAAGTCACCACCACCACATGAAACTCTTGCCTTAGAGCCTGTTTCAATATCAGAGTTCATCACTTCAGAGGTGTGTAATCGCATTGTAGAGGAGCCAGTATTTTCTGCTTTGAGTCACTAAAGGTAGCGCTACCAACACATACTTGGTGAGAACTAAGATGCCATTTAGCAACGACACTACATGTGCCCTGGGATGATACTACTTACTATATTAAATATTTCACTTTTTTTTTTACTACATGCAGATACTAGGAATTATTTCTGCTCATTTCTTAAGTCACAGGGGAGCTCATTTGAATACATTAATGAAGGTTAAAATTGCTTGTGTTTATTAATTCTGTGTGCAACTCTTACATGTTTAAAGTGTTAAGGAAAATCTCCATTATGATGGAAGGATATTCTAGTAATTGCCTGTAATCGTAAGGGTGGCTCGCTACAAAGACATTTAAATACATCATAGCGAAAGACATAAGAAGCTGACACTTCCATAGCTTAGGACAAGTAATGTATTTTAGAAAAAAAGACTGAATAAAAGGCATGCTCTCTTTAGGCCAACTACCCCAGGAGCTGTTGGATTCATGCCCAGCACTGACACTGTGAAAGCCATTCAGTTTACTTATGATATTTGGGGTTGTTAGGATCACCACTGCAGGTGATTCAGATAACCAGGCTAGAATAAATTAAGCTACATTTGTGTTATATCACAATGAGCCAGTTTGCTGTTATTTTGTAGTAGAAATAATTGATTCACTTACCTTATCACTGTAGGAGCAGAAAGAATTTGGCGTACGTATGAAGATAGTCAAAGGCATCTTGAAATAGATTGGTCTTAATATACATTACTGATGGAGGAACTTGCAATAAAACCAAGCCCTGAGGGAACACGTTGCCTGGGAGGTGGGTTTTTATTCTATTTGCCAAGCAGAACATACTGTCAGATTCACTAGTTATCCTTTTTTATCTTGCAAAGTTAAATTTCCAGCTTAAAGAAATGATTGGAAAAAGGAACCCTAAAACAGAGAGATCACATCTGGGCAGAAACTTTGTAGCTTAGAGGGCTCCAGGTCACGTTCATCCATGGCATACCTAATTTCAATGAATGCAAAGCACAACAGGTTTTAGCTGCTCTGTTTTTTGGGGGAAGGTTTTATGTTTTAGCTCACTAAAAGCAAGGCCATTTTTTTAACACGGGGAAAAACGCATTGTTGGCCTGACTCAAGTGTTCTCTTTATTTTAATGCATTCTGACAGACTTCAGCTACCATGTAATGACAAGAAATTAGGAAGACTAAAAGTTAAAGGAACTGGGTGACCAGAGGGGATCCCTGAGAGCCCCTCGAGCCTCATTTCTCTGGGCTGCCTGTTCAAACGCAGCCACACTTCACCCGTTTACATGAAAGGATGATTAGGGGCCTTTTTGAACCCCATGGCAATTTACCCTGTTACCAAACACACAACCAGAAGCCCTCTCATCATTAAGTGTCTGCCTGTTGGAAGAGAAATCATGATTCAATAGGACAAGCAAACATGATGTCCCTTCTAATTTGCCAAATTAATTGAAAAGTTGTGTTTCCAAGTGGATTAACCCCCTTTTATGGGTAGTGGTATTTGGGAAAGGTCTGAATTTGCTTCAATCTCTCTCTTTTTTGTGAGTTCCCATTTCCATATAGGGAATAAATTTGGATGGACTAATCTACTCAGAAATGAATCCACATTAATCTAACTGCCTCCACATCGACAAGTCTTTGGAAAGAAGCAGGAGGGGCAGAAGCAGGAGGGGCACTGGTTCCCGAGATAATTCACTGCCTGGGACAAAGAGGGCTTGCATGAGTTTTGAGCAAAATTGTGTCCAACACAGGGCAGGAATGTGGGATGTGCATCCTTATTTTCTCTCTTTAACATGAGTGTAATTGCATGCTACAGTGTGCAAGAGCAGATTGGAGTGGCTTTTCTTAACTAGTGGTTGCAGCTTCAAAAAGGTATCCATGGGGGTGGCCACATGGATCCATGGAGCAGCTCCGACTCATAGTCTCAGAGTGAGGAATGGCAGGATCCCGGCCTCAGGATTCAAACCACTGGCCCGAGGGATTAGAAGGGTGATTTCAAGATACTAATTCTGGTTAAAAGCACAGTTCATGCTGTGAATGTTTCAGTTCTCAAAGAAACTGAATGGGATGGGTAAGTCAGCAGGCAGAATTAGCACCTTCTCTTCCCCTGGTGAAATACATGGTGCAGTCATACAGGTGTGTTTTGCCTGGTACAAAGGGCTTCAATAGGAGTCTCTCCCACTGCTAACCATTATCTTATAAAATTATTACCTTGTACCTCAAAGGTGAGAACTGCAAAAGCTAATGAGCTAATTCCCTGGGCCTACTATCCCACCCTGCCATACCAGGAAGCTGAGTGTCCTTCACCAGGTTCTTCACTGGAGGTGGGAAGTCCCCAACGTACATCTGCCACACAGGGAATTCTGTTCCCTTGGCAATGTTTGCATCACACCAAGAGCACCTTCCTGGTATTTCCAGTTGTTGCACCAGACATGGCACTGCCAATTTGAGGAAATCACCTGCAGGTAGCCTTTTGGCTCGAAGAGCTGTTACACTGAAGCTGTGCTAGCCCTCGGGTAGGAATTTCATTTGGGTTTTCCAAAGGTCCAATCTCCTTCTTAGAAGAAAGAAAATGTCAAGTAAGTGTTTGACCTGTGCTAGCAGGAGGGTAGGACTGTAGTAAGACTGTGTGGGAGAGCACCCAGAGTGTCATTTAATATTTAGACACCTCGAAGAACTGTATTGGTGGATTCTCCTTTGACTTATCATAACAGAGACATGTCTGGAGTACTTAGGGGTTGTAAGAAATCTTCCCAGCACAGCTGTAAGTAGCAGCTCCAAGTCACAGACACACAGACCATATTTGTAGAGTTAAATGTACTTCCTATTTTGGTATGGAAGCATGTCCCACCCTACAGATCCTTGGGGCTAAAGCCAAACATACCCAATGAGTGAAATTAAATCAAAATGTTTTCATTTGTGCACTATGAAGTAAAAACAAAGAAGAACCCAGAGCCCAGAGACATGACAGTTCTGGATAGGCACAGGTTAACAAGAGGTAAAACTGAGACCCATTTCAGACACATTTTAAAGTGGGTCTTCAAAGATAATGACTTGTAATCAATTATCAGCATAGAATGACTGTCCATCCCACAGCACTGTTTTGAACACAAAATCAAGCAGAAGCATGAGAGTAACACTCTTCTAAAGCCACATACATCTTTATTCTCCACCCAGGCCAGCAAGGATGGGAAAAGGGAATGCAATTAAAAATAACAATCAGCAAACACACATTACAAACACACATCTTTACTTAAAAAAAAAATCCAGACTACAGCAGCCAGAAACACACTCAACAATCAGAATAACTGGAATTCCCTGCAGTTTGACAGTGGCACATAAGCAGAAATTACTTGTCAGTTTCTGAAAGCAAGGGTGAAACAAGACAAAAACTTGTGCTTTTTTTCTATTACAAGTAATTATGATCATATATTTTGCAGCAGGCAAACCACTCCAGGGGATAACAGGCAAGAGAGAAAGCTATTCAGAGTTGTTTTGAGAAAAGTTTGAATAAAACTTTTACAAATAGCACCAGAACTAACCCCAAGCTTAAACTAGCCCCTACCAAAATCAATGGCAGAACACCCTGACTTTGGCAGGAGCAGAGGCAAGCTTGGTTAAGTGTAAAGAAGTAGAAAACACACGATGAATTGTTCCAGTATATCCCCAAAAAGGTGGCCTCCAAACCCAGAAGCATAGCTGCCATGGCAGAGGGAGGGTAATATGACTTCTCTGATGCTCCTTTGTGTTTACATAGCAGTAAGAGGCACAGATTTGGTTTTGTCTCCTCTCTGGCAGGCTGTTTGCAATTCTGAAAGCAAACTCTGCAGCTCAGCAGACATTTCACACGGCTGTATTCTGTAATGAGCTAGTATTTATCATTCAAGCCCTCTGTAAGTGAAAGCTCTTTGTGCTACTAACCCCAGCCTTTCGTCTAGCCTTGAACAGCTGCTGTTTGGCAGTGACAGCTGAATTGGGTTTTCTCCCTCTGCAGCAATGCACACTTGCCAGCCATCCTTCTCCCAAGCCCACTTGTTTGCTGCATATTGGGGCCAAGATACACAATCCACTCCTTTCACGCCAGCAGTGTCCCACTAGGCAAAGCGTGAGAACACTTGCCAGCGGGCCTTCCTTCCCATTAATGCTTCTTAAGCATCACTTCTTCCCACCCTCCAGCCATGTGGGAGCCTGCGATTTCCATGTGGAGGAGTATTAAGCAGAGTGGCTGAGCTGGGTCACTAGAGACTGCCAGCACTGGCATGACTTATCCTCAGCTCCTCTATTAATTCAGAGGCATATCAAGCTGCCTGATTGAAACAGCCCTATGAAAGGCATTTCACTGCTTCAACCGGTCCCAGGCATATGTCAGCCTCTTTGCACCCCACTGAACTACCTGCCATTGCCTCACAGGTTGGGATCTATTTTTTTTTTTGTTTTCTGGAAGTTGGTCATTGCCTTTAAAGACTTAGTCAGTAAAAACTGAAAGCTGTGCATCAGGAAGCAGCAAACATAGCCTGGCTGTACCTGTAAAGTGCGAGGCCAAGCCTGCTCTTTATATTTGGCTTGTACACTATTCACACTGTTAATCCTCAAGTCAGCACTAAGAGGCTGCTTTGGCTGGACCTCCCAGAAGGGGATGGACCAAGGATGCAGCAGGGACTTTACTTATTTCTCAGTGTCAGGCCTAGAGCATCGGATGGACCTGTTTATACATCACAGGCTCCCAGAGGTCCTAACCAGGACAGCCAGCCAGTGTAATCTTGACCCTATCCTTGAAATGCAACGTGAAGCATTAGTTCCTGTGAAATGCAGCTTCTGAATGCTTCTCTTTACCATCCTAAAACTAGAGCAGCTCCCCCTCTGGTAGGGAGACTGGGGAAGTGAAACACCTATACAGACAGGAGTGACTGTGCAGCCTGACTGACTGCACACTACGAATTATCTACCTACATGCATGCAAATGGTGGGCTCCTCTGGATTGGGGCTGAGCCAGACTTTCTAGCAGCACCAGCTGAACTAGAGCACTTGGAAAATTAATCATGTTTCAGACATGTAACTCAGTCCCCATTACAGTCCATTATATATCTCTTTTATTTTCCTCATGTCCTCCTTAGGCCAAAACCCCAACAGTCAATCCAGAAAAAGAACTTTTCTGCTGGTCATTTTTTTAAAGCGACAATTAAAATTTCTCCAGCCTAATGTGCCCACCTCAGCCTGGTCTGGGAGCCTACTAAGATGCCATGCAAAGTCCAAAAAGGAAGGAAACCAATTATGAAAATGAGACATGAGGGGAACAGGATGTATAATCCATTGCTCTTCCATATAATTAACCAGGAAGTGTGTGTGGGATGCAGATTTCCAGAGCTGAGACACTAATGCAGTTTACACTGGCACTAACAGACACAGGCTCAGGGATGCCCCCGTTCTGAAAGGGAAGGTCCAGCAGCTCTTCTATAAGAGCAACTTGAAAAACAGAATGATCGTTTCAGTGAGACCTTCCCATCCCAAGCACCTTCCACTCCACTTCCCTAAATATAGGTGCTGGCAGTCCACACTTGGCATTGCAGTGACATGCAAACTGATCACCTGTCCTCAGAGCAGATGTTTCTTCCCTATAATGCAACTGTTTGCACTGCACACTGTGTATGACTCCTGTAGCCCATTCCTTCCTAGCAGTGCACCTATCAAGAGATCAAATGCAGGTGTGTCCTAAGCACCTATCTGTCCACTTACAGTCTCCTGAGGGTGCTTGGTGACAGGCCCATCGGGTCCCTACGCACCACATTACTACTCTTCCATCATGTGATGGGTGCGTTTCAGGTCAGCGTAGAGCTCGTGCCGTTGTCGGAGGCTATGCTGTCCTCTCCCAGTGAAAGGCTGGGCACAACTATTGTAGTGGTCTATTTTCAAACTCTGACAGTGTCTAAGCAGTTAGCCTACCTGGAAGGTTTGCTGCACTTGTTGGAAGGACTGGAAAAGGACCCTTTCTAGGAAAACTGGAGGAACATCACATTTTGCAATTTAGCCTTCACCTCTGAATGATTTCCTAGCTCCTGAAGGTCATCCCCTGAGTAGAAACTTCTTTTCACTGACTCAACAGGTCACTGTTATGTCCCTGTAACTTTACAGAAGTGGACTTTTCAGCATATATCTGAAAATATATATTCAGCCACCGGACAAATAGCCCATGACCCACAGACCTGAATTTTCTCACCATTCCCAGAAGCTGTAATTAGCTAAAACAGAAGACAAATCCTTGGAGAGCCATGCACCTCCCCACCCAGACCACGTGAAGCTAGCACACTTGCATTCTGTGACATTTAAAGAGCACTCCCAGCCCAATATTGTACTCATTAAGTTTGTGTTTAAATATAGATATATATATATATATATTTAAAAAATCAGTGTGTATTTTCTAGGTGAAAACCACTCGCATATGACCAAAATAGTCAGCCAGGACAAAGGCTCAGACTGCTGAGGTCTCAACCCCCTGCGCAGAGCTCTTGCCAGAGAGACTACCTGAGATATTGTCAGAATCTAGCAGCTCGACAATGCTGTACGGAGAACAATCTTCCAAACCCAGCTTGCTGCAGAGCCAGCCACAGAAGCCCTTCTCCATATCCCTGACAGCATGCCACCAGTACCCAAAGGACCATGCTACCTGGGCCACAGCCGAGTACAGGCCTAGGGAAAAAGACACAACCATAATTATAATTGGGTAGAAGATGATCAAAAAGGGACAAAAGGTGATTTTGTGCCAGAAGGTCCTCTCTTCATTGTACACCAAAAAGATGTTGTACCATGTAATGGTTCCATAGTAGAATGAAACCACGAAGGACACTACAAAAATGATGGGGAGGCAGATGATGGTCCAGAGGACGATGTGGGGTCCTCTGTCTAGCCCAACATCGCATTTCTTCTTTTTCTCAGGTACGTCCTCTTTAGGAGGTTCCTTTGACTTAGCCAGTTCTTGCAGCTCTTTGTCCGTTAGTGTGACATGGATGTCCACCATCTGACCCTTCTTCTTTCCTCTGGTGATTGTTCCAGTCAAGGTGACATATCGGCTGTCTAAAGGCATGTTCCAGACACCTACGAACACAGATAAACTCATCTACATTAGATTTATTTTCTATACGGAGTATTTTGTGTAAATCCCCAAAGACCCCAAAGACCATTAGATAGTGCATAGGAAGTTATAGTTAAATTAAAAAAAGATGGAACGCAAGAAGCAATGCAGTATAAAGAAGATTATCAGAAGAAAATGGAAGAAGAGCTAATGAGAAGGGAGAAGACAGGAATTCCAGATATCAGAAATCACAAGGGAGAAGACTCCAGCATCTGCACTGGGAACAATATGTGAAGGGAAAGTGCTGCAGGAGTATATGAGAAAGAGATGAGACAGAGTAACTGAATAAAAAATGGTATGCCTATTTTCTCTGGTATTCTCATAGATTTATTCCTGAACAGCGTGGACACTTGGGGTGAATTAGATAAATATGACTAAGACTCTTGTTCTGGAATAAGCACATCCACACGTGGAGTTATACTTGAATACCTAATATTTCACTTTACATTTGCACTGTATCTCAATGCAAATTAATTTTCAAAGTTTAGGAAATCCTTACAAATGCTGATATAATTATATTTGCATTTTAAGGGATTAACAAAGGCACGAAACAGGAAAGTGCTGGGATGTGTGTTAAAGTCACAAACAGACTGCCGTAGCTTCCAAGTGACATTGGTTTAGGATGGTCTTTGCAGTGGTACTGGCCATAAACTCTTCTATGGGGCTAAAATATGCTTCCTCCTGGTCTTAATTCTGACTAGCTTGGAAGGAGGTCTTCAGGGGCTCTTAAAAGGAGGCTGAGCAGTTTGAAGTGGCCCACAAAAATAGGAAGGCAGCAGATAAGCAATGAGGATAGGGGTTGGGATCATGGGGAGAATCTGGTGCAGCTGATGGACCAAGAGCATGCATTCACATTTAAGCACCTCTCAGCCTGCACTGTTGACTCACAAGAGGATTAGCCATAGGAACTGCCTCCCACATTTCTTCCCTGCAAGGGTATCCAAGACAGGCATCAGAAGTGAAAGTGGCTCCAAGATGCCCCACGATGACCTTGCCAAGTAATCACTCTTAAAGAGGAAGCTGTGCTGAGAATATGCAAACAGAAGGCAACAGCAAATCCTAGATAATGAATAAAACTCCCTATCACAGGTAGAGCCACTAAATCCATCTGCTTCCATCCTTTCACTTAACAGGCAGTTGTTTTAGGCATGGATAGGGACTTGATCACAGCATCATTGGCTTAAAGCATTCTCAGTTTTTTTCTGGATCAACCCCAACCAGCACATACATTTAAAACTAAGAGTATGGCAACAACCAACCTCTGCAAAGAACTGCAGGAGACACCCCAAATCAGCTTGTAATGCTTTTTATTTCAGAGCATTTTCATGTATGAACTCAGGCTCTCCTTGGCTGCAGTCTTGGAGAGGGCTGGGCCCACAGTCACTTCCATTTGACCTCAGTGCATGCTGGCATCAAAAAAAGTTTATGGAAAGTGGGTGTTCCCAGGATACATACCATCTGCCGTGGACTGACCCAGGAACTTGGAGCCTTCCTCAGAGCTCCTTTCCCCTCCTTCTTCATCCGCCTGTTCTTCTTCCACCTTATTCTCATTCTCCGACCGATACACTATTATTGACTCAGGACGGGACTCTTTCTTCTTCTTTTTCCTCCTGTCCATAGTGGCTTCCCCATCAAAGGTGACAGCGGTTGCCACAGCCCTTCTCATGGTGTCACGGCGAGGGCTCTGACTTCCAGACTTGCTCTCTTTCTGCATTGTCTCCTCCATCCCACTGCTGCTCTCAAGCACCTCACTTGGCATCTTGTAGCACTTGTTTCCAATCTAACAGCTCCTGCACTTAGAAGTCATTGATTAGACAACGGTCCCATGGATGCTTTGTTTTGGTAAGGTGTCCCACTGTTGACATCCAAACTATGCACTCCATTCCCAGCCTAAAATGAGAAAGAAAGCTGAAAAAGTGTCTTTTTCTTACCAAGTAGAAAAAAATTGCCAGACTTTTCCTATAAAGCATTACTTCCAACTGGTTTAAATGTCCTCTGAAGATCCTTATTACTGTCTTGAACATCAATTTTATTACATGGATACAGGTTTTGTAATATCACCTAATCCTGATTCTCAGGTTCCAATTTTAAATATAACAAACCAAAGCTACTGGAAAAGGAAAGAGTATTAACATTTATAAGAAGAGACAGCACTTATAACAAGAACAGCTTACTGGGTGATTTTAACGTTCCTCTGCAATGCTGGAAGCAAACAGAAGACAATAGTTTTGGCCCACATGCATGAGAATGAAGAAATGAAACCAGATGAAAAATAAGTTGACTGATTTAAGGGACTGGCCTAGATTAGAGACAACTGCAGCAGGAACAGTGCACTCATTCTGCATTACAGCAGCTATATTGGTGCCAGCCTTTCTCATTTTGAGTGTCTTCTGATTTACTGCTCATTGCAAGGATATTACAAAAAGTAATCAAATGATGTCAAAATGAATGATGTTTCAAACCTTACCAATTTAGCATTATGTAGAGCTGTCAGACCTTAAAAATATAGTATACACAGTGGATTTAAAGCAAAATTACTATTAAGATGACTTCACTGGGGAGGCAATTGGAAACCACAGCAAAGTCTTCTGATTGTGCAGGGAAAAAAACCCAAATCTTCACAAATCTTTGTAACAAATATAAGGACTCCGTTTTTTACTCCTCATTCAAGCAAAATTAACAGCAATATCAAGTGACACCTATGGGAAAGCTGCCTAAGTAAAAAACATATAATTAAACATGCGTCAAGGCAGACAAATCCTACTCCATGAACATGGAAGATGCAGGATTAATGGTCCTCAGATTTCATAACATTTAAGAAACTGACTGTGCCAAGTATTCATGAAGTATTTAGGTACAAATCTGAATACACTGAATAACGTTTTAACAACTCTGAAGAGCTCTGTTGAACATTTACGTGAACATTTATATTTAAAAGAATGCACATGACCAATAATTAAGCTTCTACCTAGTATCTGAGTCATCTCTTTAACAGGAAACTAAGAAACACAGTTATCATAATTTATAGCCCACACAATGCCGGGAAATTGTTTTACTTGAACAGATGCTAGAAAAAAGTTGAGCATTTTTAGATTTGGCAGTATGGTCCTGTTCTTCTCACAGATATAAGATTTTGCTGGTTTGTTTTGAAATTTGTTGCAGAACTTTAGTTCAACTATTTATGCCTCATACACTCACACACACACACACACACACGCACCCCCCTTTTAATTGTATCACTTTAACACCTAAGACTGTGGTCAGTTGGCTCTATGTGGCTTTAAAGAACTCAACAATTCAGATTATTTTTTGCATTATAGAAAATAAATCTTCCCTGGTGATCAGAAGACACATAAAATGAATACAAAAAATCAAGATTCGGCATACCCCGGAAGTCGGACTACATCTAAATCACTGGGCAGGGAATATCTTGGCTTGCTCTGCAGCATGGCTGGGAACAGACTGTTTAGATTGCCATCTGAGTTTACTCCTGCCAAGCAAAAATGTATGCCTAAATTTGCAGACATACTGGAAAACAGCTCTATAAAATACTAAATTTACTGCAAATACTGTCCTCTCACTGCAGTGTCAAGTGTTGCACTTTAGAACTACCTAGAAGCAACTCAGTTTAAATATTCCACTGTTGATCAAGGGAAGCAAGAACGAAGAGAGGCAGTGATGATGAATGCCCTAGTCTGGTGTACCAAATAAGGGTGGCTCAGTGTGTGGGTTGTCCGAGATCACTGCCTGTGCATTCTCCTCCCATCCCGAAGTCCAAACCCAACCAAGAATGGAACAAAAAAAAGAAGGGAATTTTGCCCCCTTGGGGTCTCTGGGAGAAACATCACCTCTAACCCCCCCCAAAAAACCATAAATGAGCTAATGAGAAGCAAATCCTCAATACAGTTCTTGTACCTTGTCTGCCTGAGGAATGTGGCCTTTACATCTGTTTGGAAGCAGCGTGCAGATAGGCAGTTTTTCACATACCATAA
Organism: Ciconia boyciana; assembly: GCF_034638445.1. Lineage (NCBI taxonomy): Eukaryota > Metazoa > Chordata > Aves > Ciconiiformes > Ciconiidae > Ciconia > Ciconia boyciana. The sequence goes on along the minus strand of NC_132943.1, from coordinate 17,146,597 downwards.
TATAAAAAACAAATGGGATATGAAAGAGACTTCACAGTGAAATGTAATGCTTTGCTTTCTACTTCCCCCTTTTAACTCCAAAGCAAACCATCCACTGACTTCAAAGACAGCAAGCTCTAGCTCTTAATGTGTTAACATTGGCAGGACTCCAAGATCTCTTCACATCCACTGGAATTCACGTAAGCTTTCATTCAGTGTTTTTTAAAAATGCCTTTATGGGGAAATGGAATAAATTTATTCTATGGAATAGACTCACTCTTTGTAGTAAATTTATCCAGGAGGTACAACAGGCTCTACCATTTTTCTCTGAGGATCAACAATAAAACTTCATGTTTTGCCCCTGTGAAATCCTAAAAATCACCTCATTGAGCCTAATGAGCCCCTGAGACAACAGTGAGATTCCCCTCCCAGAGGTGTTGAAAAGAAAGCAGGCCTGGAGTCACAGAGAAGCCAAAAGCATCACTGCTGGGATGATCTACTGAAAGTCTGGAGACATGGAAGTTGTTTTGGGATTAGATTCTCAAAGCTCCTGGCTGCAGTTCCATGCTCAGTCCCTACTGCCTTGAAAAGGGGATGACTTGCCAGTAACATTTAAAAATAACCAAAAGCTACAGGCAAAGATTTGTGGTTGGCTTTTTTTTCTTAGAAGTTTATCCAGCTGTGACCTTGGTTAAACTCACAATAGATGATAAGCTCATGTCAGTTCTTGGTGTGATGCCAAAGCCTAAAGGACTATGTCAACTTTGACTATGCAAGGAGGAGCAAGGTGATGTTACTTTTGAATCTGGCAGATAGGATTGCTACTGGAAACCTGTGTCCTGTTCTTGAGCTCACCAGGCAGGCAGGATGCTGATTAATGACCAGAAGATGCCTATGATACATGAATTATTTTGCTATGTCTGACGTTCCCACCCCCACTACAGCAGCTATTGCCACTGTGAGTTACCACCAGGACTAGAAAGAAACACCTCAGCAACAGGGTTATCAAGTGGTGATAGTTCAGTTTCTTCTTCTCTTGCTCCTAAGCTGAGAAGAGGGGATGGAATGTGCAATGCGGGGCAAGCCCCTAAGAAGCACCGTTTCTGTGGCTGGGTCAGAGCCCTTGGGATAAGGAAGTGAAGGAGCACAGATTATTCTGTTTAAGGCACAAGGAGGTAAAATCTGATGTCAGTCTGTCTACATCAGAAACAAAAACATGGTAAAGAAGATCTCCCTGATCCAGCAGAGGAGGATGCAGTAAGATAAAAAGCTGAAAGATAGAAATACAGGGCAGACGTTAGGTAGGTGTTTTAACAAAGTGGGTAGGTGTCACTTGATATATATCATGGAGGGCTGTGGAGAGTTGTCCCATCACTGGAAACTTCATATCTATACAGGGTATCTTTGCAGCAGTTTGGTCACCAGTACTTGAGCAGAAGAGGTGTTAATGTGGGCTTCTATTAGGGAGCAGTCAGACTGAAAGATCACAAAGATCCCTCCTGATCTTAAGCCTGTTTTCACAGTATTTATTCTTTTCTCATCTGTTTCTGCCAATGGAGCAGCTGGGATACCCTCTGCCACCTGGTCCAGACCTTCTGAACATAGCACTTCGAAACACCACCATCAGCCCCACATCCCGCAGGGATGCTGGTGAATCAAACAGGTTCATGTCCCAGTCCCATTTTTCCTGGAATATTTTCTCCATAGTTGCAAACAAAAAAATGGGCTCTTGGAGAAACCACAGTAGTGTACACAAAGCTTATTTTTTCTCTCTTCCTTTTCTTCATGTCCTGTAAGAACAAGGTCAGCCCTCAGCACTACACAGCTGTCCACAGCACCAACACTTTCAGCCATACACCGAGATCTTCATCCCTTAAAAGCCTTGCTGTGGAGCTGAAGCCTGACAATTGCTGTGCATCTAATATTAGTGATGTCTTCCACGTGGGAGTACAGGGCAGACAGGAATCTAATAACTGTCCATGGGAGGGAAGGAAAAGAAATGATCAAAGTTCAGAGATAGCAGGGAGCAGTTTATTAGCCAAACAATTTGTTATTAATCTCCATGTGAAAACAGATGGAGAACCCTGGGGAGGCAGCTCTGCAAAAACACTCTGTAGAGGAATTTTTAGAAGCACAGTCTTCTGTTACTATGCAGGAAAGCTACTGCTGCTTACGCTTTCCCATGACAGTATAAGTCTTTGACACACAAAACAGGAGCGTAAAAGCTTGGCCTTGCACCATTTAGGTCAAAGGAACTTTTTTCCATTGGTTTTCAGGGTTTGATACTGCTGCTAACAGAAAAGAAATTATCCAGTTTGAATGCAGACAGGAAGGAAGAGCCTTCCCGCAAGCTAATAAAATCCTTGATCTTCAATCCCTGCTACAGCACAAGTAACCTTTTTATGACTGCTCAGAGCAGACATGAGAGGAAAAAAAGTAGATGGTAAGCAGTGAGGAGCATCAATTTTTATTTTTATAGTCACATAAAATGTACAACACATAAGAAGAACTGGCACTGTGTCTTCACTCACATCATGCAGGGGTTATCTGAAGAAACAAAAAACCACCTGTGCTTTAGAAGCACTGTGAGTTACCCAGGATGAGGAAGAGATAAGGGGAAATTTACCCTAGAAACACACCTTGAGAGAGAGCTCCCCAGCCACGGATCCTCCTTTGCCTGCTCCTTTTACTCCATAGCCTCCCCATCCCCTGTCCCTTCTCCACCCAGCCCTGCCTCGAATTTTGTGCATGTGTGTGTTTCTGAGGATGCATGTTACCCAAAGGATTATTTCCAATCCCTAGTATTTTTAAAGGGGTTATCTGCTGGCAGATTGTACACATGAAAAATAGATGGTATCAGATGCATCCAGCTGTTCAGGACAGATCTGTCTGTCACCAGTCAATCATGTTATGACAAAACGCACTGGTCTAATGGCAGGACACGCAGCCCCAGACCCTACAAAAACATGTGGTAAGACCTATGTAAGAAAGCACATTTAATTCAGACCTTATGCTGGGAGAGGGCCAAACAGTAGAGCTCTCTCAGCAGCTTTGGATCTGTTTTAAATACCTACATGACTCCACATGATCTTTCACATATGCATCCTCACCATACTCTGCTGAAACAAAGGACAACATCTGTCTTTATTTCATGGTGAAATAGATTACACAGTTACTTGAATCTAGCAAATACTCAAGACTGTGGTGAATGACACCTTAGAAGGCGAGGCAAGAACAGCAAATCCCTATCAATACTAGAGTCTGTGCAGCTTGCAGTGAACTTGGCAGGGGGATTTATCTCACTGAAAATAATCCTTTTGCATTTTAAAAGAAAATAAAATCTTATTTTCAGCCAGATGGGTTCATCGGGTTTACCATGTAGCTACCCCTAGAGGAAAGAATGTCTAAGGAAGGGGAGAAAAACTACCCCTCATGGCAGTGGCCCATTGCGAGGTTGCATTAAGTGTTTGAATAACAATAGCAAGAGGCACAAAGAGAAACATGCTGGGATAGCATAGGCAGCTATGCTATCCCAGCAAGGTAGGAGAAAGCAAACAGCAAAGCTCATAGATCACACCCATCTTTTCCTCCTTGCTTAATCCACAAGCTTCAAAACATTTTCGTTTCTTGGAGAGAGAGACAAGAAACCATGCTCTGGGTGTGCATCCAAGTAGGAGCAGACCTCAAGCTGGACTGCCGAAAGCAGAGGATGGAACTGAGCACCAGAGCAGAGGGGATAACTCAGTAAGGTGTCTCATGCCACCAAAAACTTTATGGGTGTTCGCTAATGGAGCCCCCCACCCCATGCCTTCCCCTCAGGAGCAGAGGGTACTAAAAGCTCAAGCTAAAAGCAAAGGGAGGAGTGGGAAAGCGACACAGTCTCTGCAGGCAAGCGCCAACAGACCCAAGTTTGCCCAGTCCTTCCAATTTATCCCTGGCACATGGCTCCTGCCTTAGGTGGCATTAGTGCCAGCGCTGCCCCACGCTAATGCTGCTAAGCAGCTTCTGGACCAATCCTGCTGGCACCATGAGCTGGACCTGCGTTGGCCAGCATGGGTTGATCACCACTGAAGCTGCAGCTGCAGCAAGACTACACTTGCTTGGGTGTGGATTAAGGGCTCGCTGGCTCCTGGTGCCATGCTGGGTGGCTCAGGCCCCTTGCTCTCCCTGCTGTCCTTCTGTGAGACACCCAAACGCTTGTTGACAGTATTCTACAGATATAGCCAAAACAACAACAAAAAAGTAGTGAATAGAGGTGTTCCAAAGTATCACTAAATTGTTTCTGGATTACATTTTCAAAGGATTTTTGGACATTTTACAGAGTATCTTGTTTTATGAATCAGATCTTTTTATTTTCCTCTGCTGTTCCGTAACTTTTCCAAATGTCACAGAATAATAACTGCTGTGTAGATCAGTATTACTGAAGGCTGGAAAACAGCATATAAGAATAGCTGCACATTTTTATTTTATATTAAATGAAATGCGTAAACAATTTTCCTGCATACCAACCTTTTCAAAATCCCCAAACAGTACTGTTCTACCTTTTTTCAGAGCAAAAGCCTGAAGTGCTGTCTCTCCATTGTGTTCCCACTTCTTTGTCCAGACTGCTAGAAGAAAGAAAAATTGAGACAAAGGACTCAAAGCTTCCCAGTGCCTCCACAGGGATGAGATCTGTTTCTTTATGTTTATTATACTATGCTACAAATGTCAATGAATAGCACATGCACATTAGCCTTTAAAGAGAACCAAGGCTTTAAAAGGAGAATGACTTGGAAATGGAGGTTGGTTTGAAATCCTTAAAGCAATCCAAGTGGTTTAGATAAGAATCTTGAATAAACTTAACATGTCCCTAAATCTTGTAGGAAAAAAATCTCAGCAATAAACTGGAGACATGCCCTCTCTGTTCCCCTGCTCTACCCCTCACTTCTGCGTTTGCCCAAGCAGGCCATCCTGCACCCTGAAACAGCAGGTGCCCATTGTAATTCCTACCCCATCCACCAGGTCACTGCTGGATTACAAGGTACCATAGGAACAGCTGAACCAAGTGGGTCCCGCCAACTCAAGCCCAGCATCCTGCTTCCACAGCAGTGGCTGCAATCAGGTGTAGCATCTGTTTTTATTGGTATAATACCTCATCCGTCCTCAGTTTGAAGCCTTTATATTAAACGGGACTGGAAGATGCACTAAGAGCTTTCTCGACACATCAAACTGGTGTTGTGCTTCCTCTAAGCATCCAAGCAGATGCCTAAAAAAATTAACAATGGAGCAAGCATGTAGTACACGAAAACAGAGTTTTGAGCCCCTCACCGCCCTTTCCAGAGTGCAAAGAAAACACCTTCTACACAGTGTATACCTACACACATATGCAAGTAAGAAACACTGGGAGTTGCTATGTCTGAAGACTGCAGAGCCATGAAGCACCAGTGGTGGGTATGAAGCGCTTGTGCTAATGCAAGACAGCACAGTCCTAGCTAGCTAGAGACCCGGCTGGCAGGTGGTTATTTCAGTGAAGGATTGCAAGACCTCCATTTCCTTTCCTTAGGAAATCATGCAGTGCTCTTGCCAGGATGTTTTAATGCATGCTGGATTCTTGCCTGATCTTTACAATAACTAAAAACTAGGACCTGTGTTAGCACCTCAGGCTTTTTTTCCTTCCCTTCCTACTCAGAAAATCCCTGACCATCTCGGTCTCCTCTCCTTTCTTGCCCTGCTCTGTGCTGGCAAGATCAAGCACCCAAGTGCTTTACTCAGACAAAATGCAGAGTGACCACACAAAAATACTTGCAATTAAAGAGCAAGAAGTTACAGCCATGTAGCCCAATGGAAAACACAGTCAATTGTAAATCCAGACTGGAAAGGATTATCTGAAAAATACCAACACCAAACTACATCCTGTGTTTTTTATTTGGGCAAGATATTTGGGGGCTTCAGATCAGAGCTTTCTCCAAGTTACACCCAACTACGGCCCAGGAGTTGCTGAAGAGCCAAACTGCACAGAGAACTGGAAGATTCCCTTGGGAGTGACTTAGGATTGCTTAATGCATTGCACAGTAAATATAATCTAAGATATTTAGACAGTATCTCCAGCAGCAGGAATTAGTTGGCTCAGGGGACTCTTGATTGGATGCAAGTGCAGATACAGATCCATGACGCCAGGGTATTAAAAATGCAGCACTTTCAACTGCAGACAAGTGAATGCTTCAGTATCATTAGTATGGTATTAGCAGGGTGTATGATTATTTAGAAAATCTGGTGACGTACTAGTTTCAAACTGTTTGATGCTGATATTCTACATCTTGCGCCACTATGAATTCTGCTTTGAGTAGGGTGTCTGTCTTCAGTATCTCCTGTATTTTTTTTAATCACTGGAATGAAATTCCTAGGGATAACGATGAAAGGTTGTGAAATCCTGATTCTCTCCTAATTAGACTGAAATCCCCCAAGATACCACTGAGAGTAAAGTACCTTTCCAGAGGGGAAGTCCCTAACAAGATGAATCGACCAGAGAGCCTGACCATCAGCTGGGGCTTACCAGGAGGTGTTCTGACATAGAAACCAGAAGCCATGAAACAGAAAGGCTGGTGAGAGATGATGAAAGGAAAAACAGCCACAGGAGAGAATGGACAGACAGGAGGTGAAAGTAGCAGGGATTTCCAAAGAGGCCTTTTGTGTAATCCTACAGAAAGATCCAGAGGTAAGGAAACAGAAACTCACACCAGTTTTCATTTGGTTTTGGCTCAATGCAGGCATTTCTTGTCATTGGTATAGGGGGGGAAGAAATTATTGTTGTTACACTTTGTGCAATTTGGTATTCCAGGAGAAGAAAGATATGAAGCTGGAACATCCATAAGAGTGGAGCTCTGGGAAAGCAGAGGCTGCTGGAGTGCAAGCCTGATTTTTTCTGAGAGCTAACTAGCAGAAACCCTCTGTCAGAAATAATCTTTGACCTTAAATTTTTATTTCTGGCACTGAGATGCTTTTCATTAAATCTCCTCTGCTCTCACCTCCTTGTGAGACTGCTGGCCCCAGGGATACCTCTCCCAGGGTTTGGATCCTGCAGAGGTTTCTCTCCTGTTTGGAGCCATCTGTTTTCTCACATCAGGCTGGTATTTAACAACTCTGAGACCCTCCCCCTTGCCAACATGGATTACAAGCTATGGGAGGGCACAGACCCCCTGAAGGACAGCAGGCTATAAGGAATTATTAAAGCAGTATATACCACTGCCAGGATTTTTAAAGCATGGCAGCATACTGGACTGGCAGATGTCATCAGCTGAATAGCTGAGCCATAGGCTGGCAAAGCACAAAATCAACTTTTGACAAAAGTAGCCTTTTCTGAAAACACAGCGTTTCCTATTCATCTCAACAAATTGAACTAGTTCATTCAAAACCAAGACACAATCTGGGAGCTGTAAAAACAGGAAATCTAGTTTTTCCTCTTCAATCTATAAATAAAAAAGTAGATGTTGAAAAATGACATGTGCTAATCCCACAACTCTGAAGGAGCTGACAACTGGAAAAAAAAATACTAATGAATTCTTTTTCCTAAATGTGTCATTTTGATTTTTGAATGGTTAATGTTTTAAGTGATAGATATACCAAGGGAAAAAAATTCATATGGTTTTTAACTTCAAAAAATGAAAATGAAGACTCCGAGGCTTTAAATGCAGATTTATTTTCTTCCAAATGCGAGCTGACACATACTGGGGAAAAAAAAAAAATCAGCTGTCTAATCAGACACTATTTCCTAACACATAAAAATTAAGAATCTCAACATTAAGTTTCTAGAATAACATAAATATGTAAGAAGAGCTTTCTGCTTACTGAATGTACCACTATGGCTGCATGTAGTGACAGACCAACATGTTTTAATGCTACCAATAAAAGAAAATGAACGTTCCTTTGTGAATAAGAAAGTACAAGCATAGGAGAAGATTAACATTTATTTCGGTTAATAAGATTTTCTTCTTTTCAGCTTAAATGATTTTGAATTTCAACCACTGAAGTAAAATCGATTCACACAAAGGTACACTTTGAATCCTTGGTTCAAAGGCAACCCACACGACAGTGAATAGAAGCCATTGCCTTGCTGAAAATATCTGTGAGCATTGGTTATTTCAGCTCTGTTCTTTGTGGATAGGTTTTGTACCAGAAGGGGCTACCCTCCACTGAATGGCAAGGAATGGATTTCTCCTTTTCTTGCCTCCTTAGTCTCCAGTCTTTATGCCCTTCCCCTTTATCCTCCCACCCATCACTCACAGAACCTTAACTTGTGTGTTCAGCCCCTTATTTATGGCATTTCTATGGCTATTGAGAAATTCCAAAACCCAAGCAATTTATCCTGATAGGATAGACAAATCATTTGATAGTGCTCTCCAGGAACAACACTGAAACCAAGCAAGTCATACGAGCAGAGGCACCCACTGGATTTCCCTTGGTGGCTTGTGCCTCAGTCGGGATGGCAGGCAGGTTGGAATATGAAGATCTAGTTCACTAGCACAGATGAGTGCTTCTCCCTGGGATTAATTAATGATCGCTCTGATACGGCCTGCCTGAGATATGTAGGGCAGCTAGAGATAGTTAATGGAGATCTGTGGAGTCTCCAGACTGTGGAAGATAATTCAAAGGGGAAAAAAAATAAAATTCTTACAGTGTCACCTGCAGTGCTTCACATTTTGCCTCCAGAAAGGAATACTGTGCTTTAAAATATTAAAGTATTCTGCAAACATTAACCCACCCGGAAGGCAACTCTGTCTAACGGTTGCCTCACCAGCCTAAGTCACCATGCAGAAGTCCATTCCTGTCTTGTCACCCTTTGCTGAATGAGTGTGGACACACCGTTAACTTCTCCATGCCTCTGCTTCCCTACACTTAAAAGGAGGGTATACAGCTTCCTTTCAAACACACTGACCTTCAGGATAAAGATGTTATCTTACAGTTGTCTCTGATTTAAAGTATTAAACCTTAGAACATGTTTTGGGAAAAGTAAATCGTTTAACAAATGAGAAAACCAAAATAGACTCAATGATTCTCTCACTTCACTTGTATGTATCTCTTAAAATTTTTTTCTCACTCTCTTCTTATATTAGCCATCTCCTCTAAGGCAAAAATAACAGGACAAAATTGAGATATACTTTCAAACATCTCTTCTATTGAAAAGGACAGAGGAGATGCCTGGAAAGATACTGAACATGCACACACACACTCCTGGGCACATCAGTGCTGGTTAAAATCACCTGCAATGGACAAAGATGCTCTGTCACTTCATTGTGGGACAGAAAGGAAAATAATGTTGGCTGTCCTCTGTGACAACTGAATAATACTGAGCTTATTGATGGCAATTTTAAGTGAAAAACACCACCATAAAGGCATTTTAGCACAACATGGCTATGTTAGGGACATAGTAAATGGTATCACCTCAGCCTTCAGGGCCTCTTCCTGACGAGGTCCACGCCTGGAGAGAGGATTCTCCGTCCGTGCGTCCCCGGCAGGAGAACACCAGCAGCTTTCTCTGCTGTTTATGACACCTTTAGAGCAGTACACTGACTTCTCCTGGCTGGGGCTCCCCTCCCCATGCTCCTGAGGGTGTCTTCCCGCGTCGCTGTAGGTGGAAGGTGACCCGAAACGGTACAGAAAAATACGAAAAAACCCTCCTTTTAAAGCAGATGAGACCACGGACGGGGGCTAGGTGGGTTTGCTGCGAGGCTCCAGCAGGCAGAGGCGACCCCGAGGCACCAGGACGCTACCGGAGGAACCGATCCCTCCCAGGCGCTGAACGTGCGGCCAGCGCTCTCCGCTGCGGGGACAGACGCGGGCGTTACTGACCCGTGGTTAACCGCCCCCTTACCTGCCGCTCGCCGGCTCCGCCCGCGGGGCTCCGGTGCCGCGCTGTGCCGTGCCGCAGGAGGCGGGAGCGACCCGACTCGCCGGGGCCCCGGGCACTGCCGGCACCGTTACCGCTACCGCTACCGTTGCCGTTGCCGCCGCCTGCTCGCCGTCCCCGGCACTGAGCCCCGGCGCGGGCGGGCGGGGCCTTGCGTCACGTGGCGGGGGTGGTGGCGGCCGTTGTGCAGCCGCTGTGTGGGGGGGGAAGATGGCGGCAGCGCGCGGGCTGCTGGCGGCGGGGCTGTTCCGTGGGCGGGTGGCCATCGTCACCGGCGGCGGCACCGGCATCGGCAAGGCCATCGCCGCCGACTTGCTGGCGCTAGGTGGGCGCGGGGGCTCCGCAGGGAGCCCCGGTGGGGCAGCGGGGCAAGGTGGATGTTGGGGGAGCAGGGCCGAGCGTGAGATGAAGGCGGGGCATGGAGTTTGAGGGGGCGGGTCAGGGAGTGCTCGGGGGGGGTTGTGGTGCGTTTTGGGGGTCGGCTGCGCTCGGGCAGCGGGTGTGTGAGGAGTTTATGGGTGGGACGTTGTGACAGGAGTCAGCGAATAGCGAGGAGAACGAGGTGAGGTTGATGTGGGGCTATGTCTTTTGACCTGCTGGCACTCGAAAGATGCCCTATTTTGTACAGCGGTCAAAGTGAGGTTATATTAAACCCGGATCCTTTCTGTCATACTCCCTCTTAAGTGAGTTTTCGTCTTGCTTAACCGGAGGATTTGTCTGGTTGAACTAAGTCTTCTGGAGTAGTATGGTTTTGAACTGTTGTATGCACAGTAAGCTTAGAGCACTGGTGCTTTTCTCTCAGTGCTTGTGACAGAAATGTCCTGAAGTTAAAGTATATCTTCAGTGTGCACTTTGTGGGTTTTCTTTCTGTGCTGATTACAGAGAAGTGGTAAAATCTGTGGTGAAAGGCAGTCTTCTAAGTCATCCAGCTTGCAAGACCTTTTCTGCAGGTTTCAACATAAGTGCTAGGGATCATCAGCATCGGACTGGTTTCAGACAATGTTTATTATGATTGGATTCACTGTCTTCAAAATACCGGCACTAGCATTGCACTGCATGGTGCCACACTCCCCGTGATTTGCGCGGTTGAAATGTGTACCACGCCATTTCACTGCATAGTAAAGAGCTTTCTTTGTTAAGACTGTGCTGGAAGACATCTCTGCCTCTCCTGGCCTTTGTCGCCCCCGCTTTCCACTTGCTCTGTGGAGCTGAAGTGAGAGCTAGTTCTGCTACCTTTGTATTACTGGGGAACTAAGCATTTTTTTAAGGTGTGCTTACATGCTGCCTTAAAGAGGTGCTTTTTAAGCATCATCACACTGTTGGTTGATAATGTTACCCAGTTACCTTGAAAGTGTACTTAATTTGATCTGCATTATTTTTCTCAAGCAAAATACAAATAACAAAAGTGTGTGTCCATAACATCCTAAACAGAAAACAAGGCTGCAAATCTCTACAAAGCACATGTGAGAAAATGAAGAAAGAGCTATGGCTTAAGTCTGTCTGAGTAACCTTCCTTACCAGCAGACTTGCTGGCTACTCCTGACAAGAAGATTACCGGGAACTCTTTCCATGTATGCTTTAGGCTGTATTTTTTTGGAGGGGGGCTGGCTGGACAGCGAATGCCAGTAGGAGCAGTGACAGATAATGCCAGTCATGTTGTACATTGTTTTTATAACCAGTCTCCTTTGAAGCCTTGTGGACAGATTTAAAACTTTCATCTGGAAACTTGTGCCCTTTTCCCTCTGACCCTATCAGGAAATGGTCTGATCATTCTTTGTGAAGAAAAATAAGTGAAGTAGTGTCAGCTTGTACAGTAGGTACCAAGTGTTCCTCAGCAAGTTAGAATCTCCCCCTCTTCCAATTCGTGTATTTAGCAAAAATATAGTCTTTTACTGGACCTTATTCTATATCAGTGTGTGTATTAATAGGCACTTAAGTTGATAAATATAACTGTGCTACTGTGATTTAGTATTTTGTGTTAATTGGTAATTCTGTGTGCCATTTTACGAACTCTACTCTGCATTAGTCAGGTGATTGTGCAAGTGACTGGAGTTCTTAATTTAAAAAATCAGGAGACGTCAGAGACTAATATCTTGACATGTATTGTTTTAAAATGGCTACTGATTGAAGGTGAAGAAGGTGAAGCTCCCATTTCTAGGGATATGTAGTTGCAGCACTTTCTTCTGGAAGAATTCAACTCCTCTATTTTTATTTTTATTTTTTTTTAGTTTTATGTACAGTTTCACAAGACAGCCTGAGCCAAATGAACAGCTTGCTGCTCTTTACTCCCAGTAGTTATTTTGAGTCAATTCTGGTGTTTGTTTGATCACAAGAGGCCAAATTCTACTCAGTAAAATAGCAACAAAGAAAAAAAAAACACCTGGCAAGAGGTTAACTTTTTTTTTTTTTGGCTAGTTGAGGGTGTTGAATTGGTTTATGTTAAAGCAGATGAGCAGCAGAGCTGGTATGAGGAAAGGATGGCTTCTGCTGGGATGCTGAGATTATGGAAGGAGGGAACTGGGAGCAAGACTTCCTTGCCTGCTTGGCAGTGGAAGCTAGTAATTTGCTTATCCATGATATGAAACTGCATGCCTACTGGATTTGCACTAGGAATTAATTTGGTGTGGTCTGTTTTAGTCTATGTAGTAGCAATTGCTGAGTCCTTAAAGCTGTCCCAAGTCCGCTGGTGTGACAGAAGAAACTAGACTGGTTGTAGTGTGAGTGCTTGCCATTAATTTGGCACCTGCATTGTTTTTCTCTGTAGAATGAGTCCTTCTGCCTCCAAATGCTGAAAAAACAGAAGGCTTGAGTTCCTGCCTAGTTTTTTCCTCTCCTTTCTGAGCTAGGATTCTACAGCATGTGGCAGTGCCATGGGGAAGCCTCTCTTCCTGGTGTCTGTAGTCTGCAGATAGGAATTAATCTCATGAGACTGTCATCCTTTCCTTCAGACTCTGTAGGGTTAAAAAGCAGAGCATTACATTTGCTCACTGCTAGTCAAAATTACAGCCAAACATACAGTAAGATTATTTTTGTGGTTGTAGGAGCAAGCATTTTTTTGTAATCAAGACCTGCTGAAACATCTTTAAATTGCATAATTGATAAATGAGGCAGCTGTGAGCAGAGGCAGCAAAAGCGGTGTCTGAAAGCTACATTGCTGACTCTGCAACTCACAGGCTATCTTCCCTTCTGCAGGAAGGAGAGGGAACCTTGTGGAGATTTTTTTGATTGCTCTTTTCCTGGCACAGTGGGATCTTGTTGCTAAGAAGCACCTGACATCAATCATTTCTCTCTCTTGCAAGAACTTCAACACTGTATCTTCTAGTCAGTGACTAATAAATGCACATCCTACAAGATATCTCCATGATGTTATTAAAAAACTAGCATAACTGTAATTTTAACTATGTAGCTGAAGGATGTTTCATTTTGTCTCTACAGGTTGCAGTGTTGTTATTGCCTCTCGTAAATTTGACCGATTAAAAGCTGCTGCAGAAGAACTGAATAAGACATTTTCTTCCATGAGTCCTGCCAAAGTGACTCCCATACAGTGCAATATCCGCAAAGAAGATGAGGTAAAGACTAGTGATCTTGTTCTGGGGCTTAACATGTCAAAAGCATACTGTGTATATAAATTCTCAGATCTCCAAAGGTCTTCTCTGTCCCTCTCAAAAATGGCTTAGATCAGGGGACAGGTGCAGTAAAGCACTGTTAAATTGATCTAGATAAAGATGTGCTTTCCAAGGGAAGACCATTTGTTAGCCATCTAAGCAAGAAAGCATTTGTAATTGCAAATATTTTTCTGACCATGCATATGTATTTCAGATAGTTCTGGGAGAAGTAGACCTTGGAACTAGCATGTTCTACAGCTGAGCCGGAGCCCACTTAGCATGGTTCTGTGTCACATTTCTGTGACAGCAGTGAGGGGGTGTTAACTTGTGAAGATGGAGACCTCAGAATAGTTTCCTCAAACAGGAAGTCATAGCATGGAATCTCAACACTTGTGACTTGACACAAGTGCCCTGCATTGTCAGTTTTGCTTGTATTAAAGCAAAAATACCCCCACAGATACTATTATTTTTAGCCATGTTTCAAATTTTGGTTACAATTTGAGGTGTGCCTCATTACAAACTCTATTACCATCCCACTTGAGTTTTTAACTTTTTCTTCATATTACAAAAAATGGAAGATCAAGAGCAAAAGTATATAATCCAGGTTCTTCAGAAGTCTGCATTCACCTCCTAATTTTTTAGTCTGTGTAATTAAACATTTAAAAGTCCAGCATCAGGTTGGACTTTTAACTTATTGAAGACAGCTAAAAAATATTCCAGTAACCACTGATTGCTACATTTTTCTTAACCTTTCAAAGTCTCTGTTAAATTCTAGCATAACTTGAAGAAATATTAATGACCTTCAGTAGGTATGTAGATTCTGGAAATATCCTAATATACAACCATAAAGCAAATAAAAAATAAAATTCTTTGCACATGGAACAGCTCGTGCCATAAAATATTTATAGTGATAGACTTTCTCTCCTGAAGGAGATGAACCCTGGGGCTGTGCAGTATGTCACTTCACCTACCAGTGAATTTTAGGTTTGTATTTACTAGCATCAGCAGTGCAATATAATAGGTTATAACATGTCGGAGGGCAACTTACATGATTAAAGCTACAGGAAAGAAAACGGGTAAAGAGAGAGAAAAGGCTTAAGCCTTCTTTCATGTCACTGTTCTTGCAGAAAGTACTCTGCTATGCTTAATAACCTTCTGCAGGTGAATCTTATTTCTGCATCAGTTTAAAAATGATTTAGTGGGAACTGCAGTGTTCTGTGAGATTGTAGAGGGCTTGGATGGTGAAATGAGGTAATCTCCACTAAACAAACTACCATTCCTTCTTTGTTTCCTGTTTATTAAGTGTGGCTAAATACATATTTGACAAACAGTCTTAGATGGCTTTGGAAACTTTTTTGAAGGTGCTTTTAAAGCCTTTTTTTATAGTGCTGTGTAAAGTGTTTAGGCATTATTCTGTGTTACTGGTAGCCATGCTAATACCTGGAGAAACTTCCGTCTTTGCTATTACCCCGCAGTTTCATCATAGAATTGTCTTGTTTCCAGTTTAGTTTTAAGCTCTAGTCATTTACAGACGTGTCAGAACTTTCTTAGAACTTTTCATATGATATTGGAGAAGCCTCTATCAAGTGTCTACTGCCAGTGGATGTTCTCATAAACCATTGTCATTTCATATCTGTATCTGTTGAAGAGAGGGTTCAGAGGAATAAGGTAGAGTAAACTCCAGACTTGAATTTTTCAGTCATTGACTCAGTCTTATACTTTGACTTACTTCAGTTCTCCAGCTGCTCTTACTTCTTTCTGTTGAAGTTGCATTTAGAAAAAAATCACTATGAAAATTTCATAAGCCTTTTGTGGAAGTTTTGAACAAGGAATGCAATTTCTGTTGCATGTTAACAAGAACTTAAGTGTACCTGCTAAACAAATATTTATCCATTCCAGATGCCCATCTACAAGACCAGGTATTTTTACTGGTTAGAGACATCCTGTGATTTTTGTTCTTTAGCTCTTGTTTTTCTGGCTCTGTCATCCTCCATTAGCTCTTTAATGCTGAGATGCTTAAAGATTGCTAAATCCTGGCCACTTGTTACTTAATTTCTAAAATTACTATTGGACCAGAAATGTGTGGATCACTTTTTCAGCTTTTAAATTTGCAGTGAGGATGGCAATTCCTTGCACTTAGGTGCTTAGTGTTTGTAAGTTGAAGCTAGATAAACTCAGATTAACAATCAGTAATTTATACTGCTAAAAACTGTCAGAACTTAGAACTGAGGCATGTGGCAGATTTTCCACAACCCACTGCTCAGTATTCCTTATTTATTATATTTGCTAAGAGCAGGAATGGTGAATACTTTTTTCTAATTTGCACTTGATTGCCTTGTGGAGACTAGAGGAAAAGTACCTTTGGGCTTTTACTTCTATTCAAAGAGCATCGTACATCCATTTTCAAAACCTATTCCATTCTTAACCTAAAATTTAGTGCCTGGGACTTGGAGTCTTAGGAACAGGGATCAGTAAAAGATGTAGTGAAGGATTTTTCTAGCCTGGGGGTAAATCTTGAGTAGAGGCAACACAGCAATATAACTCACCTCAGCATTTTCACAAATACAGGAGTAGCTTCCTGTTTACAGTGGAAGATGGAGTGAGAGGACATTTAAACTTTTGGCTTCCCTCCCAAAAGAAACAAGACTTGTACAACTGTGTTGGCTCTGTATGCTACTCATTAATAGCTTTACAACTCATTGTCTGGTTTCAGCTTAGTATGAGTGAAGAGTATTTACCTCAGAAACTCACGGAAGCACATTGTTGGATAGAGAGAACAGCTTCTACAAGTATTCCCTGTGAGTCATTACATCCTCTTTCTCAGCTCTTATACCGGGTACTAAAGAATGTGTGAAGGAGAAAGACCTTATAAACGTTTCAACAAGGGAAAAAACCTAGGAGTTCAAGCCTCCTTAGATGTCAGAACTGATCCATCACAAGCTACAAAACCCAGGAAGCTTCCTGAAGAACTACATAATTCATTTAGTATATATTTCTCTTTGATATCTCACTGAAACCTTTCTAAGAGTAAATCTTTCTCTTAAAGGAAGCCACCGTGATCACCTGTAGGAACAAGCCATCTGTTCTTACTGTAGCATGCCTTTTTTTTTTTTCTTCCTCCCTCCATCTCCATCAGTTGTTCTGCATTTCTCTAAAGGCCCCTATGAATTTTGTCCTGGTTTTAGTTTTATAATCAGCCAAACTGGAGGGTGGGACTTTGAATAGAGGAGATCTAAGAAAGATGAAAGTGCTTTCAAAATTGCCAGATAATTTTTTTTTTTTTTTTTGCCTCCTATTGCAGATCTGTAACTGCAAAAAGTAACTGACCTGCTTTGAAGATGACACAGCTCGTTCCTCTCGTGTGCCCTATTTCGGATCTGTGAAATTCAAGCATTAGAAGATTCATCCCTCATCATATAGTGCAATGTGTCTGTTAGGGCTCTTTCTGGCCTGGGAAGAGTCAAAGAAGGTGCAATGAATTAATTGCTGCAGAAGCTTGATGGCAGATATCATGGGAATAGCTTAATGAATTCACATTTTTAAGTCTCTTAATCTTCATCCTCAGAGGTCCTCTTGCTTTCTAGCAAAGCTTACTTTTTGTTTAATTTGCAAGAAATAATCTTGCTTGATGGAGGATTTTCAACCACTGCATAACCTGTCAGGTGTATTTCTGTCATGACTTTGCTGCTGTTGCTTTTGACTAGTTTTCCATTGAGTGTTTTGTAAAGGATAACAAACCTGTAAAGGATAACAAACCTGTTTTGTTTTTAAAGATGGAAGAGTAGAGGGTTCTGGGATGCCTGTAAGAGCATCTGAGATATCTATGTTGTGTCTTCATGGGGCCTTATGCTGAAGCAGTGATTGCGCACCTGTCCTTATCCTGTGGTCTGGAGTGTATGTAGTGATCAATATTGCTTCTTGGTGATTATGAAGCTGAAGTTATTTTAATTATTTGGATATTTTCTAGCACTGCTGACATAATGTGTTGAATATAACAAGAGCAGGTCACTTTGCTCTTGCTGAGGTGCAGGCCAGACAGCTGTGCGTGTGTGTGTGTCTTTTCAAACCAAACTCTTTATCCAAAATCCAAGTATCTAATTAATTAATTCCAGTGCCTCAATGCTACAGTAAGAACAAGTGGCAAGAGTGGAGGAGAGAGACCCCATCCTTTTTCCATTATGAAAAGAGTATTCTATTTATCTTTGTAGGTGTTGGGAAGGGGAAGCATGTGTGTGTGTGTCTTAAATGTTGAGCTATAGCAACTCTATTGACAGGGAAAGGAAGACGTGAGGAACTTTTTACCCTTGTAAAGCCTTTGTGCTACATTCTCTGGACAAACATTTCCTTAGCTGGCATCTAGATAAGTAGAAGACATATCTAGGTAAATGGAAGGTAAAACCTTGTAGTTCTAGTAGGCCCCTGCTCTTCTTGAAATCAACAATTCAAAATTCTGTGCACGGTGTCCCCTTTCCATACTCGAGCTCCAGCAACAACTGCTGCTGGACCAGACTCTGAGGGTAAAACCTATCACTTGGACATCTGACAAACAAGACTCCTTGAGACGGACTCAATACAGTACTATTTAGCACTTACCTTGTGTCTGAGTTCACTAGTAGCTTTTCTTTTCCAATAAACTTTGTAGCTTAGCATAGCCTCAATTGGTTTATAAATACTTAATGCCTGTCTGTGTGAAGCCTGTAGTGGAAGACTGTGGCTTGGTGGGGAGCTGTGGATAAGAGATTCCTGTTGTTGTACTTTAAAATAACACAGCAATATTGCAAAGTAAAAATACGTGTTATCACTGTGCAAGAATGCCTACTAGTTCTCGTCCCCAAATAGCAAATCTCTAACACTCTGTAGTGGGTAGTTTGCCTGCTGAGTTTTACTCCAGGTCAAGGTGACCTGTGAATGCATGTGGACATTTGTCCCTTTTCTCTGTGTCAGCGAGTACTGTCATCTCAGTTATCTGTGAAAGTGTGCTACTGCATAATACTTTTGAGTTGCAGTCACACAAAAAAGGTCCTTATTGAAGAGTTCCAGTCTTCTGGTTATGTCTGAAGTGCCTGATTTTGTTTTTTTCAGTCTTTTTCAGAAGAACGTCCTAAACTGTTAGCTCTACCTTGTGCAGTTTTGTTTTGCTTCCAGAGAGAGTCTTTAGGAGCTTTTTTATGAAATTATTTCTATGTGGATTTTTAATATTTAGGAATAGAAAACCTTTAGTTCTCACTGTGATTTAAATGTGTTCTACCAGACCCTCTTTCTCACTGTGCTGGTAACTGCTGTCACCACGTTTACTGTAACTGGGAGAAGCACTGCAACGATGCTTTCTCTACAACACAGAAGACATGGTGAAGATTGCTACAGTTGGAGCCACCTGAGCTGCCACTGGAGAGCCTGCTAGCCTTTGCTGGCTTTCAGAAAGCAGAACTGATATGCATTTGTTTGTTGTTTTTTTTTAATTGCCCTGAGAATATGGTGCGACAAACAGGAACAACAACTGAGTTTGTTAAAATACAACGTGAACCATTTTGAATTGATATGTCATAGCAGGTTTTGTCCACCTGTTGAAAACTTGCTTGTAATGTCTCTTCTCAGTAGATTTTTCTTCTGTTAATTTGTCATTTGTTGGGTTTTTTAACGATTCTTAGCATTTTCCCTTTTCTCTCTCTCTTCCCCCCCCCCCCCCAGCCTGAATAGCCTTAGCCTCTTCAAACATTCCTTGTCCTGAAAACATTTCTCTTCCATAAATGAGCCCATACTTTAGTGACTTATGGAGAAAAATATTCAAAGCAAGATTCTCAGGCTGACAGGAAGAAGAGTTAGATATTGCTGAGCAAAGCATAACTTTTGCTGCCTAGCGAGACATAACTTCTCTCTGGTTGCGAGCAAACCTGGAAGTCTTTGTGGCATGGTGGTTCTCACAAGTCATGGGTTTGGGACTGCTGTCACAGATGTTTTGGGTTTTTGGTGGTTTTTTTCCTCAGATCGCACAAGCTGCAGTGACTGATGTGAGGAATAAGATGATGTTCAGATCTTAAAGATGGTGATTTAAGTATTGAAATTATTTTCTTAAGGCATTTTTTCTAAGCAGGCATTAGTTTTTCCATCAGGCTTCAGTCACTATATGTTTGTTTAGGTTTTATTCTTCAGAGAGGTGCATCCTTACAGGATCCATACTGTTCTGTTAAACCATCCTGAATGATTAGCAGCAAAAGCTGTAAGGCAGCTATTTATAAGACTGAGTTGGTGACACTCTTGGTGAGATACATATCATGTATTGCTTGTTCTTTTGTTTCTGATGTTTTCTATCACTAACTCAATACAGAGGAAGGCTGACAGATATCCTTCCTCTAGTCAAATCTGTTTCAGCAGCAGTATTGCTCTTGCTGTTTGCTTTTTGGGTTTTTTTTGGTCTGTGTTTTCTTTGACCACAGATGCTAGATTAACTTTTATATATGCTTGAGTAGGAATAACTGATGCATGGTATCTAGTTATGATAGGTAATGTAAGCAGGAAACAGTCATGTTGTCCCATTTCCCCTGATTCTTGAGATAAAGGTTAAATTATTAAGCAGTTGCTATAGACTTCTTACTACTATCTTGTAATAGGAAAAATACATCAGCTTTGATATCTGTAAAATCTTTGAATACTTTGAAATACATTCCCCGCCAGAAGTTCTCTTGTGTTTAGTGTGAGTGTGTGGCGAAACTGCTGTACTTCCAAACAGAAGACAATGCAAAAAGCTTAGCTTACAGCCTGTAGCTCATATTAGGTCAGTGTTAGATTCTTCTAGGTTTAGATTCTTAAAATCTCTTTCCTTCCATATGAACTTAAGCCACTCCTTTTCTGCACTGGCAGCTCTTTGAGTGAGTGAATAAAATGTCTATTGCTTTTTGCTGTTAATACCTTCCCAGAGTACCCAAAGGTGAATAGTGCCAGACAGTGCTCTTAATCGTAAGTATTCATCCTGCTTATAGACAGAAAGTATCTGCTTAGTCAAATATTGCCCTTTCTTTTTCCTAAAGAAGACAACTTGTAGCATTTCCAGCACTTTTTAGAGTTCATGTTTTGTAGGGTAACAAACTAACCTTCTTGGTCTGCGTAAGAAGATTGGCTCTTGCCAACTCATATGTCAGAGTTTTAGTGAATGTACAAAACTTCTAGATAAGAATGTTAAAACTTCACAAGATTACTTATGTTTTCTATTTAAAATGATCAGGTATAGGGGTCAGATGAAAAAAACAGTAGCCACCTTATATGGAACTCTTCCAGCATCTGATGTGAACACCCCCATCCTTGTGAAAAATGTCAGGAGATTCTTAGTAGGTCTTAAGTAGCAGGCTTTTGTGTGTGTTTGTTTTTACAAAACTTCAACAGCTTAAATCCCCCTCTTCTTTCAGTGCTGGTATTTTATGTAGCACCTGCATTATACCAGGAAGATTTCCTAAGTAAACATGGACTCAGCCCAGTCCTTCTTGGCTGACTAAACCTGTCATACCGATCTTACAGCCTCTCTGAAGGCTGGTACCTCCTCTTTATGTGTGAAATGGATATGAGAGAGAAAATACTGTCTGAGAATGAAATTTGGTATATAGCTTAATCAGCATACCACACTAACAAATATTGTTTCAGGTAGAAGCTTTGGTGAAGTCTACACTGAGTCTGCATGGAAAGATTGACTTCCTTGTGAATAATGGAGGGGGCCAATTTGCAAGTCCTTCTGAAGCCATCCGTGCAAAAGGCTGGAATGCTGTGATAGACACGAATCTGACAGGGACCTTCTACTGCTGCAAAGCAGGTAAGGACTGAACATTAGGCTTTTTTTGTTTATTTGTTTTGTTTTTTACAGCAATACCAGAAGACAAGAAATGTAAAGTTTCCCTACAATCTTTTTTCACACACTTAATCTGACAGTGGATATTTGTTTTCATGAATCTGATCCAAAGCTTTACGTTAAACTGTACATTACATTTCATTACTGTTCATATATACAAACATACATTTAGGCAAGTATGATCTTCTGGTTAAGGCCAGGTTTGGGGAGTCAGTTGGCTTGGATACTCACTTTAGAGACTATAGGAAAACCACTTAACTTCTGTAGCCTGTATTCACTGTGTGTAACACAGGAAAAGATTTCTCTCCCATCAGGGATGTAAATTTAAAGTTAAATTTAAGTATGATACACGATTCTCAGATAGCATTTGGAACGTGGAAATGAAAGTAATTTATGTGGAAGCCTGAAATCTTGATTTCCACTAAAAGGCTTCTTGACAAACATTGAGCCTTACCTGGACCAGACCTGTTATCTCACCAATCCAGTGGTGAGGCTGTGGTACAAAAAGCAGATTGTGTATCTAAATCTGCCCAGGAAATGTGTAGTGTAATTGGAGTTAAGACTCCAAATTTGGCTTCCAATTGGCAAGTTCATTTGTATGCATTTCTTCTGATATTTATAGGTTATCTTCCTCCTTCATACAGTGTACAATGCCTGGATGCAGGAACATGGAGGAGTCATTGTCAACATTACTGCTGCCGTGAGAAATGGGTTTCCTGGAATGTCGTAATATATATTTTATTTTTACATTTTCCTATATTTTTCCCCTAGAAGTACTAATTGCTCCTAAATACTTCATTTTAGAAAGGTATGCACTGGGCAGCAGCAGAGTATAGAAATACAGTAGTAGGTCAAGAGAGAGCAATAGTATCACTTGGCTGTGTGTTTGTGAATCTCTTATTAATTCAGTAGAGACTAGAGGAGTAAGTGACATCTCTGGTCTCTGTCAACTTGTTTGTAAGAAACTATGAAGCAAGACTTGCCAGTGAAGCTTTTACTGGAAATGGTATGCTAGTGGGACTAGTTGCACTGAAATGTAGCCTTTACTTATTCTCTCTCCAAATTTCTGGAGGATTTGCAAGAACTTGGCACCTGTTGTTTTCCTTTTCTACTGTCAGTTTACATGTCTTGATGGTGTCATGAGTTATGGGAGTTGGACTGGGAGTAGGGGAGTAGGAGGAACATTTCTAGTATGTTACCAGGTTTTGGCTTTGTCCTTCGGGTCACGTAATGTCTGCCTTTCCCATTTTCCTTTTTATTCTCACTTTGTAGCCATCTTTCTTGGAGAAGGTCTCTGATGCAGAGAATCAGTTCTATTTGCTCTGCTCCTTTCTTGACTGAGAGAAGGCTCATGGGTACAAACATATTACCACGTTTATAGTTATTTTATACTGGCACAAATGATCACAGCTGTCTGCATGAAAATGCAGCATTCTCTCCGTATCCGTATGTGTACTATATTTGTTCAAATTTCTTTACCCTCAAAATGGAGGTGAGCAGGAGTCTTCCGATTTGAAACTTTTCCACCAAAAAAGTTCCAATTTGTTGAAAGAGAAATAATGCTCAGAAAATGAATTGTTTCAGTTATTTTATTTTCAAAGGAAATGTTGAAGTTGTCAAAATGCTGCATTTTGACAGTTTCTTAATTTAAAAAATCTGAATTTCTTCTTTGAAACTACCTTTTTTTTTAACTTTGAAATTTAATTTCTGTTGAAGAAAACATAAAAATATAATTTGGTCAAATGTTACATTACCTCTCTTTGTCCTGATTCAGGGTTGGAAGTTTTCAAAATTTAAAATTTTTAAGGAACAGCAAAATATTTTCTCACTAGCTTGTTCTTGGCAGTACAAAATAAATTTAGAGATCCACAGGGTGGTGCTGAAGCTACAGTTATTTGAGTTTCTCCACTCTGGTTAAGTCTGGTTGAATTGTCACGGCAAATAGGCTGAAGCTATATTTGAGAGTTGAACCAAGAGATAAAAAAACTACTGTTGTGTGTGAATATAGGTGGATAGACAAAACTACTTTCAAATTAAATTCCTGTTGAATTGATACTTGTTTTAGAAATGTACTGTTGAAAAAGACTTGCCTTTACAAGTCCAGCCACCACTCATGCCAAAAATCACCTGATACAGTTATTCATAAGTATTAATTCTGAATATTAATTCTGAACATAAAACTAGTCAAGTTTGTTTGCTCATAGTGTGTCTGGAGGTTATTTATTTCTGGCCTAAACATATGAGTAAGTTGGGTTTTCTTACATTTTTCTTAAGTTTTTCTTATTCCTTTCCTGGTATTTGAGAAGCTATTGTATCTATTTCCTCTAAGTCTGTTTTGCTAGGCTAAAGGAACCTAATTCTATTAGTTTTCTCTGAGTCGCCCTGTCCGCTATTCATCGCTGCAGTAATTTTGTCTGCATTTGTTCAAGCTTGTAGTCGTTTCAGACTAGTTTCCTATCGCAGCAAGGTGTATGAGATCACTCTGCCTATGGTTATCTCTATCTCCATCCACCTATAGTAATTTTTGAATAGTGGCTTATTTTAATCATGTTTGTCAGAAGATCTAAACTATTTTTCAGACCACTGTCCTTCCAAGTGTTGCTTTACCTGTGCAGCCTACCTTTTGTTGTTTTACACAGTTTGAACTTTGTCTCCAGTTGTTTTTCATTTTGTAAGCCTGCTTCTGCAGTAGAATGTAGCTGACCTCATGTCACGTTGGGGAAGAGATGATAAGTACTTCCAGAAATGACAGGAAATCATAGCATAGCTTGTTTAAACTGTGAAGCTATGTTAAACTTACAAACTAGAAAATCTCTCTCTCTCAGATGGTTGGTCCAGCCATAGAAAGCTACTCTGACTGCCCTAGTGAGGCTGTGGTAGAATTAACATTGGGCACTGTTAGCTGAGGGAACAGATGCTTCTCTTGCTTTCTTTTCTCAATAGGCATACAGGAGCTGCAAGAGCTGCAGTGAATAACCTAACCAAGACTTTAGCTTTAGAATGGGCCCACAGCGGAGTAAGAATCAACAGTGTTGCTCCTGTAAGTAATGGCAAACTATCTGATTAAACTTAGCCATCACACATGTTCATGGTTAAAACTTTCAGACCAAAGGGGATTTTAAAATGTATAGCCTGTAACTGTTTGTGGATTATTTATGTATTTATTTATAATTCCCTCATCTGTGTTCTTCAGGTCATTTGAGAGTGTTTTGTACTGTTTGGATGATGAGCCAGAGATGTGGGATAAAATTGCTTCTGCTTTCTCCTTTCACTTGGCACTCTTGGTGGTTTTTTTTTTCCTAGCTTAATGAAACTATGCCTGGGAGGAGTTGGTGACCTGTCTTACAAACCCTTGACATAAAATTACCAAATGCTTTGTGTTTCAGTAATGATTACATTATTTCTGAGTTCACAAAACTTTTTCTATTTGAGGTTCAGGTATGCTGATGGTTTCCACCTGTGTTTACAAAGTTACTTTGAAAATCTCTGAATGTGTCACATAATGACTTTTACTTTGTCTTCTACATCTTAAGTTAGATTAGTTTTAGGCATAAAATGACTGTATTTGGAGTAGACCTTCTCCGAAATAATTATATGTAAAAATGTGTGTTCTGATTTTTTTTCTTATCAAATATATGCAGACAGGAAACCACTATACAGGTCAGCTAAAATATGCCCGCCACATTTCTGAGGAAGTAGGTAGCATGTAGCAGTTGTTTCAAATAACTGTATGGAAAGAGCAGCTATATTTTCTAGTGCATGGTGCTGCAGATATAGAGGTTATATAGAAGCCCTAGCTTTGACATTTGAGATTGTGTGATCTGTTGTGATTTGTGTAATCTTCGCTCTTAACCACAATTTATTTTGCACATTTACTCCCTTGAAAACAAAAGAGGAAAGGTAAACTTTGTCCAACTACTTCTACATTCAGAATTTATCTTATGTCACAGTATAGTTAAATGTCAGATTTGTTTAACTGGTCCCTAGGAAGATCTTTCTACTATCTTTGTAGGATGTCTGTATATCCTGTTGTGCCTCTTGTCCTAAAACATCTGTCTCGCTTTCTTTGGCATAGCACAGAATGCTTAATGGCAGATATGTGATGATCATTCAGGTAGTGGCTCTTACGTAGCCTCTGTGAGGCCCAACTCACCTGGAGATTTGTTGAATATTAAGATCTACTGGCTTGTTTTTCCTGTTTATTTGTTTTTTTTCTGATTTATCAAGTCTTGGGGAAGTAAGTAATTAAGACAGCATTATTATGTGAATATATTTTTCAGGCATGCTAATTACCTAAGGAATCATACTAATTATACTTTATAGCACATGTCAAAATAAGTTTTTGACAAGCAAACACTTCAGTGGTTTGGCTCTTTCAGAAGTATTTGCTAGCTTTGTTCCTATGCTGATTACAAAAATCCATGTTGTAGTTACAGTAATACTTTATATCCTTCTGTCACCTTTATGGACACACTAGGTCTGTGGTAACCATAGAAAACTGTTACTGCTTCATAGCAGAGTAACATGTAGGGAATGGGTATATAGAGAAGGAAACATGCATTCTAAAAAAAATAGTTTCACATATGAGTTACTTCCCTAGCTCCCAAAATATAGTCACTCACATTTCACAGATACCTTAGAAGAGAAATCTTAGCATGTACTCCATGGATGAATTCAAATTTTGTTATCTTACTTAAACTGAAGTCCCAAAGGTTCTTTCATAACTAACCTATGTAACCCTGTGTTCCCATTGCTGTAGCTTCATCTTCCCTCTCAAGTCTAAACTGGATTGTATAATCATCAGAGCAAAGACAGTCACTTTTTTCTATTTCTATAGCAGCTAAGTAGGGAGAGTCTGAATTCTGACTGTGAAATCTGTCTGCTTCCATAATTCACAATGAAATTAATCCAGTGTTCTTACAGATTACAAGAAACTGTTGAGAACTTGTTCTTGGGGCTTTGTAGTTTTCTGCTGTAAGCTAATATGAAATGCTTGTAATTTCAAAATAGTCTTTGAGTTTCTTCTTTATACTCTCCACTTTATAGTTACCAAAGTTGCAGTGGAGAATTGGAATAATCTGAATTATTGCGCTTGAATAGAGATGTGGCTAGCAGCCATATTACCTTCTTGTATAAATTATAGTATTCCATTAAATTTAAAAACTTTTCATTCAAGTGCTGTTTAGATAGTTTAATCCCACAGAAAATCCCAGTAATGACAACTTCACAATTTTACAATGATCACAGTTTTAAACATATGCAAGAGAACTTAATTTTCACTCTGCTGTTTTAAAATAGGGAATAGTATTTTCAGAAACCGCTGTTGCAAACTATGGAGAACAAGGTACAATGATGTGGTTAAAGAGCATACCAAAGGTTCCTGCCAAGAGGTCAGCAGTTCCTGAGGAGGTAATGTATTTCAGAACAGTTGTGGTATTTCTACTTCTGTGTCTATTTTGAAGAGACTTTATTATATGAAGAACAAAAAAGAATTAATTTTGCACTGTGATGCAATATTAAAAAAGAAAAAAGCTTGTAGTAATGTGTAATAGTGCCACGTGGGAGACTTTTCCAGTGTAACAGCGACTACTGGTTAATTTAATTTAGATGCCTCTTACAGCTGAAGTGTTTCATAGTAGACATTAGTTCCTGAAAAGGTTGACTTCCAGCAGGGAGGACTGAAAGAATGAATATTAATGTGAAAATGTATCTTAAAAGTACTTAGCTCTCTTCCACCAAGAATGTGCATCTTTGATAAACTGGTCAACTTTTTTGTTTAATTTTTGGCATCTGATGCTGATCTTTGAGAGCTTACTGGTTTTCATCTGTTATGTACTTCATATTTGTGGCTGGAAAGATGGCTTGAAGAGTGTTATGGTTTTCATTACTGAATAGAAAACGTTGCTATGTCTTGCCCATAAAAGTTTTTACAAGCGTCTTTGACATGAACAATTTCCAGCAGTTTAAGAAAGATTAAAAATGTCATTCTTTTGTTAGATCTCTCCTGCAGTGTGTTTCCTACTATCTCCAGCTGCTTCTTACATAACTGGGATAACCATGGTCGTGGATGGTGGCCAAAGTTTATATAGCCATACCCTAGAAATACCTGGTAAGAAATGGGCTACAAAATAATGCCCTTCAAGTGATTGAAGTTGGGCAGTGGGAGGACGCAAAAGTAAAATGCCTAGTTTCTCAATCAACTAAGCATGTTATTTGTTTTCGTCAGATCATGACAGATGGCCCTCACCACCAGAAGGAAAAAATTCTGAAATGCTTAAAAAGCTTCTTTCCGGCAAGTTCAAACCAAAGCTGTAAAAGAATGAGATTTCACCTTATTCCCAGTTGCACAGTTGCTGATAATCTCGATTTGTGATTTGGGCTTATTATTCTCAGTAATATGATTTTTTTGCTCATACATAACTACATTGAGTGCCTTGATTTTTGTTGGTTTGTATTTAAAACTTGAAAGGCTGTACATACTAAATTTCTTCTCTGAAAACACTCACTGCCCTGAAAACATTCAGTCTCTTGGGAAGCAAAGGTATAAAAGACAAATTCTCCATTTGCACAGGCATTAAGTAATGAAGAATCTCAGTCAGAAGTGAATAAAAAAATACTTACTTTGAAGCGAAGGAGGCAGAGAGGGAATGTTTTGGAATTCTTCTATTCTGGATGAATTGGGGGAGAAGGTAATTTAAATCTCTGTTGTTATTAGTTGCATCAGTAACCCTTGAGGTAGCTGCTAGCTCTATGCTATTTCTGTTCAGCCACACGCTGAGTGTTCAACAATGATTGTAAAGAATAAGTAGAGCAGGTATTTCTCTGAAAAGAATTAAAAATAAGGCAGAATACTGTTACTAATGTTTCAAACTAATATGGCATATCATATTGGGAACGTTTTGAATTGTTTGCAGATATAATGACATAACAGAGTTAAGCTGGCTGCAACTAAATTTGATAATAGAATAATGAGATAATAAACTTAATCTTTAACATACAGTGATGGAAAACAGTATAGATTCAACAATTTCACATGCAAAATCTTGAAGCAAAAGCTGTGGTGTATATTGCAGTGCTTTCTGCAGTATGCTGTACTGTTAAAGGAGTAACTTGGAATCCTTCATTTACCAGTTAAAACGCTGTCTATCCATACTGTGTTGTCTTACAATGCTAACACAATTTTGTTCATAAGTGTCTCTAAAGTAGGTGTGATTTTTTGTGATCAATGCAGAGATTCCATTTAAAAACCAGAAATCTTGCAATATATCGCTCGAAGAGGCTATATTTGTTGTTACTCACTTCTTTTTATTCACTTTAAGGCAAGTGTTCCCATGTCTGATAACTTTAATCAAAATATAAAAAATAAGTGAGGACTGTGTTTGCTGTAACAACTGAAATCTCTGTAATCAAGTTGCCGCTATAGAAGCAACCTCTAATACTCTAATACTTCATTTTGGATTGAATGTAAGAGTCTCTGCCAGTTGTTTGTTCTCTGCAAAGATGTTTGACTTTTGTGTCTTTCAATAAAATATGGGAACTTACATAGGTACATGTAGATTGCTTTTTCACGAAAATCTGAATGCCAATTTTGTAGGGGAGGAGGGGTTTGAGCCAAAATGCTTTCTCCCTCTTACATATTCTCTTTCCTTAGTAACTGGGTGGTCATTTATGTGGTTGTGAGAAACTTGTACGGAGATAAAATAAGTTTTTTCCAAACCTCTTGTGAAAGGTGTATTTTTATTATTGCAGATATTAGTTCAGGGTACAGAGCAAGAGAATTCCTGGAAGAAAATGCACCTGTTAGTTATCTAACTCTAGAAGCCTAGCCCGTTGCATTTAAGTGAAATTAGTTTGTTAAGACATTATTTCTACATTCTTAACATCTTTCTGTAAAAGAAGGTTAAACATGAACAGCCTTGAGACTTGTGGAATTTACTTTCTCATCATGTTTGACATGTGAGCTTCTATATATGTGTAGACTGTAGATTTGATGCGAAATGGAAGTGGTTTGATAAAACTAAATTACTTTTACTATATCCCAGAATGGTTCTCTACAGGATTTGAGCATAAACTTGGAAATAATTATTTTAATACTGTTGCAAATTTCCTCTTTAACTTTTCTGGTGTCTCAATATTCATAAAGAGGGGAAGTTAATACACAATGATGGTGAAAAGCATCACTCAGTGAAATGAAACATTAGAAAGGTGAGCGTTCTCCTGTGTCGGAGACATGTTCAGTCTGCAATTAATAAACTCCTCCACAAATAAGACCTATAACAAACCTTTCCTCTTGCACTGAATACAAGCAACTTTTATTTGACCTTGCCTTCTTCAACTTCCAGCAAAGCAATGGATTTGTTAAGAAGACCTAAGCTAGTTCTTTAGAAGAGGCTTGTTCCTGTGTGTGCTTTTTTCCCTGGCAAGAGCTTGAAACAGCCAGCATTTGTGGAGCCATAATGTGCTGCAGTTTAGTGCAATAGGAGAATATACTCAAAATACTCTAGGGGTAAGTACGATGTAAGAATGCAGAAAATACATCCTCAAAAAGAGAAGGGGAAGCATCAGTGTTCTGTGCTTTTTTTTTTGCTTTTTCTTTTTTTTTCAGTAATAATACTAATATCCCCCATGTGTTAAGGCTTACTGTGCACAATATTAAAATGCTCATCACGTTATATAAGATATTAGGATAGTAACTCCTTTGCTGTAATGGTTTTGCAATGATCACAGCCTCTCTCTCTCTCCCCCCCCCCCCTTCTTTTTCATTTTTTCTTCTTGCACCAGGGAGAACATGAAAAGTTTAATTCTCAGAACAGAGGTTTTATTTTGGTCTTTGTCTCTTTGGTCCATTTTTATTTAGATTAAATTTATTTTAAAACTTTTGCAGTGCCTTGCAGAAAGCCAGTGTTGTGTCAGCTGGCAGCATGTATGTTTCAGATTTCTGCTGTTAGTGCTGCAGATAATATCAGCTGTAGCAAAGTTCTTCATAAGCCGCTGTAACAACAGCCCTTGATCAAAGGGCATTGAGAGGTTAAAAAAAATGGGTGTGGTAACAAAAACATCCTTGACCTGTATAAGATTTCAGTATCTGAAGTTCAGAGAACAGGGCTTGATTTTATTTTTTTATTAATTTACAAGAGAGGTGAATGCAACTGTGGGAAAAGGGCTAAGGAATCTTAAGAGGAATCAAGAGATTTATTGACCAAACACGGAAACTTAAAATGTTTGCTGCACTGTACAGTTGTAATAAGCAAAGAGAAGAATGTTAGAATGACAGTTACATTTACCATTCTGCTAGAAATCTCTTTTCAGTTGCTTTAATATTTACTTCTGGCTAAACCTGTACCTATTCTGCCTGTCTCTTATCAGATATTCATTTGACTGATAAATAGATGCTTATCAACTGCTACTTTGCTCCACTGTCTGGTGTTATATCTGAGTATGTGTCATAGAACTTTACATTTATGAAAGCAGTGTAGTTCCGTGAAGGGGAATTTATCAACTGTATTTGCCTTATGTTTTACAGATACTCTTTGTGTCAAGCAGAATATTGATTATTCAGGGTATTTATATAGTGTAAAATGAAGTTTGATTATTCAGGGGTTTTACTTAGTGTAGAATGAAGTCTGTGTTGTAAAAATCTTCGGTCTTTAAAGATTAACAGTCGTCACGTTGGCTAAAGGGAATATAGTGTGTGCAGTGTCATTCTGCAGTAAGGTCCATTGTCTGCCTTAAGATGTAAATGAACAAATAGGAGGCAACAGTTGCTTGTTACAAGCTTTTATGGCTATGTTTAGTCTTCTTAATAGTTGTATAGAATATCCTGTATAATCTTTAAGAAAGCATGCTATTTGCCAGATAGTGTAATTTCATATACTTCTAATCAGCATCTCCTAGTTTATTCTTGTCATCTCAAATAGCAGACTTGTGTTAAATGGCTGAGTAATGCAGACATTAGGGGAATAATCTTATTAGTAAAGTCAACACTGCCTGTGTTCTGGATTACTGAATGTGGCTGAGTTCTAAAGGTAAATGAGTTGCTTCATAAACTTCCATGGTGGGACTGAGGCAGACAAACCTATCAGTGCTGCTGCCCAGTGTCATTTATAGTGTGCTTTTTCTAGAGAAGCAGCTCCATACCTGAATGACTACTGTATTTTTCCCATACTTTGGTCTGTTTCAATAGCTGGCTGCTCTTTATTTATTTTGCTCTGGAGTTAAACTTAAACATCTTGGGCAGTGGGAATGCGTCCTGAAATGCAAAATACTAAGTATGATGGGAGATTTCAGTCTGGGTAAGAAATACAGTTGCTAGGGGGCAAGATGAAGCATCATATGAATCTTCCAGCAGTGGTTTAGGACTGTCCTCCCCAAGCTATTTGCTCTTCCTCTCTTTTGGCATCAGCCTCACGGTGATGGTGCATTTGTATTGGGAGGAACTGGAACTACTGAGATGCAGCACGTTTCCTTCTGTCATGGAAAGGCAGAAGAGCATAGCAGACATGTAGAGCTAGCAAAGCCTTGAAATAATACTGTTGCGTGCTCAATGCATGTGAGCTGGATTTAAATTTATGAACAGAATGTTGGCCCTCCTGCTGGTGAGGAAGGACTCCTGATCATGGTGTAACATCCTGGCATCACAAACTTTACTACGCTACTGCTGTTCCCAAAAGAAGCTGTTTTGACTTCCCTTATCTGCTCTGTCTCCAGCAGCTTGTTCCTTTGCCAGTTAACCCCTCTTTTGATTAAAAATACATGAAATTAATCACTTATTTAACTAGATCCTTTTCTGGATGTAGTTCAAAATGTGGTAACGTGGCAAAGCAGGCAACGTGCCTGCTATAGGAAGGCAAAGAAAGTTGGGGAGGAAAAGGAGGATGATGGCACGGCCATGAAAAGGGCTGATTTGTTCCCATTTAAAGTGTTTAGAAGCTATGGCTTTAGTGTTAACTAATACAGGCACTTGTTAGCCTCAAGCAATATGTCTAGAAGGTGAGAATCTCTTATTGCAGTGAGGTATTGATTCTGGAATCCAGGGAGAGCCATATTGCCAGATTTCAGTCAATTGCTTGAGTAGACTATCCTAAGATGTGCTTACCCTATAATTTCCACCCCTGCTCCTCCCAACTTCCATTGCCTGCATAGGGCTTGTACTGAATGCATAACTAACTAATATGCTTTATTGCAACTTCTGTCATCTATTTTTATACTCTTCCATATCAGCAATTACACCGTTCCTATAAGCTTTATTTTGCTCCAGTAGCATGACACGTGATCTCAGAACCATGCCCCTGGGTTTGGGCTGAGATCAGTGCGAGCCAGTGTCATAAGCGCTGGTCTCTGGTGTTGATAGATTTATTTTTATTTTTTTTTAATCTCAGAGTCAATATTTAGCTGTTTATCCTGCTCCTGATACTGAAAATGCTGGTTTAGGCACAGATTATGGCACAGTAGCAGTGATGCCTGTCAGGATGTACATCACCTCTGCAAAGCACTCTTGGGATGGTGCTCATAGTGCAGTGAGAGCGCTGTGTGCTATGCCAGCTTTGTGCAGAAATACAAAGGACCACACGGGCAGAGGAATGTGGGATGATTTTCCACCACCCTTGCTAGCTTCTTCTGTAGTGAAGGAACTCTGACTTCAAAACATAGTGTTCACTAACCCTTCTTCCATCAGGGAAATCCATTTGCAAGATGCTAAAACTGACAAATGGCCATGAACTGGAACATTAAGGCAAGGGAAACGCTGGATGTGTTTTCAAAGCTGTGTAAGCAGCTGTGGTTCATTGATCTTGCTTGATGGTGCAGGAGCATCACACAATGCCAGCATTTTTCTTGGCTCTTTCCCTATCATTTAGCAGAAAAGGTCACCTTCTTAACTTTCTAGTTAAAGACTCTTGGTCATGACAAGTGTCTCGTGAACATGGCTGACAATTTCGCTGAATGTGGAACAAAGTATCTTAGCTTTGAGGGATGACTAAGTCTCCTTCATGTTGGCTCTGGAGTTCTTATTAATCAGTGTGATTCAGAGCCTTGTGCTTTTCTTGGGTATGCTTCATCAGTTGGTCTTTCTTTAGCACAGTCCTCTTCGATCCTTTTTTTTTTAAAAAGATGACAATATTTGTTTTTGTCACGTTCTGCAGCCTATTTCAGTGGAAGATCTCAAAATACTCAGGTTGTGGGCCTTGATGTGCAATTTTTTCGTTTCATATGTGGTTCTCACTGGAAGTTTACTTGCCTGGGTATGCAGCTTGGCATCTTGTCCCACTGAAGACTTGTCTACTTGAAAGAGCTTACCAGCAGAATTATATATGCCTAGAATAACGATGTAAGTCTTAAACTTCTGCTCAAGTAGGTTTTCCCAGGTTTGTTTAGGGTGGCCAAAATAAAACCTTAACCCTTGTTTTGGGTAGATTTTGAGGGCTTGTCCAGGTTTTACAAACCTCTAATTGTCTTAAAGGTTAAATACCTCTGGCCTCATGACCAGAAAGCAGCATGTGAGTGGCAGCTCAGCTGGGATTACTGTGCTGTGGAGTCAGGTGCAGCAGCACAGATCACCGCTGCCTCGGTACAACTCTCTCTGAACACACATTGCATGTCACAGAAGGGGCTTTGCTAAACACACACGGGTCATTTGTGCACCTTGTATACAGTGGTCCATGACTGTAAGCTTATTTTTAAATCTGTACAAAACTAATTACAGTGCCATACTAATATTTACAGTCATCTGCTACTTAAACTTCGAGGGTAGCAGTAATCGCTATCCTGCTACGTACTGGGGAGTACTTCCTCGCTGATTGAAGAAGGTGGCTCCTGCAGAGAATGGTCAGCCTGTGCTGGGAGAAATAGGCAACCTGAAGGCAGCAGAGCAGCATTTTGAACTGTCCCAAGAACCAGGCGCAGCCTGCTCACTATGGAGCCGAGGCACCTCGGCCTACTGCAGGACTGCCGCTCTGGGCTTGTCAGGGGCAAGGGGTTTTTTTGAAGTAAGCAGTGGAGGACACATGATTGTACCCAGGTGAATGTTCACATCCTGTCTTCGAACAACAGAGATGACAAAACCGCAGAAAAAGCAACAGCCTGGGCCTAACTTAAAATCGCTTGACAAAAAATAGCGGCCACTCCCCCAGGCAGTGGAGTGCAGCATGGCACCCAAGCAGTAGCAGGAGGCACGCAACCCCTGTGCCGTTTACCTGTCAGGCCGCCGCGGCCGTTGGGTGCCGCGGAGGTTCCCAGCGCGGGCGGCTGCCAGGGCCCCGTCTGCGCCCCCCGGTACCACGGCACCAGCAGGCGGGGCGGCGGCGCTTTGCCGCAACTGCACGGGGGAAGCCGAGGCCTGGCCCCGTCCCAGGCCTCCCTGCGTCAGCCGGGTCGCCTCACGGCGGAGCGCGTTACGCGACGCCCGGTCTCCCGCACCGCCCGTTCCCAGCCCCGAGGAGCGAAAGGTGGCGGGGTGGGGAAGGGCGCGGTGCGCATGCGCCGCCGCAGCCCTTCGGTGCGCGCTTCCCACTTTCCGCGGCCTCCTTTTGCGCGTGTGCAGAGGCGGGCCGTTGTTCTCGGGCCGCCCGTGCGCCGTGACGCCAGGCCGTGGTGACGTCTCGCGCTCCCCCCCACCCCCCCGCCGACGGCGCGGCCGACGTCACGAGTTTCGGCGGAGAGGGAGGCGGAGCTTTCGGTTGGCAGCAGGAGCGGCGGCGGCCGCCGGCGCCTCACGCCTGACGGGATCTCCCCCCCGGCCCGGCCCGGCCCGGCCCCGCCGCGGCGCCAGCGCTCCGGGGGCGCCTTCCCCGCTCCCCCCCTCGTGGGCCCGCCTCGGCGCGCGGCTCCCTCCGCGCCGGCCTCGGTGCCTCCTGTCACCCTCCCCGCCGTGCCCCCGCGCGGGCAGGCCCCGGGCCCCTTCCCCCCCTCCTCCGGGGGGGTGGGCTCCTCTCCGGAAACCTGGCCGCTCCCTCCGCGCCGCCTGCCCAGCCGGGCCTGCGCCCGTCGCCAGCGGGCAGCGCGGGGGGTCCCTCGCGGCCGCCCGGCCTCCGCTGTGACACAGGTCGGTGCCGGCGGGGCGGGCGGGGGTGGCTCTGGGAAAGGCCGGGCGGGGGGCGGCCCTCGGCTGCCCGGATGCGTGTGTGTTTGGGGGGGCGGGTTTGTCGGTACGCGTTGGAGGGGGCCGCCGGTGTGGGGGACGCTTGGGGCAGCTTCGGCATCCAGGAGGTGCCCGGGCAGGGCGGGGGAAGCGCTAACCGCACTGCTGGGAGCCGCCGGGGCACCGGCCCTGTGCAGATGGAGGTACGCGGCGGTGCAGTTATTTGAGGTGCTGGGGGGACACGACGTGCTAGTTATTTACGTTACAACTGCAGAATCTTAAGGATTTTACGAGCTCTACAAATGTTTATATGTCACCGTAAACCTTCCTGTGATTGCATACCGATGCTGTAGTCTCTTGTCTTTAAATTGCTTTGCAGTGATAGCAGCGCTGTGAATTGGGTATGTAGGTCAGATTCTGAGAGGTGTTTTTGTCGGGGTAGTAGGTGAATGTTAGATTATTTTTTCCCTTATTGCTTTTGAGGTGCATTGCAGCACCCACGAGGTTGGGTTTTTTTCTGGCTTCCTCTCTTGCTTCATAAATCTAGTTTTAGTTTTTGGCAGTGGAATTACTGAAGATCAAAGCATTAAATAAGCTGAGCACTTCTAAGCTGTGTTGTATCATGAAGTGTCCTCTAAGGATGGTAAAAGATAATAGAAGCCTGCCTTGAAACAAGGGGGATTTGTAGTCCATGCAGAAAATGTTTCTCAGCTATAACATTTCTTTTCTTTAAACAATGCAGCACGTTGCAGAGGGTAAGAGGCCTTCAGAAATGTGTTGCTACGTATATGGCAAAGATGTAGTGTTTGCAGAATGAATGTCTACATGGTTGTCTTGCACAACATCTTGGATTCTCTCATGGCATAGCACTTATTAGCAGAATACCCTAGAAAGTGTTCTTTCCTATGGAATTCCCTTATGGATAGTTTTAAGGGAATGGGCAGGGATGAGTTAGTACTTACACTACACTGAAAAACCTTAGAAGAATTTTCTTGGTGGTTTGGGTTTTTTTTTCCCCCTACCCTATGCCTAAACCCTTCACTGTTATTTGAAAATAACAGAAATACTGTATGAGGAAATTTTACATTGATGTACGCCTTTGCTTACAGTGGCTTTTTAAATAATGGCTTTCCTCTGAAATATATTCAAAAATGAAAACTTGCTATAATCCCTGTTTTCTGTACACTTTGTGTTCTGTCATACACTTTGTGTTCTGTCATGATTGCCACTGAAATGTATTGAACCTGAATATTGATTCAGATAATGAGGCTGTATATAATTGATTTTTTTTTTAAGGTTTTATTGTATTTTGATAAAGCAGAATAGCAAGGTAATGTTTATGAAATTGACTTATCGCTGGAGAAAAATCTGTGATGAACTCTGTCAGTGGTTTACCTGACACTAATGGAAGACTACAGTGAAGGAAACAGATGTTTCTGAATTGCTTGTCTTGGCTTGCTGAGATTTCTAAACTGTCAGAGGAAACTTTTTCTAAGATATCTGTGGCGTTTGGTAATCTTGAGAGCTTTTATAGTATGTGTGAGTAGGCAGATATCTGTGACAGGTAGAATTTATTAATGTAGTGTAGCAAGAGCATTATTTTGTTGTTTAATATCATGGTAGGGAAGCTTTTCTTTTTTTTTTCTTTATGGTGATAAAACTCTAGATAGTTTATAGTAAAAATAACCTTTCAAATTTGGTCACAGACCCGTTAGTCATTCTTTGCTGTAGTTCTTAGGAAAGCTGGTCAAATCACAGAGTTGTGGAATTTAAAGCCAATTGAGGCTAAATGCAGAAGGCTTATTGTTTTATTATAAAGATAAGTTTTCTTCTGGAGAAAGCAAGGAAGTTGGTCATGTTATAAATTTAATTCACATTTATCATTTTTACTTTACATTTTTTTCTTACAATTTCCTAAAATACAGTGTTAATATTTAGGTATAAATCAGAATTATTGTTTTTTAAAACCTTGACATTATTAATAAGTATTTATGGAGAACTTCTTGGAAAAAAGTTTTGCATATTAGCAATCTTAAGTTTCATTTTTTTGTCTTTCATCTGTATTATCTTTACTGCAGGCTAACTTTTTACATCAGCAAGCTAAATCAAAAGTAATGAATAACATGTAACTTATTTTTGTGACATTGTTCAGTGACTCTCTAACTGAGCATTCTCTGAACTGAAAAGAATGTTTTCTTATGAAATGCATAAGAATGATAATAGAGTGATGTCCTTCATTGATTCCCCCTCTCCCACCAAACACACAGCCAAAGGTGTTCTGATCTGTTGAGAGGTACACATTTGCTCTGGAGTAATGAATGTATTTGCTAATAATTTCTTTTTAGATCTTTGCTGTTAACATTATCCTCTGTTTAGACTACTATTTGGAGAAAAATAAATGAATGATGAAAATGTGACTAATCAATGTAATTAAGTACTTTTTGTTACTTTTCCAGAGCTTATTTTCATATGTATGACAAACTAATGTAAATATGTATATTGACTAGTGACTCTACCCAGGTTTATCTAATTAGCAAACAATTAAGTTTGCTGTCCTGAAAGTTTAATTTCTAAATTGAAGCTTTTAAAATTCTGAAGTAGAACTGAAGTAGACACAGTATTAAATTAAAATTATAAAAAAAAAAATCAGTGAATTCTATTAATCACACTAATTTTTCTGTGAGAGAGAAGAAAAATCTTTTTTTTTAAAGAATAAATACTGCATTTGCTATTTTAGTATTCTGGTATTTTGTAGTGCTAAGGAATAGGTCAAAATAGGTCATGCATGCTATAATTGCACATCTCTTGCAAAATAACATTGTAAACATATAATTGGGCAGTGGGAACATGTTCAGAATGCAGTGTGTTAGTCGTGATTCTCACTTTTGGATCTTAGCATGAGATCTTGATTTAGTAATATAGTAAGAATGACAAATGCAGCTTATGGCTGTATGTTAACCTAATTTCTTAGACTAATCATGCTTGTTTGCAAGTTTTTCTGAGATGTTTTTAATATATTCACCTTAAGTGTATTTTTTGAGAAGCTGCAGGAAGTTTGGTGACAATAAGTGAAGGAAAGGTGGAGTTCTATGTTAGGATATTGCACTGATTTCCGTCTGTGGGAACCACTGCTCTAGAGACACTTGACCCACAAATACACATATGGCATAGTTTAGAGCCCAGCTTAATGAGGTCATTTGAAGTTGGACTTACTTGAGCAAGGCCAAAGCAGGGGTATCTGCAGTGTGCTTTAAAAACTGAGAGTTGGGAATTGGTGATGTAGGGAGACCTATAGAGCATGACTTTTTCCTGTTCATTTGCAAAGTCTTTTATTTGTTTACTTCTATATCTCAAATTATTGCATATTTTAAAAATTATACCAGCAAACTGTAACTTAGTTCTTCACATGAGAGGAATATAATTTTCTTTAGGCTAAAGGGTTTTTTTCTTTGCTGTAGCTTTGTTTTCAGCCATTTTTTTTCTTTGAGTCCTTCACTATTTTTTCCTCACTTGCTTCTCTTTCTGTGTTTCCAGTCAATCATTTGTCCACTTCTGTGGATTATCTGCAGTAATAAAAGATACTGCTTTTGTGTTCCTGAGACGTTTTGTGCTAAGTACACTAACAATCTGACAACAGCAATGTAACAAAATTCAAATGTTTCAGAAGTTTACATTGCAAAGACTGTACTTTTGAAGCTCAGGTATGATAACACCGATAAACTGTTCTCATTTGGATAAATGAAGAAATGATAGATGTGTAAGAAGGGAAGGGATTTCATTAGGTCAGTCCCTACCCTGAGGCAGAAGCAAATACACTGAAATCTTGTCTGACAGATGTTTGTCTGATCTGTTCTTAAAAAACTCAAAAGAGGGGAATACCACACCTCTTCACTGGTCTTTTTATAGCTAGTACATAACTACCATTATAGTTAAGAGGCTTTTCTTAATATTTAACTTAAGTCTCTGTCTTGGTGCTAGTTAAGCCAGTTCGTTCTTGTCCAGCTATTATTACTCATGCAGGATAATGATTTCTGTACTCTCTGCACCAACTGTTTGCATACGTGAAGACTGTTCCTCTGTCTCCTTTTATTTCAGACTTCTCTTTACTAAACTGTGCAAACAGGGCTTTTCTTCACAGGTCATGTTTTCTCAGGATTTTTGTTGTTGTTAACTCTCACTGGGCTCCGTGTGATTTGTCTGTATCTTTTTCAAAGTTCCCCAGACAAAGTCTTACAGCAACAGAGTAATTAACTTACTCTGTAAGTTGCAGCAGAAGTAACATGACAGCCTTATTAAAATGTCACTCTTGGGTGTGTGCGCAGGTATGGTTGGTTTTTGTTTTGTTTTTGGTTTTTTTTTTCCAACAACATCAGGTTCTTGGCTCCTGCATTTGTTAACACAGGAGCTTGTATTAGTGTTTCTTAAATCAGGTATCTCTTTCTTCATATATATGAATTTGAGTTATCTTTCCAAAGAGTAGAACCTTATACTGTATTGAATTCAATCTTTATTTTAGGTTAGTTTTCTTATATTAAGCATTTCTAGACTCAACAGGATCACTGTTCAATAAGTTATTCTACAGGAAAGTATGCAGTTTCTGCTCTTCCACATCTATTTCCCAGCACATAAAATCCCTGTGGCTTTTGAACGTAAGCTTGCTTTACAACAGGAAACGTGATTGAGAACAAGTTCTCCTAGGGTTAGATGCAGCTTCTATTGGCAAAAATGTGTCTTTACCAGTCTGTTTTATATGTGTGCTGTGTTTGAAGCAAGTTGTATTGCTAAGATAACTCCTGTCAGCATAATTGTACCTGAACAAGCCTTTTGCCGTTTTGAGATGTCATACAGTCCAATGACATAGTAGAAGAAATTTTTATCCTATAGGCATGCTTTATTGGAAGAACTGCAGAGCCAGCTACGAAACAGATGTGTTCAACATGTTCCCTGGCCTTACTCCATTTTATCTGACTTACGTAGATGACTTTATCCATAATTTTTGAGGCTAGATCACAGATGGGACAAATTGTGTGATTCTTTCAGCAGTGCTGCCTTCGCAAAAACTGAAACAGACACCAATAATAATTATTAAAAAAGGCCTTTAGTTTCTTGCAGGAAGAAGTATTCAAGTAGTCAGTGCTGATTACCTCTTACCTATCCTCAAAATTACTTTAAAATAATTTAGACAAGAGAGTTCTGTAAATGCCAACAGTTTGAATGCCATGTTACCAAAACAATAACAATGGGAACTATAGTCTCACCTTTGAACAAAGATTTGAAAACTGGAAAACATCTGGGTCAAGATGTTGTTTGAATTAAAAGAGAGAACTAAAATACTGACACAACCAGTAATTAAACTTCTAAAGAAAATCTAAAGAAAATAAGATGTTCTATTGAAGAACGCGATAATTGTCACCCTAAATATTTTTTTAATCTAACCGCTGAAAAGTGATTGGTAAAGCTCAACGTGTATTTAATTGTTGTTTTGTCACATTGACTATCTGTATTTTTAGCAGTGCCACAGTTGCTGTAACTCCAGCATGAGGATTTTTATTTAAAAAAAAAAAAAAGTAATTGGAATGGCAAACTCCCAAACCTTCAAGCACTGTTTTGTTTTTTCCATAATGGCTTGATGATAACTGAATGGGTAGAAAGTAGTAGTTAGGAAAGAGTTTCTTGTGCTGCTGATACCAATAAGTGCAGTAACTTCTGGCAGGGATGAGGTGGATAGTGTAATGAATGACTTTTTAAGCTGCTGCAGCAAGTTCCTTTAGAGAATATCTGTTAAGGCTCTGTGTCTGTGGTATTTGCACTATTATGAATACCAAATGAGACTTTCAAATGAAAATTTAAATGTTTTTGGTGAAGTGGCTGACAAGTTTTAGGTAAAATCTTAATCCCTAATGAAATCAGACAAAAGATAATCCAGTATTCTTCCTCCAATGGTAAGCATGAATGAATGATTATGGAAGAGTGAGAACAGGACAAGCGTATATAATACTTAGCTTGAATATTCTTTCAGTCCCTAACTATTTTCAGTAAAGGTCTGTTCTTAATCTGATGTGGGTTTTGTGTAGTTAGTAACCTTTGGATTTTTATCCTCAAACTTGGCCGGTCCTTTTTTTGCATGCAGCTAAATGTCTGGCATCCAAAAGTCCTTTGGTAAGAAATTTTACAAGTATGCTATTTGTTATGTTAAAATCTACCTTCATTTTTTCTGAACTTAGCTTGTACTGGTTTCCTTTGGTGACACATTCTTTTGGAAGAGAGTGAACAATCCATCTCTGTCCAATATAACAACCCATCTCTCTGTTCCTCATATGATTTTGTAGCCCTTTATCACTTTCTCCCTCTACCCAAATATTTCTGAAATCAGAGTCCTAACTTGCCTATTTGTTCCCCCCCCCGTAGAACACATTCTGTGTCTTCGATCGTAACTTTTGCTCTTCTCTGGAATGACTGTATTCTGCTACATCCTCTTCTGGAGCTGAAGGCCGCAGAACTGCTAGTGATATTCTGGTTGGACAGACAGTGGTCTGTTTAGGACTGATTTATTTGATAATAATTCCTAACATTGGCTTTCATTTCTGAGTGCTGGCAGTATTCAGTGCAAAGCCCATTGGTTTGTTATGTGCAAAGTTAGAACTGCTTCTCTCCCTCCTCCCCTCTGCTCCCCAACTTGCATCACTTTCATTAATCTGTGCTGGCTATCATCTGCTTTATTGCTCAGTCCCCTAGTCTAACAAAGACCACCTCCTCTACTGCTGTCAGCCCTTTCCTTGTTCTCCTGAATAACATAGTATTGATAGGCACAGCAGTGGTGGCAAACTTTTCACTTTGCTCCTGATTATTGGATAATTTAGAATATGTTGAACAACACAGAGTCTTGTGGAGCCCCACTGGTATCCTCCTTCCTTATAGAACACCAACTATGTCTGTCCTATATTTTCTGTATTTTAACTGATTTATTCATGCAAGGGTCTTTCTCTTTTCTTATGCTGTGACTGCAAGAAAGCCTTTGGCGAGACTTTTCCAGTACTGGAAATCCAAGTAGACCATGGTAGTGACTGCGTTCAGCTCTTTTTACACGTATTCAGAGTGCACCAAGAGATTTGCAAGTGAGATCTCTTTTTGGAACAGCCATATCTACTCTTCCCTGCTCTATCATAATTATCCATATGTCCATTATTTCTAGTTTATTTGTTGTAGGTCGCACTTAACTGTTTGTAGTTCCCTGGAATCCCTGCATTACATGTGCCGTCTTTTAAAAGATATTTTTAAAAGATCCAAATTGTGCAGTGGCCAAGAGGGGTGGTTCCAGCATGAGTTCTTGCTCCTTTCTTTGTGTTGGTATTGGTGCTGTAGAAGTGTGAGGTCAGTTAGATAGGCTGATGGTTAATTAAAAGGTAAAATAAATCATTTCAGCTGATCATCTATTTTGG
The DNA here is from genome assembly GCF_034638445.1 of Ciconia boyciana. Lineage (NCBI taxonomy): Eukaryota > Metazoa > Chordata > Aves > Ciconiiformes > Ciconiidae > Ciconia > Ciconia boyciana. The sequence continues at coordinate 17,103,783 of NC_132943.1, read as the reverse complement.
TCTGGATCTCCTGCTTGTCATTGAGGTTCAGCTGGAAAGTAGCAGTTACTGTAGACAAGCAGGAATACTCCCTTGACAGAAATGCAACCTTAGCAGTGGAACTGTTGTCTTAAAGATGATTATTAGATATGGGCATGTACATTGTAATCCTTCCACCAGTATATACTCCCAACTTTTGAATCTGTAGTTAGTTTACCTTATTAACTGTATTAATAAGGATTCATACATTTTTATCAGTTGAGGGAAAAGTATAATTATGTAGCATCATATATGTTACATAATTAACTGTATCTATGACGGTTCATACATTTTTATCAGTTGAGGGAGAAGTATAATTATGTAGTATCATAGATGTCATTGTAATGTTTGCTACCCACTGCTAAGGGGTGTGCTATGGGAGATGCAAGAGGGAAACCTTATGAGGATACATTGTCTTCGTGTCTTTGCATTTGATTCTTGAGTGTTTTGACAAAGTAGGTTTTTATTGTTACATTTTGGTTTAAATGTTATTATGAGGGATTGAGTTGAATTACATTTTTTTTCTGGTTCACAGGAAGCTAAAGATTATTACCAAAGCACAAAGTGAAAAAGAGCTTGTGTACTTGATACCTTAGCAATATCTTAATGTGTTGACCTATGTGGGTCATCCAGTTTAAAAACAGTGGCTACTGAATACAGATAAAAACTTATAAGTTTGTCCATTTAGACATGTTGGCTACAAAAATAATGCACAATCATATCATGTGTGTGGGGAAAAAAATCTTTGGATTTTGCATAGTATATGTTGCCTATGCATGCACGCAAGGTTTTCTCAGTTGCCATTGATGTATATTAAGTACATACTTGTCCATCTTCTCAGTTGTATTATTGAGCCCTCTGTACAGTTCCAAGCATGAGAGCTCTGAGTCTACCCGTACCTGTGGGTCCCTGGTTAAATTTATTGCTCTTTGTTGTTGTCGTTGTTGAATATTTTAATCTTGAATTGGAGATTGATTCAGGAGTGTTTTTTCTATGCTGTGTTGGAAATCTGTATGGCTCATGAATGTCTTATCCTACTTAAATATTCCATGTTAGTGTATTATGAGATTTTTTTTTCATTTTGTGTTCTTATTGTTGGTGATAGAAGTAATGGAAGAAATGTCTGACAGTGTATAGAGTTAATTTGAGTTATGATGGGGAGAGAGCACCTGGGGTATTGAACTAGGAAGATTGGAGTGTGAGACAGGAAAGGCTTTTTAGGCAGAAGCTCCAGGTGATGGTGTGTTAATGTGGTGGGAAAACTTGCTGGCAAGGGAGTGGAAGAAGATGAGAAAAATCGTGGTTTTATTATCATACGCTAGATTTTCTCATTGTATCGCTGCCTTATGTAGTGTGCAGGAATAATTGTGCTTTGAGGAACAAATGTGCTTTGAGGAATGAGTAAGATAATATATAACAAAGACTGTTCACTGAGAATTCCTCCTTGATTTGTTGCAAAATTTGGAAGATGTATAGCAAATGAGACTGAGATGTCTTCATGGTGAAGACATGAAAATGTCCCTAGAGAATTAGATTCTGTCCTTGCTGGTGTCACAGCAAGATACCAGGCAGATCATGTTAATCAGAAAGGTTCATGTGTATTGTTGTGTTCAGTTTTTCTGGTACTTGATTTGAAATGATAGTAGTGTGATTTGCAGTCATGACTAAAACAGCTGCAACTGTGAAATCAGTGAGTTTTGCTCTGAATGGAAGATGCCGTCAAATGTGACAGTTATATTGAAGAAAAACAAAGTTTCTCAGTTTTAGCACCTGAAGATAGATACTAAAACTAGTTGTAGAGGTGGAGAGTGGGTTTATTTCTCTGGCTTGTTTCCCAAAAATAGTTGTCTTTCAACCCATCACAGTCACAGAACTGGAAGATGAACTGAAAAGGATAGAACTAGTTACTGGAGTTTAAGGATGTGCTTTCTTCTGTATGTTCTCAAAAGCAAAATCTGACTGAGTTGTATGTAATTGCTCTCATACATTAATTGAAATGCTCAATTTGTTTACAGTACTCAGTTTCTGCTGGAAGCCTGCTTTTTGTCTCATGTACTTTATTTTTGCTTAAAGAATAATGTTGTTAGATTATAAGTGGCTTGTGGTAGGTTTACTTTTCTAGTGAATGGTTACTCTTAAAATTCATGTATTTGTCACTGGTTGTAGCATGGTCTTCCATTCTTGTTGCAAGTTGCGAAGATTGCAGGAATCACCAATACAAGTAGTGCTGGTAAGAGTAAGTTTGCTTACTGTGTACAATTAGTTCTTTGGCTTAACTGGTGATCTTGAATTCTGTCGTAAGGAAGAGAGGTATACTGTATTCTTTTAAGGTGTATGCTGTGAACTGTCTGTGATACAGGAGGAAAACTTTTTTTTTTGTAGGATCTTGGATAGGGGACATGCAGTTACATTTGTAGTGGGGATTGGTTTTCACTGTAACACCTTTAGTCGTTCTTCACAAATATTTTGACTTGCCAGTCATAAGTTTGGAGTAAAACTAACATTGATGCCACTCATGACAGCTTCAGCAGGCCTCCAAATGACAGCAGCAGGTGCTGAGCTGAGAGCACCACTGAGATTTTTAGAAGAAGAAACGGAAGCACCTAAATCAGATTGTAACACTCACGGTAATGCATGTTTCATGGGATTCTCAGGATTAACATTTCATGTACCTGTTTTCTTTGAGAAGCCTTTTATGGGGCTAGTCAGTTCACGTAAGATAGTAAATTAGGAAGAAGTTACAAACATCCCAGAAGTATTTTACTCTGTGTATTTGTGGGTACTATAACGTTATCGGAATATACTGAGTGAGCCTTAAACATTTTTATGATGTGAATAGCATTAATCTGTTTGTGTAACATATAGCTTAGTTAATGGTAATGGAATTTGTTCTTCTTAGTGTTGTGATACTCTGAGACTTTCCACCATGGTGGTGGTGATAAATTTCCAAGACACCAGAGTGATTTGGAGGCAGTGATGCAGTTATTTGTAGCCCAGTGAACTGTGTCTATTACTTTTTAACGTACTTTTGTGAGAAAATCTGGTCTCAGGTAGGAGTAGAGGAGTATGAGCAGTCGATTTGTAGCCAGTATGTTCTGTTGCAAAATTGGCAACACTGAAATATTTTGCAAGGTGTCACTGCTGTTATGACCCTTCCTCAATTTAAAATGCGTATGCCTGTTCCATAATAGTTTTGGTTTTTTTTCTTGAAATCATGAACAGGTCTTAAGAAAGCATCATGGCTTTCAAGGCGCATTTGTCTGATGTATCAGCAAAGTCATTCTTCAGTTAGGTCAAGAAATGAGCTGTCAGAGGGAGTGCTTTGGCTGCTGCTGAGGCAATAACAGATACAGGAAATGGAGAAGTTCTGTAAAACTTGAATTAGGTGAAGAAAGAGATCTTGTTGAGGAAAGGAGATGCTTTTCTGTTTGAGGCCAATTACAGTCTTATCTTTTTTTGTGTACTTGAAGTGGAGTGGGCTTATGAAGGGTTAGCCAATAGAGGCTCTTGATACCATTTGGAAAGGAGAGGTTCATTCAAAGCAGGAAACTTGCATTTAAGTGCCTTGAAACTCTCTAAATATGCTTATCTCTCCCTATCAACTGTAAAGGAAGTGTAGGGAGATTAGCTTTCCTAGACTACAGTTACTCGTTGTGAATATTGCTGTAAGTGTCGAGATACTTATCTCGGAAGCATAATTTTGCTATAAACTCATGTTCAACTAAATTATCTGCTACTTTGCATTTTTATGAGAATAATCCTTAAAAACTGTGTCCTTGCATTCTCAAACCTTCCAGCACTTTTAACTTTTTTGAGTCAAGCTCATTGTTCATCAAGCTGCTAAATGTTATATGAATGTGTCAAATTACAGTTTATAGAACAGCAGGAACTAAAGATTTAATCTGAGTATGATGAAGTTTTACTTCTGTTACTGTGCATATTGGATCCTTCAGTTCATTCTGAAGTCTGTTTCTCAAAGTACTTTGAGAGATGAGCTGCATTTATGGTGCTAGAACTGACAGGACTGCTTTTTGAGGTTTTATCCTCTCTGTAACTGAGAGGGCACCATCCATAATTAGAAGTTGTATTTTATGCAAGTCTGGTTTTTCTTTTTTTTCTTTTTTCTTTTTTTTTTTAATTGAACTCTGGAAGGAGTACAGCTAGTAACCATTCTTTTCAGAAAATAAACAAATACCAAATCATGTCTGTAGCTGTACAGATGAGGTAAGTCTGTGTGGTCTTGTGTGCTAAATTAGACATAAATTCACTTTTTTGCTTGCCAGGAAGATTTTAAAAGTCTTCAGTTTAAGAAATTTCAAATCTGCACATTGTGGAGATACCTGATACATCTGTAACAACAATAAAGGTACTGATGCTTCAACCATCCTGCACTTGCTGTCTGCAGTCTTTCTGATATTCTACACTGAACAGTGTATCTGTAGGTTGTGTACAGAAGCAAGATGGCTTCTGCATGCACTGCATTTTTATACACACAAGGATTGCATTATCCCTCTTTAATTTTGTATTGCACTTATGTTAGATAATTATACATTGTGATTTAATAATTCTTCTGAATTGTCTCTTGCTAAGACTGTCCAGTCTTGCAGCTGCAACTTTTTTCCAATTTCCTAAATGACTGTCTTTATGTCAAAATGCATTCAATACAAAAGCATTATCAAATAAACATAATAAACCACAATATTTAGACTTACATAAAATAGAACTTCTAATTATGGGTGGTGCCCTCCCAGTTGCAGGGAGGATAAAAGTTCAAAGTGCAGTCCTGTTGGTTTTAGCACCATAAATGCAGCTCATCTCTTAAAAAAATTATTAAACACAATAAAAATTAATATTAAATGGAGGGAAAATAACAATAAATTATTGTATGTATTTAAAATATTTAACTGTATTTAAATACATTTTGTTGGGCTGTGACTGTTTTTAAACACGATTCAGGTCATTTGCTTAAGCTGTAACTTGTGTATCTCATTGTGCCTACCTGATCATTGCCTGTCTGTAGGGGGTTGCACTAGCAATCATGTTCATTGATGTTTTCTGCTAAATAGGAATATGGATCTCAAAATATTTTATTTTAATCCATCAACTGAGTTTCCTGTTAGTTAATTGAGACTTTAAAGCAAATAATTAAAATGTCATGTGATATTTAGCCAAATAGTTGGAAAAACCTAAGTAGGGTAATTGCAGTAGTTAGTTCTGTCAACTAATCTGTAAACATTTCAAGAAGCCATATTTTGCTTAGCAGTAATAATAATCCTTGAAATCAAGGCATTTGCTGGGTTTTTGCTTTTAATTCCATGGTAGAAACCAAGCTAATCATTACATTATTTTACTTTCAGTTGATGTGGAGGTAAATAGTTGGCAGCTCTTTGACCCTTTCCTTTATCCTTCTCAGTTATTTATACAATATTTACAATCCAGTAGAATCTTCTTGTTTTCCAGGTGTTTCCAAATATTTTCAAGTATGGTCCAGAAAACTGAACCACTGATTTTGTGAAGAGTCTTAGTTAGACTCTTATAAGTCCCTGGATCTTTAATTTAAAATGTTTGATCTGAAGTATATTACAAATAGTGCATTGTATCTCTTTGTTGTTGTGGATGGTGAAATTTCTATTCCAGTAACACTGTGCTGTGGTTTGGATACATCCTCTTGATTTTTTTCAAAACCAGAACAAAAAATGGATGCTGGCTATTTCTTCCTGTTTTTTATCACCACTTGCTATTTCACCATCTAAATAGGGTAAAACACATGTATCTGAGGGGTTTTTTTCCCCTTAATATGTTTTTATTTAAAAAAAAAAAAAGGCTGTTAACTTTGAATTAGTTGGCTGCTATTGTTTTATGAAGCCCATTATGCTGATAGTGGTAGCTGGCTCATGGTACTATGTGTTTAAGGTTGCTTGGTCTCTGTACAATAGGTTAAAATAGCTTGGGGTTCTGCATAACCTGGTTTAATTACAAGAGTGAGACATTCAGGACAAAGTTTAGAAGTATACTGACTAAGGTACATACAACCAGAATAAGACTTAAAATATTTTGAAACATAAACCCAAGTACTTTTGCAGGAAATAAACCAGAAATGCTCTTTCTGCAAAGGAGTATTTGATGTGTTTATGTTCCTTACTCTGCAAACAGTCATTCTAGTGGTAGAAGGGTTTAGTTCAGCTGTTCAGGATAGAATCGTTGAGATGGTCACTATGGAAAAGCAAGCAGTAAGGGGAAGAATAGAGGGGAATGTAGTTTCTGTCTGAGTCCAGGACAGGTAGTCAGTCCTAAATTACTGCCCTGGTTGTGAGAGATGCTGCTCTATCGAGATTGTGTGTCTTACTTGCTCTGGGGCATCAGCTGGCAGAGCTTGATTGGTTCTGCTGTTTTGCCAGTCTTTCCTAGCACAGCAGAACTAGGTGAACTCTCTCAGTGTTATCCTGTCCAGTGCAATCAATCTCACTATTTATCATTATCGGGATAAATTAAGGGGGGAAGAAAGTGCTTCAAAATAGAAGGGGGCACATGACAGAGGAAGAACTAAGGAGGAGAATATTACTGCTCTGTGGCTCATGCCCTTACTGGCGTGGGTTGATAGGCAAGATCCCTCCCTGCTGGCTTTCAGACCTTAAGATTCCTTGAGGTGTGCAAGGAGGGCTGGAATCAAATGTTTTAACACCTTTTTTCTAAGAAACTTTTACCCATTCATTCCCCTCCAATACCTTTTCATTTTAAAAGATCCCATAGTACTCTGACAGGAAGAATATTTCTGTTATTTTATTCACCAGTTAAACTTAATTTCTAATGTTCCGAATTTGACCCACTGAGTCCTATTTTTTGTTTTGTTTTCCAAATGTTATCTTAATTTATCAATGTGTCATTGGCTTTTGATTTGGATTGATTTAATATTTCTCTCCCTTTTCTGCTTTCTCTGTGAACACCTTTTCTTAAGTATTATAACAATATGTTAAAGGTCTGAATTTTTCTAAAACTGAACTCACATCTGATGTGTTATTGTTAGACTCCAATTATTAACAGACCTTTCTGTTACCTGCTTAAATATTTTTCTTATTACTGCTCTTTGCTTCTCTTTTTTCTGTCCTTCATGATTTTGTGCTGCTGCTGCTTTCATATTCTTTGAAAAGGGTGGCTTTTTGTCCAGTGTTCATTTGCGTGTATGTCTGTATAAAATCTTGTCCTTTACACTCGTTTCTATGGAGTTACCTTCTTTTACTTATCCGCTACTGTCTTGTAACAATACTGAATTTTCTTCTATGCTTGCCACACTATGTAAGTTCCTATCATTTATGCCAACAATTGCTTTGAGCTATGAAAAATTCTTCTATAGAAGTTCAGATTTAGATATTATTGTTTGCTGTCTTGTTCACAGAGACACTATTTTTATTGGATTTTAAATAAAAAAACATGACGAGCAGTGCTGCACATTATTTTGGTTAAAGATTAAGTAGGTGTGTTTGACTAGGTGATCACCTGAGGTTTTGTCAGCCTTGCTTACTGTGATTTATAAGAGGTTGATTGTGTGAAACCAAGTATTTGATTATTTAAAAGTAACATTTTGGGGGTAAAACCATATTGTCTGGCTCATTCTTCTTGCTGTGAAATAAATTTTTAGTCTCACTTTATATTCTGATTAGCCATTCTACAGTCTGAAAAATTACCTGTGAACACTCACTCTTCATGTTTACCTACCTCTTTGTATATCTATTTTTTATAAGCAAGTATGTCTCTGAATAGCAATGCTAGCAAATTTTGATTTCTTGTCATTTTCGTTTAATCTTTACCTGTGATTGAAAGAATTATAGTGCATCTTCTTTTTAGTTTACACTGTGTCATTTTGCTTTGGTGCAAGAATGGGGAACTATGTATCCTTGGACTAATTTATTTTAGTGAAAATTTGTAGGGAATTGATATCCTTGAGATTCCTGCTCCACTATTGGAACAGGTTTGGACTCCAAAGGTGTAAGGCACCTTTCTATGTAGGTAAACTGTTACTGTATAAGTCTGAATTCCTTACAAAATCAGGCTAAGATAGATTGCTTGCTTCAGTGTATTTTTTTTTTCTTGATTTTTAACATATGAGGCAGCATGAAAGCTGGCTTATGTTCTTAAATGCTTATATACTACCTTTACTGTTCTCATAGGATTAGTTTATGGCTCTCACTGTAGCCATAGCTAATTTTACTCTTTAAAAATTGTACTTCTGTTATGAAGTTGGATGCTATAAATACCATTTCCTTTCTGCACACTGTATATCTCCATATTCCACAGAACTAAAACACCCTTTCTAGCTCACTTAGTAAATATTCACCTCATATAGCATCTGCTTGCTTTCTTCCTTTACTGTGTGAGGTTAAAGCTTTTTTTTTTTCCCCTAGCCTACAAGTTTTTGAATGTGACTAAGTCAGTCATGAGAGATGATGTAATATGTATGCCGGTGTTTGTGTACTTTTTTCTCTCAGTAACTGAGAGGCAGCTTAACCCTGTTGCGTTTATTATAGAAGTGTACGCATATGGGCAATTAGCACAGAGTATTTGAACAGCTAGATTATCATCCGCATGACTTATTTGCCCTCAGGCTTTGTTTCATTTGCCATGAGAAAGCTAAAAACAATTTCAAGGAATCACCTGGATATTTTCCTCCTTCAGTGACTTTCTCAGATTCTGAAAGACTTCCAGGCTCTGTGGAAGGTGGCTGATGGGAAGTGAATCATGAATATGAATCAGTATCTCTTCAGCCTTATATCCAAAATGCTGTTGCTAGGATATTCTTCTTTGTTTGCTACTCTTATCACATCATCACCTTTTTGAGATTCACGCTCTGTCATCTTTTCTTTAATTACATTCATATTCAAGCTGTTTGTGTTTCTCTGCAAGACCTTGACATAATCTTATTTTACCTTTGCATCTGCTCTTTTGTTTTGCTGCCTTTGCTTGTGAATCTTTCTCTGAGTTCTAGTTTTCTCTGTTTCACTTCCTTTTTGTCCTGGATTGTCATCTACTGTGTGTGTGTGTGTGTGTTTCACTAATGCTACTTTGTAACCATGCATTAGGGTATGCTTTTTTCCCTTTCTACTGAATGTATATTTTTTTTGTTTAAAGAAACGTTGATTTTTGTTATAGTTCATTGCAAAAATGAGACGTTAAAAACATAAGTGTTTTCTCAATTCACAAAGGTGAAGTGTTCATAAAGTTTGATCTGGGTCACCTGTTTCTTTGAAATTTTAATGTTGTTAGCTTATTTTTGAAATATTTTTATATTTTAAGTTATTCATAGAAATTGAATTTTTCTCTTTTTTTTTTTTTCTTCTAATGAACAAGAAGGAAGTGGAAGGGAAAAGAAATGGATGCTCACTCATTAGCTTATGTTCTTCTAATGAGAGATGCTACAGATTAATACTAAAGAATGAATTCTTGTAGCTGGAGGAACTTGCAGAAGATGTTTCCTAAGATGTTTCTTCTTCTTCAGCTTACCTGCCCTATATGAGCTCTGTAGCTCAAATATATTGAGCTTCCAAGTTTGGTTATTTCAGCTAGGCTGAGGAAGAACATCTGGGGTATTTTTGTTTGGAGATACAACTTGTTCTTGTTTTCTTAAAGTATGGCAGAAGGTTTAAAATGCCTCACAGAACGTTTGTATGTCTTTGAAATGCTTACAAGGAAGTATTACAAAAGTACTTCATCCAAAGTCATGAAACACATTTTTATGTTTAATGTATTAAGACAGCTAAATCAGACGTTTTATGAAATGACACTAGCTCTCATTTTAAGACAGTTGGATCAAATACAGAATTAAAAAAATGTTTTATAAGCACTTTAGTGAATAATTCTTTGGAAGAACCCCCAAGACTGCTGCTGATACAAAAAATGTAGCATAGGAAATAATTGAATATATATTCTGTTTTGCTTTTCTGACTCTTAGGGATGCAAAAGACGCAAAGAATCAGACATGAGGAAAAAAGTTAGTTGTGTTATTTGGCTATAAAGGTAATCCCAGTTCACTAAGTAAACCAGATCTCCTGGCATCTTGTGTGAGAGCAAGGCCTAAAGATTCTGTCCTTATTTTGAGTGATATTAGCTACTATCATTCAGCAAATAAATGAAAATTCAGCCCCTGTTTTCCTCTCTGAAGATTAGTACAAATCCCTTTCTTTTGCATCTTCATGGTTTTCCTTTCCTGTTATGGAGCAACAGAAGCTTTTTCTTTTTTAAATCTTTTGAAACAGATTTTTCTGTCTCCCCCGTGGTGGCATCAAGAGGCTGGAGACTATGTTAGTAGTAAAAGTTGGGGTTGTGTCTTGAGACTGCGGGCAGCCCAGGCCAGATATACTTCTCACGCTCTTGCAGGCTTTAATACTTTACAAAGCATTAGATGTGAGTTTCTTTCCCACAACACTTGGAAGCTGTTTCAGGTACTGTTTTGAGGCTGTCCATAGACTTGGGAGTATGTAACTCTGAATACACTTGAATCATATTTTCACCTTTATTTTAGTTCTAATGTGCTTTCCTGCATGCCTCTCTCAACTGAACTGATTTCTGATTGCAGAGTGGGACCTCTAGATCTTCTTTAAAAGCCTGATCTCTTCTTGGTTTTATGGAGCTTGAAATAGACAATAGTAGATGAGTCATCTGATATGTAGGTAAAAGGCAGTATACAGCAGAGAACTTTATATGGCTCTCAAGTCCAAATTTCTTTCTGAAAAATATGTCAGAAGTACTTGAAGCTTTCTAGTTCCACTGGTGTAATGAATGCTGCTTAAAAAGGCTGTTTTCATGAAATGAGTATGTAAGAGACACGATGCCAGAAACTCTTAGATGCCTAACTGAAGGTGCTCAGAAATCCTTTGGAATATTGTAATTAATTTGTTGTTAGCTAGAAAATTGGCAGAATAGTCAAGCAAGGAAGCCTGACTGGCTGGTGCTGAAAGAGCTGGCCCACCTCCCCTCTGTTGTCAGCCATGTGCTCCCACAGGTGGCCCTGTGCTGGCATCAGGGGTCATTTGACACTGGAAAGGAACTAAACCATGAGAAAACAAATTCTGTTTAAAGAAGAAAAAAAATTAGTTATATTCTGTTGGTATAGCTCCTTGAATGAACTTGCAGGGAAATAATCTGTTTTATCAGGGTAGGCTAGATCTTTCGGCTCTCAGTCAGAAGGATGGATGGTGGCCAGGAAAAGGGAGGAGGGAATAGGCTCTCCCAGCTTGGTCGCAGTGGCTACTTAAGAAATTAGAGAGTTTTATTCTATGATCTTGCATTAAAAATTCTGAATTCTTCCTGTGGTAGCCTGAATTACAACAAATCTCATTGTCTATTTAGGAATATGTCTTTAGTTTGTTGTTTTTGAGCTCCATAATAGCATCTCATAGAAACATTATTTTAATTGGTCCTTAACTATTGTTTTTTTCAATTGGTCGATGTTCAAGATATTGTGATAGACAGGATTTGTTCATAAATGTGCCCTCTATGTTTCTGCTTTTCTGGGTAACTTGTATATTACAAGTTAATACCTACTGTCTTCCAAAGGCATTTGCTTTCGGGGGTGTTGGGATATCCGTGTAATGCTCTTGAATTATGATGGAAAAAAAACTTACCAATTGAAGTTTTCTAGTTTATATAATCAGTAGGCATTGATGCCTCTTGATTTGTGCTGTGAGTTTCATATATATTTATATATATGAACTATATATATGTAGTTCTGAACACACAACTTTGAACACCAGATACAGGAATCTATAGAAAAAGAATCAGTTCTTAATAATCTGGAGTAATGGGTATCCCATGTAGCAGAGTATTATGGCTAGCTAAGCTACTAATCATCATTTGGGAGTGTAGATAGAGAATAAAATCAGCTTAAGTCTAGAAGAATATTTAATTCAGGCTTTGTGTCTTCTGAAAGTCTATATATGTTGCTCAGAGCCCAGTGAGGCTTTGGGGAGGTATCTGTTTTCTCCACATCATATCTACATATGCAATCTTATCTGTAGTTTATATGCATATTTGATGTGTAGAATATTAGAAAAATTGCCCATAAACAATGAAGAGTTGTCTGTTTTACATGGCTTTGACAACTTCAATAATTGTGTAATTTTGGTTTTGCATTTTAGGGAATAAAATAATGCTGATGAAGCAACCATTTCCCTGAAGTTCAAGTTTTCAGGCTCACTGCCATTATGGGTAAGTCTTGTGTGTAATGTATATAAAAATCTAATTCGGATCCTTTTCATTTCTGTTGAAGACCAAAAACTTTAATGTAATACCATTCCTAGGAAATGTGTGCTTTGGCTGTGTAACTCAGTGTAATGTCTACATGAAAGGCAGTGTTCAGCTGCTTTGCTAGTATTCAAAATACTTCTCCCCACCCACCCCCCTCCCCCCACCCCACATTGGAATATAGCACTTTTCCCTCACTATGTGGTAAGTTAAAAATCCAAGTATAGCAAATTGAGATTCATGGTATTAGGGTACTGAGAAATATTTACTGTGCTCTAAATGGTAATGGCTATTGGGAAAAAAACCCCACAAAGTCTATATTAAAGAATTTTATCGTATTGTCTTGTGTTGTTGAAGTGCAAAGCCGGGACTGTGTAGATGGTCTAAGAAAGATGCTACTTTTCTAAATATGTAGCACATTTGTGTTACTTTAAATTTTACATCCATTTTTCAATTGTACATACTTTTTAATGAGTTGACCATGTTGTTATTGTAATCACTCTCAAAAAAAATCCCAACAAACCAACCAACCAAAACACACACATTTTTATATCACTTTTGTTTATCTCTTTTTGTTATGCTAATTTTTTCCTAACCTCATGCTTAATAATAAAGTAGCTGAATCTAGGAATACAGCACTCTTTAGATTTCTGATACTCTCCAACATTTTGTGTGAGAGAAATTACTATTGAGTCATATTAGATATTCAGTAAACTTTAGATGCTTTGCCATAATGCTTTGGTTTCCTTTGTATGAAATATGCTACCTAGTGACCACTACGAATTAAACCTCCTCCAACGAACTGCTAAAAGAACAATTTTTTTATTGCTGAACACTAGAATAGGCTATAACACAATAAAATAGTTTACCTTTTTTAATTGTGGCAAGTATTGATGTGTGTTTTAGTGTGAGAAAGGAATGCCTTCAGTTCTGCCATTAAATATTGCTAGTAAAACTTGCTTTTATAGATTTGCATATCTTATTAGAGTTATGAATAATGACGGCATGAGTGATGATCAAAATTACTCATTTTCAGACCAGCTTTCAGATCTGTTAGGAATCTATTAAATTACAACACTGAAATCACACAATTTCCTGATATGACAAATATATTTGGTTATATTTGAATAGAGTGTGAAGGAACTCTTTGTTGCTGAATACCTGGAATGCTTGCTTGCTGATTTTAATGCTGAGTTTTTCTCAAGTCCATGTTTGAGAAATACTGTTCTTTGTAAATCACAGCACTTAGCAATGAATTCTTCAACAAACGTATCCATTGTGAAGTAGTGCGAAGACGTACAATTAACACCTTTGTAGATAAATTTTGTTATCCAGTGTTCTAGATGCATGTTGAGTATAGTACTGTTGCTGTGGCAAGGAATGAATACAAAATATTAGAGACAAATAAACTTCCCTTAGTGATGGATGTACAGGCTTTTGAGCTCTTAAGTGCTTTCCTGTCTAAAGGACCATCCCAGTTCCAGTGCAAACCTTGTCTAGCATGACCTCAGGCCATCACAGCTGCAGCAGATCATCAGGATTTAGGATTTTGTGTGAACTTGAAATCGAAGCTGTGTAGCACTCCTGCCCCTAAATTGTCCCTGGGTTCAGTGCTTCTGTTTCTCCTTATGAATTACTCCTGTAAGCCCTAAAAAACCCTATGTTTGCAGTCCTGGAAAAGTTCTGTGATGTTTTGGTTTTGGTGTTTTGTTGGTTTTTTTTTTTAATCACTCTGTGAGCTGTCAGCAGATGCTCAAACAGTGGAGATGTTCCTCTAGGAGTTTGTGTATGCTTCCTATGTGCATGACTGTACCTGTTCAGGACAGAGGAAAAATTATTCAAAAGTACTTGCTTTTCTTTTTCTTTATTTTACTAATTGGAGGCGGGGGGAATTATGATTTCTAGGTAACGTCTTATCCATGGACATTATTTGAAATGAAGTAGATAAACCTTCCCGCCCCCCCGTCGCCCTTCTCTTATTAATACAGCCTGCAGTTCTGTAGAGCTGTCAATCTCTGTTATGACTTCAGTTTTTTAAATCTGCCATTTAAGTGTGTTTACCAATTAAGCTGTTTATTTCTGTAAGCACTGTTAATTATAAATAAAATAAAAATGTCTGCAACATGGCAGTAATTTTTTTTATTTGGCAATTATGTATTGAAGTGTAATATGGACTTTTAGATTTTATAATAATGCCTGCCTAATTGTGAAATGAGACAGTAATGCACTTCAAATGTAAGTCATTTACACTTCTCTTATCTGGTCTTTTTCTCTGAGCAGATGAGCAGCAAGCTTTGAATTCAATCATGCAGGATTTGGCTGTGCTTCATAAGGCCAGTCGTCCTGTATTGCCCCAGCAAGAAACAGGAAAACCAAAGTCATCTTCACCTAAAAAACAGGTAATCTTTAATATCCTTACTAACCTATTGAACACAGAATGTCCTACTGTGACTTCTATAATTATTTTTCTTGCCAGACCAGTGAGCATACCAGAATGAGCTATTAGTCTCCCACATGTGCTGCCATTTTCTTTTGTTCATGTTCTTAAATTAGCAGCAAAATGAAATCGTGGCATTTCAGGCCAGATCATAGTGTATGCTTAGATGACTCTGATCCTGATAAATTGAAGATCATACGGGTGTTTTGACACTGTATGTATATTGATTATTGTTGTTATTATTATTAATTATTATTTGATTGGTACTAGACTATGCTAAAATATCAAGGTATGCTAGCATCTCTTACTTGGAATGCTTCTTTAGAATGAATTTTACAGGTATACTAGATTGCCTGGTTGTCAGCTATATCATACTAAAGAATGTCAGTACAGCAGCAGAAACGTACTTAACCTCGTTTACTGCATCTTTGGCCTCAGTTTTTTGTTTGTTCATACGCTGGAAATGTGAGTTCTTTTCAGCTCTATTTTTTTTCTGCAGATACTGAACACAGATGGAAAAGTAGTAAACACTTAGTTGAGAGGTTTGAACTACTACATGGAGAGATTAGGAGAGGATGTGGATTTTTACCCAAATTATTGTAATAGCCCTATTGAATTAACTGTATGTTTATTTGATCAGATCCTTAATTGACAGTCCAATCTTTCGTGAAACTTCATTTTGTGCAGTCTTGTTTTAACCTGTTAAAAATCAAAGTATTTGAATATATTTGGCTCTTAAACTGTCAAAAACTGATGGCTACATCTTTTTCATTCTGTGCTTTAAAAGCTATAAGAGTTCAGTATATAACACTGTGGTGCTTTGCTGGTGTCATATAACTCACTTCTGAGCTTTAACTTTAGACATTGACGTAATGTGCATATATGATCCAAAATGATTTGAATATAATACATGTTTAGAAAGTCAGAAGAAAAATAGTTGAGCCATTTCTGAGTTTAAATGTGGTAGTGGTGAGGGGGAAGTACATGTTTGTCATCTTGTTTAAATTTGTGAATTTTGAAAGTAATCACTTGTGAATCAAGTAATTCTTTTGGAAGATACAACATTGTTATTTGGATATAATCTCTGTGGTTGAATGCTTTTTTTTTTTTTTCTGCAATAGTTGCTAATACAATTTGATTCTTAAAATTGTTATTTTGCAAAACATTATTATTTCCATGTACCTGCAGATGTTTACAGGTATCTTTTGTTATTGGGAAATTGATTGCATGAATGCTGGCTTAATTACATGCGTGGGTTTCTATGGTAATGCTTATGAAACAAGATATGTTTCTTAAGCCTTGAATGCTCAGCTCCGAAGTGTACATAAAAACCTGTTATGGTAGCTAAGTCTGCTTGCCTATTTGTGATGGAGAATTCTTTGGTAATCAGTTCCGTGCTGAATTTGAAATCATGATTCTGTTATATTATTAAAATATATTGATAGAAAATATAATGTGTTTACTTACAGAAGCATTCGTTGTACTTCAGAATACTTTTTTATGTTTTTTTACACACTTTAAGCCTCTATCAGATACCTCAGCTGAAGTAGGTTGTTAAAATGCTTGGTATATGAGAAAGGACAGAAAATTAATAATGGACTGCTTAAGGATTTTACTTGTGGTGTAGGATTATTGAATAGGATTTCATGGCCTTCATTAAAGGAAGTAGTTACAAACTAACAGTGGTTCCTTTATCTCTTTTCTTACAGAATGATGTTAGAGTCAAGTTTGAACATCGAGGTGAAAAAAGGTAAGGTGGGAACATAGGAAACAGTCTTGATCAATAGATCAGTGTGTGTCCATGCTGATTACAGTATGTGCCCTCTCTTTATATGGGGTAGTAAAATAGCAGTAAGTTCCCTAGGTATTAACATTCTTCAGCTTCTGTCACTTTTCTGAACATCACATGTAACATTGCATTGGTAATGGTTGAGTGCTGTAAGTAATTTGGAGGAAATAAGTCTTTTCAAAAGCTTTGAAAATTGAGGACACTTCTACCTAGCAATTTCTTGCAAAATAAGTGGAAGTATGAATTTAAAACAGAGAACTGTTTACTCACTGCCAGTCTGCACGGGCAGTGCATTTTTGCAGTTTATCTTAACTCACTTTCACAGTGGACTAATGTATTCAGTTAATGTATTCAGTGTGAAAACAAGCATAAAGTGTGTGGAAAGATACCTTTCCCAAGCTTTTATGCTGGTGGGCCTAGCTCTGTTTTGGACTGTCCCAAGTAACTTGAGCCTGCTTGCCCAGGGGTACTGGACAGCCCAGGCTCATTGCTCAGCATGAGTATAATACTGTCGTTGCCTGAGCATGTAGGTCTAAAGATAAATTAATGAAATGATGCAAGAAAGATAAGTTATGCAATGGCTTTCTCACTAGTTTTTAAGAAGGGAAGTGGAAAAGAGAAGTGATTCCAGAGTTTCTTTCAGTAGTGAATGTGGTACTCTGTACCAAGGAGCGTGCACTGACCGGCAGAGTTCCAGGCTTGCTAAACAAATTGTTAACCACAGTGAGAATTGGTGTCGGGCTTTTTTTTAAGATTTTATTTTTTCAAAATAATTTTTAATTGGAAGTGGCCTGGCTTCTAGCCTCATTTCAGTGAGAATTATTGTTCCATAACCTGTGTACCAATGGAAACACTGATAAAAGAGACAGTTACCCTTTGCTAATTCTTCTGCTTCACAAAATTTGAGTGCTGTTTCTTTTTTGAATGTGAATTGAATGTACCTCACTAGCTTAGTCACTTCTAAAAACTTTTTTTTTTGTTTAATGGTGTTGTGTCTTTAATATAATAGTTTTCTATAGTAAAATGTCAGTTACAGGCATTTTGGGCTATTTGGTTTGGTGAAACTCAGTTAAAGGAAAACGATACTCAGATACTCAGTTAAAGGAAAATGTGAGTTGTCAACCTACAACAGCACCATTCTTACAGGAGCATGCTTGAAGCACAGTTAGTGATGAACTCAGCAGTTTGAGCATGTAATTCATCGTGATAAAAATGGTGACATTTAGTTACATTCCTTAGATGAGATAGTCTTCTATATTGCCAAAAAATGGGGACTGTAGGACTATTTCTTTCTGATGTTTATGCTTGTCAGCCTATGGTACTCCATTGTCTTAGTTTTCTGAAGTAGAAAATTTTAGAAGTTTCTAAGAATTTGCCTCTGGAATGGAGGCATGCAAAGCATTAAGTTAAGAAAGAAGCCATACGCAAGCAAGTAAAACAGTCATAATGAGGTCTAATTTTATGTGTGATAATCCCATATAACTTCACTGCTTTTCTCTCTTTTTTTTTTTAATGACTCAAAATATGGAGGACAGTGAATAAAGCATAGCCTCTTATGGTCTTTTTAGTAATAAATTTAGTTCTAAGATTGCTCTTAAGTAATGAGTTGCCAAATTTTCCTAAGTAATGGACAAAAATTCTTCATAACTTAAATTGTGTTTCAGGATCCTCCAATTACCAAGGCCTGTTAAACTTGAAGATCTTGCAGCTAAAGCTAAAATTGCTTTTGGACAGACTATGGATTTACATTACAGCAATAATGAGGTAATATTCTGTGTCTTCTAAATTCTCAGTGACTTGCACATTGATTATTTTAAGGCTGAAATTTGCTCTCGTAAGCAGTGAGAACCACTCCTGTGACAAAACTTACTCCCATGACAAAACCCCAGACTTCTGATGTGTGTATTCTCACATATGTAAGGCTTGTCTAAATTAGAATAGGCGGGAGATGCATGAAATGTTATGAGGAGAGTCATATCTTAATAAATCATGTCTCAGACTTGATTGGGAATGGGTAAATTGTCTTCCTGCTCTGCCACAGTCCTGTTGCATGACGTTGGGAGAGTCTTTACCTCTTTGAGCTTTGTTGTGTTTGTAAATTTGAAATAACATTTATCCTTTTCTTTCTTGTACACTTTGTTCCTCTAAGGATTAATCTTGTTAGGTAATTGCTAGATGGTTGCATTTAGTCATGTTAGGATTGGAGAACTAGGCTTAACTCTTGCTTCTTTTAAAGTGTCTGGTTCACAAAGATTTCTTGGGAACAGTGCTAGCATCGTCAAGCCACTTATGCCTGATCAAGATTACTTCCAGCTTTCCTTTAGAAGTAGAGATGGAATTATTAATAGGAAATATATTTACAGATGCAGTATCCATTCTTAGGAGCTACCTCTGGTTTTTGCCTTCAGTCAGCAAAGTGCATGGAGGATTATTTGTGTGCTTGGTTATGCACAACATAATTGCTGTATCTAATCTGCATCTTTGCAGAAGAAAATGCCTGTTATTGCTGTTTTTTGGTTACTCACTACCTTACCAGGCACTTCTGTGAAACTGATCCTCAAAACGAAGATTTCCTACAGAAGGCTTTTGGAGATTAGGAAGGTCAGAAGAAATGGCCGTTCGTGATGCTTTAGCCTCAGCTCCTTTCTCTGATAGATTTTTAGGTGTTTAAGCAGGTTTTCTGCTTGTTATCTTCTGCACTAGTTGCCAAATCATCCCATCACCTTTAGAAATGTGATGGTAATAACCTGTCATTAACGTTAAAACTGCAACTTAAAATGAAGAGTATGCTCATTTGTTACCAAGACCTTCATCCCTCATTGTCATTTCTTTTTGTATAAAAGTACTGTATTTCAACTGATGTTGTATTTGAGCATCGCTGACTGAGACTGTTTACAAGTAGAATAGTTTTTTTAAAAAAATCTATATTGTGCTGTTCCTTTGTTACAAGCAGAAGTTGTAATTTACACTCCTGAAACATAAGTCCAATTTTAATTGTTCTAGAACTCAGATCTCAAGTGTACTTTAATGCATATAATTTTCTGTTCTAAAGATATATGTATGCAAGTTAATTCTAATTAATTAGGTCCAAGGAGATTCTAGTGAGGACTACAGCTATTCCATGTGGATCACACCATGCCTGATAACTTCTGTAACAAATTCTGTTATTCAATGGAGAAATTCTGTTAGTGATACAACTTCAAATAAATATAGTTTTAATATAGTGAGATAGAAAAATGTGCTTTATGCTTTATAAAATAGGACTTATTTTTATCTTATAGACTTGCATTAATTTAGGCAATGGCAAATACATTGACACTGTTGCACGTGTTTCTCTGAAACTTGTAGGATATTAAGTTGTACATGTGTAAAATGGTTGCTCCTTCATTGTGAAGACTTGTTCCACCATGCTGTACCTATTGAAGACATCTGAAGGAAGAGTTAAGGTTGATCTTCAGACATTTTGGTGGTAACTTGAGGCATCATTTAATAAATTGTATTTTCAGGTTGTTTGGAATGAAAGGAAAGATAGCATCAGTTTATTTGTTTCTCTGCACTTGACTTCCTCATTTCTTTCTTGTGTCCTGTTTAAGACATCTTTTTAAATTTTTTTTCCTTTTTTCCCCTTTTTGTAGCTTGTAATTCCATTAACCACACAAGATGACCTGGACAAAGCTGTTGAACTGCTAGACCGTAGTGTTCATATGAAGAGTCTCAAGATATTACTTGTCATACATGGAAATACACAGGTATGAGTTGACGTACTAAATGTCTTTTTCCTCAGTTTTTATATTGAAGTATAATTTGTATATTTTCTTAAAGATTACATTTTTCCAATTGAAAATATTACTGATTACTTCTTCAGTTCACTTTAAGCATGTATTAGCATTTTGTATTGACTTGGTTTTAACTTTTTCCTAGATACTGTTCCTCTCTCTTTGTATGCCTTCCCTACAGTGCTAGAAAAGTGTTCCTTAATAGGAAGATGACGTGATACAAATTTGAGAAGCGCATAGAATTTTAAGTAACTGTAGCTGTTTGAAACTGTTCTTTAAGTCATATGCTGGTGACACTCCTTTATTACAAGTTAAATGTTTCTTGTAGCAAACAGTAGCAGTGGACTGTAGGCTAAATATGAAGTTATTTTGGTATTATCTATCACGCCACAGCCATAATATTGATAGGATTTGTATACTAGTACATATTGAGAATTATTTTTAAATATTAAGAAAGAGCTGCTAAAATAGATGAATTGTGATATAAATTGACATATTTCTTTTCGACTGCTTGATAAAAGGAACGTGTTGCACAAAGCCTTCAAAAGTTTGCGAAGTATTTTCATTGTCAGGAGTATAAAGTAATAATTGCAGTTTGTAATGTGTACACATTTTCAGTCACCCAGTGTAAATAATGTGGAACCTTTGCCCTCGCTGGAAGATTTAGATAATACAGTGTTTGGTGTGACAGACAGAAAAAGGCGGCTGTCTGTAATAGGTAAGCTACATATTTCAATACCTTTAATTGTAAAAGCTTTTCTTTTGTAATATTCTCTTCATGGAGATCTTATTCTCAACACGGACTGAGTCTCTTTTACTCAGCAATGACTCATCGTACTCTAGAGTGGATTTTGAATTTTAAGTCAAAGGTGGTTTAAATATATATATAGAGAGAGAGTACAGAAAATTAATCAAAAAAATCACAAGTAAATAAATCTATGTAGAATTATTTGAGGTAACTGATGGGTATCCTAAAAATTTGATGTTAGTACTCCCCTTTATTTTCAGATACAGGAATAAGTTGTGAAAAATCTGTTTATATGGCAATGAGTTTCCTTGCTCAATTTAGGACTCCCATATTTTTTTAACCTTAATATGTGAACATTTGTTTAAGGTACTTATTTTGGCATTGATACAACCTTTTTGCCTATTCATGTTTTAAAGTTGGTGTGATGTTAACTTCCAAATTTAGTTATGAAACTAGAGAGTAATTAATAATTTTTCAGACAATTTAATTAATTTATTATGCATTTATTATGAATAGAGGTGTTCGTGTTCTTGCAGATGTAATATTCTACAAAGAAAACTGAAATTCTCAAGAGTTGGAAAGGATCAGTTGACATGGGTGGAAGGGTTTGGATTTTTGTTTTATTTCAAAAGAAGAAATTTACCCAGCTAGATGTGCAGGCAAATTATATTTCTGTTCCTATATAATGAAACTTCTTTTCAATGCCATTGGGGCAACCCTGCCCTGAATTTTTCATAATTCCTGGATTACAGATTTTAAATGCTATATGTAAGTCTCGTATTGCATAGGCATTTGGAAAATTTCTAAAGCAAGAAGTGATCCAGGCAGGCTCAGTGCCTATGAAGCATTTGAATTAAGCCCCTCTATTCTGAGTTAGTGAAGAGACTCTGACTAGCCCTTTTCTTTCAAAAGGTTCTAATACTCGTGATAGGAGTTCGCCTCCCCCAGGATACATTCCAGATGAGCTGCACCAGGTCGCCCGAAATGGGTCCTTCACCAGTATCAACAGTGAGGGTGAATTCATTCCAGAAAGTATGGATCAGGTACGTGTGTGTTTTATTAAAACCAAAGTTTTTGTTAGATTGATTTGTGAAACATTGCTGTTCAAGAAGGATATGGAATTGTTAGAAAGAACAGCTAAAAAAATGATGACAACCCTAGAAAAGGGTTGTCAACCTAACCTCTGTGAGAGGTTAAAATAATTGTGGTTGTTCAGTCTCTGTAAGTCTCATCAAGTATTTCAATATGTTGCTACAAGGAGAAAAATAATGTTCTTAATTTCCATGATAGTTGAGTGAGGTAGTGATAGATATAAATTACAGCAAGAGGTGTCTACATTAGAAAGCAAAAAAAATTTCATTTTAATGAACAGGATACATAAGCAAGACCAGTTTTACAACTTTCCCAGCTAATCAAAGGAGGTTTGAAAGAAAAGTTTGGATCTGTCAGAATTATTTGGACTCAGCTGATACTGTGTTGGGGTAGAGGCAAAGGGATGGTGATGGGCCTGGTATAAATAAGCTCTGAAATACTTTCCACTGTCATGTTTTTATGAGGGGAGGAGAGGAGTCACAAATGTATACTATCTTGTTCTCCTTATTCACCTGCATTATTGATGTGGGATATCAGCACACTTAGCATGAATAAAAATCCTGCTCTCTGAATATCAAAATTGACCTTAAAAACAGCAGGAAAAGATGGAGGAATGTAATGGCTCACAGAATTGGCAATAGAGAAAAAGATATTTTAAGGAGGAAAAAAAAATAGTGCTGCGTACCCGAATCGCTTCAAGTTCTTGTTGATGTTGGCACTGTATTCATAAATGGTAAGAGGCAATGGTTTTTATGAGATGACTAAATGAGAGACAGATGACAGAATAAAAATAGAGGCAAAGAGATTGTGCAATTTGTTGCACAATTTTAACGACTGAGCTGGGAATAGGGACTGAATCTCCTAATTTCCAGACCAGGGTGCTATTCATTATCATAGTCATGTGGTCAGATCCAGCCCAGGCCTGGATTCATTCAGTGAAATGATTACTTTTGGCCTGGGCAAAGTCATTTTTGGTCACTGCCTGGTCAAACAGACAGATGATTTCTGAGGCCCAGGATGTCCTTTCACTCCAGAGTGTTCAAGAAACATGTAACCTGTCATGTACGCATTGCTGTGTAAGCTGTCAGCAGGGTTTAAATAGAGGAATTTTACTTTCATAGGAAGCCAGGTTAGTTCAACTTAAGCAGCCTCGAGGGCCAGATTGGAGTGTTGGGAACTCACAACCTCTGTTTGCTCCCTTCCCCGTAAGTTGTCACATCACCTTGGCAAGTGTTGACCATGCTGCCTACATCTGTCACAGCCTGCCCCACAAAGACAAGAAGGGAATTTGAGTGTGGAGGGCTTTGCTCTGCTCTCCTCTTGATCTGCCTGAGCACAGCTATTCACACTCTGACAGCAGACCCCACACTTTTAAGAAGAGATGATGGGTTGGATAGAAGCGGACCACGGTCTGCCAGTTGCACCATACTGCATTAAGTTATAGAGGTAATTAATCTGGCAGCAGATGGGGGTGTTTTCCCTTTCAGGACCCACTGCTCAGCCTGAGAAAAGAAGAATATAATTGCTGAACCTGTCTATGGTAAATGTTGTCCTCCCTGATACAGAGTTCATTTAAGTGTTCATTTAAGAGTGCAAACTCACTTTCTGGACACTATTTCTTTACTAAGTCCTTGATTGGTGCTCAGCAAAGTATGTGCCCAGGACCTTTAAGATGCAGCACAGACCATAAAAATTGGAGGGGCAGCTCCTCAATTTACAGCAAAAGGCTGGTGTCCAATTCATAGAAAAAAAATAGATGTTACATAAGATACCAAAACAAACTTTATTTTAGGAAGGAGCTCATTTTAAGACAACGGATGAGCTTTCCACTCTGTTTTTGAGAGGCAGGCTGGTAAAATTGTCACATTCAATAATTCAAAATTTAGATTCTGTTTCCACTTGTTTTGAAAAATAAATCTATAAAACATTTCAGATTGCTTTACTGCAAAAGAGAAGGGAGTGATGTTTGCCTGTCATTATACTTGGGACTTTAAGGGTGCTAGTGCGAGATAAATGAAACGAACGTCAGCCAATAGAAATAGATGGTAGTCAGGAGGATGCTGTTTACTATCAATCTATTTCTTTTCCTCTGGATTAGAATTCGAGCAACAGAGAAAGTGCTGATGATTATTTTCATTATGTAATAGATCTGGCAGAGAGAGTCAGTTTTATGACTTCTTCAGACTGATACATGGCATATTTCACACAGCTCATGAGCATTGATTACTAGGTCGTCGGAAGTGTTTTAGGAAAAAATCTGTCTTTGGTGTTTTTGTAAACTCCGGTTTCAGATGAAAGTTTATTTTATTTGAAACAGGATTTTGGGTTTGGTGAAAAGGGAGAGTGTTTATAGATTTTATGCATTATTCCTCTTTCTCCTTCCATTTTCTCTTCAATTCTATTTAAAATTCTGCGTAACTCGGTTGGAATCTTAACTAGAGATAAATGTTTAAAAGCTTTTTACAGTATTTGGTTTTAGCTGTTTTCTCTGACTTCTAGTTTGCCAAACTTAAACCACTACAGAGATTATGTAAATTGCGTTCATCACTATCTGTGTCATGTTTGACATTTTTTTCTTTGACAACAAAACCCACTTTTTTTTTAAACTGTCACAGCTTTTTATCCTTTAGAGGCCTTATTTTTGTTATTCTGTTAAGCTAGGCATGCAGATATTGATACAATGTTAAGAGACAGTGGCATTTACAGGAAGAATGTAGCAGTACAACTTGTTAGGTACAAAGCATGGTGCAGGATTAAATACCTTAAGTATATTCTAGTTAGATGTGAGAAAAATGACAGAATAATTTCAGGAAAAAGAATGTAATGTAGGTTCAACTATGGCAGCTAACTTTTTCTCTAGTAATTAATATTTGTAGTTTGGTTTTGTTTTTTATTAGGCGTTTCAAAGCAGAAACCTTCAAGCATTTTAAAAACAAAAAATTGAACTTGTTGGTCTTTCTCTGCTTGTTATTTATTAGATGCTGGATCCATTGTCTTTGAGCAGTCCTGACAACTCTGGCTCAGGAAGCTGTCCCTCACTTGACAGCCCTTTAGATGGGTAAGAATTACTTACGTTCATTATTTATCTTTATTAGATTGCATAATGTATCAGTTGTAACATATAACTGTCCAGCGAGAGCTATTACTGAACTTTTTCCAGAAATTCCTCTGTAAGTTATAGAACATTTGTAAAAGCTTATTGAAATTTAATTGCTTACTAATGCATGGAAAATAGAAGTAGCTTTTTTTTTTTTTACAATTTGCATTTGAAACAGAAAAAATTTAGAGTTCAGCTCCTACAAAAATGTACTGAAGATTTTTATGAAATTTTGCCGGTCTTACATATATGTGAAGTATATTCCCTGGCAGTGAGCAGCCCCATCAGATTTACATGTCTTAGGTACTGCAATGTGAAGTAAGCTTCCCTTTTCCAAGGTTGAGGGTACCCAATTCAAGAAAGAGGGTAGAATCATTTAAAGACTTCACAGACAGTCCCCTCCTTTTCTTTGCAATTACTGTCCATTCCTCTCCTGTTGTTCCCATTGCAGATTTTCCACTTGTTTTTCCTTGTTTAAGCCTGTCAGTTAGCAAGAGGCAGCATGTACTGTGGTGGGTCTGGAGATCTATTTTGATTGCTCTGTTAGGAGATTCATGTGTTTTGAGAGGGTCACTGTCCACAGTTTCTCAGCCACCAGGTAGGCCAAACAGAACATACTCCTGTTTGGCTTATGGTTGGTCAGGCAAATAGCCTTGGGTCTTATGTTGCTCAGGTTGGCTACTCATTTATTTGGATCTGCTATACAAATAATACTGCTGATTTTAAATATTTTGTTTAATTGGTAGAAAGGTAAAAAGTTGGAAATCATTGCCTGTGGTGATTAATCAGAGCTATAGTATTCCATAGTACCCTTTCATTTGAGAATATGTGATTTGAGGACACAAATATATTTGGTCTAAAAAATAAATTTTTGAGTTAAAAAAATAAGTCTCCATTTCACAAACAAGAAAACAATAGACACGAAAAGTATTTTGTGGTTGAAGTGGGATAGGTTATACACGCAGTGTTTAATGTAGCTGCATAGGATAGAAATTCTACCAAATGCCAAATTTTTAGGTTTTTGTGGGGTAGGGGTGAGTGGAAGAAGGGGAAACAAAGCAATCTTAATTCGACTCATGTTTCTTCTTCAAAACTTCTTTTGGTTGTTTTTTTATTTACTTCATTTGTCACCTCTACTTAGTGTTTTTTTTCCTTTTTTTTTTTTTCCCTTCATTCAAATATTTCCTACAAAGATGTAGGTTTTGTGTCTCCATTTAGCTTCTGTTACCCATTAGAGAAATTCTTACCAGAAAAAGGAGGACATTGTTTTGGTATGTTTATGGAAATATACTGTAATCGGTTGCTCTGACTGGCAATCCCATCCATTCCTTTTGGTGGCTGGGAGTTACATACCAACTGTAGGTAAGAAACAAAGTGATCGTGTAAGAACCAAAAATTCTTCATCATTCTATAGCTCAATAAAATTACTCTCTTAATCCTATGACTTTCACGGAGAGAAGAGGAAATATTTAGAGACGTTAAAAGGTTGTGCATTCCTTTGGTTAAACTTCCTCAAGAGTTTTTGTAGGCTGTATAAGAGATTTTGCCAGTCTATAAACCTTTGTGTTTAGCTATAAAGGTGTTAAACATAACAGTGCTCCTTTGTGGTTTTACTTGTGATAATTCATGTTTTTACTAATATCATTGCTCATTAACTGAGTCTATTGCTTTCTTACTACATTAAGCTCAATAAGCAAGCTTTTCCATTGTTACTGATCTTGAATTGTTATTGATACCTATTAGATTTGATTTTCAAAATTGGGTTCCACACTTGCAAACCAGTGCAGCAACTTGTATAGCAATAACTTTTCATCAGTCATAATGAATTGTGAGACAGTAAGATTAAATGTTTAAGAACTAGATTAACAGCAGTTTTTAGATGCTGTATGTTTTTACACTTCCAGAGACAACTATCCCAAGTCTCGGATGCCAAGAGCACAGAGCTATCCAGATAATCATCAGGAATTCTCAGGTAGGCAAAAATCACTGGACTTACTAGCTTTCCAGAACTCTTCCTCTTGCAAATAAAAGGGCTTAGAAGGGAAGTTCATATTGAGAGGTATTGTATTACACAAACTTAATATGGTAGGAGAAGACAAAGCAACAAAATCCAACCCAAATGCACACAGTAAAAGATACAATGAAATATAAGATCTTCCAAATGTTTTTTCTTCTAGATTACTGTGTGTAACACCACTGTTAGTGTGCATAGTATAACTTACCTGCTTTTCTGAAAAGAACAAATGATGCAGTGGTTACGGGCATGCAACAGTTTGTTAAACTGGACTGTAATATCCATCTCTAAGTTGGCGCATAACCTTGGTTAATTTATTTGATTTTGGAGTGTTGTGGTTTAACCCAAATAGGCAGCTAAGCACCACACAGCTGCTCGCTCACTCCCCCCCAGTGCTATGGGGGAAAGAATTGGAAAGGTAAAAGTGAGAGAACGTGTGAGTTGAGATAAAGACAGTTTAATAGGTAAAGCAAAAGCTGTGCACACAAGCAAAGCAAAACAAGGAATTAATTCACTGCTTCCCATCAGCAGGCAGGTGTTCAGCCATTTGCAGGAAAGCAGGGCTCCATCACATGTAACAGGAAGACAAAATGCCATAACTCCGGATGTCCTCCCTTTCTCCTTCTTTCTCCCAGCTTTTATTGCTGAGCACAACCTCATATGGTATGGAATATTCCTTTGGTCAGTTGGGGTCAGCTGACCCAGCTGCGTCCCTTCCCAACTTCTTGTGCACCCCTAGCCTATTCACTGGTGGGGCAGTGTGAGAAACAAAAAAGCCTTGATGCTGTGTAAACACTGCTCAGCAATAACTAAAACGTCCCTGTGTTATCAACTGTTTTGGTCACAAATGCAAAACCAGAGCTCATATGGTGCTCATAATTTTCTGGGAAGAAAATTAACTCTATCCCAGCCAACACCAGTACATGGAACCTTCATTTTCTCCTACGTGAAATGAGGATTACTTTGAAGTGCTCATGACTTCTGTAATTGAAAGCACTGCAAAATGAAGGGATGAAGGAGAACTGTGTGCTGTGCCTATAAATTAATCATCACCACTAATGTTTTCATATGATACTCTGGCTTGAATCCAAGTTGTTGTGCATGGTTCAGCATATAAAGTGAATGGGTAACCTTGAAAGTGCTTTGAAGTGTCTCTCATGGACATGCCTCGCTACAGAATTTTGCTGTCGAACAATAATTAGCTTCCAGTGAATCTGGGGTGTTTTGTGGGTTTTTTTGGTCTATTACATACTTTAAAGCTTCTTTTTATTTTGTTTGTGAACCTTTATCCAGATAACTGTGTGATGGTGTGTTTTTTCTTTTAAGGATTTTAGAGTGCTTAACAGATTGCATGACTTTTAAATGAAAATAGAACTAAAACTATGTATAAGAAGCATTTAGGTGGCACAGATAAATACCAAAACAGTTGGAAATGTCAGAAATTAGTTTGCCTTTGGTAATCTTAATCTAGTTTACTTGTGTTTGTTTATTACTGTTACTTTTCTAATAAGATGATCTTGCAATATTTTTTTTCTGTTTTTTTTTTTTTTTTTTCCTGTGGGGTGCTCTGGTATGTTACCAATGGGATAGACAGCAATCATTAATTCTATATTCAATATTTATTCTCATGATTTGATGTGTAACAAAAACAGAATAGTATATAGAGTCAGAAAAAATATCCATCTGGCCTAGTCTTTTCTCCTGCCACAACCAGTACCAGGTTTCTATAGAGGAGCATGTAATATTCCTTCCTCAGAATATATTCCTAGTCATGTATGGCTTAAGGGTTCTGCAAATGCAAGATGCTCTTCTGTGATTTGATGGAATTTTTTTTTTCCTTCCACAAATTTTTCCAGCCCCTATTTCAACTTGTATAAACTTTTTCAGTATCAACAGTATATCGTGACTAGAAGTTGTGCAGCTTACTGTGTTTTATGAAGAAGTATGCTTTTTGTGATTTTTTCTTTTTTTTTAAATAGACCTCTTTGTCTCCCTTTGAGCTATTGCTTTTCTAGTCTATAGAGGCCTACATTCCTTATGGAGAAGCAATTTTGTATCTTTGATCATCTCTGTACTTCTAAATCTTTTCCCGTTTTACTAAATCCTTTGAAATGGAATAGAACAAAACTTTGTTCAGTATATCTTAATGATTTATAGCATTTAATTTGCTTCTTAGCCAATATAAAGAGTTCAGCTGCTGGAACTCTCTATCACAATCGTTTACACTAGCGCACATTGAATTTCATCTGCCATTTTAACATCCAGTCACGGACTCTTAAGGGCTTTCTGTAATTCTGTTGGCTTTATTTCTCCAAATGATTTTGTCACCTCACTATTCATTGTTCTGTCTAGAGAATTCATGCATAATTAAACTGCATGAGTTGTAGCCCAGATTCTGGTGGAACTATTGACCATTTACTCCCATCTTATATACTTATCATCTAACCACTTATTTATTATGCATTAGGGACTTTTCCCTTTATCATATGAATACTTTTCTCCTTTGATAATTTTTAAAAGAGGACCTATTGAATGTGTTTTAGTAATTCAAGCTGTGTTGACTCATTTGCCAATTTTTCATATTTATGCATCTTTAAATTTTATTCTTTGCAATAGTTTCTGCCAGTTTTCCTGGTGAACTGTAATTTCCCAGAATTCCTCTAGAAACTATTTTAAAAACTGGAATAATTAGGCATGCTGCAGTCCTCTGACATTGTTTTAAGCAAGAGGTTACAAACCACTTGAGCTATTGATTTCTTGATCCTTTGGAACTTTTGGTGGAATGTCCTTTTCGTTCGTGTGATTTGTTAGATTTGTGGCTTTTGTTCTATAATCTTTTTTCCTCTGATGCTTCAACTTGAAGCATATCTTCTGATATGTTCCCCCATGTTTAAGTTTATAATACCAAACTGATTAGATTAATAAGCTTTTGCCTAATTTTAAATTTTGAAATGTATCTTTTTATTTTCTAGTAGAGTATGATATCCCAATATTTGAGAAATTTGGAAAGGGGGGGACTTATCCCCGAAGATACCATATTTCATATCATCAACAAGACTACAATGACGGTAAGTGTGAATACTGCAAGAGTTCTACTTTATTAGTTTGTTTTTCTCTTCCTAAAAAGTGAAGATTTAGATTGTAAAATCTTAATGAACGAAAATATTGAAGAAATTGAAAGCTTAACTTCTTTCCCCAAACTCACTTGCTAAAATTCTAATGATTGATAGAGGTGCTGAGCAGTCTTACCTCTGGTAAAGTTATGGATTACAGAATTCATGACTCATATTCACAGCTATGAAAATGTTCTCTATCTTTGGCCAGCGAGTCATCCAGTGTAATCTTTTGACCTTTATGACCGTTTTCTATCCAAAGTAGGTATCTCAGTTAGTTTGTCATTTTTTGTTTTGCTTAAGAAAAACCCTAAATACAGTGGAGTTCCTATTAACAGTTTCTCAGATTAAAAGAGTAAATAAAATTGAAGAGCAATGATTTAAACTGAGAAATAGCAATTAACTGGTGAAATAAATCGTTGGAATGCAAGACAGCACCTGCTGATGTGGCCACAAAACTGATTTGGACAGTAATAACATTGATGTAAATTTAACACATGTTAAATTTCCAAAGGAAGGAAAGGGGAGCAGCTGAAGGATTGTCTGGCTTGAGGGTGTGTCAAGCACTAATTGAGAAGTGTTAAGAAGAAACTTCTCCGAAGACCAGATGCTTTCATTTGCAGAATGGAATGAGCGCAGCAATAAATGGAATTCTGTTACAGAAATACCAAATTGAAGGACTGCAAGGCAGCTTCGGTCCAGTCCCTTGCTCTTAAGGCAAGATTAAAAAAGCAAAGATCTGTCACACTGACTTTTAAGTAAACTCTAAATTGGCTTTAAGAGAAGAGATACTAATTTTCTTTGCATAACTAACTTCAAAGATAGCTTATCTTATAACTTATCTTTCCCTGTCTTCTAAATCATTTTACCTGCAAATTAAACTAGTAACTAGCTACCCTGTTTTAACACAGTGAAAAATTGGTTACTGCCCATATGTAACACTACATCACACACACATCTGTTTTCTCTCCTTAGTTTTCTTCTTTCAAGCCTTAAGCCTTACCTTAGACATTTTTGCAAGCCTCTTTTTTTTTTTTTTTCTGGTCTCTTCTCCATTCTTGTAGTGGCCAAAACTTGATAGAGTACTCTAGCTGAGGCTTTTTTCATGGCTGCTTTATGTATAACATAGGATATAACCATAACTTGGTATGTAACAGTCATGTTAATACATTCCAGAATGACACTTTACTTTTTTTCATAGTCGCCATACTGACTGCTGTTCAGTCTATGGAATTTAGATTTTTATCTTTAAACGGACTTCCAGCCATACTTAACTTGATGTCATCTGCAATATTTCAGTGTATTATGTTCCATCATATATACATCATCAGTTAAAATAGAGTATGGAAGTGGACTGAGGGTAAACTGCTGTGCATGTCCACTTAAATTATCCTCCCCTTTGATGAGAAATCACTGATAACTGCTCTAAATCTGTCTTGGGCATACTCTACATAGTGAGTTGGTCTATGCAATGCTTCACTAGTTAGCTTATGACAATGTCCTGATGAAATAGGGAAATTGGATTAGCTACATGTGGCAAACCAATTATGGCTGGTTTATCACCTTATTATCTTCTCAGTGGTTTATAAAACTGCTTAATAATTTGTTTGCATATCTTTCTTGGAATTTAAATTGGCCAGACTAGTATATAAATCTGAGTCCACTTTTTTCAATGGTATTTTATCTGCCTTTTTCAGTCCCCTGGGAATTCTCCTTCTACAGTGTAATACCTAATGAATCGGAGACTCCTTCAGCTATTTCTGAGTTCTGTAGGATGAAACTTCATCAAGCTATGCTCACCTAAAAATTTTCATGTTATCTAAATATATTAACATGAATTGTGTTAGTCATCTGATTATAATTAACTTTTTTGAAGATCAGTGTCTTTTTTTTTTATTCTAATGCTGTAGCCATCTCTGAGTTATGCATTGTTTCTGATTAATTTTTATTTTTTAAAATATTTTTGTGGTCTTCCTGTTGATTCCATGTGTAGCTCTTTCTCTGCATTCAATTCTTACTAGTTTACAGGATGAAGACGCCAGCCTGGGCACCACTGGGATGTAAACATATCTCTCCTATATATCAGAAATTTGGTATTTATACCTTAATAGAGCAATAAAAGTAGAGGCATGGCATTTTCCTTTCTCCTCTCACAGCCCTACAGGTTTCTGAAGCATGTAGGTTACATTTCAGAACAGTTTCAGAATTTGGTCCCAATTTCAGTCACTTAAATGTAAACCAGTTTTTGATTCAGTCTAATCCTTACATACATCTGATGAATGTTTGTTTTCTTCTAGATGGAAAGTTAAACCAGTAAATTTCATGATCATTACATCATATTATAATGCTGTGGAAGACTTGAACTACATTATGTGTAATTCATAAAGTATTTGCATACACACATTGCATAGCAGTATTTTTTGTAATGTAACACTAGTATTTCTTTGTATATCATTTAAGGTCGTAAAACTTTTCCAAGAGCCAGAAGGACTCAGGGAAACAGCTTCCGATCACCAGTTAGTTTCAGTCCTACTGATCACTCACTGAGCACCAGTAGTGGAAGCAGTGTCTTTACGCCAGAATATGAAGATAACCGAATGAGGAGGAGGGGAAGTGACATAGACAATCCTACCTTGTCAGTCATGGACATCAGCCCACCCAGTCGCTGTAAGTTAAGGCATTTTGTGAAGTCCTAAAACTCTCTTACCTTTTAAGTATATCATGTGAAAACTAAGCGTGTCATCAAAATACATGCAATTGAATAATGTGTTTTTATCTCTCTAATAGGAAAAAGTCAAGACACTATGCTCATCAGTTTTTTCATTGCTTACTTTGCCAACCTTCATGTAGATTTTCACATGGAATTTGCATCTGTGATAACAAAACACTACAAAAATATTTTTTATTTGTTAGACTCTTGAAGACACGATAAGGGTTATGTAGGTTGCAGTTACTATTTATTTTTGCAGATGTTGATTAAGTTTTCTGATAAATTGTAGACCTCAGGTAGTACCGTTTTATATCTATAGTGGCATTTCAGGAGCAAATATACTTCGTGATGGCTTCAGTAGCTCGTACATTTTAATCGTGCCTTGATTTAAAAAAAAAAAAGTTACTAAGTTTGTTTAACATGCTTTTTCTGTTTTTCAGATTAGTTGTTGCTAGTTGTTTTAAGTATGTCTATCTCTATCACAAATTATTTTGTGAATAAATTTAAGTAGCTCATGTTTTCCATCTTACAGGAAATTTTATTGATCTTTGTAACTTATATGGGGAGGTTTAGGACGTGCAGTTTCTGTTGTTGAAAAACGTAGTCTTTTAAAAAATTATTTTCTGTGTATTCCAGTTTTTCTCGATCAGCTGAATAACAAGCTCATTTGAAAACCAAAACATACTTATATTTTCAGCACCACGAGCTCCAACTAACTGGAGACTTGGTAAACTGCTGGGTCAAGGTGCATTTGGCAGAGTGTATCTGTGTTATGATGCTGATACTGGAAGAGAACTGGCTGTTAAACAAGTTCAGTTTGATCCTGATAGTCCAGAAACCAGCAAGGTAAGTAATACCAAAGAGAGAGTTTGTAAAGGGCTTCTGCTTGAAGTCGTGTGTTGTAGACTAGACTGATCTTCCTTTCCTTGAACAGGATGATGTTTTAAAACATGTTGTGTTTTCATGTCCTTGTTAGGAATCCTGTTTTGTTAGGACCTCAAAGGATTCATTTGGTTACCTGATTTTAATGTTACATCCCATTTTTTAATTTTCATACATATCCTTATGCAGTGAACATACATAACTTAATTTGGTGTGTTCTCAGTCTCTAAAATTAAATAACCCATTGTGAAGTGTGCTCTGAAATAGATTATTTATACTTACAGGAATTAGAACAAGTTCCATTTATAAACAGAAAAATCTGTACTAATTTAAGTGTTCCTGAAAATAAATTCCTGAGGATATTTTGTTTGGCTATGAAGACAGTTTGCGAGTCTTATCTTTTTTTATCTTTTGGGGGGATTTGTGTTTGGTTTTTCCTTTTTTTTTTCTTTTTTATAAAACGTTGGGCATCAGGGCTAGCTACTGTTACTTGCTGTATTTCTCTCTGAAGATCAAAAGTTTCATTGTCAGTTTATTCTCTCTCTAAAATTAAACTTATCCTCCTTTAAATACTGGACATTTGAGGAGAGAAACTATTTAAAAGTAGCACCGATCTTCAGTTTCTTTTTTCCCAAACCGTACTTGCTGCTTTTTACAGGATGGAAAAAGAATTATTACTTTTCCTGCATTAGGACTGCGTTCTGCACTGTGGGGAGCAAGGCCGGGGAAACAATGGGTGTAAGCATGATTGCAGAATTGGATGGCTACCAGTTGTAGTTGCTGCTAGTAGTGATGTAGGATCAAGGAAGAAAGCCAAGAATCATTTGTGCTGTAGATTTCTAGTGTAGTTGATGTTGCTGCTACTTTAAAATGTAACAAAACAACTGATTATGCTTTGGAAATGTTCAATATAAAATACTGTAGTCCCTCCTGTAGCAACAGTTCTGTGACCTCACTTGCAATAGCATTTTGTAATGTATGCCTCTAAGTGTCAAAAAATCTGTTTTCCTTCTAACCTCAGAAGTGTGAGGGTATCAGTAACAGTCTGTGACAGATAAAAAGTAAGTTTTGATGAATGACTTCTAGGTGAAATTTGGAATCCAGTCAAGTTTGAATTCGTGGGTTAGTATTTTTCCAGCATCTTACTGTACAGTCTGTTGCAAAATATCTTGCTTCCTGTTTGCAAAATTTTTAGTATTTCAGATAGCTCTAGAGAAAGCACCATATGTGTTAATGTTTTTCTTTGTTGTGTTTCATTATAATAATATTAAGTGGTGCTCAAAGGCATTTTTAAAGTATAGTCAGTCATCCTGGAAAAGTTAAGAATTAATGCTAATTATTCCACTACAAAGATTTAAAAATTCCACCACCACCACCACCCCCGCCCCCAGTTGGAGGCTTGTGACATGTTGCATAATGATCACTGACTTCATACAGGTATTGATATCTGTTGTGCTTAGAAACAAATATAACTTCAAAATAAGAGAAACAATGAAATAACAGCAAAATCATCCCAAAGTTAATTTATAGAAAAGCCATAGTTTTTTTTTACTTCCCTCAATCTAATGGTGATATTTTCTTGTTATAAAATGTATAAACTTTGCATAAGCTAAAAGAGTATTTTGTTACTTAGTTTGCATAACCCTTCAATATGTATATACTGTCCTGCTTTAAAAAAAAAACAGATCCAAAACATTATTACTACTACATCAACCATAGTAAATCTTGTCTGTTTTTTCGTTTTAGGAAGTAAATGCACTTGAATGTGAGATTCAGTTGCTGAAAAATCTGCTGCATGAAAGAATTGTTCAGTATTATGGCTTCTTGAGAGATCCACCAGAAAGAACACTCTCTATATTCATGGAATATATGCCTGGGGTAAGCAAGAGAGCCAGTCCACTTCAACCATCGTTTCTACACAATGTGACGAACACCCAACTAGACAGCTTTTGCAGAAGCACCCACAGATATTAAAGAAATGTGCAAGTTAAAAACGGTAGCCAAGGATGGCTACTGACAAGTGCTTACAGGAGCCTATCTTCTCCATTGCTTGTTTGGGTTTTCAGAATTACAGTGGTTTGTACAAAAGTTGTTTGCATTTGATTTTGGCGTAAGAAGTGCCTGGCAATGTCTTTGAAAAGACAATGTTTTGATTAGTAAACTCTTGAATCTTCCTGAATTTTAATGTTTCTTTTTGCTGTGCTTCAGCTTATGCTGTTGTATAGTCACCACCTCAACTCTCAGTTATTTCGGGAAAACAAAAAGTAGCTAAGATGGGTGTGGGAGTAAGTGCATACGGAAAATAATCTTGGTGCTTGTTTTTTGTGTGGCACTTAGGTACATGCTGAACTGTTCTTCTACTGTTTTGTTAAGAAATAGTATAAGGTCAGAAAACTAGATTTTTCTCACCGAGTGGGG
This sequence comes from Ciconia boyciana, assembly GCF_034638445.1. Lineage (NCBI taxonomy): Eukaryota > Metazoa > Chordata > Aves > Ciconiiformes > Ciconiidae > Ciconia > Ciconia boyciana. The sequence continues at coordinate 17,067,455 of NC_132943.1, read as the reverse complement.
TCAGCAGAGCTAAATAAAATGTGCTCATATACAAACATAGGCTCTATATTTCTGAATAGTTACAGCGTTCTACTTTACTGTGAGACTCCAGAGAAGAAAAGCGGTGTGGGGGGTTTTGTGGTGGTGGTGGTGGTGTTTTGGTTTGTTTGGTTGTTTTGGTTTGGATTTTTTTTTTTATGTGAGTTCTGGGCTTTGTTTTGGGGGGCTTGTTGAATGTTTCTGAGATTTGGAGGACAGTGTCACAGAAGTAATCTTAGGAGTTTGTAACTCTGTCTGACAAAGCCAGGGTATACAAAAATAGTTATGAAACCGTGAATTGTTGATTTAATGTTATTTTAAGCCAAGGCTTGCTTATCTCTTAATTTTTACGTAAAGGACCATCCTCCAGCATGTGGTGTTTTTTTCTTGACAACCTTTTTTTTTTCCTGAGTTATAAACTAAACAGGGTAAACAGCATGTGTTCTGTCCAACTTGAGTATCAGCATTTAACCATCAAAAAAGTTGAGAGTGGTGTTTGAGTGAAAATACTGCTGTTCTCTTTTTCTGTATATCACACTGGAACTATGCAGCTGCTTGACAGTTTTAAAGTTAATAGCTTAACATTTCAGTATATGACTTCTCTGTCCAGCCTCTTTTTTGTCAAAGTTTGTATTTTTCTCAGTGGAGGTAAAACTATATCTGTGCTTTTAAGTTGATCTAGACAAGTATTGCAACTTTAAATGTCTACATTTCAGGCATAAATTTCATTGAAGTTCAACTGTAGTATTAGCCCACTTGTGATTCTAGAAATGTTAGTGTTTTATACTTCTTTTTTGCCATAGGGTTCCATCAAAGACCAATTGAAATCATATGGAGCACTCACTGAGAATGTGACTCGTAAATACACACGTCAGATTTTGGAAGGAGTTCACTATTTGCACAGTAATATGATTGTCCATCGAGATATTAAAGGTAATGATAGTTCTGTGCACAGTTCAGTGCTCTTGACTACAAATTCTATTCTAGTCTTGTGTGAAGCGCTAAAATGTGATTAAGTTTGAAATGCCAAAATACTGACTTAAAATCAATGAGAGAGCTTTCCATCATTTATTCCTGTCACTGTTGTAACCTGAGGGGGGAAAATAAGCATCATTGTGATGTTCTAGCAGACTTCTGAAAATGTTGCCGTAGTCTCTGTCTGCAAAACAATCATGATAAATTTCTTTCTGATTTTATTTTAGTATTAATAGTTTTGAATATATCTAAGGATTATGTCATTACAAATAGATAGAATGTGCAGAGGAAAGCATCATGACTTGAAAGTTTATTTTTACAGTTTTGTTTCTATCAATTACATAGACATTACCCAGCACTTCACTGGTACAATAAATGACTGGCAGAGGTGACTTGCCTGATCAAATGACTCAGAATTCTTCCATCTTACTGCCAGGAAACCTGAGGAAACAGACATACTTACTTTTTGCAGATAGATATAGGTGACTGGCAAGTGCTGCATAAGCAAGTTAAGAATATGTAGGAAGATGGTGATGTGCAAAATAGGTGTGTTGAACACAACACTGTTGTATTCCCTAAAACTTTTGCAATTTTCCTGTTGCTTTGTATCAGCAGTGTTTTGTTCCAACAAAGGTTGAGATACCACAGTCAATTTGTACATACTTATGCAGATAAGTGTTTTGAACAAATCTGCAACACAGTTTGAGATTTTGCTCTAATATAGTATGAAGACATTTTCAATTGTGTGGAAATTTATTTTCCATTTCTTTTTATGGCCCTTGTATGGCACATTCCTTATTTTGTCAGGAAGGCTTTACAAAGTGACTGTGACTAACTGGAACAGGCCTAGGATGCAAACCAATGTGTACAATTCATTGTTTTCTGAATCTTGGAATGAAGTAATAGGAATGAGCAGAGAAAGTAAATTCTCTGGCTTGAAATAGTAGGCTGATCTTGCATTGTATCACTGAATCCAAACTTTTGTTACTGTTTTCCACACCAAATTGTTAACAGGCCTTTCACAAATATAACGCTGTGTTCCCTTCCTTCCAGGAGCAAATATTCTGCGAGATTCAGCAGGCAATGTGAAGCTCGGTGACTTTGGTGCCAGCAAACGGCTGCAGACGATATGTCTCTCTGGTACAGGAATGAAGTCTGTCACAGGAACTCCATACTGGATGAGTCCAGAAGTTATTAGTGGAGAAGGGTACGGCAGAAAAGCAGATATCTGGTATGTTAAAAAAAACTTCTCTACTGAAAGGTGTCATGTCAGAATGGGCTCTTTTTCAGCCGAGTGTAAGTGTTCATTATCTGAAGTTGGAGTGTTTCATTCTGGGGTTTAAGCCGAAGAAGGTGGCAAGTGTGAGCACTGACAGTCATATTTGGAGAGTGTAACACAGACATGTGGGAATTTTTTCATTTGGCAATTCCTCAGCCCATTGATTTAGGCATCATAAGAATCCTTTGAACTGACCTTGCATAAAGTTAGGATTACTAGACTGTTTGTAAATCCTGGAGAGGTACTGGGTGAAAGCAACATGTGAAGCTTTGAAGCATCAGTTAAGTCACTGTCCTGAAATACCTTTGATGCAGGGCAGAAAATTAAATGCTGGTCCTTTAAAAGATGAGCACATAAGAATGAATTAGCCAGGTTTAAATGGGAGGTATCAAAAAATAGTTTGATTTAAGTGCTGTTAAATATTTAAGAATTAAGAGGGAAAGGTAAATTTCAAAAATGAATGTTTGTGATACATTGTGTAATATGACATAGTCTAACATAGCTCCAACTCAATGGACAGATGATTTTAGCGATTAGACTCCTTGCACTGCAGGTGATCTGTGAACATGCAGGAGAGCAGGTAGGCAACAGTAGATATGCAGGAGTAGTAACATTTTGTGTGTTTAAAAAGGAACCACATTATATCCAACCAATGGCAATACTTTTAATGTCAGGGAAATTAATTTAGCCTACTTCAGATCACTTAGTAATTATTCTGCTATACTTCAATAATACCACAGCCTTATAGATTTCAGACAGTTGACTTGTTTTGCTTTGAAGTATTTGTACCAATGCTAATACATGGTTTTTGATGGAGAAAATCCTGGTTAAAACTAAGAAAAAATACTGAAGTTTGACTTCTGTCGGTCAGTAAATCCTTATTGTGTAAAGAAACATACCTCTGTCTAACCATAAAACTTCCCGAAAATTGGGAAATTATTCCAGCCTATCCATTTTGCAGTATCATTTGTTTGCTATTGGAAGAGGCTGATCTTGCAGGACTTACGGAAAAAAGTTTTTCTGGCCATATGCATGCCCTTCTGCCTTCCTAAATCCTTTAAACATAAGCTTTGTATACAAAGATTGTTCAGGATCTTAAAGATTTGTTTGGCAATCTAAGTATATTTTTAGTGTCCTTAACTGAAAGAGGAAGATACCACTGAAGTATGGTGTTAAACTTTTCAACTGCCATCTTATGTTTGCACATTATTCGTTAGTGATAACTTGTGCATTTCTAATGAGCTATATGCAGTATACTCAAAGCATTCCTGTTGCTTTGCGTTTCCATTAGGCCTTAATGAGCAAGACAGCTTTCAAGTGCATTCAAATCCTGCAGCTGTCTGAAGAGCTGATGTACAGGGGTTGTGCAGCACTCGTGGCCTGTATCAGCCTGCTGAGCACTGAATAGTGGCAGTGCCATAATGCAGTTGGTATTGCCTAGATAAGTATGTAATTATCCCTTCACTGAGGTAGTAGCTTTTGTCCCAGTGAAGTAATAAAGTGAAGATGTAGGTAGTGATTTGTGTAACTTTGAGATAAAGCATATAGCTGTCCATGCAATTTTTTTAAACACCTGTTTTCCGCTGACCTTGCTCTGTAGAGTTAAGTAGACATTGCTTATTTGTGGTATTTTAGTTGCTCTCTGCTATTTCTTATTTTCCTGGAAGGGCATGATTCTGTTGTAACCTGCTGTTTCACTTCTGCCTCTGTTTCAGGAGTGTAGGTTGTACAGTGGTAGAAATGCTCACTGAGAAGCCCCCATGGGCAGAGTTCGAAGCAATGGCTGCCATCTTTAAAATTGCCACTCAGCCAACCAACCCCCAGCTACCACCTCATGTCTCCGACCATGCTCGGGATTTCTTGAAACGGATTTTTATTGAGGCCAAGCTGCGACCATTTGCAGATGAACTGCTAAGACACACGTTTGCACACTATCACTAACAGCCTGCCTCAACTCAGCTTGCGTCTACTGCATTTATTTTCTATTTGACTGCACTTTTATTTTTATTTTTTACAAGAAAAGGAGAAAAAAAACAAGAGAGAATATTCTCTTGAATCTTTGTTTCACTTAGATTGTAAACAATCTAAATTTTGTATCTAAAATGAGAATCTTCTGTCCCCCGCTCCCACCAGGACTAGAACTTTTTGTTTCTATAATGTACTGATGTGGTTCATGTAGATAAAGCACTTTAGTACATATTTGTTCCTTATTTAAAGGGGAAAAAAAAAAAAAGACAAATGCTTGGACAGTCAGGAACTGTGTGACTTTTTCTGACACCACTGACTGACTCAGGGTGCAGGGAAAAATAGACATGCAGCTAAAGGACAAGAAGGTTACTTCTCTGTGATTCTTCTTTATATTGTAGGTACTTGCAGCAGAGAGTTCTAAGTTCTTATTATATTTTAGCATTATAATCAGTTTCTGGACTTTACAGTTTAAGCTGGAACACGCAGTTCTGAGAGTTAATGATAAAGCTGGAAGAACTTGGAACTCTTTGTACAGCAGCGTGTCTAACTGGTACTTCTATGTGACCAAAAGAAAGTAACAAAACAGAACTCAACACTGATGTACTAGTTAGAGATTTTGGTATAGAACTATTGTATTATCTTAATAGGAAAATAATTACAGGTAAACAAATTATGGACCCAGACTCCTAGGAACTACTATACTGCAAGGGGAAAATTTTCATAACAGACAAGGCTCAGCTGTTGGATCTAAATAGTTAGGAGAATGCCTCCTGCTGTATCTGCCAAAGAGAACCTCTGTTGCTTAAGCTTGGAGGGAGACTGTTATCGTAGATAAGAAAAAATAGCGATGTTGAGAGTCAGTTCTCCTCTACAATCCCATGAATGGCTGGAGGGGAATGGGAGTGACTAATCCTTGTGCAGTATATGAGTTTCTTGATTCAGAATGAGCTATAAGAAATGTTTTCAAAGCTGTCGAGAGGCGCTAGGATGGAATGTATGTCAACATCAAGTGCCTGAATAATATAAAATAATTCCTGTTATGCACTAAAAAAATTGGTTTAGTAACACAGTTCAGTCATCTAGGATGTGTTGAAAATTTCTGAAATAAAGTTAAACATCTTTTAACACCAGGAATAAGTCACTGAGAAATATAAGACTCCAGTTATATTTTTAATAAGGTAGCAATGATGAATCCACATGAACAAGGAGGCACAGCACAAAAGATCATATGAAGGCCAAAAGCGCAGAGAGAGCCAGCAATTAAATAACATGAGCATGATTACTCCAGCCTGATAATTCAGATTGGTTTTTGTCAGATTTACAACTGTCATAAAACGTATGTTAATCACTTTTTCCATTTCTGAAAGAGTATAATAAAAGAACAAAAGTAAAACTCTGAAATACTGCTTCTCAATTGAGAAGTCCAGGCACTGATCAGGTGTAGTGAACTGACTTTTCACAACAGAAAAGTCAAACTCTCCTATTTTTGTAGAACACAACATAAATAATTTAAAAGGGCATTTGGAAATAAACTATTGGACTACAGAAGTGAAATAATGTATGCTGTTTTGGATGATTCATTGCTTGCTTTTGTTGTTTTGTAAAGGCACCAGTGGGCTTGTACTGTGAACCTTGTTGTCTCTGACAAGGCTCTACCTGTTTTGCATCTGTAGAGGACTATCAGAATTATGAAGTGCATGGAGATAGAACAATAAGCTTACCCATTGCCATGATAGTTCACTCATGAGATTTCTGAATTTATTCTTCTAACTTCCAAATTTTGTACCAGAGCATAAGCAGGAGTATGGATCTATCCTAATCACTTTACCTGTAGTGGAGTAAGAATGATATAATTTTCTTGGTCAGGGTACACAACTGTGCAAGGTTTTCTGAGGGTGGGAAGAACTAGTCAGACCAGGTAAAGTTTAGAAGGCTGAAAGGAAAGTCAGCTTCTACTGACTTTTTTTTTTCTTCTTCTCTATCACTAGATAAAAGCTATGAAAGCAGCCTTTAAGAAGAATTGGTATGTACTCTGCTGTAAAAGACCTTTGCTTTATAAGCAAAATTTAGTGACAGCAGGGATGGGAAGTTTAACGTAGAGCCTAATAGTTCATGCAGGTAATTTAAAGATCATATAATTGAAATGATTGATTTCAAACAGATTAAGAAGGCACCAAAACCAAGGTGAAAATGTATATAAAAATGAGTAGTGGACAGTGATATCTGAAAAGGTAAGGAAATTTTATATTACCAAAAAAGGACATTAAAGGGAAAATGTAACCAGGTTTATCTGTAGCATTCATAGCATTTAAATATACTATTCAAAAAAGAAACTGCACTCTCTGAAGCTTGAAAATTTTCAGAGTCTAGTTTTCTTATAATGTGTCCTTTTTGTGAGACAGTGCTGGCTCATGTATATTGCAATATCACTTCCTCATTGTGATTTTTAATTACTGAATAATTGAGTTTGCTGCTTTTGTGCCTTTTCTAAAAAATGGCATTCAGTCATGACAACGGTAAGCATTTTGGAGCCAGGAAAAAAAGAATTTGCAGAACGCACTTTCCTTAATTTCTTTGACGTACCAGAAAGCTGCCAACGTAAACGCAGTGCTGCTTAAATGAAGATGACATTTGCCAGTTCTGGTGATTCTAGTAAAATTTTAATAATTTAACCAAATTTAGGCTTGAGCTGGTTTTTTTCCACCCTATGGAGAATTTATCTACTGACTTAAGCAACTTACAGTAAATTAGATGGTTATTAACATAAATGTTTTGAGCTAGAAATAATTATGAAGCTAAATCAGACTTTTACCAAAATGTTAGCTAATATTTATCCTCTATTGGGGTAATGTAGTAAAACAAGCTGCATTAAATAATGTAGTACATCTGTATACAATGTCTGTAAAACACTTATATTGACTACTGGCGTGCTAATGAACAAACCCTAGTTCTAGAATTTGAGAGGACGCATGGAGTTGCATGCTTAAAACTCCATTGGAGGAGGGTTGCAGAGCCAAGATCCCTGCTCACAACTTCTCATATCTTGCTAACAAAGATACCAGCATTTTAGAATCATGAATTATTCTTAATTGTTGAATCCAATTACTAGAAAATGCCAATGAAAACAATACGGTTGCAGGGTGGTTTTGCTTTTCTGTAAATGCCATGATGAAGCTATGCTCTCAAAAAATAAGGATCAAGGTTCACAGTGAGTATGCATATTTTCAAAGGACTTATCTGCTAATGAATTTTATTATCCTGTTTGCATGTATTAAGTAACAAAAGTCAAGCTGCTTCTGTAGTATGGTTTTAATGGTGTAACTAACAGTCCTGTTAGAGTATGACTGAAAGCTTCAGTCATGTTATAGCAAGTTGTTTCATTTGGGTGATGGAAATATCCATGTAAGGACTTAAAAAGGTATGGATCTAATAACTGCAAAGTTAAATCTACATAGACTTTTTTTCTTGACAGTTTAAATGTAGTCTTAAAATTTTAACTTGATTTGCAATTCAATTTGTAGCTAAACACTCCTTTCAATATAACAAAATGAAAAGTTGGGGGTTTTTTAGCTGGTGCCTTTTTGTCTGTATGCCTTAATTTTTTTCATATTTGAACACCATATTGAAATATGTCATACAATTCCATGTCACCAAAACAGTCTTAGAGTATGGAGTTTTTTCAAAGTGCCCAAACCAGAATTCACCTAACCGCATTGAAAAATGTACTTTAGTTATAATCTGCTGCAGACGTTTAAATTGAGAATTTTAAAAAGTGATTTTTTGAGCACTTCCTGAAGGCTTCCTGTGATAATATAGGTTTTGTATTTGCATTTTGGAGATTGTACACTGATGCGCATACCAGAAAAAGGACTTCTGCACTCACAGAAATGCTGTCAGAGTCAAAATTTAGCTTCCCAGCTCTGGGTACTAGACTCAGTTTACTGTAGAGATCGCAGCAGAGTTCTTAATGGACTTGAAATTACAGTCGGTACATTTGTAAACGTGGTACTGTATTAAAAGCTGTCTACTTTAAATGCCCAGGAATATGATGTGTCTAAGCGAATCAACAGATTTCTGAGTGAAGCTAGCACATGTCCATGAAATTCTTTCCTGTGTCTTTTGGATAATCCTAATCCTGCCGTTGTCTTGACTGAAAGCCTTGTAGCACCTGTAGGTACAGTGCAGTACAGCAAGCCATTCTTTTGGACAAGATAGAGCAATGTCTAGCTGCAGCTTCAGAGACTTGAGCAAATTGGTCAGATCTACAGTTATTTATAACCAATTTCTTATGTTTTTAATCTTGACAGTCTTTGTCACGCATATAGAAAAGCATAATGTGTGTGCTTGAATGTAAGTCCCTATGGTGTGTCTGGAAAAGCAGAAGTATTACCGCCAGTATCATTTCTTCTTGCTGGTAACTTGCTGTCTTGTGTTAATGACAAGTCTGCAGTGTAAAATCACATACAATTACCAAAGCTTTTCTATCCCCATATACATATAGCCAAAAGTGATGTTTCATGGATTAGTACTGTTAGTTATAGATACATATATATCCATCAGTAAGCTATTGCTAACTGGGTAAAGCAGGTACTAGTAAAAAGTGATAGACACTGCCCATATTTAAGAGATTTGGGTGTTTATAGTTTCTGTTTTGATGTGCAAAATTCATGCCAGCATTAAAATGAAGAGTTTGCTTTTTAAAACTCTTTTCAACTTAATCTTATTGTTGTCATTCTAAAGTTAATGCATAAGCTTGGTGACTAAACCTGGTGACTTTTATAGCCAGGTTTGAGCTTTGGGACATTTAAGGAACGCCACAAAGACAAGTAGATTTGTGACCTGAACTGCTCTGTGCACCATATTAGGAACATTTCAGAGCTGCTGGGAAGCAGTCTGCTTGACGTGACAGCCAAATGTCACCCACCTGGTAACCACGACACCAGGTTAACTACCTAGGTGTTGATGCTGCCTTCAGGAGGAGCCACAAACACATGCCAAAGGGGGCAGGCAGAATTGCGACCAACGCGGGATTTCTGAATTGAAATCCTTGATCAGAAACAAAGGAGCTCCTTTCTCTTTTTATTTCCCCAACCTGGCCTGCACGGTTTATTTTTCTCTCGAGTTGGCATAACTTAAATACTGCATAGGTGGTGGCCACTGATAGCTCCTGAATAAGGTGCGAGTTAATGTACAGCTTTATACCACGGCCCCATCACTTGAACCCAGGACGCTGCAGCTCCCCGCTTGCTGGAGCAACCTTTCAGTTTTCTCTAGCAATATATACACGTATGTATTTGAGGGGTAGATGGGATGGAGGAAATGAAATTTCTCATGTTTGAAAGCAGCAATGCTAGCAGTCACGCTTTGGCTAGGTCTCAGTTTTCATAAACTTACTTTAAAGGGAGAGGAACTGGATTAAAACACACAAAAATTGTATCTCATGGTTCAGCCCTTATGTTGAGTCCACCGATGAGGATCGGAGGTCAGGGTCTTCTGTTGAGAGATGAGGAAAAGGATACTCTAACTCCAGAGTGGATATTCATGGAAAATATTTCGGAAGGTTTTAATCTCTTTTACCCCCAAACTAGATGATCCTTCTCCCCAGAGGTTATATAATGTGGATTTGAAAACAAGGATTGCATTTTCTTTTCTGAACAGGCATGAGATTGTTGGTTCCCTAGTGTTTTGTTTCTCGTTGATACCAGTATAGAAGGTGGTGTCATCCTAAAATTGGAACGGTTTATTAAAGCATAGTGTCTGTCATCTCAGACCTCGCAGGAGTCGTATAATGGAGTATCACTGTAAATATGTGGAAGAGACTTAGATGAATTGGAGCGTAGGCTTTTAGTTTTCATGAAGCTATGAATAAAAATTTGTAAATTTACTCTTGATCTAATGTACATTTTTATGTAGCCATTAAATTCTCTATTTAATCTATCAGTTTCTCACTGTAAATGTTTTTACTCTCAGTTGAATGCTGGGCACAGTTTGTAATGTATGTACACAAAGGTGTTTTTTTCTATCAACGTTGACTTTTTTGCACATTTTTGGAAATATTTAATTTGTACACTGATTTAATACTCTGACCAATTGTTGATGGGTGTATGAGAATCACGTGTGTGTGCAATGTACTACTGTCTGGATGTATGGTTTTTTTATTACTTTTGAGATGTTGCTACCAGTAACTGCACTGCTGTTGCTGCTTTACATGGAATATCTTGTGTATAAAAAAAGATAAAAACAATTAAAAAATTAGCCTATGGTTATCTTGGTTGAGGAACTCAGGAGTTGAGCGTTGCTTACTAGTTCCGTTTGTCTAACAACCTTCCAAACTTAAAAACAGACAAACAAAACCCCCTTGTAATTCTGTGTATGCATTGAATGTGTGTGTATATATACATCCCAGTAATCTTATTCCACAATTTCATTTCTACATTTTTATGAACTTGTTTTTTAAGGGTACTATGTTTAGTTAGAATAATTAAATATATAAAAGCTTTGAGAGATGATTTACTAGATAAATATATTTTCAGCTGGCTGATGTTCAAAATATTTTTTTAATTTTTGTTTTTAACCATTCAAAATGTATTTGTATTTCCAAAATCAGACACGAATTGTACTTAGAAATATATTAAAACACTCTGTAGGGACAACAGTGTGATTTCTCTTTTAAGCATTTTGTATTTTAGAGCACTGCGGAATGAATTCTTGTACCTGAATTGCCAATTGTTTCGGGTTTTTTTCTTGTTTTTTTGTGTGGTGGGTTGTTTGGTTTTTTTTACGTTAAAATGTGCTTTGCGGAATCCTATCTTTTAATTATTTAAAAAAAACAAACCAAACCACCTTCCTGTGCCTTTCCCCTTCTCTTTTCGGGTGCGGCTGCCCGCTGTGACCGAGGCCCCGCGCCCTGCCCGCCCGCGCCTCCCCCCGCGGCGGGGGCGGCCCCGGGAACAGAAAATCCACGGCGCGCGGCGCGTCTCGCCCGCTCCGCGCCTTCTCCCCGCCCGCGCGGCGGAAGTGACGCGCCGGCCGGGCGCTGGCGTGCGGCGGGCGCTGCGCGGCGGCCATGGGCAGGAAGGAGCGGGGTGAGCAGCCCGCGGCGGGCGGGCGGGCGGGCGGCAGCCCGGGGCGGGGAGCCCGGCGGAGAGCGGCCCGGCGGCGCGGAGCCGGGGGAGAGCGGGGCGGGGAGGTCCGCTCTGGGGTGGCCGCGGGCCCGGGTGGCGGCCGTGCCGCCTCGTCACAGCTCGGGCTTTGCTCCCAGATAAGAAGAAGTCCAAGAAGCGCCATTACGATGACGACGAAGACGATGAAGACGAAGCTCCCGGCAAGGAGTCGCAGGAGGCGGTGCCGTCTGCGGCAGGGAAGCAGGTGGAGGACAGCGGCACCAAAGTGGACGAGTACGGGGCGAAGGACTACAGGCAGCAGATGCCCCTGAAGGCCGACCACTCCTCGCGTCCCCTCTGGGTGGTACGTGCGGCCGCGGGGCCTCGCTGCGCCCGGCCTCGGGCGTTCGCGGCCTCGGGCGGTCGGTGAAGGCGCGCACGCCTCCCTGCAGGGCTAGCGGCTCCTGCCGACTGCGGTGGTCACTGGGTAGAACGGGCCGTAGGCCTGGGTGGGGACCAGGCTGCTGCGAATCGGCCCCTTACCGGTGAGGTTTGCAAGGGAAACTGACAGGGACCCGCCTGTGGGCTTTGTCCCCCATGAAGAAGCCGGGCCTGTGCTGCAGACCGTCCAGCAAAGCGCGCTCCGCTCTCTGGAGTCGAGTGGAGACGCCGGGATAAAGGTTGTGTGCGCGGGTGGAGAGAGCCTGCTCCTGCGGCTGGCCTTGGCAGCTCAAAGTGAGGTTTGCTCTGGTCCTGGCGGGGGGGGGGCGAGGGCGGTCGGTCCCTGCAGCGCCCGTGCGGGGACAGCCGGGCTGCCAGCAGCGTGAGGCCGCCCGAGACAACGCCGCCGGCCCCTGCCTGGGAGCCCCTCGGAAAGCCCGGGTGATGCGCTCCCATCCCGGCAGTCTCCTCGCAGGTCCCCTTTCTGTCAGACATCCCTTGCTGTGGGTGTGCCGTTGGCCGGACGGGGCAGTGAAGCACCTTGAGCCAGATGTTTCTGGGAGGGAGGTAAAATAGCTCGTAGAAGTGACTGCGTTGGCTAACGACACAAGTAGGATCTGTTGTTGCAGTGACGCAGCAATGGGGTTTGTATGTTGGAATTAAACAGTGTTAAGACAGGCTGGTCTTATCGTCTGTAACTAGTACTATTTGCTTTCTCTGCCCTGAAAGGGACATCAATAAACTTGTCCAAGACACGGCTAGTAGTACAAGCATGTAGAGAAGAGGTGGTTGCCCTGCCAGCATCCTCTGGGCATCTGTTACTGAATGCTGTGACACACAAGTGCCATCTCTCTTCCTCTGTTCATTCTGCGTAAAATGAGTGAGGAGTTTTGTTTTGTTTCAGGGGAATGGGGCTGGAAGCTTGCCTCTGCTCAAGCCATTTTCTTAGCGTTAAAAAAGAAAAACTATCCCAAGATGTCAATCTGGAAAAGCTTAATCAATCTGGGTGTGGTTTATTCTTGGTGCCATAGAAGGGACACGAACAAATCAATGTCTGGACCCTTTCAGAAGACAAAAGTTGTATGTTCCTGTGTCTCCTTTCTTCTTTTTCTTGTAACTTCATTGTTAGGGCAAACGCTTTTTTTGAAACCCTATGATGCTTTACTACCTAAATAGCAGACTGTCTGTATATCATAATGGCTCATTTATAGGAAATTCCTGATTCTGTTCAACTAACGCTGTTGCGCCTTCAGTATTTCTTTTTATTTCTATAGGCTCCTGATGGCCATATTTTTCTGGAAGCCTTTTCTCCAGTTTACAAATACGCACAGGATTTTTTGGTTGCCATTGCTGAGCCTGTGTGCAGACCGACGCACATTCATGAGTACAAGCTGACTGCTTACTCGCTGTACGCTGCTGTTAGTGTTGGCTTACAAACAAGCGACATCACAGAGTATTTACAAAAACTGAGCAAGACTGGTGTCCCAGATGGAATAATTCAGTTTATCAAGGTAAGACTATTTTATTGTATTGGAAATATGTCTACTGCTACTAGCGAAAGCCTTTCCTCTGCTGCCTCTGCTTAATTAATTTATTTTTTTAATTGTTAATTCATTGGTTTTACCATCTTATTCTATTCTGTCACTGTTTCAAGAGAACAGAGGATTTATCTTATTTTTTGGTTTTTTTCTATCATATATTACACAAATAGTATTTCCACAATATATCCTGGGTGCAGTTTATGGCTTTAAAAAAAAAAAAGTATACCAAAGTGTCTGTGTACACGCTTTCAGCTAGTAGGAGTTGGATGTGGGGAAAGTTTTCTCAGATTTGCTCTGGAAGAAGACTATGAATGTGGGAAGCAGTCTGCAATAGCCAGGCACTATAAAACATAGCTTACCTTATCCTGCTAGTATGTTCTTGCAGTCTTGGAAGCAGACTGGAATTGGGTATAAAAACTGAGTATCGGTTTTTATAAAACCTGATCTCCTGCGTGAGATGATGTGTGCGTGTTCTAAAAATACTTTTTCAGGTTTGTTCCATAAGTATAACAACATTGCAAGTAAATGTTTTATGATACCATGCTTCCCCCACGAAGGCCTAAACTGCATTGCAGCATTTGGTCCCAAACGTAGAATCGCTCTTTTGCATATTCCTAATGACTGCTCTTGTTCGTTTGTAGCTGTGTACTGTCAGCTATGGGAAGGTGAAGCTGGTACTGAAACATAACAGGTAAGTGGCTTCTTCCTTAACTAGTGTGGTACAGGAAGTCTTCCAAATGCACAGCTGTGCATAAATGAGCGATCTCAGTAGCTGTTGAGTCTTACAGCTGCCAGCTGAGTGTAGCATCTATCAATACAAGATTGCTTTTTCAGTTGTTGAAAGTGTTTAATACATTAGTCAATTAATTCAGTTTGGCTGTCCTGAGCTACTAGTGGTTATCATTACATTTTTAAAAGTAGGTTGTGAATTTGATATTCTAGCTTGTTTCTTTATTGCTTGGACTTGCCACGTAACCTTAAGATTTTCAGATAATTGTTTCATTCCTTCCTTCCTAATTTACGTGAGCCTGCTTAGCAAAGTTTTTCCATAGCTGTCCTTCAGCTTTGTGTATTCTGACTTGTAATCCATTATTCAGGTAGGCTAAGCAAATCCATTGGCAAGAGGTGTGTGCTTGTTGCTGGGTTGAATCTCATTTGTTTTAAACACAGAAGATAATTTTGGAAGGGACCTTGAGAGGTCAGCTAGTTTAGAGCTGACCAATTCTATATAAACCTGTGATTCTGAGGTAGGGAGAGGGAAGGGAGAGACAGCAGAAATCTGAAGCTGACATCTGCACCTTGCCTGTTTTATCTTTCTCCTTTTATTTCTTTTGCAAAGTTTTCTGTTGAACGACAGCCATAGATAAGCCCTGGGACTATAATCTAATGCTCTGCTTGTGCTGCTGCTTTTTTGAACCTGCTGCTTTGGTAAAACTAACACTACTATTACTAGCAGGTTTTTGTCCTCTTTCTAGGTGTTTCTGAGAAAAAGATTTCTCCCATGCCAGTTCAGACTTAAGTCTCTCTTGGCTCACATTTTAACTGTGATCTCCAACCAGCATCATTATTGATGAATCTCCAGGGAGAGAAACAATTTCAGGATGCACTAATTTAAATTTTTAGATGGTTTGTGTTTTGGAGGTTTTGGGTTTTTGTCTTTTGGGCTTTTTTTTGTCCTGTGGGCAGGACTTTAAAACATCACATCCAGTGTTTTCACAGATTCACCTCAATTCACTCTCAAAAAAATTGACTTGTGTCACACGTCACAAATAAGACATGTATGTGAGAGCTCTTTCTAGGCAGTTGTGCTGGAGTTTTCCCACTCATGTTATGGTAGAGAAGATTTGAGCAAGGTGGATAACTGCAAAGTACATGATGCATTTGGTATGAGGCATCTTTCAAAAATTTTGATTGCCGTAATTCCTTTAAATTACCACCCCCAAGATGGGATACTTGAGAGTACATCTGGGATAGCTATATATTTAAGTGTCTATGCCACTCTTCTTGTAAGTTATTCAGTTGATTAGTTCATAAAAATGTTTTTCTTTGTTCTTTAATTTTAGGTATTTCGTGGAAAGTACCCACCCTGATGTCATTCAGCAGCTTCTGCAGGACCATGTTATTAGAGACTGTCGCCTGAGAAATGCTGAGGGTGAAGAAACAGAGCTCATTACAGAGACATTCACAAGTAAATCAGCGGTATGTTTGGGCATGTTTTAAAGTGACTGAATTAACATTAGATAAACTGTTGAGTAGTTCGGAGTGATTATTGTTTGTTTGTTGTATGAACAATTGCTTTCATTTCTGTCAGCAATGATCTGTACCTCTTTAATGAGCCCAAATTTAGTGGGTGGACGGGGGCTGTCTCTCATGAAACCTTTGGTGAAAATTCCTGTCCATCTCTTTCAGATTTCCAAATCTAGTGAAGGTGGCTTTGGTCCATCAACATCACAAGGAACAGATGCTCAGAATAAGCCAGATGTGCCAGCTGACTTATTTGAGTTTTATGAACAGATGGACAAAGATGAGGAGGAGGAGGAGGAAACGCAGACAGTGTCTTTTGAAGTCAAGCAGGTATGAGTATTTTAGTCTCTGCATTTGTAGCTTTGGGGAGCGTGCCCAGGACTTGCAAATAAGCATGAGAACTTAATGTAAAGTACTATGCCTCTTTGTTTGATAGGGGAGATCACTGGAAGTCATGAACATTTCTTTCCTTTTGCCTTCCAAAATCTTAGGATCTTCCTCTTCAGTACCGAGGGCGGCAGACTGGGTATTGTTCCTTCCCTGCCCACAAGACATAGTTCTTTTTGGGTTTGTGGTTGGGGTTTTTTTCTGTTTCTGTTTGTGATTCATATTTGCAGAAGAAACTCTTGATGCTTCTGATTTCATAGCTTGAGAAGGGTAGCTGGAGGTTGGAGCAGAATCCTGGCTTGACCTTCAGAGAGCTTTTGTAAAATTTCTCAAGTTGTTTTTGGACTTGGTGATTCTAATGATGCCTTACTGGGGAAAAAGACATTTTTTAAAAAGATAACTTAGTAGCTATTTTGTTTATTTAAAAAAACCCCAAACCAACAACCTCTTGGGGATTGAATCAACCTGTCATTGTGGTGGAATAAGTGCATTACCCAGGGTATGAAGATTTTCCGGATAACAGATGTGCAGCTTTGGTAGGTCCTTCTGTGTAACACACAGAACCTTTTGTGTCTGTTATTGAACTCTTTGTTGCAGGACTTCAGGGTGTAGTTTAGTCACTGCCAGATAAACAACACATCTGAGATTAATGCGTCATGTTCTTCCATCTGTCTAAATAGCCCTCTCTAATATCAACTGTTATTTAAAATGTTTGAGGGGGGTGGGGGTGGTCACGAATAAAGTTTTTGGAATAAACTTTAACTCTTGCAGACTTCATGAGTGTAAAAGATAAATGTAATTTCACATGGTGCTATATAATCTGGTTGTTTGGAAAAAAAAAAAGAAAGAAAATTAATTCAGATGTGGAGAATTTACCATCTGAAGCTTTGTTTCCTCTTCAGGAGATGATTGAAGAACTTCAGAAGCGTTGTATCCATTTAGAGTACCCCTTGCTGGCAGAATATGATTTCAGAAATGATTCTGTGAATCCTGATATTAATATCGATCTGAAACCTACAGCTGTTCTCAGGCCCTATCAAGAGAAAAGCCTACGGAAGATGTTTGGAAATGGGCGAGCCAGATCTGGTGTTATTGTCTTGCCATGTGGTAAGTTTCTGGGTTGGTATTTAGGGGTTTTGTTCTTTATTCACCTGTAGTAAAGTAACTTCCAAATATGACAGCTGCTTAGATTTCAAACAGTAGTAGGGACTGTTCTGGGTACCAGTATGCAGAGTCCTGTTGTTTTTTAGTGAGTAGGTGGTGAGGCTGTGGTGAGGGAGAGCCCAGTTGATAGAGCTGTCAGGCATCTGCTTAACAGTGCTGTCAGTATCCCTGTAGTGACTGAAGAACTGATTTGTGGTTGTGGTAGCTTCAAATTAACATTTATGCTTTCACTGTTCCTTCTAAGTCAGCTCTGCTGATCTTCCAGTGAAATGTAAAGCGGTTGGCGTTGGAATCATTTGTTCCTTGGTTGGGAACAGGGAGACAGGGGGGAACTGGGAATACAAATATGGCATAAGGAGAGTGCAAGGAAGAAAAGAGCTTGTGTGCACAAGTTCTGGGCAAGGGAGCTTGAGACAGAAGTGAGGAATGTGCAGACTGGGACAACCTATGGGAAGCAAAGGAAAAGGGAGAGAACAGGAGATTGCGTGCCCGTGCCCTTGGTATTGGGGGTGGAGGAGGCACATGGGAGATACGGCGAGGGCCTCAGAGAGTGTGTAAGGGATGCTGGGAGAAGCGTGAAAGAGGAATGGAAAGATGTAAGGACTTGCTATGTGGGGGAACAAATGTAGATGGCGGGGGCAGTGGGATAGATCACCTCTAGGGGAAGCTTTCTGTAGCCACCTGGAATTTAACATGCTTTTGAAATTAAGAAAGCATTAAAATGATGGCTTCTAATTGGCAAAGCCATTGTTTACAATTATTTTCTTGAGAAAATAGTTACGTGTCCAGTAGACAATCCAGCTGTTTTTTTAGAAGTGAATACTCCATGTCTTTGAGACTATTACAGTAAAGAAACAACAAAGAATTTGCCTTTACATGATTTCATATCCTCTCACAGTTTTCCTGTTTTCCTTTGCTCTTTTTTTTTCCCTCCTACTCCAGTGATGTCTGAGAGATGACTAGTGAATATTACTCTTCTTCCTCTGCAGGTGCTGGCAAGTCTCTGGTTGGAGTGACAGCTGCATGTACTGTCCGCAAGCGGTGTCTGGTCCTTGGTAATTCTGCAGTGTCTGTAGAGCAGTGGAAAGCCCAATTCAAGATGTGGTCCACCATCGATGACAGTCAGATATGTCGGTTCACTTCCGATGCAAAAGACAAGCCCATTGGCTGTTCTATTGCTATCAGCACATATTCCATGTTGGGACACACGACAAAAAGATCCTGGGAAGCAGAAAGAGTAATGGAGTGGCTTAAAAGTCAAGAGTGGGGCCTTATGATACTTGATGAAGTACATACTATCCCTGGTAAGGAAATGGTGTGCAAACCTTTCATGTTATATACACTGTTGATGTTACTGTGCTCTTTTAGAAGTGGTGTTTTTTTGCCGTCTTTCTCATTATTAATATAGTGAGTAAACCCATGGCTTAGGATTTTGAGACAAGTAAACTGCCTTTTTCTACTTCTTTTTTTTTTTTTTTTCCCCTGATACTACAGAGTTTAGCTGACTATTAGTTTCCTGAAATCCTTCAAATTAGACATTGTGTTTTCTGTAATGGCAGTGTAAAATACAAGTGCCTTCTCCTTCTGTGTAGGTTGATAAAGTGCTATTAAGATCCTTGAATTGCATTTGTATAATTTTGCTGTAGACAAAATTGAACAGGAGAGGAATTCATCTGCCTTCTTTTCTTTTGAGATGTAGTGACATTGTAGGCTAGCTTTTAATATCTATTTCTACTCAATAAAGTATGAGTAACCATAGTGATTACTGTCCAGAAATAGCTGTTGTATTTGAAGTTACTACATAATTGAGATCTATGCTGTTGAAAAGCAATAATGTAGTATTAAAGTGTCTGTGGAATAATCCTGGCTAAAAATACCACCCAGGATTCTGTTAGCTGCTCTACCTTGTTCTCATTTCATTTGAATACAAGTTGGTGTCTACAGAAGTGATGGATTTCAGAAGTAGATCTTGATGATTAACTGCCATTTTATCAAAGTAGCATATTGCTGCCACCGCTCTTTCACTTTTGTTCTTTTTTGGTTTCATAAAAATTAAGGTATAGAATCTCCTCTGTATCTTCAGATTCTGCAGTTACAGGATCTCTAGCAATACTGAAGATGAGTAATTCTGCCTTATACTAGAAGTCCTGAATGTGGCAGAGTTAGCCTTGAGTCCTTGTGTTATAGTTCTTTCTATGAAATACTCTGTGACCTAAAACAAGCCATGTAACCTTTGGGTATATTAATTTTATCTTGGGGAAATGGGAAATAATACAGATGCCAGAAGGTTTACTGGGATTTTCAGAGTACACTGAAGATGTAAACTAAAGCTGCAATCAGCGTGAAGTTTTGCTGTAACACAGATTTGTTAGAAGTGTATGTGAAACGGGGTAAAATTTCCCAACACTGTGCTTGCTTTTTGTTCAGGAGTTGATGAAAGTGTTTTTTTAAGTTGCAGTATTTGTCTTCTAAATCCATTCAGGAAAGTAAACAGAAAATTTGTCTTGCGTTTCTTAGCGAAAATGTTCAGACGTGTGCTCACTATTGTACAAGCTCATTGTAAACTGGGGCTGACTGCCACCCTGGTCAGAGAAGATGATAAAATTGTTGACCTGAACTTCCTGATCGGACCAAAGCTCTATGAAGCCAACTGGATGGAGCTGCAGAACAGTGGCTACATTGCTAAAGTCCAGTGTGCTGAGGTGACGCTTTGCTTTTTGGTACTACTAGTGTTTATGTAGTATGCTTATAACTTTTTTTTTGAGGAAGATGTATACAATTTTAAGTATTAAACTGGGAAAAACAGGTGTCCTTATGACTTTTCATTTACTTTGTAGCTTAGGTAAGGCTGTCGCTGGTCAATATGAACATGTGGCAAATCCAGCAGCCACATGTTCTTCAGGGTGACTTCAGCACTCTTTCTCTTTGCGGGGTTTGTGGTGGTTGATCAGCTGTCTCCAAGTCAGCATTTGGAAACGGGAACAGTGGTTGCAGTATTGTAGACCTAGTTTGATGCAGTTGACATTCGTGTTGTCTGACTTGACTTTGTATCTTAAGCTCAGTTCTCTGTGGTAGCATAACATTGTAATATCGTGTTATGATGAGCATAACATCAGGTGGTATGCTGGAAGCTGCTTTTTAGAGACTTCAACTGGTAGACAGTCTGTAGTCGTTTGAGGAAAATTCTTGTAACTCTTAAAACAAAGAAGGATAGTAGAAACTTGAAAAAAAAACCATAAGAAGAGAGTTGCTTATTTGAAGCCTGAATGCAGGAGGGTGAAAACTGAAAACACAGGGCTGGATCTTCCTATTTCTTTCCGAAATAATGGTGTGTGACCTCTGTTCTTTCCAGCATATGGATGAGATAAAAATCCAGTATCAGAGAAGCAGCAGCCTTTCACACAGGCACATTAGAACGTTAAAGTAACCTTTCTGGGTCAGGATAAAGGTCTAACTTAATATATTGTCTCTGATAATTGTCATTAAGATACTTAGGGAAGACTATAAAACCAGGTCAAATGTATCTGTTGCTTCTCCTGATACTTCTCCAAGCCCTCAATCATTTATGAGCTTTACGTGGTTCTGTGTAACCATCAGTGGGTTTCTTTTTCATGAACTTGTCCGGACTCCCGTTGAATGGAAGTTTTAGCAGCTACAACTTGCTATGGTGGAGTTTCATAACTTAACTGTCTTGGGTTTTTCCTGGCGGTTTTTTTGCCCTTTTTTTTTTTAATTGCTTATGAGGTTTTTGGTGTTGTTTTGTTGTTATTTTGTTTTGTTTTGTTTTTTTAAAAACCTGTCTTGCTAGGTTCATGCAATTCTTCCTAGCTCTGGTACTGGAATAAAAGATGCAGATGCAGGTCAGCTGTTCTCCTTTTGAACTTTGTGCAAACTGGAGGTTATAGAAGGAAAAAAACCCTCACAACTGTTTTTAAGTAACAGAATGCAAGTGAAGAGCATCTAGAAAATAACTAGGTTGAAGGAAGAGTAACCAGTCTGCAAATTCAAATTTGACTGTTTAGGCACTTTGGTTAATTCTGCCTTGGGAGCATAATTCTTCTCAGTCCCTGAACTGCCCTTTAGACATTGAGAAGTGAAGCATGGGCTACCGTAGTTCTGAATGATATGAAAATTCTGCAAGTTTATATTCTTTAGGCCAATGTTTTGAAATAACATTCAATGGGACTACCAAAAGCAAAGAATCAAAAAAGGCAATGTTGATGGCTGGTAAATAAGAAGTCTAATACATGCACAACTGCATTGCATATTTGTTTGGATTTTCTTGACATGTTGAGAAGTAGCATCTTTAATCAACTTGTCTTATTCCCCATAGCCAAGAAAGATGTCTGGTTTGCTCTTTAAGTGCGGTTCTTTCCAGGTGGCAAGAGAGGGCAGTGCTGCTGTGTGATAAGGCAGGCCATGGTCACTGCAGGTACTACTCTTGCACTGCTCTAAAAGGGAACGAGCAGCACAGTTAAAAAAGTTAAAAGACGTTTTAAAAAAGAGAATAAAGCTGTTCTTTAGCTATATTTTCAGAGTTTTGTAATTTACAAATAATCCCTTTTCCAGCTCCCATACTAAGTTTTTGGCTTGGAGTGCACATCTTGCAAAATGTGAAAATGAAAAGAGCATTGGGGTGAGAAGTAGATTTGATCCATTTCCAAATCCAGAAGAGTGCAAATACAAATCAAAATATATTCTGTTTGCTGTGTAGTCAGAGGCACTGAGCAATAGATGAATTATTTTACTACAATGAAATATTCAGTATTCATATCTCATTGTAACTTTGAAATATTCTCTTCTGATTTAAGAACCTTAAATCTTTCATATAGACAGCATGCAATAACAATGGAGCCTATTCAGTGCACAAATTTATTGTTAATGTAGTCAAGGGATGAAAAAAGCCTCATCTAGCATTTAACTCACTGGAAAAAATGTTTTGAAACAAAAAAAGTTGTTCTTAACTATACAGAACAATTCAGGTTGTTCTAAATAAACTCCTGTAAATTGTCACATAACTTCCTTAGCTGAACAATGGTTATGAAAGAGGCTTTTCTTTGCAGTATTCTGTTAAATTGTACTGTGCAATGGATATGGGGGAATAACCCATATACAGCATAATGAATGTTTTCTAAATTATATGCACTATAGGTAGTGTCATTATATGCTATAGCTAGTATCGTTGCATTAGCACAAAATTTTAAATTCATAATTTCTTCTGTGTTCATGCTACAGTAGAAAAAATAGTAAGCCTAGACTTGTGCAGTATGATGATATGTGTTTACATAATAAAATAATTGCTCAGGGAAACCTATTGAAAATTTCTAATCAGTCCTAGTGTTTTGAAAGTTGTAGACTCAACAGCTGTTAACATGAGGGTCACTCCTTTGTGGGTGTATGAAAAAAGGATTGGTAAATTTGTTTTGTAATGAAGACTAAATGTGTCTCAGCTTTCAGAATATGGATGAAAATTAGTTTTTATGGAAAAAGCTTTGACTGCTGTGACAGTGTGATTACACAGACAGTTCATTCCCTTAATCATTGCTCTGTAAAAAGTAATAGCATTCAGTAAAATAATATATTAAGTTTGAAACATAAAGGAAATATCTTCCAGTCCTGTTCAAATTCCACTGCCTATTTCTGTCATGGATCTCACTGCCAAAGCATTTTGGAAGGCCAGAATATTAGTGAGGTTAAACAGTTTGGCAGTGCTGGAGACTATACCAATTGGTATCTTTCATTTTAGTACAGAAATTACTGTGTTAAAATTTGTAGCCTGCACTATACAGAAAGTTATAATGCGTTATCATCCCCCTGATATCTTTTCAATTCCCACGGGAATAAAATAAATAAATAACAGAGGGTTACTTCATGTGTGTGTATGTTTTTTAATTCTAGGTTTGGTGCCCAATGTCACCTGAATTTTATAGAGAATACGTAGCTATCAAAACAAAGAAACGGATACTGCTGTACACCATGAACCCAAATAAATTCAGAGCATGCCAGTTCCTGATTAAGTTTCATGAGCGACGGAATGATAAAATCATCGTATTTGCTGACAATGTGTTTGCACTGAAGGAGTATGCAATCAGACTTGGGAAGTAAGTGTTCACAACCAACAATGGCACTGTTTTCCTCCTTCCTGGAAAATTGCCTTGTAATCTCACAGCTTTCAGTAGTCTTTAGGTATTTCTTGTAATTCTTTGATTTAACTCTAATCCTCCTGTATAAAAAGGAGCTTGGGAGGGTGTTTTATTGGATGGATTTTATTGGCACTGCAACATTATTTTGGTGTGGAACTGTTTGAAAAGAACCTCTGTTTAGCACTTGTCTCAGAGGAGTTTTCATCCAAGATCTCTGTGAAAGACTGTTAGTATTTCTCCATTCATTTTATTATTATTAAAAGACAGTGGAAAAATGAAGGGCTTTAAAAAATATCACTAGAACTAGTTCTTTAATGGACAGTAGCTTCCTCTATCTCTCTGAGACGAAGGTTGTCAAATAAACACTCTCTGGATCTTTCAAGGTCTTTTGGGACCCAGGGCATTCCTCTTCAAGTTCTCAAAAGGTCTTAACCTTGTCTAAAAAATCTAAGACAAACTTTTTTGGGATCTGTGCTGTACCAGTGCCCTGCCTAGAACTACTGTAATCGTTTAATAAAAACAAAAGGATCTTGCTGTCATGAGCTCCTCAGCTACCTTAAGCGACTCTAAAATGTTACAGAAGGTGGTACAAATAGAGTTTAATGAGGGGTTAGTATCAGTGTGTTTGTGGGGTTTGGGGAGGGATGATCAGGGAGAGTGTGTGCCCTGATCAGGCATAGAGCAATTACTGGGGAAAATAAGCGTAGAAGCTGGCCTCATCCTTTCTTTGACAAGCCCAAATAATGCCTTGCTTACTGGAAGCTGTGGGGCATTTTGACTGTGTAGGATTTTATGTCTAGGAATTTCAGCAGTACTTCTTAGCAAAACCACAAAGAAGCTTTACACTTTCCAAAATTCATGACCAGTTTTCACTGTAGTTTAACAGCCATGGTGTGCTGGCTTGCTGTGACATCAAATAGTAAGCAGAGCTAACGGTGCTGGATGAATTCCCACACCCGTGGTCTCTTTCATCATTTTTTTTAATCCGTCTGGACAGAGATTAGCTGTAATGATGCCTCTGGAATGTCTCTAGCAGTGTTCAGTGCACCACAGAAAAAGCCTTTAGCAGAGGTGATGCTGGGAGGGGGTGCTTGCTAAGTAGCACAACAGTTGTTAAGTGGGATAGACGCTGTAGAAGCATGTCCGGAAAACCAGTTGAAGAAATACAAGGTGCTTGCTTTTCATGTTCTTGAGTGAATTCTCTATTCCTCACATCATGTACGGAGCTCCAGGTTATACGGCTCTCAGTGTTAGAAAGAAAGGAGGCTTGCAGTGCTGGATAAAGGTGAAGGAGTCTCTATTTTAACCAGAGAGTTTTCTATCATAGTTTGCTATGAGCATGCTGAAACAAAGGGAACTGTTAGTTTGGGTGGGGCAAGAATGATATGTGTAAAGAGGAGAGAGCAGCCCAGCAGGTGCGGCGGTGGTGGCCGAGGCTGTCTGCCTGGCCTGTGCTGGCCTGGCAGGAGGACAGTTCCCCCTGCACTTCTCATGACCTGATTCAAGCATGTAGGGTGGGTGGGCTCCTGGATGGAGGGAGAGATGGCCATCGTCTGGCTGCCTCTGCCAGCTCCTCCCTTACCCCCCCTTTCCCTTGGTACTGGCAGGGAGAGGCCATGTGCATGACAGGAATTATTTTGACTATAGTTTTGAGGGCCACAGAATTCAGATTTGCTTATCCAGCTTTTACTCTGTCATGAGTCTGTCATCCAGTGTCGTATAGCTTTTTACTGGTGTTATTAATATGCTTAAATCCCTGTTTCTGAAGGACTATGCTTCTATGGTTTTGACAGTTATGTCAGTTAACGGGAGTGGGATTTATCTTTGCAGATCCCTCAAATATCATTTTGCAGTAAGGAAAAGGGGTCATTTAAAAAAAAAAAATCAGTCTAGCATTGGGTGTTCTAGGTTCAGGAAAGTACTCAGATATGTGTTAATGAATCTTTGTGAAGTAGGATTGGGGAAGGGGGTAAAATACAGGATTGATAGCCAGGAGTTCTAGGTTATTCTGTTCTTAAAAAAATGTGTTTGAACCCTTTCTTGGTGGCTTTAAAAGAAACAGAAGGCTCGCAAATGCTATAATTTCAGTTTAAGTCTTCCATTTAAGTTTTGTTAGGGATTAAAATAATAATTTAAATATTAAATGACATTTCAAATAAGGCTTTATTACTTTATATTATTACTTTATATTACTGGATGCTACTAATTGAATAATAACGGTATTGTTTCAGAGTTGACTCATTTGCCACTTTCATTTTTTAGTTGTGTTTTTCTAAAAATTGGTTAAATACACTAAATAGAAGAATTAGATTAGAGGTGACTAGGATTGTTTAGTAAAAGAAAAACTAGAATAAAATTTGTAGTAAAGAAAGCAAGAGGAGCCAACACACGGTAATTAATTGCTAAGAATAGAAAACCTTAGTAATGTGCACTGCATGTTTATGTTCGGCTACCACCCATGTATGTGCAATATTAAAAGTTAAATGAAAGATATGGGGTTGCTTCCTTGTGTTAGAAATAACGTATGGAAGTGTGAACAAAATAGAAATTGTAGAACTTGATTCCTGTTATTTGGAGATGCTTGTTAATGAGCATTTGGAAAAGCAGTGCAACAGATGAAAAAGCAGTGGCTATGCACTCCTGCATGCCGCTCATTTTTTATGTGGGCTTCATTGTTTTTAGCTTTTTTTTTTTTTTTTTTTTTTAAAAACTTTGCTTAGGCAGGAAGAAAACACCCAGACTCTAGAGAGAATCTTGGAAAATTCATAGTAACCCAAGTTACTCATGAAGTCTGTGGGTGACTGAGAGTTTGTGTGAGCCTTCTGGATTGAGGTATTAAATGTTCCAAGTGATACATCGTCAAATGTAAGAAACCTTAGGTGAAATGCCACTGTGAGCTGCTCGTGGCCATGGAACGTTTGGGACTTCGTTCTCATTTCAGTAGGTTCAGAAGGTATTAGGAGGGGCAAGAGGTTAGCTTCAAAAGCAAAAATAATTTTCCCAGAACAACACCCAACAGCCAGCTTGTGACACCTGGCATATCATTGATAGAGAAGCCTGGATTTTCAAGCGTTTAAGTAGGAAGCAAAGGTTGCAGCTGTCAATGTGCTAAATCAGTAGATTTGAGGAAAAAAAAATCTCTTATTTTAACAGCTGCCTTTAGTCTTTCATGTAGGCTTAGCAAATGTATTCAGTCTGTTGATATACAGGTTCATTGGTGCACGTAATTGCAAAATATTTATAACTGTCAGAATTTATTTCTGGCAGACTGGGTTGCTGCAAAGGGTTCCAGAAACAACTGGGTAGCTGCCATAAAGAGCCAAACAAGCTAAAAGTAGACTGCAAGCTGTACCAAAATCTGTTTTGTTTTTATACCAGTTCAAATGCATACTGTGCTCCCTGCCATGGCATCTTGGTACCTCATAAGAAATGACTGAGAAATCTTGAATTGATTTAATTTGCATATGTTCTGTTCTTTTCAGACCTTATATATATGGTCCTACTGCACAAGGAGAAAGAATGCAAATTCTACAAAACTTCAAGCACAATCCAAAAATCAACACTATTTTCATTTCCAAGGTAAGTGAGGACATTCAGTGTGTCCTTCTACCTATCTTCAGAGTGAACTTTATTTAAGTTATACATGCATGTTGTGCATTTGACATCTTTGTATTGCAGCTCACAAAGGTGTACTTTGTATTAAGTCTTTGTTTATGATATATTGAAATAAGGTACTGCTCATAGGCTGCTTCTCCGTTATAGGTAGGTGACACATCCTTCGATCTGCCGGAAGCCAATGTTCTGATTCAGATTTCGTCCCATGGTGGGTCTCGAAGACAGGAGGCTCAAAGACTGGGACGAGTGCTGAGAGCCAAAAAAGGTAAATGAGGTGGTGGTTGGGCTCTGGGCCTTGGATCATGGTATCATAGAATTGCAGAGAAACTGGATGTTCATGATACTTCTTTATATTGTCCTTGGATTATGTTTTAGTCAAAGAGAATATATGCCTATATACCAGTGAATGAAAATGAAGCATTTTCTGGGTCAGTAAAGCTTTGTGTCAGGAAAACTTCCAAAGGACAAAAAAAGCTGAAGGAAAATGGACTTTTTGTTCTTTGGTGGTTCTTTCACTTTTTCATTCTGTCCTGGTTTCGGTTGGCACAGAGTTAATTATTAATTAATGTGGCCCAGCCAAAACCAGGACACATTCCTTGATAATTTCCTCAACATGAAATAGTTTTTAAAAATTTGTACTATTACTGTAAAAAGCAAGTCTCTAGAAAGCACATTTTTGATACTGCAGATTACTTTCTTTAAAAAATGGGATTTGGTTTCCAAGTAGTTGTGAGTTGTGTTTTTGCAAAACATAACTAAGGAGCTTTTTGTTGAGAAAAATGATTCTTAAAACACTTTGTACTTGCACTTAAGATCTGCATACACTTATTTTATGGGCCGTTTGTGCTTGTTACAGCTGAGGCTTTGTTTGAAAATGCATATGAAACCCTTGTTAGTGAATTAACAAAGTCTTAGTGAAACCTTGGGTTTTAGAAGAGAACCCAGTGCTGCTTGGGTAATCAATCTTAAGGACTGTAAGTTTAAAAAAATAAATTATGTGCAGCCTGGTATATCCTGGGCTTCAAATAGCCCTATGAATTCTTAGCTAAATACCTTTGTCTTGCCTTTTTTAATGCAAAAACACTGCAAACACTGGTTTACATTGATAAAACTTTTCCTTTGTCTTTTTCTATTGAACTTTTTTGACGTGTGTTGCAATCCTTGCTCTTGACTTTTTACTTCTTCTTTACATAATAGACTTAATAATTTTATCTTTCACCTTGCCTAGGATAATAAAGAAGCAGGTTCTTCTCAGAGCACCAGTGTAATTGTATTAGTCTACAATTCCTTTTCCATTTTTTCCTTTTCACCCATTCTCAAGTTATTAAGAACAAGAGTAGGAATTTCCGTGCTGTGTACTTTGTCAGTCAGTTTGTGTAAGGTCTGGGTGCAGCTAAACTTTGCAGGTTGTTTTTGTGGAGAGACAACTTATTTAAATGCCTGTTTTCAGTATTCAGTCCTTTTTTGTTCTTGGTTGCAGTGTTCCAAATTGAACTAATCACTCGGTGTCTTTGTCTCCTAGGCATGGTTGCAGAGGAATACAATGCCTTTTTTTATTCTCTTGTATCTCAAGACACTCAGGAAATGGCATATTCAACGAAGCGACAACGGTTTCTTGTAGATCAAGGTTATAGCTTCAAGGTAACTTGTCCCTTTGGCCTAAGAATATAATTTTCATATTCTTTCATGTCAGTATTAGGTCAAATACTTGAGAATTCCAGTTATGGAATGTATTAATGAAGGTTTTGCTCACATGCAAGAACTGTTCCAGTATTGTTTTATCGTCTGTATTACTATGAGGGTAGATACAAGTAGCTTAGTACAGCTTCTAGAAAGGTAAGTATTCTAACTTCAAACGAAGCACCTGCTGGGGAGTGAAGCAGAACATTATTTGCATGGTTGGTTTATATTCATGCTCTTCAATTGTCCATCTGTGCAGGCCGCCTATTATACATTATCATACTGGTTGTGCATAAAGCATTGTTGCTAGGTGTTCCATGTCGTAGTGGCCAGCAGCAATTCAGAAAACTTCCAAAACATCACAAGTCACAAATAATTTCCAAAGAACTCCAGTCTCAGAGCCGTATTTCACTATGGGGAGAATATATTTTTCCTTATGGCTAAAGACAACATACAACAGGCAGGATTCATCCATCCAACATTCATACATCTGATTGCTGGGAATCATGAAGTTAGGTGTCTGAAGTGTCTAGCAACCCATTCCAAGAGAAATACCTTTCAGGGATTGTTGTCCACACGCTTATCTTGTGCACCGTTTCCACGGTGCTGTCCAAAGCCTGCACAGTGGTACAGAAAATCAGTGAGGATACAGACATGTTGATACGGTGGCTCTGCGTTAGCAGAAACTGTTCTGGCTAATGGAGGTCTTCAGACTGTGCTTATTTAGCCTCCACCAACAGTTTGACCTTCCTCTTGTAATTTTCTCTGCATGGAATGGAGTATATCACCAAAATGAATGGGTTGAATGTTAATTGATGAAGAAATGACAGCATTTACTGCAGGAAGAGACTGTTACTGCAGAGTAGAAATCTTCCTACCTACAACTAAAACATACTCCTCAAAATAGAGAACATTTTCAGTGTTGACAATGTAACAGAGCCTTGACTTGAAAGTCAGAAGTTTCCCTTTTGTAAAGGGCTTAATGCTGTCTCATTTCTCCAGACATACTTGAAAATTGTTCACTCCTTGTACTTCAGTTTATTATGCATCTCTGTATGTCGTCTTCTTCCAAACATAAAATCTCACTCCACCAAAGCTCTCTATTTTATAGATTTTATGGTGTATCTCATTTATTTTTCTTTTAATCCATGGGCTGCCCCATATGCTCATCTTTTGGGTTGTTAAAGGCAACAGAGTGTCATGATAGCTCTTGCTTTTAGGTAAATTATTCCTTTACAAAACTGGAGTTTACTGCTCTGATTAGAAGTGTTCCCAAAAACAAACATTGCTGAGAAGTAGAATAAAAGATAAGGCTCCCATATCTGCCCTCAGGGAACAAGCTCAAGCTTATGGCATTGACAGAATCGTGCAAGGATTGCACGAGGTGCAAGGGCAAGCAGCCTCTGCTGGATTGCACTTGAGCCTAGCTATTTAAGAGCTTTTCCTCATGGGCATACATGCAGTACAGGACATCTCTATGGGTATAACCTCTCTGAACTGCAGCTATGCTGAAGTAAATAATTGTTCTGTAATCACTGGCGTATTAAAGAGAGCTTTAAGGGGGTCCTTACACTGTAACAGACATGTCACAGTCTTTATAGGTAAAAACCTTGTTTTGCTTTGTAGTGAATGTATTTTGACAAAATTATAGATCAGTACTAAGCTGCAACTAATTACAGCAAATGCATCTATGTGGCTATAGCCAAGAAGATTAGAGAAATCCCTTTACTTATATTTGAATGCCTTTGTTTTTAGAACTAAGAAAGAGGTTAAAATAGAGGGATTTTATTTTGCAAGGAAGACCTAGTCCTAGGAACTTTGGTGTAATATGGGAAAAAAGGCAGTGCAAGTGGCAGCTGAGAATCTGGAGCAACATTTTAGCTGACCAGTACTGGAATGTTCTTTATTTGCAATTTGGGAACAAAATGTTAGAATATCTATTTTCTTCTGTTCGCCAAACTTTGAGCCTTAGTCGTAGCTGGCATCAAAGAATAACAGGGCTGGAAGAAACTTCCAAGAAACCATCTATTGTGTTTCTTCATTCCAAGCCAGGATCAACTATGTATACGTCATTCCCAGCAGATGTTTGCTTTCTTATTCTGCCAAATATGGAGACTCTACCTCATCTTTAGGTAATTATTTCAGTGC
This sequence comes from Ciconia boyciana, assembly GCF_034638445.1. Lineage (NCBI taxonomy): Eukaryota > Metazoa > Chordata > Aves > Ciconiiformes > Ciconiidae > Ciconia > Ciconia boyciana. Next base: position 17,036,749 of record NC_132943.1, on the reverse strand, counting down.
TGATGTCCTCTCCTTCAGAATTTTTGTTTCTAACGCCTAAATTACTGAAAATTCATTACTCCTTTAAATGGGTAACAGTTTTCACTTTTTTTTCTAGGACTTACTTTCTTCTCGCCATTTCTCGATAGCTCCATTCTCTGCCTTTCATCAAAAAGAGGACTGGAATATTTTTTTGCTAAACCATTTATTTTGTCTTTGCTTCTTAAATAGGAGCCTTATCATCACAATTTACTGCTTGGAGTCTAATTATCTAGAGGGTTTTTTTGGTTAGCTAACTATAGTTTAGTTATTTACTGTATTGTGTTTTTATTTAGAGGCTGAATGTAGGATATATTAAATTTTAAACCAGTAGCAGAACTCCTCACTGTATCAAAGAATTGGGGATAACTTTAAACTTGGGATCTGTTGAACAGCTTAATAAAATTATGATGCAGTGGGAATTCTTTCCGTTCTGTGAATGACGTTAGCACTGTTTTGCAACCGTAACTGGAAACAGGCTAATGAAATTTAAAATTGCTTCTCGTGACTCCTTTTTCTTTATTTTTGAGGTGATCATAGCACATGTGCTTCTAAATAAACAAGAAGGGGGACCGTAGTATTCCCATAGCCATATAGTAAGTAGGACAGGTTGCTTCCCTGAATGGATTCTTAAAGCTAGGACATTTCTCAGAAAGATATCCATTTTCGAATTAGAAATTGCCATTGACAACAGCCCGCAACACTGATTATTCATTCCAGTGTTTCACTACCCTGTTTTTCAAAAACAGTACTTTGCATCTAATGTGGATTTGTTTTGCGTTAAGCTGTATTTATATTGTTTTATCAGTCTTTGTGATCAGATCCAGCCCACATTACTGAGGTAGTTAGTTTCTAATTGTTTTGACTCCAGAGTTAAGCTGAAAAGGGAAGATAAAGAGGGGAAACACTATGTAATCAAGGGAAATGGTTGAATTAGAATGTCTTTCTCAAAACCTCTGCAAGTTGAAAACATAGTGGGAAAACTGAGATTCTCATGTATAAACATATGCTTACCAGAATGCATTTAACTGCAGGAAAAATTCTTGTGAAATTTTCAAAATACCTCTAATTAGAAAGCATGCTGCCTATTGTAAACTTTATAACAGAAACTTGAGAGCTTTTCAGTTCTTCAGAAGAGGAGGTTTTTCAGCTAATGGAGTATATGGCACTATATTGCCAGTAGATGGCATGTGCCCTGCATCCATGGTGATAAAATGAGTTACTAAGAATTTCAAAGAGAACAAGCATAACAGCAAAGTTATCTTGTGTCTAAGTATACAAACACTGAAAGAATCCTTTTTCTCTGCTGCTGATGCTTTGCTGCAGGTTGCTGCACTGTCTCTCAACAACTGATCATACATCTCAATGTGTTAGAGGGTTTTTTTTCCCATATTCCTCAATGTTTATTGCTAAAATTCTCAGTGTCTGGAAAGCTAGTGGATTATTTTTGTTAAGTATAAAGTATTAGTTCTTAAACTAGACAAATCTAGAGCCCACAGCATGAAGCTAACCTTGCAGTAAGTTGAATATGCATTTGAGCTATATGAGCTTTGGTCAGGTTCTTGGTAAAGCCGGTATAGACAGTGTTTGTCTGACGTCTTCTGTCCAGAGCTTTTCTTTTTTCTTTTCTTTTTTTTTTTTCCCCCCAAAGGTTTGTATTTTGCATTTCCAGCTAGAATATAACAAGGAATGTGTGCGTGTATATATATGTACACCACTTAGCAAGATTTTATATGTATCTGTGCTATCCATAGTGTTAAGCTGTTCAGACCATTAATAAAAGTTGAAGGCAGTTCCAACAGGATATGGAATCAGAAATCCTTGTCTTGGTTTTGAATAGCTAACACTGAGGAGGAAGAGCCCTCACCTTGTACTGTGCTCTGTTTCTTAGGTAATAACAAAGCTTGCAGGCATGGAAGAAGAAGAACTTTCATTTTCATCGAAAGAAGAACAGCAGCAGCTTCTCCAGAAAGTCCTGCAAGCATCTGACCTGGATGCCGAGGAGGAAGTAGTCGCTGGAGAATATGGTTCCAAGTCAGCTCAGGTAATGAAGAATGCTTTGAAAAGGATGACCATAAATGTGACAGAACTGGACCATTCCATTTTAATTCTAAATGTGATGCTATCCTTGATGCCCTAGTATCTTTGTGAAACATTGGAGAACAGATTTAATTTTTTAAGCTGCATTAGCGCTTAGCTATTTGAGTAATTCACTTGTTGGGCACTAGAAACAAGTTAGACATGGAATTCATGTCCTTCCCCATCATATTTGAGGGAGAAGATGACAGATCTATTGTTACAGATTTTGAAGTAAATCTTCTAAGTCACAAGCAATTAAAATATTTTAAAACATTTTTAAGATACACATATGTCAGAGCACATACTCTTTTGTGGTGGCACTGTGCACCTTGAGTCATGCCCTGATTTCCTCATGCCCAGAGGGCAGAAGCATAAGGGCCACTTTTGTTCATTTTCAAGAGAAGTACTATTATTGTAGGTAGTAGTTTGACATTTTCAGTAACAGATATAAGAAAAATAAATAGCCTGAAACATTTATTGATACATAAGTTAAAATCAAGCTACAAGGTATCTTCCCATATGAAACCTTGCATATGTTTGTATACTTATGGTGAGTGGCAGGCAGTGACTTTGTAGAAATTCTTCCTAAGAAAAAAAACTTTGAAGGCTTTTTGGCATTAGAGTCGCTAAATGAGCAGTGCTGCCCAGTAGCCAGTGGGCATCAGTAGGTGAGAGTTGGTCTATCTAATCACACATGAAGCACGTGTTTTTTTCTCCCCTTACTTGCAGGTGTCACGTCGTACGGGCACAATGAGCTCTATGTCAGGAGCGGACGATACAGTTTACATGGAATACCACTCTTCACGGAGTAAGGCATCTTCAAATAAACACATCCATCCACTATTTAAACGCTTCCGGAAATGATGTCCTTCATGTGTGCATTTTGTTAAAACTGTGGATCCATGTACCTGTTCCCATAACTAAAATTATGGAGTTGAAAGTTTTGACAGGTCCTTTAAAAGACTTTTTTTTATATGCATCTGTATAGCCACATACTTACTTAGCAATATATGTGCTCTCATGGGTGAATGTGAAAGGAAAAAAGGAACTAAATCTTACCACAGGAAAGATATTATCCAGTGACTGGATCCTGATTATACCTGTCTGGTTTTCAGGGTAATTAATAGAATTTATTTTTATCAGCTGAAGACCCTTTTTCAGAAGAATTCTGGAAAGGTTTTGTAAATGAAGTTTGTACTGATGTTTGAAACATTATTTATCTGATTATTGTGTCTGTTCAACAAAATACTGGTTTTTAAAATGCTTAAATAAAAGTCATTCATTGAGCTGAACAAATCCTGATAGGAGCACTTTACATAACATTTTTAAACTGGGGGCCAATTTATACTTAACCTGTCTTAAAATTCTGACAAATTGTTTGGAAATATTTTCAAGTTCGAAGAAAAGAAGAAAGAGTGACTCTGTCTCCAAAGTAAAGTCAAGGAAAGCATTAGTAAATATAAATTCTCTGCTCCTTTTTCCTCATTTTTCTTGCTACTGTTGCAAAGTTGCTGAAATAAAAGCTGTTTCCCTTGTCATTTATATTCTATTTATTAACCATGCAGTAAACCCATTGTAACTGCTAAACAGTGCAGCATCACTACGGAGGTTATTGAATCAAAAAGAGTTTTGACTTGTCATAAGGTGAGTTGGAAGCAGAGGTGTGAAGGAAAGATTCCTGAGTTTGGGAATTTTGGGGAAAACCTTCATTTTTGTTAATGAAGACTGCAGTATATTTCTAGAAAATTTGAGGAGAGGTGGTGGCGATTTGTGGCAGAAAAACACTTTTTAAATAACTGCTTAATATTGTAACGGTTATGCTACTTGGTATTGTATTATGAGGTGGTTTTTTTGCTGAGAGTTTGTAGAGCTTTAGGAACAACCTATGAAATAACATTGATCTTGATCTGTTGGTTCAAAATAGGTTAGTATAAATCTTTACCATACTGGAAGGAGCATGTATGATAGAGCTATCCTGGTTATATGACAAACGTGCTTCGGAAAAATACTGATTCTGTTTCTTTTTAGCATAAATTCACAAATTGAGAATACAGAAATATTGGAAGCATAATTCAGAACACATGGCGCTTGTTTTCAGTCTCTGTATCAGAGTCAGGTAATTTTGAAAATGGAACTGATCTGGTTCAGTTTAAACTTTGTTTAGTCTCTGAGCCCTGCCCCATAATGCATGATTCTTTCTCTTGCTCTCCGTCTTCTGCCTCACAAACTGGGACCAGCCATGACAGTGCCTGAGTGGCTTAAATGGAAAGATTCCACTGCAGTGCAGTGTGCTGGTGCTGATCTCCTCTCCCCAGTTTTAAAGTATTATTTACTGCTAATAGTAGTTTGGACCAGCTCTTGTGGCAACAGTTAGTGAAAAAATGATAATTTAGTATAAAGGGAGGGGTCTGTGACAATGGGTAGCTGAGCAAGTCAGCTAGCGTCCCTCTGCATAATTCTAACACGCTTTATAAATTGCTTTGGAACTATTCTCCACTCTTCATAAACTTGAAAAAAAAACCCTACTATAATGTGGAAATGGCTTAATAGCAATACTAATTTTTGTAATTGTGGCACTAGTAGTAGCTGGATTTAGGACAGCGCTCTAGTTCTTATGCAGTAAATCTTGTCTATGATGAGTAGTGATCTTACTCTTCTAAGTAATGGGTCTGTGTGGGATGCAGTACTTTCAGCATCAAGTAAAGCGTAATAATTTTACGAGGTAAGAATGACTCCATGCTTCAGTAATACTGTGTTGGTATTCAAACTTTAGATTTAATTACTTTGATATGATTACTGGAGTAATTAACTGCCTGCTATTACTCCAGACTGTAGCTGCGAGCGGCAGACTGATACTCACTCCAAAACAGTCGCTGCTGCACATGGTAGCATCCGTACTGGAATATGGTCAGTCAGTTCTGCTTTCCAGACAGGGGTCAGTGACTGAGAAACACTGCTGGTTCCTGGGGCTTTTATTGTACTGGCCCCTCGCTACTCCCACAGTCCAGCAGTGCTCAGAGGTACGACTCCTCACCTGATGGTCGCAATAGACTGCTCCAGAATTAGTCTGTAATCCCAGTCCTCTAGGAAACTAAATTGTCTTGTTCAGCCACAAAACTCAGCACTGTATTTTGTCAGGCAGGTGTCTTTATTTGAAGCAGTACTGTAGGCTGCAGTCGTGACACTTCACCGTGACCAGACAGCGCGTGGTGGGCTCTTGCTGCCCTGTAGCCTGAATCCAAATAACCTGGGCCCCAGCTCTTGGAGTGCAGTCAGGTCCTCGCATGCTTTATCAGACACCCTTGTTGGCCAGTGCTTCTCTTGCACAAAGGGATAGTGAGATCCCTTGCTAAGTAGGCTGTGGAAACAACATGGCTGAGAGCTCCGTGTTTGCCTTGAAAATGGTGCACATGAAGAAAATCTTGCTTTCTGCCATTGCACTGCTGTATACATACCCTTCTCAGATGCTGCCTTTATCCCTACGGGATTATGCTTACACAACACCGCGTGTTTCCTAGCAGCAGCAAGGTGCAATACAGTTTACGGATCCAGATGACTTGCAAATGAACAGTGATAGCTAGACGATTACCCGGAAAAGATTTGTTTGCTGTAGGACTCTCGCTAAACTGGGGGCAAAATAACATAGATTGGTGTGGCAAAAATGTGTTTCAGACTATGAGTGATGGCAGAGGCAGGTGAACTTTGGGGTAAGTACATTATTTCTTGGAAGTCTGTGGACAGAGGATGTGTGATTTTCTTGGACATAATTCAGGTTTCCTTGCTGAAATAAAAGCTTTTACTCTGCTCCCTGGCCACCTCCTTAGTTAGGCTGAATTCCATACCAAAGAAACTTAATCTTCTTGAGGAGCTGTCATATTTAATAGTTCTTTTCTTTGTGTTTCTGATAGGCTACAATACTGAAACTTGTGTTTCTGTGCTCTTCGCAAACCAGCAAGTGTCTGTGAAGAGATTAATGCTTGAAGGATACTGTTGTTATTCATTAAGATGGCCTTCTAGACTAAAAGGGCACAGTGACATTGGGGTGGCAATTTCAGCAGCATTACAGCTCAGCAAACACTAAACTACACCCAGCTTCTATTTCTCTGGTTCCTTATGCCTTCCCAATGGTCATAATTTTTAGTAGTGCCTTACTTTTTTCTAGTGTGTTTAAAAACTTGGGACTTCAGGGCAACTAGTTCTCAGGATAATTTAATGTGGTACACAATAAGAAGTGTAGGATAAGGATCTAAACCTGCTACAAAAAGTCTAGCAGTAGATCTGAATTATTTATTTGTTGCAGTTGATTCATGGGGGTTTTGTTAAGCACTAAACAGTAAATCATGCAGAGTGCTATTAACACCTGGGATTGGCTAGTTTGCTCTGATTTAAATAACTTCTTTTTGTGCGATATTCGATTAATATTTTAATTGTCATATGGTAGATGAAACCAAAGATTGAGAGAAGCTGATTTCATTTTTCTTTTAAACTAAAGTTGCTTCAATAGTAAAGTACCTATAAGCAAATTTGTCCCCTTTTCAGGAAAAAAGCATGGGAGTTCAGACAGCATTTAAAATTCCAAAGAAGTAACTTGACAACTTGAAAAGATCTTTTGGAAGATGGGTTTGAGGACAGTCAGAAAAGGCAAAAATCATGACTAACTGTATGGCTTTTTCAATGAAGAGATCTTTCAAACTACACTGAAAATTTTTGCTTACATTTCAGACATTTCGACACTGTTTTTCAGCTTTTCTTCCTTGCAAATGTTCTGAAGAGCCTATCTGTACAGTCTTACCTGAAGGTGTTACCTGGGCAAAGTTAAATGCCTCCAATCAAATCTCTTTTAACTTCCATAAATTATACTTGTAGATGCATCAGCTCTTTAAACAGTTATGTAAAACATACAGTACAATATTTATTATACTGTATGTCATAAAATAATGTTCAAATAATTACAAGCCAGATATAACCAAGACTGTTTAAAAGCAAGAATAATTCTAAGAAAACACAATTTCTGGTAAGATGATAATGTAACCATTGACTCTGAATACCGATGTTATTAGGACACAAAGAAAGCTTCAACTGAACTTTGTCGGAGTTCATGCACAGAGGAGGGCAAGTTTAAATTGGATTTAGAAATAACTAAGTGAAGGAACAAAGTACAATTAATATGACCCCACTAGGGGGTCTAGACTGAGAGAGCAGTGCGACTGCGGATTTGGAGACAAATTATTATCCAAAAATAATACATAATTAAATTATCAGTAGTCAAGTTTAGCTTATACTGTGATGTCGTTGCATACCAAAAGTTAACTAAAATTGAAGCACTTCTACTGTGAAGAGGCATGTGCTCCAACTTGTTTGAAACAACAAAAGTCCAAACTGACTAGTTATATAAAACAATCTTTCAAACTCAACAGACCGACAGGCTAGGACAAATGTCATTGTTTAAATTTAAAGAACTGTCAGTGTGTTTTCAAGTTGCTGTTAAGACGTCTGATAAATACACATGCTGGAAGATTGTAGAAGAAAATATTTATCTTCCAAGTCACATAAATGTGTTTTGGTTGGCTAGTGCTGATGGCGTAAGTTCTCCCTTCTTTACAGTTTGGTGGGTTTACGTGGATTGGAAGGAGGTTTTATATCATGGCTGCTACACTCACCATTATTCCTGGCAATTCTGTGGTGATACTACTGGCTTCTGTTACCTGAAACAAGTCTGAAGTCTGTGATCATATTTGGGAGGAAAATGGGATCAGTCAATGCCAATCCCTCCACCAGTTTAGGTTACACTCTAAACCTTTCACTATGTAAAACCCTCTGCTGCTCTTTCAAATGTTTGTTGGTTTCTTTCCTTCACTCTTCCTTTCTCTTTTTCAAGTCTACTCTAGGAAACTGTTATTTCAGTTTCATCTATCTCTTGTAGCATAAATTTTGGGGTTTACTCATAATGTTGATTATTTAACATGCTGCAGTTTGCGTGTTTGACCTCCAGCTCAAGATTCTGCAGTAGGAAGGATGCTAAGTGTGTCAGTAAAGCACAACCTTAGTGGCATATACATACATTAATTACTCGAATTTGAAAGTCAAACAGAACCACACAATTATGATCTGGCACAGCAGAGAAGCAAATAGTTTAATTACACATTCCATCTTGTGGTAGCCCACCTGTATTCATTCAAATTCATAAATATTCCCTTCCTGTATTTGGCTATTTAACCACCATACAATTTGGCTATTGTTGTCTGGAGTATTCTTTTTCTATAGTTTACCTAGAAAAACAAACTCTTATCTGCAGTGATGGGTTACTATAGTATTATTGATAATTACTGTATAGTAGTGTTGTAATAGTGTACCTGAGCCTGCATCTGTTAGCGGCTCTGCATTTCTACTCCATCTAACAAACCTCCTAGAAATATCTAGTATTTATAAATATTTTTTGAACATTAAACCAGGGTTATTTGATAACCTATTTTGTGACCCTTCTGTCATCTGTTACTCACTTACAACAAACTACAGTATGTAGGCCTTTTAGACCCACTGGTGCTCAGACCTGCTACTGGTCTACCACATGCACTACGTAAAAATTATGTTTCTGTGGATGTCAATTCACTCATACCTCCTTTTGTACAAGGAAGGTGCTCTTTATACAGATTTGCAGGATGGCATCCTTATTCCCCTTTAAATCCTTCTTCTGTTACATCCAAGAAATTTGGCAATTTTAATTGTTAATGAATTGCTACTGTGTGCTTTATTAATTTATTTCTTTCTGTTATACTCAGCTGGTGCCTCTAACCCACTCTGGAAATTCGTCAGGATGGGGTATTTTTGGCTTTGTTTGTAAAACACTGATGGCACTTTCTAATAAAAATACAAGATAGCAAGTAGTAATGGAGGTGTCTCACAGGCAGTCCCTGGTTAGGACTCTCTTCTCAAATGGCACATACATTCCACCTTTTCTTTAAAAGCGGACAGACAGTAAGTATAAAATCTTATTCAAAGTTAATTATGTACTTTGAGGTTTTCCTGTAATTTTTGTTTTTCTTTTTTTACATTAATAAATATTTGCACTTGAATAATGGGAGAAACTGTCTTGGACTTTCCATTGTTGAGCGCTATCTTAACAACAACAACAAAGTCTATCCAGACAGCAGAGAGAGCATCAAATTCCTCAGGAGACTTAGCACAATGGATAGCTAGAATTTTTTCCCAAAATTGGCTTTACTGTGATTGTATAAGCTGCACATACAAACTTGATAGCTGGTAATCACAGAATGTTTGACTAATATTAGAGATTTGCTGAGGATTGCCAATAATGAGATCTGATGGTCTGCAGCTGTTTTACATGCCACACTAGCTGAGCTAGTAAATAGAGAATATATATAAATGTATACAGGTAGCCATTACATTGGAGGATTCATTAGTGAACAAGGTAACTAACTAAGAACAGCTTGGCAAGGTAGAAATTATGTAATGAATAATCCTCCAGAGACACTACCGATATGAAAGAGCATAGCTGCCTTGGCTGCAATTAAAGACAAGACCGCTCTCCTTTATAGTATTAACCTCATAATACAGCACTCTCTCTGTCCTGTATTGCTGGCTTGCACATCATACGCAAGTTCTATGGTTTAGTGTCTCCTGAAGTGAATGGCATATGGATGGTTAGTGCTGTCTTCAGCTCCCTGTTTTACTGAAAATGCAAATTCTCTGAGTGTTTACATGTTTATTTTAAATGGGATCCCTGTGTCAGACCATTTTGGTGCAAACAAACAAACAAAAACCTAACAACAAGTAAACTGCCTAGAAGACTGAGTGAAAGTGGGGTTATACAACACAGTTCCTGTGCTGGGACTACTGCCATCTCCAGAAATTCCTCAGAGGGAAAACAGGTACTGTTCTGGTGAAGTACTTACAACACAAAACTTCTGAAACTCTTTTTCAAGTAGCTTGGCTAGAAACACTCTCTCCTACAATAATTTTAATGGAAAAGAGGTAATGGTGGGAAAAAAGTGAATGTGCAAATATGGAATTAACTGCAAAAATGTACAACCAGAGAAAGCTACTGCTAGTTGCAAAACTGCAGCCTTTGCAGTGTAATGTATCTGAGTTTATCTCACTGGCATATTAATAGATGCAGATGTTTGACACTATCTTAATGGTGTACGACTTTAAAATAATAATAAAAAATACCTACCTACTGATAGCTGTGGGCAGCGGTTTTTAGGAAGGGTGCATATATTCCCTCCATCAATATAGAAATTAGAATATGAATATAATTTTTTTAAGCTGGAGAACGACTGCATAAATTTGGAAAAAAATTAATTTTAAAATTATTAGTACTGAGATTAAGAATTTATTTTTAATTCTGATACAACTTTTAATATGTATAGCTAAGGGATTATATTGGTGTTCATTACAAAGTGAATTAATATTCTTTCCTCTCTATTTGTTGACTTACAACATAGGGACATCTGTTGTTCAATAGCTTTAAATTTTTGTAGTTACTGTTCTTAGAATATGGCAAATGTAATTTAGGTAGTGTGGATAATTTAGATAGTTTAGTTTGTTCTTTGCATGTTCTAGGATTTGTGTCCATCTTTCCTGTCGAATAAATAAATGTTCTGTTTTTAAATCCTCCTGCAGACATCTCATAGTGCAGCTACTTGCTCTGGGAGATATTCCTTGTTGTTCTTGTCCTCCACTGTCCATAAGTGAGACATGGAATTAACCTTTCATTTACTTATGATGATAAACTTGTTCAGAATTTCACACTGACCAGCTGGTTTTCATATTTTTCCCCATAAGTGTTTATTTTCTGAGTAACTGTGTCACTCAAAGCATCTTTAGATAAATGTTAAAGAAATAATGTAGCTACACCTTATAGAAATGTAGGAGGAAAAGGGAAACTCCAGAGGTAATCTAGACCATGATATACCCAGATGTGCCTGACAGATGTTTCTCAAACCAGTGAGTTTGAGAAAGTTCAGTGATAGCAATTACATAATCTCCTGAGATACCTTGGCTATCTGAAATACCTAAGAGACATCCCAAAAATATCTGAGATAGCAAGGCTACCTGAAAATCTAATCAAGAAATCTGTAGCTGCAAACTAAGCCCATTATCTTCTGTCTTCTCTCTTTGACATGCATCTTTTTTTAACAAAAGTTGTACACATCAGTAGGCTATTGTCATGCTCCTGGTAGTAATCTTTCCCAGATGAAATAATTCTCTCAACCTCCTCATGTCAATTTTAAAAAACCTCTATTTTTTTCTGTTGCTGTTCTCTTGACCCTGTCAAATATGATGAAGCCTATTTTAAACTATTTTAGTTTAAACCAATATGTACTTCATATATTTTAAGACTTGTTTACCATCTGCCTTTTATTCTGGTAATATTTACTGCTGTATCTACAAAGACTGATGCACATGTCTAACTTCAGAGGTAGATTTATTTCAGTGGAGTTATCAGTGGTAAAATTAAGTATGTACACAAATCTCAATTGGATTGCAGCCTCAAAAATATAAATGTAGAAAAATAAACAGAAGGAAAACAAAGGCAAATAATTTTGAAGCTCGCTAGCCTTACTTTTCCAGCAGTTTATTCATAACTAAGTTCTGGAAATGCAGATCTTCCTTGAGACTTTCCTCTGTGGTCAAGTTTTACCTGAGCTTCTAATTCAGTTAAAACCAAGGTGGTCTCTTCCACATAATTTCTGGAATTAATGAACATTTTACATATTATCACTAACACCTTCAGAATTATACATAAACAGGTATGAAGACAGCAACAACACTTCTGAAATTGTGCAAAACAAACTGATAAACAGGTTGGAGCTCAAGTTCTCTGTGTGTGATTATAAATCTATGCAGCCAAATTGAGGAAAAACTGTGGTGGAACACTACACAGTTACAGGCCACTGGTTATTTTCTACAAAAGTTGACACAAGCTGCTTATGGAGTATATCTCTGCCCAAAAGATAAATCATTCTGCAATACAACAAACATCCCTGGATATTGTAATTTACAGGAACTGTTCGTAAGGTTACTGTGTAAAACCATTGCTAGTGTATGTGGATGCAGAAATGTTTTCCATACATGTTACAGGGTGACGAATGGTACTAGGAGAACTTCTTGCAGAAAAATACCGTATTTTCTAATATATGGGAATTAATTAATGCCACAGAAAAACTAGCCCTAAACCCACCTTTTTAGTGAAGGAGAAAGATGGGATAATACTTACATGAGCTTTTTGCCAAACCAATGGCGGAAAGGGGGAAAAACTAAACTTTGGCTGCATGCTTAATGGGTAAATTTATCTGATTTGAATTATTCAAAATAATAGGTTCGTTCTATTCAAGTCTCATCCCAGACCCACCCCCCTTTTCCAGCCCTAGGGGAGGGAGCGTTAAATAATGGTCTGTGTAAACTGATGCTCATGCAGTAAGAGTTTGGAGAAGTGCTGCTTGTACAAGTTAAAGCAGGCAGTGAAGAAAGAGCAACCAAATACAAAGCAGCTGCAGGAGCAAAGTGGACCTTTCTGAAATTAAAAGACATGTCTTTCTTCACGAGAGTTTTGACAATGAAATGCAAGCAGGCGCTTGAATCTGAGAGGACTTACTTTTACTATGCGATTTTTGTCAGCAGGTTTCACCAGCTGCCCAAACTTTCCAGCAGCCAGTCTCTGGAGGTGCAGAATAACTCGCCAGCAGCGGCAGAGAACAAAGGCGAGGAGATGGTGGCAGATTCAGGGCGCGCAGGGGAGCTGCTGAAGCCCACCCCGCACCAGCTTGGCAGGGTGAAGAGCCTGCAAGAAATGCCTGGACCCAACACCCTCTACAATCTCTACGAGTTCTTCTGGAAGGACGGCTTCGGCCGCATTCATGAAATCCAGGTACAGCTTACTCGGCTATTTAATATTTTATTCACGCCAGGATTACTTAAACCTTTCCTATTCTCCCCTCACAAAACATTGCGTAATCACCGGGTTACCAGCACCGCAGCTAGTCATCGCCGCGCCGCGTTCCCGTTGTTATGAAAGAGTCGGGATCCGGAGGATCCTCCCATTCAATCTCCGTCTCCCGTAGCACTTGGAGCCTTCAGCATTTTTGTTTCGGTGAGGAGCCTGCGAGTACGTGGCTTGCGAGCCGTGCCGACACCCTGCTCCCGACTTCCCCCCTTCCCCTCGTACGTGGGGTGACTGCCTCGCCGGTAGCCCCAGCCTTTCAGCTCTCCCCCCCTTTTCCTGTTTACGCGTATTTTGAACTCTTAGGTAGGTGCCTTAGACTAAAACAAAAAAAATAATCCCGTCTTTTTGAACTGGGTTGTTTCACAAACTCGCAGAGGACTTATTTTTGGCGGGCAGAGCTGGGAAATGCGGGCTTTCCTCGAATCCCGGACCTCAGCACCCACCCTGAAGGTGAGGCCGTGCCGGCACCCTGGGCTGTGGCCACCCGGGACCGTCTCAGTCGTGCTGCGGCTTGCGGCTGAGGCGCTACCGCCAGGGTGGCGTGAGGGGACTCCCGCCGCTTTCCTTCCTCCAGCTGAGCCCGGCGCCCCTCTGTTGTGGCCAGAGACCATTTTGTCTCTCCAACCCTCACTTCTGCCCTGGCCTCCCCTTACATAAATATACTTCGCATATATAGGTCCCCTGAGGGGGCGGTAGATGCGCCTGGCCCCGCTGCCGTCAGCGCTGGCCGGCCCACGGCTGCCGCCCCCCTCCCCTCAGCAGGAGGCGGGCGGTTTGAAACCACCTCGGGGGGGGGAACGGCGGGGCGACGGTGGCGGCTGGCGCTGCGCGCCCGCCGCTGCCCGCCCGCCGCCGGCTCTGCCGCCCCCTCCCCTGGCGGCCCCATTGGCTCGCGGGCGGGCGGGCGGTGCGGCGAGGGGGAGGGGAGGCGGGTGGCGGGAAGCGTGGCCTGATGGCGGCGGGAGGTTGGTGGCGGGGTGAGAGGAGCGAGGGCGGAGAGCGGCTCCTGTCACCTGGCGTATGGCAGCTCTGGAGTACGCGGGGGGGTGGGAGACGGTGAAATAAATGTGAACCCGTGTGGGGGTTGAGAACTGTCCTCTGTGGTTTGGGCACCTCCGCTTCTGTGGTGGTCCACAGGCCGCGGCGTGTCGCCTTCCTCGGCCCCGCCCGTCGAAGGTGAGTGAAGCACGGTGATCCACGCTTGGGAACAGCAGGAGCTGGGTGAACGAGTATCCTTCCTCTGTACAGCGTTTCTGGGATGTTGGCATGGGCAGCTGTCTTACCGTAAAGCTGTCTCTATCCAAAGAGGAATTTTTTTGGTCGCTTGGCCAAGCGTGGGTTTCATTCCTAAAAAGTCACAGTGCATCTCCTGGGGCCTCTTCCCCATGTAGTCCAAGTGATTCTGAAGTGAGCACTTGTGTTCGAGGGAGGAAAGCAGTGGTTTTCAGGCTTTTTCAGTTGTGGATCCGTAACGCTTTCCACTGGCAGTACAGACCTCTTTCGGAATACCTCAAATGCGGCATTTATTATTTTGTTTTTCTTAGGGACCTTTCCCAGATCGCTAGGAAAGGATTCACAGACAACCCCAAGAGGTTTGCTGCCTGAAAATCACTGAAATTAAAAAAAAAGAGGGAAGTAAAAACAGAAAAGGGAAAACAGAACAGGACAGAACTTTAAATGGTTTGAGGATCAAAACTTGAAAGTTAGAGTTTACAAAGGGCCTAAAAACACCAGAAAGAGGCAGGAAACACTAAAAAAAAAAATCACGTCTGGCATTGTTGTATTTACCATTGAGATTTCTAAAAAGAAGTGTTAGGCTCCTCAGTCTGTGGTGTGTTCGATGGCAGCCAACCTAGATTGCTGATGATGAATTGGTCAACTTAATTGTTTGCTAACTAAGACACATGCAGATGAAACTTTATGATTGCTAAAGCTTTTTGTTGCATTATATTTCTTATTTTTCCTCTACCTCTGTGGTGGCGTACAGAATTTGAGAGGCACTCACCATAGTCTCATAACACTAAAAAAATACTACCATTGAATTCAAGTTTTCACTGTTCTTTCAGTGTCAAAACAGTGAAAATTATTCAAATATTAAAAGGAATAATAGACAACCTAAATAATATATACTTTTCACTACCACTAGCTGATACGGAAATTTTCTTCTTTAATGAATGTTATTCATAGAAAGGAAAGTGGGAGGAAGGGTAAGGAGGAGTTGTAATATGATACTAGTTTTTATTCTGTTTAGAGTCTCAAAAATCACTTTATAAATCATGGATGCTCTGTTAATGCCCATGCTGGATACAAATAGGCATTAAGTGGATTAATAACAGTCTGTTAAACTTAACAATACAGTGAACATCAGGAATAAATTAGTATGAAACCCTTTGGTAACCAGCACAGCTACTTAAACGATGTCCTTTGGTGCACACAAATATTCGTACGCTATATGCAGAAGGGGTGGGGAAGCTGAGCACTTTTTCACAAAGGAGGTTCTGTTCCCAGTAACGTGATTCCAGTTAGTCCTGGCCAAAGCAGTAATTCGTACAGCAGTTATGACAAAGGGAAAGTATTTTTAATTTGATGGGGTTAGATCTCTTGTCTCATCAATGCTATGCAAGTATAAAGAAAAGAAAGGTGAGGGGGGAGGGTTTGGATGCTGGCAGTTTGAATTTATGATGTGTGAAAGAATGTCTGGTGTGAGAGTGGTATGTGAGACATGAAAGTGTAATGCTTTTAAGGTATGGTACAAGGGAAAGAAAACCTATGTTTTGATAGAAAATATGGAAGAGAAGTTCCAGGCATTTCTTTAAACATGAAGTTTATATACTGAACATCATTCTGTTGAAAGCAAGAGATGTCCAAATACCTTGTCCTTGTCTGTTTCTGGTTTAAAACTAGTATTTCATTTATTTGATTGTATGGCTTGACACTTGATTTATTTTCTGTTGAAGTTTATCCTCCCATGTAAACCTCACCATCAGTGGAAGAAACAAGCTGCACCATAAATAGCAAAATTTGTTGAACCTGTTTTTCTGTGACTGGTGACCTGTATCCCCCTCACCCCACTTCCTTTTCCTTGCAGCACTTATCTCCCAACTCATGCTTTCCTTTAAAGACTTATGCTCTCAATTATCTCCAAGTTCAGTTTCAATATCCCTAAAATATCTCTGGAGCAAGAGGTACTTCGGGTTTTGGGAGTGCTTCTGTGTACATTGGTCTGTGTGTGGTGTTTGGTTAGCAGCAGACCAAGCAGAAATTATAACAGTTGAGTTCCTACTGTAGCATTTCCCTCATCAGGGTGACTAATATGTGTGTCTCATTTGAATCCAGATGACGATTTTTGAAAATGGTAAGAATATAATTTCAGGAGACCTTTAACTCTCTGTTAAACTTGACTGAAATTGGCCATTGTGTTCCAAAAGTAGTTAAGAGGAGACTGGCAGAGACTACAATTGCACAACTCTTGTTTTATTTGGAAACGAGGCAAAAAGAGTTACATCTTTTATAAGCACTTGGTACCATAGCTGAAGAGTGATTCATGTATCTTAAACTTATTGTTGGCAATTAAACAATTTATCTCTGTAACCAAGACTGATAAAAAAAATATTTCTCATAAGTTAATCTTGGGTCAACACTAGACTTTCACTGATGTAGTTGTATCAACCATCTTTGGTCAGTTTAACTTGTTTTGTTACTTTGACCTGAAATAAAGGCTTTAAAACTTAAAGCTTTCTTAAATCTAAAGTCCTAATAATATCTCTTTAACAACTTTGCAGTTTTGTTTTTTTTTCCCTAAAATGGTGATGTACCTCTACTCCAAGTGAATTCCTGGGAGTTGGGTGTTTCATTTCATGACCATGTCAGAACAAAATTTGTTTGAAATAATCAGTAAGATTTCATGGGACAGTGATAGCTCAATCTTACTGGAAAACTTTTGGTTTTCTTTTTATACATAACGTAATGTTTTCCAATCCTCTTTCTTAATTGCCTGTTGCTTGCCTTCAGCTTGAATCACATAACTTGTGGATCAACCACTAAATAAACCTCACTCCAGGAATGAGACCTCAACTTTTCCTTCCTTTTGCAGAATTAACGTATGTCATTCTAAAGTTCACTTTTGATGAAGCTGTCCCAAAATGCAGTTTCTCACTAGGCTGCTATGCTATCATTGTCCTTGGTTAGGTGTGAGAAATTTAGGAGTAGTTTTTATAAGGAATAAAATGGTAGAGTAAGTCGTTATTAACAAAAGACATTAAAAGTAAATTATTATATCTTTGTATTATACTGTTAATTTCACCCTATTTACCTCTATGTTTTTCATTTTTTCAGACATTCTTTCTAACCTGTTTGATCTGAAGAGATGTGTTTTTAAGGACCCCAAGTCCTTTCATCTTCTCAGTATTTCATTTCACTCATGTTTCGTGCCTTAGAGCTTTGGGTCTTTTCAGTCAGAGGTCCTGAACGGTGTGACCTCTCTGTTTGCCTTATTAATATTTCACAGTAATGCTTAGATGCTTTCTCCTGACATTTCAAACCATTCCTTGACTGGAAGGCTGGGGATCAAGTTCTAGGTGTGACAGATTGATTCACTGTATGACAAATTGTCAGTTTCCTTTTGTGTTATTTTTTCTTAGTAATACTTCACTTCTGTTTCTCTTTGTTGGTGATATTATAGCAAAAACACACTCAGGAATATGGAAAGATCTTCAAGTCTCACTTTGGTCCCCAGTTTGTTGTATCCATTGCAGATCGAGAGATGGTTGCTCAAGTCCTCCGGGCAGAAGGCAGAGCACCACAAAGAGCTAACATGGAATCCTGGCAGGAATACAGAGACTTACGAGGGAGAGCCACGGGACTTATTTCTGCGTAAGTGTTGTTACTCCTTAATTTTCTAAGTTTTCTTGTGAAAGTTTAGTGTAATTATCTGAAGGACTATAACGTCACCTGGGAATTCAGGCTTTTCTGTGTGCAGAAATTGGTATGTCTAGTGGGGGGAAGAGGGTAGGAATTTATGGTGAATTGTCTGTTCTGCTGTAAATTTTCAAAGGGAAGGTAATGATGTGTAGTTTGAATGTGGAGTAAGCTACCTTGCATAAAAACATTTTTGGGGAATGTGTATCAACTAGAGATGTCTGAGCTGACTCTCTCACTTGGAAGCAGTATTGCAGGATAGGGCTTACTAACTTTGGCACAGCACTGCACAAATTTGGTTTTATTGCTTCAGATCTAGACTGTTGCATCCAGTTGGCAGTGTGCTGTGTGGACTTGTTGGCTCAGATTGGCTTTAGCTTTATTGTTCACCGAAGTGCCCCCTCAGTAGATTAATGCAGAGAAGTCACTGTATGGTAAATTCACACTGTAGTGCGTCCCCATGCAGATATTTTTGTACACGGCTGGTTCTAGAAGAGTTATCTGTCTTTAAAGCTTGCATAAACTGGCAGTGCATGTGGGTGTGGCTAATTGCCACTGAGAACTACTCACAGTCCCCACTGACATAGGATGTTTATTTAGAGGGAAACTAATTTCCTGAGTCATAGGCAGTCTGTTTCTTTCATGGTGGCAAAAGGCATTATGTATTGCACTGCAGACTCAAATCCTAAGCTGCAGTTCAGCCAAACTAACAGTTCCTTGATATTTTGTGAAATGAGATCTTAAATCAAGAGATAGTCAGAAAATGTCTGTTAAAGAGATTAAATACTTCTGCCAGCCAATAAGTTTCTGTACCTTGCAGCAGCATTGCTCCAGGTGAAAGAATTTAATGGGAAATACTTACATAGCAATTTAAAATAAACGTGTAAAAGACAATTGCCTGTCTTGATAAGGAATTGAAAGATATCCCTGGAACTGCTGTTCCCAAATACTGTACTCATATGAAGCCTGCAGATGCTACAATTCAGATTTTTAGTCTTCAGCACAAAGATTTAAATATATAGCTCAGCTAAAGGAGAATCTAGCTGTAAATTGTTTCTCTATAGCTGGGTCTGCTATCCTATTACTTTGTACGTTTAGAATTAGGGTAACTGAAAGTAATGTATCAGTAATGGCATTTATGGTACTAGCTCAAACCATTGATTTGTCAGATCTGGACGTGATACCTTTGGTGGTATCACAATTCTAGGTAAAAGGAATTTTGCAGACTATCCATTCAAATATTTATTTAAAGTAATTTTAATAAGAAAATACTGCAAATTTATTGTGTTAGCTACTACTAAAATACCGATATATAGAGACACTTGTCAAATTCAGAACACTGAGTGGCCAAGTTCTGTCACTCAGACCAGAGATTGACTTACAGATGTACATACATGTTGCAACACTGAAATTTAATGAGGACATGCAATAAATACAGAATAAAAATGTAGGAACATAATACCAAATATACATTGTCATGATTTTCATTTCACCACTTGCTTTCATTTGAGATGAAAAAATCATAAACAGTTTCATTGCGGAGCTCTTACCCCGCTAATGAATGTTAAGAACTGTGTAGAGACATTATTAATAATTTCTTCTAGGGAGGGGGAACAATGGCTAAAAATGAGAAGTGTACTGAGGCAAAAAATTCTGAAACCGAAAGATGTGGCTGTTTACTCCAAAGGAGTCAATGAAGTTATCACAGACTTAATTAAAAGAATCCACACCCTCAGAAGTCAAGAGGACGATGGAGAAACAGTGACCAATGTTAACAACCTTTTTTTCAAGTATTCAATGGAAGGTAAGCCCAGGCTGTATAACATTTGTGAAGAAAATGGATGTAAAGCAGTGTGCTTATGGTTAGGCATTTTTGTCAAATGACTAGTGCCCCATTGTGATTAATCTGAAAAGGGAAGCTTGATATTCTGCATTCAGGTGTCTTCCTACTTCGTGTGGTAGATATCAGTAGAATTCCTTTGTGGAATCCAAAGAGGTGATACCTTGTATTAAGGGACATTTCCTGTGGAAATGCTGGTATGTAGGTGAAGCGTACAATCAAGGCCCTGAGCAGTTTCAGTACTCCCTATTTCTGTATTAATTTCTCAAGAATAAGGGTGTTGACCTTCTAACAGTGTGACTTCTAAGACATGTTAATTTAACAACATACTGGCCAAATTCCAGGTGGGGAGTCCCTGTGTGATGTACCTAAATTCTGTTCATAGCTTAATGTGGGAAAAGATACTGCTTTCCCCTGCCTACACATGCCAACTGTGGGATTGTTATGCTTGCCTTGATATCATCTGCCACTGGCTACCATTAATTGAGGGAACGCTAAATGGAACTCCTGCCTGAGCTAGTACAGCATTTCCTGTGTTCTTACAGAAATCTAATGGTGATTTGTATTTCATGCATTCCTTTAACTGACTGCATAGAACTTGGTCTTGTTACATGTAGTGTCTTCTGAAAACATTGGTACTCTTTGCTGACAGGCAGCTGAAGAATTTGAGATTAGCAAGAACTTGCAAATTGCTCACCTATGAAGATGCTGTATCAAATGGCTGGCTGGCTGTTTGGTAAACTAACCTGAGTCTGTTCCACATTACGTCTAAAAATAGCATTCAACTAAGAGTTACCAATTTTATGGAATTTTAAACTCTGAGCTTACAGATTCACTTTAACTGATGGGTTAGTTTAAATTCTTCACATTCTTTTAGCTTTTCATTTATAACTTGTGCCTGGCGCACACTTATTTCCTATATGAATTGCAGTTTTAATTAACTTATACCGTCAGCTGTTCAGGGAACCAGTGTGTAAAATATTTTTGAAAAGACCATGTAAAGAGCAAAAGAATGCATAAAAACTAGCAGTTGCTGAAAGAGGCATAAGAGAAATAAAAGGCACAGAAAAATATCTCCCCAGGGAGGAAAATTAGGGAAGGAAGAGTGAGTTGACAATAGCCAGATTTTAAATTTTTTTTTTTGTTAATAAAGAAGAAATATGAAACAAAGAACAGCGAAAAAGAAAAGTTTCTTTAAATTTATAAAAAAATATAAATATATCTATGTATACACACTTGAGAATTTATGGAGGGTTTGATGGAGGGCAAGATCAAGGTTAAACATCATATCTATTGTACCTGTTTTTAATAGGAGAAACAGAGAAAAAAGAGACTAGAGTGTTAATAGACCAGTTACTCTATCTAATTAACAGTTATTCTAATATTTCCTGGAAAGATGTGGGCAAACTGTTAACTAATTAATTTAAAAGCACAACATTTATTAAAAAACATTTGATTTGATGCAAATAGCTTTGAGAAATTATCTAAATGCCTTTTAAAATTACCTAATCGCCCCACTGGATTTTAGAAAAATCATTAAATAAGATTATTTTGATAATAGGAATGCTTTTTGTACTGTACCATGTGATATTTTAATAAATAAACTGGGTAATATGTTTTAGATTTTGCAAGTTGGGAGGAAAAATTGCTAGAAACCTGTGTTCAGAAAGTAATTAAAAACGGTTTGCTGTCAAACTGAGAGGACATTTTGATTAACTCCAGTAGGGCAGTTGCTGGCTGAGTTCTGTCTAATATTTATTAATTTGGGTATATTTATAAAAACTAAGATGACAGATTACAGGAACACTAATGGATGAGTATTAACTTGATAAATGGAAGAAATGGTCCAGAGTTGAGAAGAAGAATAAGAATTTAATAACAATATATATAAAGTACTGTTGGGGGGGGGGGGGGAATGGTATTTCTAGTAGGGATCACTGCAATACTGCAGTCAACACATCTGAGGAAATTATAGCAAGTCAGGAACAAGAGATAAGTCAATATCGTCGCGTGCAACAGTGTCACACACTTGCTGTTTTTCAGGGCCACATGGAGTATATTGTGTGCAGTGAAATCACTGTCTAGAATGCAAACTCTTTGTCCATTTACGCATCCTCATTATTCGTTTACTACCAGCTTATGACGAAGAAAGGCATAGCCACTGCTAGAAATTCCTGCATTATCACCAGTTACCAGAAATGTCTTTGGTCTTGTATGTCCCTGTGTGTTCAGAGGCCAGCACGGCAGGCTCAGGGTTTGTGGTGCAATGCAAAACACAGCAAACATGCTGAAGGGCTGCTCTACTTCTGGTGGAATTCCTGGCTGTCATCTTGTGCTGAGCATTATTGACATAATAGTCACTGTCTCACTAAAATGCTGGGATTTTTTACTGTGTTTTAAATTGCTGTTTTATCTGCTCCCAACTGCAGTTGGATAACTAAACATTTTTGGAAGGTAGTTCCATTATGTTAGCATTATAATTCCTTAAGTTATTAATATGTGTATATGCATGTGTATAGCAAATTCTTTGATTTCGTATGTGCAGGTGTGGCAACTATTCTGTATGAGTGCCGGTTGGGCTGCCTGGAAAACAACGTCCCACAGCAGACTGTTGAATATATTGAGGCTCTGGAATTGATGTTTAGTATGTTTAAGACCTCTATGTATGCAGGTGCTATTCCCAAATGGCTTCGTCCACTTATTCCAAAACCCTGGAGAGAGTTCTGCAGATCCTGGGATGGACTCTTCAAATTTAGTAAGATTTAGTAGTAGAAAAGTTCAGCTGTATTTCTGCAGGTTCTGTGTGTGTTCAAACAGGACTTGCTGCATTTCTCTTCTAAAATTATAAGAAGACATTGTGATAGAAGTAAGTTTCATATTAAACTCAGACTGACCAAGGGAACCATTTTAAAAAATACTCTGCTGAAAAATAATTTTACCAGTACACTTTAAATATTCCCCGATTTTATACTGCTGTTTCTCTATTTGTCTTCATCTGTTTCAGTGCCTAGTCCTCACTCCAGGTCCAAGTTCTTTGCCAAGTCTTTATCTTAAGCCGCTCAGATTTTAATGAGGGTGGTTTTGTTGACTTCAGCAAGTTTTCAGTCAGGCACTCTGGCAAATAATCACCACTAAAGCTGACTAGAAAGTTAAAAAAATGAGACTCGAGCAATTAATTACACTCTTTGTGAAGTTTATATATACATGTACAAGCATATAAGTTGACATAGAAGTGCGCTGCTGGACTGCAATATGTTTATTTGTGAATAAAGCATTCCAGGTTACTTTATCAATCAGCTTTCATGTAAGTAAGAAGAAGGAGTTGCGTTTGCAATATATTTTTTTTTAATATTCTAGAGTGTTTAAAAAACCTTGAACCCTTTTTCCTTCTCTAATGTTAGAAAGCTGCATGCATTTTTTAATTTATTTTATTAGCACTGCTTTTCTAAGATGTGTACATCTTCTTGAGAGTAGATTCTTTAGTTTCTTAACTTTTAATATGCCTAATATGCTTAATTTTTAATATGTATTGATCTGTACCTACAGTAGGCATTAGGGAATCCATTTAATGCTGATACAAGTGTGTTTTCTGTGAAACACGTACTTTTTTACACTGCCACTTTTAAATTATTTCCCATGATAAAGCATTCTTGTTCCCTTTTGTGGGTTAAAAACAACAGCAGACTTCAGCTTTATCCTAACAGCAGCTGAAAAACTGTTCTTGAGGAATTTGTTCAATTTGAAACTTGTTATGCTGTTTCTTTGTTTAATCCCTTTGTGAAAAAGGAATTAAATGGTGAGAATCACTGTATGTGATGTGTATGTTTGTGTAGGTTTCATAAAGGAACATGTTGATTCTAGTTCTTTTTTTTTGTAAGCTCATTCTGTGAGGCATTAACTTTCTGAGGAGTTTTTATAAATATCTTGTTTCACTGAAGATGCTGTTTGTAGTCACTACAGTATAAATGGGACTGTGGGTGAAATTGCTCAAAATGTCATTCACTCAAGTTTTTCAATTTTTGTTATTACTTGATGCTCCTCATCTTTGTCTTCAGTGTGATTCAGTTCTGTGGCTTTGACCTTCTGGTTGCTGCTAACATCTTGTAGCAGCCTGTGTGCTGACTTGCAGCATGCTCTGCAGAGTTCACCACTTCTTGCAGAGTCATCAGAAAACAAGCCAGGTGGGCGTAGAAACGTGACCTTGAGCTTCCTTCGCTCCCAGTCAGAAACTATAGTCTCTTGTGTCCTTTACTCGTGCTCAGCATTCTCATGCTGTGAGCTACCAAGGTTCCTGTCAGCTCTGTCTTTGCTTACCGTGAGTACCCAAGGACCTCCACCACCACTCTATTATCTTTTCCCTGAGAAAACAGATTCAAATATTTTGTCTTTTTATGGCTATGTAGAGTAGCGTAAGGGGGAAATGTCATTACTGAATGGAACCAGCAGAAAAATAAAAATGGAGGCTTAACAATTTTTTTGAATCCCAAAGGTCAAATCCATGTTGACAACAAATTGAAGGCTATTCAGTCTCAGCTGGACCAAGGAGAAGTAGTAAATGGTGGGCTACTTACATACCTCCTAGTGAGTAAGGAACTTACTTTGGAAGAGATCTATGCCAATATGACTGAAATGCTTCTGGCAGGAGTGGACACAGTAAGCTTGTTATCGTTTTTCTTGTGCACAATTGTTTTTGTAAACCAGTACCATTTGCAGCTATCTTCACGGCGGGTTATGTTGTTTATAAGGACATAATTTCTGATACATTCAAGTCATTACATCTTTAAAATGGTAGAAAATACTTACAGCACTGTGTAATCTCTCTACTAGAATGAAGTCAGTGTTGTTCTGTTCTAGCTGCGTGTTACAGGAACTCATTGTTTGGGAGTCAGTTCCACAGGTTATTAAACGGATAAAATAGCAATTGTCTTTACATTCAGCTTGAATTTAATACATTTTCTTTTCCTAGTTTGATAATATCAGGTTGGTATTTGTGCTTCTTTCGGTAGACCACAATAGAAAATGCTGCTGAAAGTTAGTGTGAAAAAATTGATCAATAAACTCATATGTAGAATTTGGTAAAGGATTTTTACATACAGCTATTTAAATCAGTTGGGACACACATTATGGATCAGATACCTGGTTTGTGTTGAAGTCCATTAGGAGGGGGGTGTTAGGCCAGCACCAATGTAAGTAAGGTCTAAGTTTGCCACCCATGCTTGTGCTGGCAACATAGTCAGTCTGAGGCAAAGAGCTGTGGTGATGGGGGGCTCAGCATTAATGAGGTTAGCATATGAGGTATGTTAACACCTAGTGAAGCATTTTAAAGTTGCCATCTTTCCTTATTCTTCTGATTTGTCATCTAGAGCATTTGAAGAAACATTAAGGTCATGTATATGTCTTACCCTCCTTTCATTCCTATCCTGTGAAATCAGTGTAGCTTAGTATTGACTGCTGCATGACAATCAGAAGAATAAGAAAAGATAAAAATAAGTTATTGTATTGTATATACAATGTATATGGAGTTATTTAGAATATCAATGAACACTATGATTGTAAATGAGCAATTTAAAAAAATAAATCTATATGAATTTGATAAAGTGCTATGTAGGACTGTGTTTAACAGTCTTACAGTAGAAAAGATTAAAATAAGTAAAAAGGTAAAGTAGCATTAAAGTAGAAAAACCTCTCTGTATAATTGAATTCAGATTTGTTTGATTTAAGAAAGTTTGTAAGGTTTCTAAAGAAAACAAAAAAAACCCCAACAGTAATACTTTTGCATACCAAAATAAGGAGCATACGTAAAGCTTATTTATGTGCTGAAGATTATTCCATTGGTTAAGTATCCCAAGGTCTTATGAAGTTGGAGAGCTTTTTGATGTTTGGTTCTTAAATAAAGCACAGTTATTCATCCCATTTATTTTCTAATCTTTCAGACCCTTAATTTTCCATTTTTAGTGTGTGAGAGTTGCCATTAAACTAAAAGTACAGTGTTCAAGTTCATGCCAACAAGAATTTCTCTTTCCATTTGACTCGGCTTTCTCAGCTGGCAACAATCATTTTGTGAGAGGATGGTACTTCTGATTTCTCATTTCCAAATACAAGACAGAAATTGAGGGAACCTTTTTTCCCTGACTGCTGTCACTTCAGATCTCATATTATCATAGAAACTGAAAGAGGTTTAGAGGATTATAAAAGCTTTCAACAAAATTATAAGGCGGGTTTTGGCTACAAAGCATTTTGGCTGTCCCTGGAACGGTGCTAATTTTTAAGAGGTTATGAAGGAGCTAGGAACCTGGGAAGAAACAGTGTTTATATCAGAGAAGTTCTGTATACAGCTGGCACAATTGCCAGCTCCTCTGAGCCCTGAGAGGAATAGGGCAGGGTTGCATTTTCACTAGGGACAGCCACTCAATAGTACAAGAAGAAAAAAAGAAAGGTTCTAGAATTATAATTCTAGCATTATACCCCAGTTTGAAGACAAGACATAAAAGGTTACTGTCATGATGAATTTGCATTCTAAATTGATCTTAAATGTAAGCCCATAATAAGACATTTCCAGAAATTGGATTTTTTACCCATACATTGTTTATAACCTTAAGCTTTGTTGTGCCAGCGAGAAGCTGAAAATAAAACTTTCCTGCCTAGAAAGTGAAACTGGTTGTCTGTCTTCATTATACAAGTTGAAAAAAATACATTTAAAAATAATTCAAGAAAATTAGGGTAGAGGTTGCAATTTTTCTCTGTTAAATGCTGAAAGATACTAAGAACAACACAGGTAAGGAACAGAATGATTGCATTGTCACTTTCTCTGCCATACTTACTCAGGAAGACTGAAAATACATTTTTCATGGTAAACTTCCTGTCTTCAGTGATGGTTGTGAGGGAAACAGGCTCAAGTAAGGCCATTTGCTTGACCTTAATGTCTTGGGTGCAGCTGATAGTAGAAGCTAAATGTCCTGAGTCTGTCTAGTATTTGAATGGGATAGTCCCTGTAATCCAGGTAGATTAAACACAGGGACTCATGGTTAAATGCATGGTAAATATTAGATCACAAAAACTTAGAGTTGAAATACTCAGTTCCATGTTAGTACAGACAGAGTGAGTTCATGCTCTCAGAGTGTATCCTAAACCACAAATGTGCATTGAAGTGCAATTTTTCCAGCTGAGGTGAAAGAGGAATAGATGATGGGTTCCTTTAAATCTAGTGCTCAAAGTTGAACTGTCTCCTGCCTTGTGTTCTGTTTTCTTCCTTCATACAAAATATTTTAAAATTATTTTTCACACAGTACCTCTTTTCTGGAGCCTTGATGATTATTAGAATCATTAAGTGTGTGTGGGGGGTATTTTAACATTTTGGGGCCACTTTAAATATATAAGCTACTCTTTGAGCTTCCTTAAGAAGGCTTTCAATAGGATGCTGAATGTCAGTCAAGTGGGAATTTTCAAGAGGTAGAAAGTGCCAATTGTGGTGTAGCATTGCTTACCAAAGGATAAAGTGTAATCTTAGCAGTGATAATATCAATTCTGTTGTGTGGATGCTATGAGGAGACCACCATATGCTTATAAAGCGTTGGTAATGTTCTGAGTAGCCTTCTCTTATCTTGTTTCCTGTGAAATGTTTTTGTTGGGAAGAAAGGTGAAACACATATTGAAAACTAACAATTAACTTAATCCATTGCTGTTTAGAGTGTTTATGTTTCAGTATTGTTTCTGTAGTTTTGTTTGCATTTGGTTTTTCTGTTGCTTCTTAATATTTCACTGGGAAAATATCAGCATGGGTTGTTTTGATATGTGAAGGGTTTTTAGATGGAAAAAGGATAAAGGAGGGGATGGTGAAGTCTGACAACATCCCATTGAGTCCAGATGTGTATCATTGCCAGCCTGTTTTATAACTTTAAACGTATAAAACACATAGTTGAAAACTGATCATTTTTCTTGGCTTGAAATTATTTTTAATCTAATCTCATTGGACTTGATGATGATGGTTGTGGTTTTTTCCTTAGACTTCTTTTACTTTGTCCTGGGCAACATACTTGTTGGCAAAGCACCCTGAGGCTCAAAAACGTGTTTATGAGGAAATAGTAAATAAGCTGGGGAAAGACCAAGTTCCTGTGGCTCATGATGTCCCAAAATTGCCTTTGATTAGAGCTGTGCTGAAAGAAACCTTGAGGTAAGTAGCAGACAACTGCAATCATTAATTAAAAAATTGAATTCCATGCAGTTGTAATGGATTTTGAGTCTATGCTAACGTTTGTATTTAGTTGTTGTTACTGCTATTTGCTGCTTCTGCTTTTATTTATTGTAGCAGTATTGTGTCCAAGGATGCCCAAGCAATGAAATACGATAGTTTATATAGTGTTTAATGTTTTTAAGTATGGTAGAAGTAGTATCACATATGTAGGACATGTCTGTTAAGGTAGGTAATTGAAAGCTTGATTTTTGCCTTTTAAGTGTTAGTTTGTATGATTTGCATTTTTGTGAATGCAAATTGGAATCTAAACTTTTAAAGTTGTATTAGTTATTACTGTTGAACTTCTCGTAAATATTTGTCTCTAGGTTATATCCAGTATTGCCAGGAAATGGAAGAGTGACCCAAAAAGACTTGATCATTGGAGGATACTTGATACCTAAAGGGGTAGGTTCTATTGCAGTCCTCTGCAGAGAACACAGTTTAATTTTTGTGTATGAAATGTGATCTGTTACCACATATATACACTTCATTGATTTCAGAAGATTTAACCAAGCTAGAGCATTAAGAGGAAAGTATTTCAATAATACCCATTTATATGACAAAAATGGATTTTATAATTGACGTGTTGCATTGTTTTTTTTAGATTTGGGTCCTCACCTGCTAATCAAATTTACCATCATGACTTGTTCTTAGTATTCTTGAGGGTGGAGTCTATTAATAACATCTCTGTGCAATGTTACAATTTGATTTTAAAAGCATGAATTTCATTGTTCTTGCAGTTTTCTAATTCTTTGCCTGTTAATTCCCTTTGTAGAAAGAGTTTAATTGCCTTTTAAAATTATGAATCTTTCCTTTATGCTATTCAAATATTACACAGAGATCATGGTAGAACTGTATTGCTCTATTTTAAACGACAGCACTTCTGTGTTAGACCAACATAGCTTTAAAACAGTCAGGATTCTTAATTCTGAATATACTTATTTAAATATTATTACACACACACACGCACACCTCCCCCCCCCCCCCCCCCGATTTATTTGGAAACATCATCACATCAATTATTGCTGTTTTTTTTCCCTGAGGTGTTGTGGGTTTTTTTTCCTTTCCCATTGTCTTGTGTCTCTCTTCTCCCTTTCTCTCCTACTATCTTTTTGAGACAGTTCCCAATACTTGTGACTTTTGTTCCCATCTCCTTCCCCACTGCATCTTCTTTAATATATCGGGCAACATTTAAAACAATTTGAAGATTATTTAATTTGACCAGCTGAGAAAGGGATCCGATTTTCTAGGTATCCTTTTTTCTTCTAGAATTACTCAAAGATACTTAATTTTTATCACCTCATATTGCACTAATTACAGTAATTACAAATGCTTTTTTATTTTGTTATGTGTATTGGAGTTAGGTAAATATAAATATCATTTATTTCCTCAGACGCAGCTGGCACTCTGTCATTATACTACTTCATACAGCGAAGAAAATTTCTCAATGGCAAATGAGTTCCGACCTGAGCGCTGGCTGAGGAAAGATAATTTGGACAGAGTAGACAATTTTGGTTCCATCCCCTTTGGTTATGGCATTCGAAGTTGTATAGGAAAAAGAATTGCAGAGCTGGAAATTCATCTTGCATTGATTCAGGTTAGAACTATGTGACAGCATTACAAGAAGAAAAATATATTGGTATGATTCTTTTCTATGTATGCCATTTCTGGATATCTTACAGTGCTCAAAAACTTTGTTTTGGAGCTTTGTCTAGCATAGTCATCCTGCAAAGGCTTAAAAAATTGAAAATAATCATGCTTGAAATGTAGCGTACTTGTTAAACTACATTACAGAAGAAAAAATCTTTATAGTACAAATAAATTAAAACTAAAGGTAAGATTGTTAAGGAAGTATATGGATTTAGTACAGAAGGTTTTTGTAAGCAAATTAGAAGTCTTTCTTAATGTATATTAGAATGGTTACCTCCTCAGTTTCAGTATTTTAGTTACAAAGAGTTCAGTACTTACAAAGACATAAAATAGTTTTTATATCCTTGTACTGACCACAGTGTTATGACAAACAGTAGAATTTTTCTATGTTTTGTGGTTTTCTGTCCCTTCTTGTTCTTCTTTCTAACTTTATTATCATTTTAGATACACATAATTTAGTTATATAAGTAGTTAGTACATCTTGATATATATTGTTTTCCACTGCTTAATATCATAAAGAAAGGTTTCCCAACAGCTGCTACATTTTTTGGTCATTTACAAGACCCCCTTTAACTCAAATACTGAGATCGGATTGTGCAATCAAACCTCAAAGATTTGGAAACTATTTATAGCTACTTAACTATAAAAATATTTAGACCCATTATATGTATTCAAAGCAAAGCTTGATTGAATTTGCGTTAGAATTTCCTTAAGTAAACGCCTAGAGCAATCTCTGAACAATTAGCATGTGTCTTTTGGAACCCAGAGTGAGATAGCTCTCAGGGCTGGATAAAACAAACATACTTGCATCTTTTTGAAAAGGAGGATCAAGGAAGTAATAGAGAGCCTGCTTTTGTTTTCTGGAAAGAAACTAGAACAAAATAGCACACAACCTATTTGCACGCATCAAGATGATATTTAAGTGATTTAAAAACAGAAACACATGAAGCATGGAGCTGATCAATGAGAAATTGTGTCAGACCAGTCTGATTTCTCTGTTTGACTTGATCACTTGTCTAATGTGGTGAATATAAAATAAATCTGACTTCAGATTTATTTTATCTGGTGTATTCTGACTTCAGGAAGTATTTTCACATTTCCTATACATTGTTCTCACATTTAAATTAATAAAATTTGTTCCAGATGGAAGTACCTATAAAATGCATGCACAACTGGTTTGAGAAAAAAAAAAAAAGCTGGAGGCAGTAGCTGTCAAATATTTGCTGTTGAAATGGGAAAATGTTTAATTAAAATTCTATAAGAGTCTGTCCTGCATTTGATTTAGGTTGGTATTTTCATTAACAGTGTAAATCATGGATTAGAGAATACTTTTAGAGTTTGCATAGGATACCAAGCTGACATGAATTAAGTTAAAATCAGAGGATGCGAATATAGAATTATGAAAAAATGCAGAAATGTTCCAGAATCAACACAAAATTGTTCACTAAGGACAGTTGCAAGTTACTGCTCTTGAGAAGAAATCAAGTACATAAATACAAATGTCTGACCAACTGGCTCAGTAATTAGTACTGGAGAAACAGACTGGAGTGATATAGTAAAAAATTGGTCAACAATAATGACGCTAATTCTGACAAGGCAGTATAATGCTTGGGTATATTAACAGTATTAACAAACATGTTGTATGTCAGAAAGAGGAGCTAAATTACTCAGTCTTACCAAACACTAGTGAATCCTCAGCTAGACTGTGATACGCAACCGACCCTGCGCGCTGCGTTTTCAGGACAGTATAGTCAAATCGGAGGAAATTCGGAAGACAGAGAGAATAACAAGAATAAGAGGTTCGAAAAAGAGAAGAATGAGATGAAAATTTGATCAAACATCTAATACTGAAAAGGTAGTTATGTATAGGGAAATAATGCATTGTTCATCATGCTTACTTACTAGGAGAAGGGTAAGAGAAGATTGCTTAGTTTATAGGAAAAAGTGTTTGAGATTTAATATTAGGAAAAGTTGTGGATGTTGCAGTATTTCCTTCTTGAAAGTTCAAAAATAGATAGCTGAGGTATTCTATGTTCAGCTTCAAAATAGGTGAGAGAAACCTCTCACCCTCTCTCTTGTTTTAGTCTCTCCTCTCTTGTTTTAGCCTACGATTTCTGTGATTTATGTTTGCAACTGATTCTCTCAGTTTCATTAAGTGTATGGAAATAGGGGTTTAACGTATAGAGAACCTGTGTGATTGAATTATAGTGATTCTGTTCAGGAGAGGTTCTAATATTTGACTCCTTGAATTATGATTGTTTCACTTGGTGCACTGGACAGTTGCTGTCTCATATTTGTTTCGTTTCCTTCTGCCTGGGAAGAGAAATGTGTGTGATGGGATTGGGACTCTTTTATTGCTTCGTTTTATATTTAACGTATTGATTTATATTAAAGGAAGTTAAATCAAAAACACATAGAGAGGAAGGTCACAAGGTTTAAAAGAGACTTTAGTTTCTTTGATAGCTCAGACTGTTTAATCTAGTTGTGTGGAAATTCTTCAGAAAGGACTGGCTCAGTCCTCCCTCAATCAGAGGAGGAAGATTTTTAACTATAATCTTCACCTTGTAACAACTATTTTTTCTTTCCTGTGTGGGAATCATAGCACTTAGACTCCACAGAATTGGCAACAGAAATTTTGTTTGTGAAGGTCTGTTACGTTCTCTTCTCTGAAGTCTAATCTTAATCTGTAATTTTGCAGCTTTTCTAACACTTGTCCTGTTTATCTTCACAGTTGCTTCAGAATTTTGAGATCAAAATTTCTCCCAAAACCGAACCAGTTAATGCCAAAACCCATGGACTTTTGACTCCTGGAAACTCCATCAATGTGAGATTTTCTGACAGAAAGTGAGACTGAAATGTTTTGGAAATACTTGTGTGATTTTCAGGAGAGCAGACTTGCATCTTATGGATGTTTAATCATGCTTGTTCTCTGGTTTGTAGGTATTTGGAAAATTATCAAGTATTATGTTCTGCCTTAGTTCTAGCAGTACATAAGATAAATTACCTCTCCTATAATTGGTAATTACACATATGAAAATATATACGGAAAAAATTCCTTCTTGCACTGGGAATCTCTTTTTACCTGGAAGGATTTCTAGTAATAACAACACATGCACTGAAAAAAAATTAAATTCAGGCATATCGGTATCATTCAGTGGTTTTGTTACACTGCTTTGTCATAAAAGTCAACTCCTTGGTGAGTCTATTTGAGAGCAAGAGGATTACTATATAGTACATGAAAATTAGCTGCATTTATCAGTTTGTGTTTACCTGGTTTTTGTCCTCCAGTGTTTTTTAAAAGTTTCCACCTAACATTGAAATTATGAGATCATTTTTCTCTTGTCTGTAAAAACATTTACTCTGTGTATTAAAAAATTAATACAGTAATATGAAAAGCAAAGATAGAAAAAATACAATTTATGTCACTTTTTTTAGACTCGAAATACAGAACAATTAAAAATGTATCCAAACATAATCCCCATAAAGCGTTTATATATAATTTTTTTAAAAAACTAGAAATCTTAAAAATAAAAGTTTAAATGTCACATTGTAGAGTTATGAACGCAGATATTGTCCTCATCACCAAAGCATAAGCTGAGTGGAATAGCACAAGCCACTTTCACTGTTCTAGCTAATATTATGCCAAAACAAAATGTAAATAATAAAAATTAAGTAGTTGTTGCATTTTTATCATTTAATTAAAATACCACTATTAACTGTCTTCACAGTTCTTCAACAGCAAGAACTGTAAACTTCCCACTGTAACATGCTGAACCCCTAGGCAGGTGCACAGTTGCCTTCTGTAGGATGGAAATGTGACTACTGAAGTATTTGGAGACTTTTTTACTATCTAGTGTCTAAGACAAAGAGTGGACACCTGAAAGGTTTTTTTCTTAATTATTATTTTATTTTTCTTGTGGCAACTAACAGAAAAGTCTCTCTTGCATGATACTTTAGTCTTTAGGTAACTTTAGTATCACTGCACTAACCTTACATTCTCATTTTTGAGAGAAACCTTATACCTTGGGACCATGTTATGCCTTGAACAATGCTCAAACCTGCATATCCTAATATGAAATTAACTATGTAATTATGTATAGTTAACTGTTTACATGTCAGGCTCTGACTGTTGTTTGTGAGGTAGTTTACATACTGATAATCGTAAACTTTTCAGACATATGCAGAGTTAGAAAAAAGTTGTGCAACACAGTTTTTTAAATGACAACATTTTTCTTTGCTCATCTAGCTGTAAGAAGTCAAAGACAGGTTACAAATTAAATAACACACTGTAGTCTTAATGGTGGACATGAAATTCCACATAGCTAACTACTACAATCACATTGTTGTAGTATTTTGCTTACTTTTTGTAGTGCCTTTTCAAGGTCTTGACAAAAAACCCCCTCCTTTATATGGATCTCATATATAAAATAATAACACTAAACAAAGTTGATCTGATCTGTGAGAAGATTAAATGTTTACATGATGACTTTAAAGTGTTAATCCTGTATTGAGCATATATATGTACTATAAGAAAAACAGGTAATCTGTGGAGGGTTTTTTCCCTTGAATGAGCTTGCCTTCTGATGCTGTTTTCCGGGGCTTCACATTATTCCTTTTTTTCTTTCCCATTGTTATTTCAAATTGTCCCCATCTTAAATAGAATGAAGAGAGTTGTATTTGCCAGAGCCAGCTGACATCCCAAAGGAGGTGTTTTGCAAAGGTCTGTTTAAAAGTCTGCGGATTTGACTCCATAACTTTGCCTGTTGTTGTTGACTTGGGGACCAAAAAGCCCAAGCCTTGAATCCGAATTTGGATTCTGTATGATGCCCTCCTTTTGCATTGTCATAGCATCATTAGAAACACCAGCCATTGCTATGTGGCAGTACATTTGCTAATTGGTATCAGTCCCTAAGTAACAAATCACTGTAGAAGAGGCAAGAAGCATTCTAAGATGCTCTTTAAAGCATTTGAATCTTTTAATGAAAACAGAAAGCCTGTGATTTGTTTTAATAGAGCATCTATCCATGTAAGTTGTCTTTTATACATAATAAAATATTTATACAGAATTTACAAGTCCTGGTTCTCATTTTAATTGCTATTTATAATTGCATTTTCTTTAGCGTCTTAAAAGTTTTTAACTTGTTGGATAGAACTGGAAGATTCACTGCTACATGTGAAATTACTAGTTCAGCTGGAAAAGATGGGGATTCATACAAGAATTTAAGGTGTGTAATGATCTGGCTGAAGGAGAGATAATATTATATTAAGAGTACTGTCATTCTGGAGGAAAGTTACTGGCAAGGTTACTCAAGAAGTACCCTAGGACTGATTCTAATGTAATTTTTTTATTAGTGATAATTGCTTAATACATAGAAGAGTATTAATGATATAAAGATTGAAGGCATAAAGTATATTAAAAAAAACCAACCCAAACAAACCAGAATGTAATAGAGGTGGGATGGAATTTAACAGCAAAAGACATGTGTGTAGGGAATAAAAATTTGAGGAGCTCACCAGTTGAAAAGGAAATGTGTAGAGGAAGACCTAGGTAATCACAGATGACTAGAAATTGCAAGTGTGTTGGAATAATGAAAAATACAGCCTAGAATGTATGAGGTGAACTACCTCTGATAGAGATTGGGGAAGAATAGGTGAGACTGCATTTTAAGTGCTATGTACAGTGTGGTTGTGTGTTCAAGAAAGGTAGAGTTTGATTTAAACAGGTAAGGCAACTACTAAGATCATCACGTTAATAAAGTTTCTGTGAGTGGAGAAAGGGTTATACTACACTGCTTTTTGCTCTGCCTCCCTGTGGTTTAAGCAGACCACAAGCTTGCAGATCAAGCCCTGGCACGTCTGGAAGATATAAAACCATGGGCTTAGGAGAACTTGTTTCTTTGAACACAAAACTGTGCTGGCTTGATTACGCTCATTCCGGTTGCATTAGATAGCAGGGGGTGGAAACATGAATGTCTGCAAGAGACTAAATGTATCCTGAAAAATATTCACGTAGTTAGTCTAGAAAAGTGAATATTGAGAGAGGAGATAAATGTTCTCTTCAAATACCTTCAAGTTAAGGTGTTTACTCCTTAAGGTAAAGAGCAATGCTTGCCCAAAACAGTTATCACCAGCTGGCAATGAATAAACCGGTGTACAAGGTTTCAAGCCATCAGGAGAATGAGAGTTTAGAATAAATTTACTGTGAGAAATGGTGAAGACAAAAAAAAAAATCTCCAACCAGCCATGAAATGATGGAGCATGGTGAGAAGAATTCTATAAAGTGGTTGTTTAACTAGAATCACTGTATTCAGTCAGTCTGTTCTCTGTTTTTTCTTACTCTGTTGTAGGTACATAGGCGTGGAAGGAATCTATGAGGTCAATGGTGAAGTAGTCACTACTCCAGTAAAGTTGTATGCCAGTGGTGAATGAAATTTAGGAGCTCCTTAAATACCCCAGCATTGATGTGGCTGTGAAGATGAGAGTAGCATGCCTGGCAGCTGTGAACATGAGAGAAGTAGGCACGGGGGGTGTGTTCGGAGCTAGAAAAAGAGTTGTGCTGTCATGCACAGTACTGGGGAAGTGGAGTAGGAGGGCCACGCAGAGTGGAGGCTTTGGGGCTATACCAAATAGATAATCTATGAAAGCATACATGAGATCAAAGTTAAGGAACTGGAGAGGTGAGCTGTGGACAGCACGTAGGATGGGGGAGGACGAAAGAAATGGGATGAGGCAAGAGCAGTTTGGGTACCTGATGTGTGTGCTGTTTGCACCATATACCAAAAAAAGAAAAAAAGGCCACTACTGGTTTTGATCATTGAGTTTTTTCCTTCCTATGTTATGTTGTCACATAATGTTCATAACTTAAAAAAATGCTATCATATAATTACTAAAGATTTACATCTTTGGTAATGCCAAACTTCTCCTGTGCATGGCCGGAGAAAGACTCTGAAGGGATATAACAAATCACTAATTCTCGGTGTTCCAGAATGATGTTAGTTTCCACTGGCAGGCTCCCATGGAAGCAGATGCACTGGAGGGTTTTTCACCTCCTGAAGTGTCAATAGAGGATTTACAGGGTCACGTGAAAAGCAGATGCTAAGACGATTTAAAATGCTACCAAGTTATAGTCATAGCACTGTACAGCTACTTAGGACAGATGTAAATACATATGCCAGTACAATCACTATGGAAGACCATTCCAAGTGGTGTTACACATTGGACCCTTCTGATTTTGGCAAAGTGATCATCTGTGTCATGGACTGTATGTATTGAAGCAAGATAAACTACAGTTCACTGGAATGTGTGTTGGAAAATATTAGGGAAGAGGTCCAAAGTTGCTGGATATTTGTTATTCATATATAGATTTTCATCTAAGTTTTACACCAGCAGTAGTAAATAATAAAGTTAGATGGGAAGCTGTGAGTAGTAACTAATTTAATACCTGATCATTTTAAAAATATATTTTTTCTATATATATCTATCACAAAAAAAGAAAAATATTTTATCCTCTGTGATTAATACACACATTCACATATCTTTTTCCCTTTCAAAGAAAATAAGTAAATGTATACCCAGAGCTTGCAAATATTATTTATTCATGTTCATGCTGAATTAAAAAAAAAACCCAAACAAACCATGTAGATGTCATGTGGGTATTTTAAAAATAATTTCATCTGAGGGTTTCCCCTTTGGTTTCCAAAGTAATTTTCTTCAAGGAAACCACTGAAAATAGTACACTGTGGTTTTGCTACCACTAGATGGTGCTGCCTTTATAGTATTCCTTCGTAAAAGTCGGTGATTATGTATCTATGGGAAAAAAAACCCAACTATAGCTAAAAGCAGTGTACTTACTATAGCTTCTTAAAGATAGAGGAGTTCTGTTATGCTTGTTTGACAAGGACTTTTAGCCCTTGTATGTGTAAATGTGCTCAATTTGTGTTCATCTTTTGCATATGCTTGCTTAAAATGGGAATTTGCATATAACAAATAGTATAGTATGTCCAAAGTTTCATGTAGGCCTCCTTAGAGAAAATCCAGTCCTGTACGCCTTCTGCTGAGTTTTATCTGTAACAGGGTTTGTTAATCATTGAGCTTCAACACTTTAGCTGTTATCATGCAAAATTCAACATACAGACAGTTCCTACTCTGAAGAGATTATAGTCTAGATGAGATAAGAGTAAAGACAATAGGAAATAATTGAGGGGGATATTTTTACTTGTTTTGGGCACCACTGTAAATTTCACTCCTGCATTGCAGTAAACAGCAGATCTTTTGACACCATTTAAAGAGTATTGTACCAATCTTGGCAATGTTTGAAACATACTGTTTGCTGCCAAGTGTTTATCTAGTTGGGAAACAGGTAAATTAAGCGTAAACTCACTGAAGCATTCCACTTTACTCAGATAAAACGAAGGCTGGAGTCAGGGATTTTGGAAGGAAGTGTCTAGTGCGAGAGAATATTTGCCGAAGTTAAGTTTCAGGATAAGATCTGCTTTTACCATTTTATTATTTCAAATCAGTCAAATGTAGAATTGGTGTCTAAACCAGAAGCTGAAAGGTGTGAGCAGATTGTTCAGATTGCATTGTTTCTGTATTTTTTTGAGGAAAAAATGGAAAAATTTGTAAGTATGAATGAAACATTTTTCTTAAAGGCAAGAAGTGGTGTGCTTTCCCCTGTGCAGGACAGAGCTATGAAATTGCCCAACTTTGCTCAAGTTAACCGTTATTTTTTCAGAAAGCAAGTTGCTCAGGCAACTTCAAGAAACCAGTAAGCAATAGTAGCTGTTTGGGATACATTTGAAGTAGGTTAAATTTCTTTGTCTGCAAAATGCAGAGAAGGATTTGCACTCAGGTTGTCACTTGTCAGCTGAACTGCAGAAAGTTTGTGGGAGCTGTTAGCCCCTGACAAATACAAAATAATGCAAGTAACCTGCAATAAAGAATACTTAAGCAAAGTTGTATTGTCGTGAGCCAGGAGCATGCACGTAGGCAATTACCAAATTGACCTGATATGCATTATCTTAATAATTTGTCTGAATATTAGCATTTATGGGAGATTTGTACAGTTTGAAGTGCATGCTGGGACACAAACTGGAAAAGGTATATAATATTATGAGATAAAGCAATGCCCATATGAAAGTATTTCATACAGAACATACATTAAAAAAAGATACAAAAGCAAGTAACTGTTACAAGTGGTCTGAAAAATAGCATCATGTGATAACTTTCCCAATAGCAAATGTTGATGTTCTTAAAATTAGAAAGGATGCCAACATATGAAGGCCATTTTTTGGAAGTGTTTATGGGAAATGTCAAAGAACTGTAGACAGAGAACATAACTAACATGCTAAAGGATCTGTTGATGGAGAAATGTGTAATACATCAATGTTGACACATCTACAATTACAGCAATCTAGTCTTAAAAAGTCAGTTTATTTAGGATGAAAGAAATTGTAACATGGAAAATCTAGGATGTACAATTAAGTAAAACACCGATAATGTACATTATAGATGCTAATTTATGATAGAAGAGAAATCTTTGATCTGGGTCTAAGGAAAGCTGATAAGAAGGGATGCTTAAGAACTTTCCTCAAATAAGTTCTTAGGTAATATCATAAGATTTCAGCCATGTTTACATAGCAGCTAGGTTCCTTTTGGCAACTGGTTATCAGCTGTTTGTTTTTGTAACTGAATTAGTGCTTACCTTGTTTTACAATTGCAGGTGTAGACAAAGAGAAGATTAAAAAACATTTAGACAAGTCTTTTCTATGCTCAGTAGCTCAGCTTGTGAAGGTCTTTGTCTCCTTTATGCAGATAGGGGTAACCACTTGAATTTGCATGAAGATTCCCAAATACTGCAGAGATAGCCTCATCCCAGATGGTAAAAGGAAGCATTAACTCTAGATGATCAGATAATCAAAAAGATATGTGGGGAACTAGTTACAAATATCTGGAAGGGCTTGGTTAAAAATCTTCATCTAAGATACCACTGAAAAAGCAATCAATATTTTGCTATCACATTTATAGATGCTTCTTTTATGTTATTGTCACAAATTCATAGATAATAAATGTATAGTAATCATGATAACTATCAAACACCAGTTATTTTCAGATGAAGTTGTATAAAATAACATACAATTCTTTTCACACAGAATGTAAGCACCAAATTCATCCAAGAAATAATAATTTACTAGTTGCTAGTCAGCTTAGTTTTGTGATATAAATAGGTATCAGCACCAGAAAGTGCGGGCAGCCATTTGTCTCGCTTCTATCCTACATTGTATTTTAAAGTTGGTTACAAAAAATCCCTACTGTTGCAGATTTATGAGACGTTAATCTCAGCTGGCAAAGCTTTCTAATTCATATCATGATGCAGTTGATGTCACCAGCTAAGACTGCAGGGAATGGCTATGTTTATCCATTCGTTGGCTATGTGAGAGTAAATTGATGCAGGACAGATCTAATCTGGTCATGCTACTCTACCAAAGCAAATGTCTCTAATGTTTGTATGTTTGCAAGACTGTAGATTTTAGGCCCACAGTGAATAGTTTCAGTGTGTTGAATTCCACTTTCTGCATCTTCTGATGTTGGGTCATCTTGATTGATAAGGCATTATTGGTGAATGTATAGCAGAGATTAATGTTTTAATCTGTCATGATGCTGGGCCACATTGGAATGCAAGAGTAGTACTTGTAATTACTGCAATTATGTTGATGTATAATTTGGTATTATGTACACTTATAATTATTTTTACACCTAACGTTGGCATTTCACCCCCTAATACTGTGGGAGAGGGAGAGAGCAAATAAAAGCTATGCAATTATTTGGCTAGATGAACATTACAAATAGCACACTATCCTCATTCAACTGGCACAGAAGATAGTGGTGTATTAATGAGTTTCTGC
This sequence comes from Ciconia boyciana, assembly GCF_034638445.1. NCBI lineage: Eukaryota > Metazoa > Chordata > Aves > Ciconiiformes > Ciconiidae > Ciconia > Ciconia boyciana. The sequence goes on along the minus strand of NC_132943.1, from coordinate 16,996,145 downwards.
CATGAGATGTGATAAAGTATCAATTGTTCAATCCAGGTAAAGTTAAGATGAATTAAATTACAGAAAAATGTATGGTGGATGGGGAATAATCTTATGTTTCCCAGATGATGGGTTAGGTCAGGGTCCTAAGGCTTTTCCACTGTATTGGCTACATCTCAGTGGAGAAAATCTTTTGTAGGTCACTTTGCTTCACTTTTATGACTAGTATTTCAACTGCATAATGTTAGAAAAAAGTTAGGAGAAAAGAGTTCGTTATTTTTTAGATATCTTTAAGACAATGGAACAAGTGGAAGCACCCTCCAATTCTTTATTGCTTATTAACATGTACTTGACATCTGAAGTTTGGAAGTCTAATGTTGGACAATTTGACTGGAAGAGTGATGTTAAGCCTCAGGACCAAGGAACAATGAGAATCCACTATTTATTTCTCAGGGATTTGTAAAGAAGGACTAAACCAAGGAAGCCTATTGTGTCATGCTTTAATGTTTTTATGGAGTATTTTTTAAGAGGATGGCAAATCAAAAAAGGGTAAGAACTGCTAGCTAGAAGATATTTTCCTTGGTTGGTTTATGTGATTCTGATTGGTGTTTTTGGTGACTGGTGTTTCTGTAACCAAGAGGCCAAGAGAAACAGATACCAAAGACAGCAATGATTCAGTGTCTTCTTTGTGATCAGCTGGACATTCCTACGAGATGGGTAGGAACCTCTAATTACAAGAGAATGGGGGACTAGTACTTGTTGTGTCCAAAGAACATTCTCTATCCTTCCATATCAGTGAGAAGGAGCCTGTAAATATTTTTTTAAAAAAGAGCATAGCTGATCTGATTAGCTTTATCAAAATATATCTAGGGCACAGTTCCATCCCATATGGTATAAAAGCAAAAATTGTGTGTGTTTATATATGTCTTTTCTGATATTTATATAAGAAGATGAAGACTTGTTTGCTGTGAGTTTTGTGGATAGAATAATTAATTAAATACCTCCAGGAAACATTTCATTAATGACAAGGTCAAACCTTCTTGTTCTCCCCCCTAAAAAAAAAAAAAGCTTCCTATATAGAATGGGAATACGTAATTTCAGTAGGAAAAAATTTTGTGGTTTCTGGGATTGTTACACCACTATGAGGCTATGAGTAGATGTAGTATTGGTAGGATTTGCAACTGACTTGTACCTATTTGTTGCTCTGTCTAGGGAATGTAGGATTGCTTGCCTTGCTAAATGTTTACCATGTAAGTCTTGGTAAACCTGGAGCATGTTGGCATGCTAGGAAGGGATATTTTTGTTTTTTAAAATCCATGATCTCAGAAGATCTGTCAGCATATATACATCCAGAGGATAATGCTGTACAAGATTATTCCTATCCAGACAGTTTGCTTTGTCTTGCTGTGATGGAGCTCACTAGTGTTATGTAGACCAAAAATACTGTTCTCTTGTAATAGTTGCCTTTTGGGTTTCTGTTTGCTACCAGTTTCTGGAAGCTAAATATGAGTAGCTACAGTATGCAGTGGCTTATCCTCTCATATCTATTTGTGGGTATGAAGTCTACTGCAGCTCACAGTAGTGTGACAACAATGTTAGAGGTATAAGCAAGCTAATGACCTCAGTGAAGCAGAAGCAGATGAGGAACAGTTTCTTTGAAATCCCCAGAGCTAGAATATAGAACAACTAAATCCTTTGGATTTGAAAAGATCAGATCATAACTGAGATTTTAATTCCTTCTTTTTTTTTTTCTTTTTGTCATAAGACATTCAAAATTTCTAAAATCACAACACTGGTCTAAATGGTATCTGGGAAAAAAATGTGTAAATGCAAAAGCTATACAGACAGAGTGGGAGAAATAGATGAGTATGATTTTGCTCTTTTTTTTCCTTAACGACAGACATATTTTGGACATTTGTTTAAAATAAATTATTTGTAATAGGCAGTTTCTCTTTCATTCCTCTCCTTCCATATAAGATGGAATTACTGGGTGGAAAAATACCGTTTTGAGAAAGGGGAGAGGAACATTAGCAGTAGCTGGAAATTATAGCTTGTTTTCACAGTTTCAGGTTCCCATTTCAAGCAAGAATTTATTTGACGTTTTCAGGCAGGTTTCTTTGTTTCCTTAAAGGTATCGGATGATGACAGGGAATGGAAATATCAAAGGCTTTCCTTCATGGAATGTGGAGTTCCTCTATTTGGATATTTCCAGTTATTTTCAGTTTGTTATTTAGACTGAAATGTGTATATGAGCATTGTAACCCATGAAACTTTCTTCCTTTGTAGGGACTGGTTTTTGGGAAGCTCAGCAAAATTCCAAGTAGTCAAACTCTCTCCCTTTGTCTAAAGTGTTAGAGGCTCAAGCTTCTAGCATAGACGCAGCCAGGTTTAGTTCACCCATTCAGCCCAGGGCTGTGCACAAGAAGTTTGATATGGTTTATCAGAATTAGCTGGTTAAATGAGGTTAGTCTGGCACCATGCACTTATTTTGGACCAAGTAACTTCAGTTCTGTGAAACATCTTCCTGGATGTGGAGATGTGAGACTGCCTCCTCATTTTGTGCTGCTCGTTCCTGACTTTCTCATCACAGTACTGTTTTTTGTCAAGTTTTTGCCAAATATCAAACCAGGTCATGCTGATTGTGACCACAGTTAGGCACTCTTAGGCAGGAAAGAGGTCCTCACTCCTCTTAAACTGTCAGGGCTGTACCTGCAATAGCTATAAGAAGCCTGCATGAAGGGATGTAAATGGGGAGAACAAAGCATTTAAGGATTTCATACAGTAAAGGGACCAGTGTCTCACATGTGCAAGGGAAGGGGCTTACTGCTCCCATTCAACAAATTAGGAGCAGTGGGGGGAAGAGTCGGAGGTTCTCTGATCGTTTTCCAAGCAGCACATTTTTGCAATATAGAAACTAAAGTTATCTTTACCTCCATATCCAAGAGAGAATTATCACGTCTCACATCTTCCCTTAGCATATGACTCAATGTCACTATCATCAAAGTATGCAGGGAAAGAAATGACCATGAATGCCTTAAAATAAATGAAAACATTGAAGCAATGGCTTAATTCTCCCTGCCCTTCTTTGTTTTTGTGGGTTTGGAATCTAGATTTTGAAGTTTTCTTCCTGTCTGGAAACCTATTCATGTGATTCCAAAAGGTGGGGTTTTGAGAGAACATCCTGTATTGCAAAATTCCTAGTAAAGACATTGAGATGCTGCAACATTTCCAGACTTGTTCTTTGGCTTTCAGAGTAAAGTAGTAGAAATAGCATGCATTTTCATCACTTGTACAATGACATGTTAAGAAAAAGTTTCACAATTTAAGATGTTTGGTTGGTTTATCTGGTAGAGTTACCTTGTTTCAAAATAGAGTTTGGAAACAAAACAGAAATTTAGCTTGACATTTATGTTTATTCCTTCTACCATGCTGATGATCCTGATATCTGTATACACAAGGTTGTGACTCATTAAACCATCAAGAATGCTTACTTTAAGACTCCGTAAATGTTTTCTGCTAAATTTGGCAGGGACACTTCACATTACATGTCATTCAATGCTCTGACAAAAATGTTGTATAATCTGTGAAGAGAAATATATCAATTCTAACTAGGTGACCCTCAATTCTAAGTCTCTATAGTATTTAATTGTCAATCATGGATCAAATATTTGTCTATGAATAAAAGAAAACTGATAATTTACCAAAGTTGCTAAGTATCTGCAGCAATTGAGTACAGTATTTAGAATTCAGGTAAGAATCCAGGTTGGAACAGCAAAGAGCTGTTCACATTAAAAACAACTTTGATGGCATTGTCTGCTCTTTTCCTTCAGAATGGCTTATGCTTCATTCCTGGTTTTCTAAGTGTGTACTACCACAATGCATGGACCCACATTATTTTTAAGGTGGAATATTTGAGTGATGCAGCTGGCATCTAGATAATATAAATTATTCCAATGCATGAAGGCTTACATACAGTAAACATCTACTTTAATTCTCTTGAGCCTGTTATTTTCTTTCCACTAGAAATTAACCCTTCGGTGTGCACCAAATACTGGTATCAAGAATAAAGCACATGCATAGTTTGAAAAATTCCTTAAAGTCCCTATAATATCACAGAATCATAGAATGGTGTGGGTTGGAAGGGACCTTAAAGATCATCTAGTTCCATCCCCCCGCCATAGGGAGGGACACCTTCCACTAGACCAGGTTGCTCGAAGCACCATCCAACTTGGCCTTGGACACCTCCAGGGATGCGGCATCCACAGCTTCTCTGAGCAACCTGTTCCAGTGCCTCACCACCCTCATAGTGAAGAATTTCTTCCTTATATCTAATTTAAATCTACCCTCTTTCAGTTTAAAGCCATTACCCCTTGTCCCGTCACTACACACCCTTGTAAAAAGTCCCTCTCCAGCTTTCTTGTAGACCCCATTCAGGTACCAGAAGGCTGCTATAAGGTCTCCCCGCAGCCTTCTCTTCTCTAGGCTGAACAACCCCAACTCTCTCAGCCTGTCTTCATAGGAGGGGTGCTCCAGTCATCTGGTCATCTTCGTGGCCCTCCTCTGGACTCGCTCTGACAGGTCCATGCCCTTCTTATGTTGGGGGGCCCCAGAGCTGAATGCAATACTCGTATCCAGAAGCCTTGTTTTCCTATATTGGATTTTTTTACTAGAAATGCAAACAGTTGTATTGATTTACCTTTAATAAAAACTAGTGACTCTGAGAGTGTTTTTTGTAAAGATGTACAGTTAACTTTTAAATTACTTATTGTGGATCTTTAATTCTTTTGAGGTCTTCACTGTTTTTCACTGAATCTTTATGAAAGGCTTTAACAGAGTTGATAAAGCCAGCTGGTGAAAATGGCTGAGTTGTTATAGGTAAGAATAATTTTTTTTGCGTTTGTCTGTGTTGTATTTTCTGCAGTTCAGTCCTGGTCCAGGACTAGGAAAACGCTATTATAAATGTCAGTAATTATTAATTAGAACAGATTGTATAGTAATGGTGGATTAAATATGTGCAGAAGACTGCATTTGCCCAAACCGGACAGTTACCGTCCTCATTTTCTGAAAAATCCAATCCCAAACACCAAAAGCAAAGACTTGGATAATTCTGAAAACTGAACAAATCTGAAGTGACAGTGAGCTTACAGTAAATGAAGGTGAGATAGCTCTTGTAAATAATTTGTAGTGAATGAGTCACTCAAATTTCATTACCAAGGAAATTAAATGAGGCTATCAGTAAAGGGAAGCAAGGAGGAAGACATTGCAACTGAGGCAACTGTTACCATTACATAAGTCTACCTGGTATGGTTATCGCCAATGTGAAACCTTGTGGAGGTACGTTTTATATAAAATATTTTCTGGATTTCACTGATGTTTTGTGCTGTTGATATTGAATCCTGGTGATATGATGTCCTTTGTGTGATTCCACTGAATGGGCCGTGTGTTCTACCATAGCTACAGATGGGGATAAACTGGCCCATCTATTAGAGTATATAATTATTTCCCATTTTCAAAATATTTTAATAAGTAGTAGAAGGCTTCCAGAATTCTCAGAATAATTTTAAAAGCAAGCACACGATTCACTTACCTGCTCCTGTGTTGATGGATGATAATGAAAAACTAAAAAAATTTGTTTCATATGTGCCAAATTCCTTCTTTTCCTGCATGATGAGGCACATAGAAATTTTGGTAAGCTTCTTGGAAGTATATTTGTGCAAAGCTTATGGATCATTCCCATTCTTTACTCACTTCATTTGTTAGTGGAAGGTAGTTCATCTGTCACAAATTCAGGGCCTAAGATGACTTTGTGGTGGCCAAATCCACACAGGCAGAAAACGGAAAATAGCTACATGCAGCTGACTCAAGCATCCAAAATGGCACGTGGATGGAAAAGAAATTTGATCTGAATTTTGAAATTCAGTGAAAAATCTGCCATGGTTTTGAGGCCCCAGTAAGATATATCATGAATACCACAGAATTCTCAAGAATTCAAGCAAGCTTGCAATCAAGGGACCATCTTCAGTGAGATACGAGACAAAGTTGTAATGTCATTTTATTTCCTACCTCTCCCCCTTTCTGAGGGGGTGAGTCTTTCTGAACTAGACTGGCAAAGCTCTCAGCTTTGGCGTCTTCCCTGTGCTATGGTAGTAGGTATTTTTTTGTGTTTGAGGCACGAGAAGAGTCACTTAGGTATCATCTTCTGTTTCTTGTAACAAGATAGTGAAGAGATTCAACAGAAGTTGTGAGTTTGAGAGATGTGGGAGAGAACGCCTTCTGGACACTATGTTTAAATCAAAGTTGTTTCATCTTGCTTTTGTTTTAAGGGACAGAACACATAATCAGTGAGGTTTTATCTATTAATTTTATGGCAGAAACTTCCTAATCCTTCCCAGCACCTTTCTGTGGGAGAACAAAGGGACAGTTTGCATGAGAATATAGTCAGTCAGAAAGGAATGCCAAGGCAAACTAGCTAATGGTGAAATTGATGTCTGAATTACCTTTAATAATGTTATCGGGTTAAAAGGAAAGATAGAAGTCACCTTTGCAAGCTCTTCCTGAATGTTGTCCCAGAAGAATGCATGATCTGCAATGGAAAGAAAAAAGTGAGCAGGCTGTTTAAGGCAAGTAAGGTTGCAGTCAGAACTTGATTAGATTTTGCTACATAATATATTTTGTGTAACTTGTTGTTTTCAAGGTGTTGGATTTACTGTCTTAAATTAATCCCTCAACTGACATCACTAAAGCCAAGGAGTGATGCTGGCAATGAGTGAGGCCAGCTGACTTTTAGTGTTATGGCTAGAGTTAGAGCTGGAACAAGACTATGGCTCCAAACAACCAGAGGCTTTGGGGTTGTTTAAAATGTGAACCTCAGCTTTGAATACAAACAAGAAATCACGATTGAAATAGACCCATCTTGCATTATATTAGTACTCGGGGAGAAGGGCTTTAGAGTTCTTGGAATAATTTATTGCAAATAATATCATTTAGTATGCCTATAAACATTTTAAGAATTCAATAATGATATGTTTATATTTACCTTAAACATCTTTAATTAACTGAGCTCTACTAACTATTTTAAAACCACAATAATTACAAGCTTAAAATCAGAACTCCTTGCTGAAAAGAAACAAAAATAAATTTTATTGGGTTTTAATATTCTCTGTAACTGGAACAGAGAATATATACTTTAGTTCCAAGAATGGTAAAGACCACTACTGTTGTAATTTTAAAATTATTGTAATTTTAAAATTATTTTATTTAAATGAATTAGATTATACATTAAAGAGTTTTGCCACCAGCAGCAGGAAAGCAGATACATTTTGATTATCACAGCTTGTAGCTCTAAATACACAAGCTACAATTAAAAGGTTCAAGTCAGGAAAAAAAAAAAAAGATATGTTAATGCACACATTGCTGAAATCACTCTTCAAAAAATAAAATTTTATACCAATTCAAATTAGGAATCATGAAGAAAACATCTTGCTCCCAGATGGACAAACTTGGCAAAAAAGTAATAATAAAAAAACACAAGAGATTTAACAACAATTTGTGCAATGAAGGGAATAAATTGTACCAAAACTACAAAATAATAGACTCCAACCCAGCTAACACTTAAGCATATGCTTAATTGTAAACAGGTGAGCAGTTCATCTCTCTTTAATGAGACAACTGAGAAGTGAAATGCACTTATGGGGCTGAGGCCTAACATAGGCATTATTGACTAGAGTATTAATCAATTAAGAAAGCAATAAAAAAGCAATGTTAGGTATGTACATGTTAAATATGTGTGTTTGTGCTATCATGTTTGACAGATTTGCTTCTTCCCTATGAACTGTGTAAATGAATCATACTGTCACCAGGGAGATGGACTATAGGTGGGTTTCATAACCCACCTGGCTTTCTTAACTTTAGCTATCTAAGCTATTCATCTAATCTTCATCTGTAGCTAAGGGGGGAAGGGGAGATGTTTCTAGAAGCTGTTTTACCTTTTATAATCCTTTGGAGGTACTGATTTCTCTCTTTCAACTATAAAAGGGCCTAGGTGACTCAGCTTAAATTAAAGTAGATATGTTTAGCTGTTTACAGTTAGGTGAAATGAAGTGTCCTAGGGTCTAGTGTTAGAATAAATGAGACAACCATGCACATATTGAACCTAATGAATCTCATTGCAGGAGGTAGATGTAAGCATCAAGTTCTATTCCTTTTAACTCCAATTGTGCAGGATCTGTCACTAATAATTTCTGAAAGGTTAGACAGCCCTGCCTCACAATGACAGAAAGCACAAATGAATATAAACATTCAGTTGCTAGCCTGTAGGTTTATTACGATGTGCAGTTCTATTGACATATGACATTATTTACATTTATAAGGTTGTAAAAAACTGTAAGCTTGAGATCAGAACAATGGTGGATAGATGTGAGACTGAAGCCTCTCCTGTCCACAAAGCAACAACCTTCAGCATATATCACCTGGCTAAAATGGCTTATATGTTCATTCAAATGCATAGCCACTCAGTATCTGATCTTCACTGGGTCATGCTAGGGGAATACCTTTTGCGACACACCTGGAGCCTGGCAAATGCTTTACAGCTTTGGTACTGATCCAATCAAGCACAGAAATAACTGGGAAATGACTCATGCTGAGAGGTGGATGCTTGCTGTTAATCTCAGCTTTTAAAATGTACACAGTTTGTCATCATTTTTCATTGTGGTGAATGTGTGTGTCTGGCCACTTTTGTTTCACAATTGTCTGATGTTTGCCATGGACTCCCTTTTCAGCTCGTGTGCTGCAATCATTCACTTTTCACTTGAAAGCACGTAATCAGACAAAAATCCTTTCAAAACCAGTTTCACTGAAGAAAAGACCTAGGCAGGAGAAGCAAATATATGAGGTAGGATGGAGAGGAATGTGTTCCGACCCTGAAACATCTGCTCTTTTAAACGTGATGTTACAAATGTTTAACCACATGTGCATCTTTCACTCTTAAAAGCTCAGCTAAGGAGGAGGAGATGGGGAGTAAGAGACAAAGAAAATGGGATATTAATTATGTTTCCAGATGACACTGAGCAGTGAGATGCTGCAAAATTATAGATGATACTGGACAAGAAAAATAATATTAAAATACCTAGTAAGGCTGAAATTATGGACAAAATGAAATGCATTTGGGACAAATACACAGTTGTGTATCTACAGAAAAACACACAGAAGTATGAATACTATATGTAAAGCCAGAAAGGAATTGAATAAAATTGCAGTTTGCAATACAGTGTAGCAGCACAGGTATGCACACACTTGAGTCTGGATATGTCTTATATCACTGCACTTTTCTCGTATACAACCAAAGCAACATGCCTAAGTATTTTATTAAATAGGAATAGTATGTCTACTAACATAATTGAAGTATAGCATGGATTTAAACCAGTTTCTGAATGAGGGCTTCTGTCATTAAAAAAAAAAAGCCATTGTTATAACAGGCGAGAAATGCAGAGGCACTATCTCATGAAGCCTCACAAAGAGGTGTTGGCAGGTTCTCTGCCCACAGTTTCTAAGGGCTCTGGCAAGACAATTGTTTTTATTCCAAGTTCTGGATGAACAGAAATACTACTGAAGCAGAAACGAGAAACAATAAATGAAATATGAAAAATCTGGCCTAGCTCTCTTGAGTAATCACCTTCAACATTTTTCTGTTGCTTTAGATCGCAATAGTGAGTGCTACGCTACTCCCTATGCATGTGAAACTCTGGAGACAGCAGTCTTCATCTGGCAAAATAAAGACTGTATGAAATCATCTTGGAACGCAGGTAGGTTTTGGTACCATCTTTGCATTAAAATAGGTGTAAGAGATGGAAGTGCTCATCTTAAACAAAGGCAAATGCAAGTTCCTTAAATATCTAAATTGTCTGCAGAGCATTGGTTTGGTTATACTGTACTGGGTATTGTGTGCACACAGAGCAGATGTAAGTTCCCACAAAGAAGTAGTAAGACAAGTGTGCAGAAGCGGGCTAGGAAGGAAGCTTCCCCACCACCTGACCAAGCCCCAGTGTGTGGAACTGACGGAAGCTTTGGGGCCAAGTATTAGGATATGAATAACAGCGCTGAGGTGGCTTCCTGTATTCCAGGAAGCAGAACTTTGTCCTATCTTGTAAAAGAATAGAGTTTCACGTAAGGTATTTGCACAGTAGGTCTAGCAAAGCATGACCAAAGCCCTGTTGGGATGAAAGCTGTGGCATAACTGCAATATATGCAGTCAGGAAGTCCAGGCTCACTGAAGGGGGACAGGGGCAAGCGAGGGCAGGGTGCATATTTGGGCCAGGAGCAACAACACTGAGAAGCAGTTGAGTCACAGCTGAAGAATAATACCATACAGACTAAGGTAGCAGGAATTCAGGGAAAGTTAGGCATATAAAGTGCTGTGTGCAGTCATGGTTGGTTTTCTTCTGGTAAATGCCCTGTCACTGCAACGTCTTTTGCAGTGGAGACACACAAAGCACCTCACTCCACCGTCACCATTACTCCCTAACTTGGAACAGCCATCACGTGCAGTCATGCTGAATTCCAATTGTACAAATCTAAAAATGAGTAAAAAGCTGCTACCACAGCATATTCAAAGTTCTGTACAAACATTAACTAATTAGCCATCCTAATGTTCCCATGAGACAAGCTGGTCAATTGATTATTCAAGTTTTCAAAGAGACAGGGCTGAGGCGAAGGCATTTACCTGGATCCCATAACAGGCTGGTACGTTAAAGGATGAAATCTGAAATTTCAGCTCATTTTTAAAATCAGGGTTTTGATTCACTTACAAATACCCCCCCCCGGAAAGTAAATTTCTCACTTTGTGTTTGTAAAGATCCAGGAATAATTTGAAAAGTACCTTTGTTGTATAAATTTAGAAGTATGGACAATCAGAGGAAACAGTGGTACAAATCTCTTGAAACAAGTCAGAATGCTATTTTGTTGCAGAATTAAAGACAACAGCAAACTCATGCTATCACCTAAGATTAATCACTTGCTACTGTACAGCATGCTGTAATTGTGACTACTAATGAAGACTGACATAGTCATTAGCTAGCATCTCTAAGTAATGTTCCTCATTTAGCTGTTTTTAAGTATTAGTGGCTCACTGCTCCGGTGTGGGGGGCCCCCCAGTGTCTCTCCCTCCGTCCCACCTCCCTCTACGATGCTTCCCAGATTTCCCCCACCCTGCCTGCCTGCCTTCTCTGGGCCAGGCAGGGTGGGGGAAATCTGGGAAACACCTGCCCCCAGTTCTTCTCCCTCCTGCCAGCAGCAGCGTCGCATCCCTGGCAGACAGGATGCCCAGCTGTGCTGCTGCTGCCACCTCCCGGGGCGACGCGCGGCCCCTTTAAGGCGGCGCGGAGCGCACTGTCCCTTTAAAAGGCGGTGGGCGGGCGGGCGGGAGGCGGTGGCGGCGGCGGCTGGGGCCATCGCCTGCCCGCCGGGTTTTCCCCCCCTTTCTGCCGGCCCGTCGTTCGCAGCCGCCCGTTAAAAAGAGGAGGCAAGATGGCCGAGCTGGGCAGCAAGGGGGTCACCGCCGGGAAGATCGCCAGCAACGTCCAGAAGAAGCTGACCCGGGCGCAGGAGAAGGTAGAGGAGGGGCGGGGGGTGCGCGGCCGTCGCCTCCCCGGGATGCGGGGGGCGATGCGGGTGCCGGGGGTGACACCCCTCCCCAAAGCAGAGATGCGTCTCGCAGTGGGTGCAGCGGCGCCCCTGCCTCCCCCCCACCCCGGGGGGGGCTGGCAGCTGCCTTCACTGCCTGCGGATTTAGGGCCCCTTTGCATCCTGAGAATGCAAAATTTCGCAGTTGTGAGTTGTGATGTTTTACCATCCGTCTGCACGCTCAGGATAAGCAGAAACATGGCATCGGATTCAGCTGGGAGAGGGGAGGGAGGACAGAGTGCCGCACGCTTGTTTTGAATATGTGGATGCCTATTGTTTCAGCAGGAGGAGACCTTCTTTCTATGGTATTTCGGTTCTGTTTTATGCGGCAGTTTCAAGAGCGGTACTGTATTTTGCGATAGCGCTACATATGTAACCTCAAAGACGGTGAGGAAAAGGAGATGGGCGCTTGCTTCCTTATCTTCTAACAGCGTAACATGATATTCGCTGCTTGCTTTACTGACCTTGAGCTTCAAATTTTGGAATGGTGGTAAGACAAAAAACATACTGTCTTTGAAGATTGTGCCGATGTCTGGTGAGGGAGGGGTGTTTTTTGAATCCCGGGAGCCCTTTCACTGCTCTCCACCCACCCCTGTGCCAGCAAAAGGTGCCAGGAATATGCAATGGATACTTTTCATGTTCATCTCTCTGGCATGCTGCATCTGATGCCAACTGCCTGCTCTGTGTAGGGATTATCGGACGTTTTACGCAGGGACGTTGATCAGCTGCTTTTATTTCAGGCATGCTCATCTTGGTTTTCAGTGATTTGCTGTGAGATGACATTGACTGAATAAGGACTGGTGCATCTTTGAGGGAGGGAGGGTGAACAGATCTACCCACTGCTGCTCTTGTTCCCTGGGAGTTATCTTTAGCAGCTAAAATTTATTTAGGAGGCTTGAGACTAGATGCAGTGCTGGCCTGAGCCTTGTACTGATCGCCAGTGCTGTTACAAAATGCTGCTGGGTCAGAATAGCAACTCAAACCTGTTGGGCCTAATTTTGCACATGCTGCTTCCGCTGGTTTAAGCTCATTTACTAAGACTAGAAGCATGCTTTGAGCTTGCCTGACTGCTTGGAAAAAACCCCGAGTGAATAGCAGATCCAGTATGGAACTGGCTGCAGCAACAAGGTCCTGGCTTCGCTCCGCCCATGGGAGTGAGTGTGGCCACATCTGTGGTTTTTCCCCTTACTGCGGTTCCAGGTGGGGACAGGACAGGGAATTTGTCTCCTGGTATCTGGTCTACCTTGAACTCTTTATAGATGCTAAATTCATTCTGTGTTAGCCACCAGATGGGAACCATATTTTTAGTTAATACTAAGGTAGGTGGTAAAGGCTGAGCTCCTGGCCTGCTGATGAAGTTATTGTGTTCATTGGTGCAGCTTGGAGCCAAGTGTGGCCTGCCAGCTTCTTCCCTGGCTTCTTATCTAAACACACAGGTTCTTTTCCTAGGAAGAGAGTTTTCCACAAATTCCTCTCAACTGGAGATCCAGTTCACTTCCTTGCTTATTCCCTGGCGGTGATTGGGGATGTGGGAACAACAACAACAATAATAATTGAGAATTTAGCTGTGTATTGCGGGTAATTTGCATGATCTGAAATCAATTCTTTGTCTCTTTACACAGGAAAAAGCACAGCTCCTTTTCCCTCTAAGGAGAAAAGGAAAACAAAACCCAAAGCACTTGCTTAATAACACAAATTCTAGGCCCTTTGGCCTTTGTGGTCCTAATGCAAACGAAACAACTTTGCTCTTTGGGCTCTCAAAGAAAAAAAATGGCATTGCTTACTTCATTGTCTGACTGGCCCCTTCGTACTGTACAGCTTCATCTCTAACAATTCCTCTTTTGTGGAATGTTAGGTGTTTTACCGTTTACCTGTCCCTCTAAGGGACAGACTTTCACTGAGGCAAGCATGTCAATGTGAACTTTCAGCTCGTGAGGAAAGATACAGTTGAATACGAAGTGAAGAGGAAGGCACCAATGGTTAGGGCACTATGCTGGTGTTAGTCTTGTGGTATTTTGTTTTAAACTGTGATATGTGATAGGGTATAGGAGGAAGGGTAAACCACGTGTCTGGAAATAAGGACCAGGTGTTTAAAAAACAAACGAAAAAGGTAAGCAGAAGTGTGCAGAGGTAGATCTGGGTACACAACAGACCAAGCACTTAAAAATGTATTAGATTTTGGTGAAGGGATGCTGAGTGGGGTTGAACTTTCCTTTTTGAGGCTAGTATAATTTGAGGCTTAAACAAGCTGACAGTGTTCCTTTTACATATCCTCTTTTGATTTGAATCTAGGATAAAAATTCTTCCCTTCAGAGTAGTATCTCCCTCCCAACTTGAGCCCTGAGGCTTTGACTTCAGCAATTTCCTTCATGGTGAATTTAAGCCTTGTGTTAGGCAAAGAATGATGTCTTTTTGTTCAATGCAGAATTCACACTGAAACACTGTACACATCCTTTTTTCCCTTCTGAGATGGCTATTATGTAAAGTATGTAAGATATTCCTTCAGAAGTACTGTTTGTTTTAAGCCTTTCAGCAAAACTATTGGCTATTTTTGGAAAACACTTTCTCAATTCCACAGGAAATATGGGGCAGAATGGTTGATTATGCTGTTTGCAAATGGGCTGTGTACCCTTTTACTCTCTCTCTTTCTATTCAAAGCTAGCCTCAAGTACAACACTTGGTAATAATTTGCCAGTTGTCCAGTGAAATGTATCAAATAAGTTGATGCCGCTGTCCAGAGGAACCCACCTAGCAGAAAGGACCCATGCAACTGTTGCTAACTCATATATCATCCTTTGCAACTAACAATTACGAGGTTTAGGCTGGAAGTTGTGCTTTATTCCTCCTGTAGTTAGCTGAAGGGTTTTCAGATCGAGATGTTGAGCTCTGAACCTTTCATAATTCTAAACTTCTTAAAATGGAGTAAAATTGTAATGCCTCCAATGTCATGGTGCCTTGGAGAGAGCTTAGTGTTTGCAAGCTCTTTTAAACTTTGCCAGAAAGGATTTGAAGTCTTTTTTCTTTATGTCTGTAATCCATCATCTTGGTTAAAATTTATGTTTCTGCTATGTGATCAGTTTTTATCTTATACTTCTGAAATTTTTAAAAATCTCCCCAATTTCCACAATTCTTATTTTGCTCAAAGAGTGTCCTGTTTCTGGATGTGTCAGTCTGCACGTGCACAAACATTTCTGCTTTGAACAAATTAAAACAGTGTCTTGGTGACTTGATGCAACCCTGGTGGGAGGGTAACTCCTCTGCGAGGTTTCAGGAGGGGGTTGAGTTTGAGGAGCAAATGGATTGGGGTTTTGTTGCTTGGCTGGTAGTAGGAGTCCTCATCACAGGATCAAGCTCTCTGCTTTCCTTCAGCAGGTTAGGCAGAGATTCAGGGTGGAAGATGGTATTGGCTGTGCAAGCACTGACTGATGATTTAAATTGCATACAGATTAATAGGCATGTCTGAGGAGATGAGTTGTAAAGTTGACATTGGAAAGAGAGGCTTTTCCTCGGGAGCTTTTTTGTGTGGAGAGTAGAAAGGGATGAACTTATTTTTTCCTTTCTAGACTTCGACTGAGCACGGGAAGTTCCTGTCCTATAGGAGTGGTGATCTCTTGCTCTCCTTTCATTGAAAGCTGAGCAAAATAGAGTCTGTATTCTGTGACATGAATATGCTGTCATATTTTTTAATGTTTTTACTCTGATATACCAACAAACCAAGGCATCCCCTTTTCTCTCTCTCTGTCCCTAACCAAAGGGGAAGGCTTTGTTCCAGGACCTGTCAAAATTTAGTTTGGACATCCAAACTCCCTTGCGTTAGCGGGTATCATTTAGGTCATAGACTCTCCACTGACTTGCCATGTTGCCATGAGATGTTACTTCTGCTTTCTGTTCTTGGCTTACTTCGTTTATCCCACCGATGTTTAACCACATCTATGTTTGCAAAACTTTCTTGATTAAACCTGTCAGATCAAAGTTTTGCTTTCCTCTGTCTGCACAGTTCAAGGAGGCTGAGCTGTATTCCTGGTCTCACAGGGCTAGTGTGACCCTAGCTGTTGGTAGTCAGGCTTGCTGATGCTTATTCCCTGCCTGCTACAGTGCAAGAAAAGATTTATATGCTAGTAAACCAAAGGCTTTGCTAAAGAATTTGCAGCCCAGCAAGGAGAAATAACCAAGGACACTAGCCCTAGAAAGGAAGGCGGAGGACTGCTTTTGGCAGGGCGCTGTGGCTTGATGTCCCAATGCTTTTTCCAATTAATTTGTCTGATGTAACAATTGTAGCAGCACAGGCTGTGTCCAGAAAGGATCTTTTCCTTTCTCAGAACCTTAGGATTTGTTTCTTTCCCCTTGTAATCCCTTGCTGAACATGAAGAGGTTGTGATTTGGGTGGAACAGGGTTTGCAGAAAGCATGGCTTGCATTTTGAGTTTGCCCTGATAAGGCTTTTTTCCCCTGATAAGACGTGCTCCAATAGGTGGAGCATGGCAGGTGAGAACACCTAGAATGAATTCTCAGCCCTGTTGAAGCAGGTAGGAGTCTATACCAATAAGGAGCATCCATGAACCTTAAACAAAATTTAAATATAGCTGTCTTCAGGATTCAGCTGTCAGAGGCTGCCTGATCTGTAGAACCTCTGCAGATGCGGAGGGAGGCTTTATATAAAAAATGGTAGATGCAGAAAGCTCTCTTGTTGAAGGAAGTATCACATCTACCTACTTGGGAGGAGGGAAGTTCCTTACTGGTTTTCCTTCGGGATCCTTCTGTCTCTTCAAAGTTTCTGTGTTTTTTCCTTGGCTTTGCCACCAAACCATCCTACCCTATGCAATCTGCCTTGTTGTGCCAGTGAAGTACAAAAAGCCTGAAAAGCTACAAGAGTTGTTCTCTTGCTGATCCAGCATGAAACTTTTTTTTTTTTCCTTGAGAACTCCACAGAAGACAAGGAAAGGGCTTCTTACTTTATATCTGTTAGCTTGCTTTCTCAAGAAGGTAGGGCTTAGGTGACAGGTAGACTCTCAAAGGTACTTTGTGCCTGAAGGTTGCTGGAAAACAGGCACTGGACAGAGGAGGGAGATCTGAATTAATTCCTGTAATGTACAGATGATTCCAGTATGAGCTCAGACTGTATTATTGGGTATCAGATAATCTGCATGGGGCAGGGAGGAGATGAAATAGGAAACCAGGCTCTGTGTGCTTCCTTGCCCATGGAATGATTTGATTGGCAGGGTGCTTACAGTGCCCTGCTGAAGGTGCCCCTCTGTCTGGGTGTTGGCAACAGATTTCTTTTAAGAAGCAGAATCTCACGGATGGATGAATTTTCTGATTGGAAAAGGCCCAGACCTGTTCCTGGTCGCTTTATCTTCCCTGTAAGTTTGAGTCTTACAGCCAGTCCTCTTCAGTGCAGTTCTTGTGAGATCAGGTCCATAAAGTAGGATCTGTAAGATCTCATTTCAGTGGAGACTTCTGGTGAGGCTCTAGGCAGGACAGAGTTAGTCTTACAGAACTCATCTGTCGGGGGGTGCCATCAAACCTGTCTGTCCTCTCCTTCCATCATGCATGCTGATTGTTAAGTATGGGTTTGTGTTTCTAGGCACAAATGTTTTTTGCAACATCACAAATGCTCTTGGCACGTGACTAGCAAATGACATGGCTAGCCAAGCCATGGCTAGCCAAGCCACACAGGAAAGCTGTGTGCAGCCTGAGGTGTTCAGCATCTAGCCGGACTGGGGTCTTCAGGAATAATGCAAGTCTTCCTTTATTCCTGAGTCTTTGGACAGAGACACAAGACCCTGTTGCTTGGGACCAAATGTGTCATAAAGATCTGGTTTTAGAAATTTTGGAGTGTCAAGAGGGTAGCTTAGGTTGACAGGTATTAAATACGAGTGGCTATTTTTTTCCACTGTTGTGATGGTGACCAGACACCTGAGCTGCCCACTGTGCGAGTTCTGCAGCTTCACAAGGATCGTCTTACAGTTCTGGCTGTCTACCTGTACATGCAGGGATCAGACTCTCTTCCCAGAAGTGCTGTAATGGCAACTTGTCATTATCATGAAGATAGGCTTGATTTGCCCAAGCAGAACAGACTTGTAGCCCTGTTTTCTTCAACTGGCCACAGCTCAGCATGCAGGGCTCCCTAAGTGGGCTAGCAAAGCCAGGGTGTGCAGACCAGCTGCTTCTGCTGTGGGATAAGACTATTATCCCACAGGTTACTGTGAGAGACTGTGCATTCTCCACCCCAGAGCAATGAGATGGGAACAAATACTGAAATACGAATAAAGCTTCCTCTGAGAGCTGCTGGCAGGTGGAATAGAGCATCAGGGTCCATTTTGACGTCAGCCTGTGTTTTAGCCTTCTCTTGAGGGACTGTGTATTTGCTTTTCTCCAACACCTGCAATATTGAATGCATGAGTCCCAGCAAACCTGTACCATTCTGACATTCATACTGCTGAGCTAAAAGGGGGCATCTCATAGGAAGGTGTTGGAAGAGAGAAGAAAGTAACTTACATTGTCTTGCTAGTTAAAACCGATTTTAAATATGGTATTAGTTGACTGTTTAATACCATCAGAACAGGAGTGAGTAACCTCTGCAGAATTGCCTGAACTGTTGGCAGCAGTGCAAAGGATGAATAAATCTTGGCAGGTGTGCTTTTAGCAGGTACATGCAAGTGACTGATGGACCTCAGACAGGTCAGGTTTCCCTTGGAACATCTCCTGGCTTTGCTAGCCTCTGAAGCTGCTTGATCTTCACAAAGCTGACAAGTACTGCAGGGTAGGTCCCGTCCCTCATTCCTAGAGAAAAATTGGAAATATTAGTAGAAAATAGGATTAATGAATCTTTTTTTTGTTTTAGGTTACATTTTTATTATGCCAACTTGCTTGCATAGTTTTGTTTCTTAGCTGCTACTCAGAAAGTACCTCTCTTTAGATTTGTAGTTCTGTGGTCTGAAGGAACAATAGAAACTGTCCAACCTGAATAGGTTGTACAGTTTTTGTTTATTTTTTCCCACTCCCCCCCTTTTTTTTTCCTAACTTTCTCCTTGATTATGTTGGGAGCTTGCATTCAGGAAGGGTTTGGATGCTAGTTATGCTTTGAGGAAGATTTGGAAGCCAGAGCTTGGGGCATTACACAGACCTAGACAGACGTCTCACAGAATCACTATGAAGCAGCTTTATGAAATGAGGAATAGGTACTGTGTTTGCTCAGACCTCTGCAAGTACACATGTATAACATAGATTTTTCTACTATTTAGGCTGTTCTGGAGTAAATTTTGCTCAGACCTGTGGCTGGCAGGTTGAAGTTTTTGGAAGTCAGCATTTCTAGAGGGGTGCAGTTAGGAGAGTCATAAAAGCCAGGCATTGTTGCCTTTCTTTTTGTCTCTTTCTTTAGAAGAAAGGAGAAGTCTGGGTGGCAGTTTGTTCTTAATATAGGCTGCCAGGCAGGATGGAGAGTGCAAACTTTACCAATAAGGAGGAAAGCAGTACTTAACAACAACTAATCCCTCTATGAAAACCACGGGCTGCATTTAATCTCTTGATGATACACAGATATGAAAGTCTGAAGTACTGGCCTCTCTGCAAGGATTTAACATGCAGATTCAGAAAGCTGGTAACCTGTTCTGAAATTATTTATTTTTTGGTAGTTCTTAATTGATCATGTTTGGTTTGTGTATTTTAAGTAGGTTTAGAACTTTTTGTTAAACTTGCTTTAAGAGCCATGCTAGTTTCTCAGTTCTTTTCAAAGTTACCTTTTCAGGAGGGAGATTAGAGGTTGATATAGCTGAAGTACAAACACTTTTCACTGGGCAATGGCTAATGCTCTGCTTTGAAACTGTGTTAGACAGAACTGCAGTGCTCGTTTGCCAGCAGGGATGGAAAGGGAATTTCAATCGTACAGTAACTACAGTGTTTGAAAACACAGCTAAAAGCGTTTATGGTTGGTTTTGTTGTGGTGTGTGGTTTTTTTTTTTTTGAACTTCATGCTACTTGGCTTGATTGTACATTTTATCAGGCCAGAAACAATAATGCATGACTTAACCAACTCAGAGCTGAGTTTGAAGGTATTTGCAGAGTGAATAAGCAATTATCTCCCATTGGATTTATTTGGAATGGGGCCAGTGACAGATGTGAACATATACCAAATAAGGTATAAAGACTGACATTTGGAGAAAATGTAGATCTCTGTATCTTTTTCCTTAACAGAAATGCTGGTCCTGTAGTTCTCTAGTACCGTTGTAGGTAATGTTACCCATTCCTGTAAGTTATAGTAAATCTTTTGATCCTACAAGCTCCGGGATTCTGAGTGTGGAAGGACCAACCTTATTTCCATTCCTACTTCCTCAGCCATTGTGGGGGGGAAAAAAGGGCAAAAACTTGAGGGGAAAAATAGTATATTTAGAAAATGTAGGGAATTCCTTTCCTGGAAGTTGAATATTCAGCTCATTAATTTTGAATTTTCAGGCAGTCAAGTGGTGTCTTGGGGAGATATTTTCTTCCCCCTCCATCTGTGGGTGGAACATGACTCTTCTGGTCCAAATGTTGATTCTGACACAAGAGACCAAAAAGAGGATTGAGTTATTGTGGCAGGGGACAGCATGTTTCAAAGGGTGCTTTGAAAATATGTTTTGGAAAAATTCTGGTGGGAGGGATGGCAGGTTCTATGAGAGGAACAGTACTCAGGAAAAGTTCAAATTCGTTCAGATGGAGAAATATACTTGGGTTCTGCATTGAAACACTCCTTAAGATATAGGTTCCTCAGCGGAGGAGTGAAATTAGTATTCTTCTGTGTATTGAACCAACTTCTACAGTAGGAGAATACTAGGATTTTTTCTCTTTTCTGCCTGTTTAGACCGAACAGCCATTGCGAAAAGCCAAGCCTAGCTGTGTGTTAATAAACTTGAGCCATTGAAAGAATGTATCCACTCTGATAATATTTGCCTCCTCATGCATGCAGACAGTATGACTATTTGTTAGTATCTGCAGTGTGATTGTATTATATATTGCCAAAAAAGACCATTCCCTATCCTGAAACAATTCCAATGTAAATATTGGACAGTCTCAGATAATTAAGATACTTCTGGTTTGTTTCAGTAAAATTCTGTGTTCCAGAAGACTTAAAAGGGTTTTTGGATATTTTTGCAGAGGTTTGGTAAGGGTGGTTTTGTAGGCAAGGGTGCAAAATTTTTATGAAAATACATAAGCTGAAGAAATTGGAAAAAGAGATTGGCTTTCTTTGGAGAGGAAGAGCAGCTGTATGTGCAGGGCTGGGAGGGGAGGGTTCGGAGACTGACTGTGGTATGGTGGTGGGGGGTCAGAGAGAGGTGTCAGAGGGGTCAGAGAGGGGTGATGTGATCAGTTGATTGTAGAGCCCTGTAGTGGTACGCTACATCCAATTGCTCATGGTTTGGGACTTGTCTGTGAATGGGTATGAGAGTCAGTTGCTAGACTAGAACTTTTTGCCAAGCTGAAGGCTTTTGCTCTCTTTATTCCCTGACTGTAAGTGAACATGAATAATTTAGGGATGAAGTGTGTGTTATCAGGGCTGGGTGCCCTTACGATGAGGCTGTGGGCACAGTAGGTGTAAAGAACTGTGTTGCTGTGCTGGATGAAGGTGATCAACTTAAAGCTGGGGTGATTTTAACTGGAATGTCTTCTAAGCCTCCAGTCTCCAAGTTGAGGCCTCCAAGTCTCCAGTTGAGGCCTCAATTTTTGAGGAGGCTCTTCAGGGAGTGCATTGTGGTGCTTCTCCATTCCAAAGACAGTGTGTCCCAGAATCTCAGCAAGTACTGTGGCAAAGAAGCTGGTGGACTTGCACCCATTCAAAGTGGGAGAACTTGGCCCATCAAGCCCAGTTCTCAAATTTGCTGTTACTCATCCTTCAGCTCTTCTGAAGTAGAGGCAATCCTCTCAGGCAGAAAGGAAGAAGACCTGTTCAAAAGCTGCTTGGGAAGAACCAACAAGAGCTGCTCCTTTTGTTCCCATTTCGATGGGACAAGCCACACTCTGTAACCCAACCTGGCCATGGAGGGTACGATTCCTAAATCTTTCCCCCATGTCTGATCCCTTGCAGCTATCACCCTCTGGCTCAGGGTGTCCCAACAGCTGATCCAAATGTTTGTGTCTTTCCCTTCGCCCCATCATGCATATTACATGTTCCAGATCTGTCCTGCATTTGAGAGAGTCCCATTCTTGTTCAGCAAGGTGGTCGTGAACCCATACAGGAGCTTTCCTAGCCTCTTAAGGGCTCTGCATCCAGCCTGTCCCTTCTGGAGTCCCTCTCTCACATCGTTCTGCCTTATAAGAGCTCCTCTGCCCCTCTCTCTCCTAGCATGCACCTGCTCCTTTATCTCTTTCTCCAGCTCAGTCATGGCCCCAAATGCCTTTTATGTTTTGTCCCAATTTGGTTGCTTCATTTTGCATTAGGGCCTGCATAAAAATAAAACCACTTCTTGCAAATGTATCAGCATTTAAAATGAGTGGTGCAGGGGAGGAGGTGGAGGACTTGAGAAGGGAGATTTGTGCAAACAGCACTATTTATGCTATCTATTCCTCTTACTAGTGTTACTGTTGGCTATAGATAGGGTTTAATTAAGCTATGTTAAATCCCTACCCAAGTAATAGACATTGATGTCGCTGAAGTCCTGTTGCCTGGAATGTCACATTGATGCCAGCTGAGTTAAGTGATGCCATTTGGCCTTATTAACTACAGAGCTATGGTGTAGCTACTACCCAGCTCCACAGTTGTGCCCACTTTTTTTGGTCTCTGATTGGCATCTGCTTGAAGCTGGGGCAGGCAGAAAGTAGGGTGGAAATTTACCTGCTTTCTTGGAGACTGTTTGACTCTTCCTGCTTCTTTATCTTCAGGGTATTAATAGATGCATATTCTCCCCAGTCTCTGGTTTGCTGAAAAGCAGGAGCTCTGGGGATTTCAGTGTTTTTACCTGCCTGCTTTGAATAAGAGCAAACCAAGTGGAAAAAGAAATTGCCCAGAAGGTTATGAATTAGGCATACAACCACATATGACCAAAATGGCTTGGTTGCACAAGTGCATGTAACAGCTGTGTGTTCAGCGGTCTGTCTCTTAGGCAGTTATGTGGTAGAGAGGTAGACATGTGCAGCTTGTGCACCCTAGACTCAACAAACCAAGGCTGAATGGTCAAGATGGCCTATGTGTCTTTTGGTGAAGCTGTGAGTTTTCAGCACCTCTGGTATCAGGCCACCTGCTTAAGGTGTCAAGGTTGAAGCATTCAAAGTCTGAAAACTCTGCCTTAAGCTCTTAAGATTCTTAATCTCCCACACTTCTTGAGGTAAGTGCCTGCTTCTGACTCTGGATTTGGTCTGGTGGAAGAAGTCACCACTTCCGAATGGTTATCCTGCTGCCCTGTTTCCTGCTCTGCGCTTGCTGCTGGAGCACTTTGTGCGAGTCTCCATCCGCTTGCCTCTAGATAAAATCTTGTCTTTGTCAGACCAACAGTTTGAAGTGGCCCAGCTACTCTGTCTGTGGCAGCAGTTTCATATTACTCTTAAACCACATCTGCCACCGAGATGTGTCATCTCCAGCTGCTTCTTTTCTCCTCCTTTCTGCATGCTGCTGTCCCATCACTATCCCTCTGATTGTGCTGCTTTACCTGTTTTTCTTTCAAGTCTGTCCTCACAAATAGGTGCATTTGATAGTAAGTTCTGGATGGAGGGACTAGAGGGACAGCAACAAGCACAGGGACGGGGGAAAGACTAGCAATCAAGGGTGCTCAAGAGAGGATCTGCCCTGAGGTGAGAGTAGAGTGGAAGTAAGCCCAAGTTTGACCCAATGCAAGTGTGGCTTAATCAGCAGGACCACGGGGCAGTGGGGTGGTGCCTGAGCTGGGGCAGTGACCTGTTTCCCACCTCAGCTTGACTAGACCTGTAGCTAGCACCCGACTTCTTAATTTTATGTTCTTTTTCCTTTATATTCTGACTCTCTGAAACCCCCGACTGAAGGATATAAAATAGATGAGGAAAAAATTGGAAGTGAAGTCTAAAGGAGTTAGGCATTGCGGGAGTGAAAGGGTTAACAAGATTAAAATACGGAGGGTCCGGGTCATGTTGGAGGGAAGGAGGCTGCTGCGGAGGGAAGGAGGCTGCGCGCGTCTGGAGCAGGGGTGGACTGGATTGGAGGGAGGTAGGCGAAGCATGTGACTTTTGTTGTGAAGGAAGGAACTGCAAGGTGGTAAGAAGATAGCTGAAGGGACGCATGAATAAGACGTATAAACCAATAAGAGTTCTCTCAGTAGTACATGTGTAAACAATTAGAAAGTATATAAGCCATGGAATATTTCAATAAGGGGTCTTCAATTTACTCTCTATCGGAGTCCATGCATCAATCCGCTACAGTATACTGTTGGTTATAGCCAAGAACCAACCCTTGAATTTATGCTAGGGTACAAGCTTAGTACATGGGTTGTACCTATCGTACAGGGCAGGCATAATGCGAAATTACTTGAAGAAATGAGAGAGAGATATAGGCATAACGTAACAAGACTGAATCAGCTAATGCAGCAGGAGCCTTTAAAAGGAACCTGGCTTTGAAGGTGCTTGGATGACCTAGGGGTAGGTAGACAGACACTGAACTACATGCAAGTATGTGAGCATAGCTCAACATGACTGCAGAGACCAAACTATGACATCACGTCAGTGAGAAGACAAATTGCTTTTCTATACTGTCTGTCACAGCACCACTCCTGCTGTATTGTGACTTAATTTAGACTTGAATGAAGCTAGAAGATAAACTGCAAAAGCTGTAGGTGGAGGGGGAGGGAGAAACAACCTAAAATGTTGAAAACAGTCAAGGGGCTAAAATCTTCATATAAAAAATCCTGGAACATCAGGATTTGGGTCAGTGCTATATGCACATCGGGGGCCCCAGCCAGTTCACCAGCTCAAGACTTGTTCCTCTTCCAACTGCCCTCTGTGGGAGAGGAGGTGGTTGGTTTGAGCCCGTGTAAAAGAACCTTTCTGCTTAAGAAATTTGCCACGTGCAAAGGTGGTGAGAGATAATGCTTGCAAAAGATCCGGAGAACTGAGGATTTATTTGTGTGGTTTTGTAAACATGCTGTAGAATTGCCTTGAGGAAAATAGCTCTTGTATCCTGGAGATGTACTGTGTATTTCCTAAACTGCCAGTATGGCTGTTTTCTTGTGGAAAGCAGTCCTTCTAAAGGCTGATATTAGAAATATAGAGGGTGCATTAGTTTTCTCTTGCAACAACGAATACAGGTTTTTAAGCTAGATCTTTGCTTCTACTTAGATTTCAGTTTAGATCAAACAACTAATACTCACCTATTTCCACAGCTGGTCTTTTGTTGCTGTGGTGTTGGGCCAGTCTCCCACTTGTACTGGCCTTTTGGTTGCTGTGAGAGCAGTTTCAAAGAGGTTCGTGCTACATCTTGGTCATTTCTGAAAGTCACTTGGAGGATTTTTATCTGTATTCAAGTAACCACATCCTTAATGTTAGTGCCTTGTCTTAACAGGTAAGACATTACCCCCATTTCCCCCATTTAATTTTGTTTTGTTTGTTTTTAATGTTGTGGCAGCAAAAATCTGTTGTTACTGTCAGATGAAAAAACTCTGTCTTTACCCTTGATTGCTAGACTCCTGGCTGAATTCACAGTAAATCTCAGGGCTTGAGCTTGGGCTGGCAGGCATGGGTGAAAAAGCTCCTGCCACTCCCAGCCCGTTCATGCGCGTGGTAAACTGACTGTGACTTACTGCACATGAAGGGGAATGAGCAGTGAGACTACGGCTGCACAAATTAATGAAATCTAACTGAAATTGGTTCTCTTTCTGGGACAAAAGAGAAAGCAAAATGTTGTTGCAGTTCCTTGCCACCTTAATTTAATTTCATGGTATTTGATGTGTGCTAACAGCAGCTTTCCTTTTCTGCTGGTTCATGTTGCACCGGTGTGGCTTCTCCTGCAATGGGTGCTAAAGCCTCTTTTTCAGTTCCTGCTCAAAGGTGAGTGCTACCAGGGAGCAGTTAATGTTCAGAAAAGCAGTCTGTTGTGATGGTGAAGAGTCTGAGTGGCTGCTTCTTCAGTATCGACTTTGACGGGTTGTAGTACAGTGTGGATGCCAATGACCTGAACAACTTGCCAGGGAAGGAGGGGAACATGATGCTGCTAGCACTTCTCAAGATGATTTTCTTCCCCACAGGGATAAATGATTCATCCAAAGTCACTCTTAAATTAGGTGAGAAGATGCCCAGGGTGGTTGGGGGAGGGGAGGGAACAGAACACTTGGATTCAGGACTGCAGTAAGTTGCTATCCAGCCAGGTATCCCTGGGTATGCCAGGAAACTCTTTCAGCAAAGGTGCCCTTTCTGCTCATGTCCTGTTCAGGGGAGCTGACTCCGTAAATGGACGATTTGGAGGCTCCGGAGCGTAATATTCCCAAATGCATTACCTGCAGGGTCACTGTGCCCTCTAACGCAGCTTGCAGCTAGAGAGTGGCTTTACCTTGTCATAGTTACATGCTTAAAGAGCATTACTCTGATTATCCAGGAGGGCAGATTAATGGGAGTTGATGGATAATTGGAGGAAGGGAGAGGTGCTCGGGAGGTGAATTTGAGTTGGCAGACTTGTTATGCAGAACGGTGCAGTCTGCTTGTGAAAAAGTAAACCAAAGAAACAGGTCTGGGGGAACTGTCCTGCCTTGAAGAGCTTGAGGAAGCAGATAGCAAGATGCTTGCGTGGGAAGTTGGGTCATTAAAATTGTCACTAGTGAGTTGTGGTTGCATTTGAGGTACTCAGTAAAGTCTTCTGGAATAAAATGTGGAAGAAATAAAAGATCCTTCTGTCCCTCCAGATCTTGGCAACTAAATTGGAATTGCTGTAGCACCACTGTTTTCTAGCTCCAGTCCTCTCCTGTGGTGTAAGAGGAGCAGAGTCCTACCTGGTGGGACACTGGGGTCACAAATGGGAGGCAGTTAGATGTTGCACAACAGCCTGATCTCTGTACCAGCCGTGAGTGGGCAGGGTTAGTGAGGAGTTGCCCATCTCTGTGGTGGACAGAGGAGGCCATGTGGCAGAAGGGAATGAAAGAATGACCTGGCCATCAGAAACCTTTTGATGTCCAGTGTCTGAGAACAGCAGTGTGTTGGGAGGTGTACAAGCTGTTTGATGAGGAGAGGAATGGAAATGGTCTCCTGGTCACAGGAGAAGATCTGATTGTGTAGAAGAAACAAATGTGTTTTAGAGAGCTGAATGGGAATAGGATCTAACTGCACTCTGGGTAGTGAAGAATGGGAGAGAGTGAGGGCTGGAGTGGGGCTTCCAGAGGAGGAAACAAGACTTGCTGCAGGGGAAGTGACACTAATGCTAGTTCTTACCTAAAAAACTGCTACTCTAAAAAAGTGTGCCCCCTCTTCTAGTGAAGTAACAGTAACACAAGTTGGTTTCCTGGGTGAGTTAAAGTTCACCGTCATGAATGGGGCTGTGAATGAAAACCAGGACGGGACAGTGGAGTGGCAGGCCTTGGAAATGAAGTCCTTCTTGAGAGCATGCCAACCTCTGGTGATGGGCAGTGGGAGGCAAAGGGACTGTTGGGGGAGGCATCCTGCAGTATATTCTTCAAGCCCAGAGATGGCATGGGTCTGAAGCCAGTCATGCTGTAGATGTGGAAGGTATCAAAAGCGTTAATGGATACTTTTAGCCAGAATGATTAGGGGCAAGAGGTGAAGGGGCCAGAAAAAAATTAGTTGTTCTTGCATTTTCAGCCTCCTGATGCTGAGGAACCAGGTGTCCTCTTCAAGGGATGACTGATTCCTTGTTTCATGGAGTGGATAACAGAAAGCAAAGCATTTTTTTTTTTCTCATCAGATGAAACAAGTACATGATTTTGGAGGTGAATTTGTCATGCTCAGCATCTGCTGCCTTCAGAGCTTCATTCTCTATTCCCCCTTGAGCTGTTAGTGGATCTGTGGCACTAAGACATGTCTTTTCAATGTAAAACCTCAGCTCCCTTGCGCATTGTAAAATCGAAGACATGACTAGTGTCCCTTTCTTTTAAAAAAAGAAAAAAAAAAAATGGAGTGGAGGAACCCCGTTCAGGCAGAGTGTATTGTTCAGTTGCTCTGGTTTGTTATTGTAGGGTTGCTTATCAGAGCTGGGCTGTGAGTATTTATCTAAGCCCTTCCTGTCTGTTCCCCCCCACCTTCCCCCTCCAAGATAAGATCTTTTCTGTGGTGAAGCAGCTGGGGAAGATGTGGGAAGGGGAAGCCTGGGGTCTGAAAGATATGTAGACTCTTGTGCCATGCGTAAGCGCTCACCTGTAAAGAGTCTTTGGATGATGAAGATAAAAAAATGGAAAAGGGTGTGTGTGTCAAGAACAAATTCTTCCTTCATTTCTTCCCCTCTCTGCCACCTTCCTTAATTTTCTGACTGTAGTCTGGATATTTTTAGTCATAGAATATTGTCCCCAGTGGTAATGGTAGCTCTTCCACTAACCCCATGTGCATGTAGCAACCTGGATAGATTTTTAGTGTGTTATCCTGAAGCTGTGGCCAGGATAAGCAGGGATGTTAACAAGTGGCTGGAAACTTGAGGGAGATGTATGAAAACAGAATCTGTTTTCATGGTGACAGGCTGAGAGATGAAAATTCATGTATAATGCTTTCTGCTGCCTTTGCTGTCTGGCTCTACTGCTTCCTTACTAAAATCCCTTGATCTGCTTTCTGTTTGTTGCTGTCATTCTCTCTAGTGTTTCTTCTAGCTGTCAGTCAGGGATGGCTTAGATTGATTTTGCCATTTGTGTAAAGAAAAAAGTGCAAGTCGGGATATCCTCTGCTGAAGTCAACTGTGGCTGCTCTGGGAGAGACTTGCAGGGGGGAGAAGAGGAGGAGGCGGTAATGTGAGATCAGTCAGTTCCCCTGTCCTTTCCTTTGTTGGTGAGGCATGCTGGACTGATGCAACTCATTTCTTTGAGCTTCAGAACTAGTTCTAGCTAGTAACACATGGATGGCAAAAAAAAAAAAAGGGAAGCTTGGAGAAACTGTTGTGTATTTACCTGTGTTGGTATATCTTGGGACTAATATCTATGCTTGCTGTATGCTTCAATCCTGTCTCTCTCAAGCAGTAAGTCTCAGTTTGTCAGAGAATTACCATGTGGGAAGGTTCTTTTGAACCCTTTAGACTGGCTTTCACTGCACAGTCGCTGTCCTTGCTTTTGGAAAGGAAAAGACCCTGTGTGGCTGAGATTCAGCCTGTGCAAGGCTGACTTGAGGTTACAAAAGTATAGAGTTTTTCATCCTGCCTTCACCATCACCCAGTTCTTGAAACCTGGAAGGCTGAAAGAGAGCCAGGAACCCAATCAACATCTTTGTCTCCTCCAGCAATAGCTGGGCTTGCCTATGTGTCAGAAATCTTGTCTTGCAAGTGTGTACTGATCACATAATAGTCTCAGCAATGGTAAGGAACAATGTTCAGGAGCTGTGAAATCATGCACTTGATTTTTATCATGCCTCCTCAGGGGCTATGTGAGAATACTAACCCCACTACTATAGAAAGGAAAGGTAATGATATGGAAAGGCATTATGATTTGTACAAAACCAAACAGAGCATCTGTGACAAAGGCAGTTTTTCAGTGCAGCTTTTCCTGGTTTTGAAGGGAACTGTGAGAGTTTCTCCATTCCTTTTGTAATAAAGGTTAATGTTTAGTATTGACCTACATGTAATTTAGGGTTGCTTCTTACCACTATTGCAGACTCCTTGTATAGCCACGGGCAAGTTACTTGTTCTCTAGAGGTCTCATTCTGACATCTGCAAATGATAATGAGGAAGTGATTCTGTGTTGGGGTGAAAAAAAATCTTTGAATACATGCATATGTGCAACAAGCCATCGCACATTGCCTGCTCTCAACCTGACAGTGCTGTTACAATGTGGATAAGAGTGCCCTGCTCTTTGTAGCAGAAATTTATTAGGCTTGTGTTGTCTGTGGTGGTGAAGATCGGCAGAGACAGACTGCCTGCTTTCAGCAAGCATCTTTGGCTTATTTATGTCCCTGCTCTGGAGTCTAAGATGAGAAAGAAAGTGTTTTGTTTTGTGCTGGCAGTGCACTGGGGCAGTACCAGTGCTTTTGTGTGATGCACTTGTTTCTTTTGATACAGAAGAAGGTTCTGTGTTTGTTTTGGAGGAAGATGTCCTAGCATTTCACACACTGGCAGGTGCATGTGGAAAAACAGCTGCAGCTGGATACTTGGATACTTGTGCTTCACAAGATACTGGTGATCAGCTCTGATTCTGCATACATTTCTCTCCTTTCATCTGCTTAGCAAAGCACCGAACTTCTTGATAGCATCAGCTGCACATCATTAAAGTTCCTCCTTCCAATCACATCTTCCTTTCAATCCCCACACAGTAATCTCCAGCCATCACCGTACTTGGCAGGAAGCCAAGTGCTTAAAGGCCTGGATGCCCTCATCAGACAGCTACCAAGAAGAAGGGCTTTCCCCGGTGAGATCCAGGGGAAGCCCTAGGAACCTGGTCATGTCACTGTGCTCCCAGCTCCTTTTTGTTGTAGGAAGAAGTGCCCCTGCTTTGACCATATTTTCCTGCTCTTGGAAAAACTTAAGCTGTCATATCCAACAACTCACTCTTCAGATTTTCTGTCCTCCAGTTCTAGACCAGCCAAAACTCAGGCAACCCTTCCTCTTCCAAGCTAACACTTCTTTCTCAGGATCCATGTTGTTCCACAGTAATATCTATTTAGTTGTTGTTCTAGATCCTTCTTGCTGTAATTTTTCTTTCTCTTCCCATCATCTTTAACCTTTGCCTGTGGCAGCTGTGCAATCAGACCAGAATCCAAATGAAGCTGCCTCTTTGATCCTAGCCTGCATTTAATAATAGGGCTCTGGTTGTTACTGAGGAAACAACATATCAAGGTGCATTGGCTCTTCTCTCATCCAAAAGTTTAATTAGAGGTTTGGGCAATATACAATAGTCTCTGTGCTCTGGAGTGGTGGTATGGAATTAGGGACCCAGGATACTCAGGCGTGCATTTTGTGCTCAGTAATACCTGTTACTTTTGGTACTTACTATACCTGAATGAAAGGCATGTGGTAGATATGACACCGAGTTCACGATGCCTGTGAAACCTCTGGATACTGAGTTTTGCCTTCCCGTAAGTTTTCCTGTTTTTCTGGGAGCATTTGATGCCTTCTGGTAGAAAATCCAACGAGTTTTGTCTGTCCCAGAGTTGGATGTTGTTTCTGTGGAGCAGTTAAATGGAAGCTGGGCACACAGAAGTGCTTTGGAGTTTTGCCATTACAGATTTATCTCCATAATTTTGAGTCATACTGTATGTGGCTTAAAACAGGAGATTCCTACTTCATTTTTTTTAAAAAAAACCAAAAACACTTGAATCTCGGTGAAACCTTGAAGTATTGTAGAAAGTGTGCAAAAACTGAGGTTTGGAAACAGCTCTTGGTGACTGAAGCCAAAATTTTCAGGAAATAAACTAGTTCCTAAACCACTTTGAATTTGAATGGGTTTGAGCCTGAAAATGTGGCTGACTTATCTCCATCTCCTTTGTATAATTAGGAGTTTAAATAAATTTGAAATGCCAGGGCCAGAATTCACCAGCTTATTTTGAAATAGAAAAAGGCTTGGCTGTGATTCTCCCCCTTTAGAAAAGGGAGTGAATTTTTAGTTCTGTTGAAATACAAGTTTGGCAGATCTAAACCTTGATGTTTTCCAGGGACTTCATGGATAGAAATGGGACACTTTCTGTTCAAACTGCCCAGCCACTGAATCTAGTCCTTTAGCCAAAGATCCACCCTCACAGTCAATGTGACTTAGTGAAAACAATGGCCCAACACTTTGTAAGAGGACATAAGTAGGGACTGCTGCTGAGAAAATCAGTTCCACCCCTTGTGAGCCAGGCTGGGACATCAGAAACCATTGGTTATTTTTAACATGGATCTGTGTTGCTATTTTTAATTGAGGCTCATTTCTCAATCCTGTTCAGTACATGGCCACTCAAATCCTTGGGTTAGCACAAGGGGAGACAGTGATGTAGAAGCAGGAAAGAGAGTGGGAAATGAGACTTTTTGAGTGTCCTTGTTGGGAAAGCATTCATGAAACTATGGTGTCTTCAAAGATTCCTCTGTGCTTTGGGCAATTCTCTAGTCCAAGGCAAATTTTCTTTTCATCCCCCAAGCAGGATAGTTCTGTTCTGGAAATGAGGGTGGAAGAGATGCTCTGTCCATCTGTGCTGGAGAATGTACTTTAAAGGAAGGTCCTTTAAAGGACCTTGTTTCTTGCAGGAGATGAATTAGAGCAGAGCTTTTACCCTGGAAACAGCAATCATCAGATCTCTCACCTGGAAGTGATTAGGTGGCAGTACTTTTTGAATGCTTTCTATATATAAGCTGTCTGCAGAAGATGGCTTCCACATCTCCTAGCCAGTCCCTGAAGGTTTTTAGGATGGTACCCTTCTTAAGAGCCCAGGTCCCTTCAACATGCAGCTCCCCTCAAAACAAGTCAGAGATGCACAGAAGGCAGGAGTAGCCCAGCCTATTCTTTCCTGCCCCATCTTGTTTCCTAGCGCTGCTGGAATTGATCCCTGTTGATTCTGGCTTGGCGGTGCTGAAAGCCACAGGGGACAAAGGCTCCTCTTTTTTGGGAGTTGCAGCCAGGCGCATGGACGTGCTTCTTGGCACTTGCCTCTTCCCGGGATATCACGCGGTGATTTCGCTTCCTCCTGGGATGTGTGTCCCTCAGCTCGGTGTTGTGGCACTGGCCAGGGAGTGTTTCCCGTTTTCGTATTCTGGGAGAGGGAGGAGAGAAGGCATGAGTAAAGTGTCAGTTGAGGTTTGCACAAGAGGAAGCTAAATATTGGGTGAACATGACCCTTTATAGCCAGGTGCAGATAACAAACAGTGAATCAATAGGGACAAGTAGACTTTGTTCCCTGTTCTCTTCTATCTTCACTGTTAAAGATACTTTTATACAGCTAAATCTCAGTTGTGTGGTGGTTTTTTGTGTCGTTGGTGTTTTGTCCTGTGTGTCATGTTCCCCCCCCCCCCCCCCCAACCTGTCTTTGTTCAGGCAGTACTAGCATTTAATACTTTCGAAGCTCTGCAGGCTGCATGGCAGTAATACTGAAGTGCAGTAGTTGCTCGGGAGAGGAGTTGGAGGAGCAGGTTGGGGTCAGAGGCATGAGCATGGGAACGCCCACCTGGTACAAGAAGTTCTCCTCCCTTCTCAGGTTTCCCTTCCCTTCGGTGGGAGCACTCCAGTTCCTCTCCTTGCTTGGCTGTGGTCACAGAGCTGTTTAAGGAGGGGGAAGTGAAACCTGTGGCAGGATAGGATCCAGTAGGGAGATTTTATTCTGTGTCCATGACTAGTGGGAAGGGAGGCAGCAGAGCATGTCTCTTGCCAATAAGAGCTCAAAAGCACGTCTTTAATCTTCGAAACACTGTCTCCCATGCCCAGCAGGTATCTGCAGCATTATCCAGTGTGGTGGGGAATCAGGCAGCTGCTGCAGCAACTGTTGATGGCAGCCCCAATGCCTACACCTCTCTCACAGGTGGTAGTAGAAGTGTTTAGGTGATGACACTTGCCTCATGGGAATGAAGGCATGGAGCGGTGTGCATGTCGTGTTCGTTTTCCTGAGCTATTAGTGTGGATAGCAGCAGCCGTGGAACACTTGCTGGTTACTGTCATGATTCATTTTTATCAAAATCATGCCAAGCCAAAATTAGTATGTAGGAGCTGCCCAGGAGGCTGATGTGACTGTACTGGAAAGACATCTGTGTGGGTTAGCACGCATCATGCTGACGCCCTCTGTACTGAGGACGGAGGTATGTATTTGCCTGCTTGCAGCAGTTTGCTGCAGTCACAACGTGTGTTGCTGAATGTGAAGGTTAGTGGCTGGGTTAGGAGCCTTACTGGATGCATAACATGGGATGTGCCATGTTTGGACAGCTGTATTGGCAAACCTGGCATGGCTCTGTGTTTGGGGATCAAGGAAGGGATGTTACTCAATTCCCCTGACTGCTGCCTGGGAATTATAGAAAACAGAGAAATCTTCATAAAGTTTTTGGAAAGAAAACTCCTCATCACTATGGTTCTTTTGTTTTTTACCTCACTCACTCCAGGTTTAAGTCTTTATTCATAATTGGAGTAGATCATCTTGTGTTAGTCTAATGAGGTGCTTGTTCTTTTGTAAGACACACCAGGTACTGGCTGCTGTTGGAGAGGTTAGACCTGACAGAGAGTTGTGTCTAAGGTGAAGTCTTTTTTTCCATCCCCTTAGCTGGGTGGTCTGCAAATGGGTCAGTGGGACTGAAGGACACTCCCTTAAAACCATGATGAGGAAAATACCTTGTGAAAAGTCTCAGCCATGCTCTAGATGAACTAGAGCAGGGCTTCAAACCTTTTCTTGAATCGTGGGGCCTTAATTTTCTTTTCCAGGGGTTTGGCCTTCTCTGTAAATGCCAAACATACAGCTTGCTTTCTATGGTGGTTCTTCCTGGGCCTTGAAGTCTGCAGACCATGTGCTGAAAATCATGCAATGTTCTCTTATGTTTGTTACCAGATCTGTAATTTCAACCCAGTATCTTCTGGCCTTGTTGTCTGGTTAACTCCCTGTGCTGTATACACTTTAAGATTCTCAGCAAATAGTAATGTGTAGGCAGGCACCTATAGTCCCTCCACATGTGCTTGAGTTGTCCTCAGCCTGCTTCTCTGAGCAAAGAGTTTTCAACTTCCCTCTTTTGAAAGGGAATTTAACTTAAAAGCTGAAGTCTGTGCATATGGCTCTGTGTGTCTTCACTTGAGCTCTCTTTCTCCCTGCTACTCAGAGCCTGGATCTTGAGATCAGCTCTCAGTGCACAAAACTGTTTTTCCAATTAATGCAGGCTGGCTGGTAGAATGAGCTTTTCCTTCCCTTCGTCCTGCTCCTCTCCCACCTCCCTTTGTTCCAGGTGGCCTGTCACCTGGTGATTAGGAGTCAGTGGAAGCAGTAGCTTATGTCCCTTTGGTTAGTGTTACAGGCGATTCTTCGAGTGTTATCAGGCTGGGAAGCAGCAGCACTTGATGGCTTCTGTAGCACATATGGTATCTGGTTACTCATCGTGCAGGGGAATCTCAAGGACAGTCAGCCTTTCTTTTCACTGCTGTTTCCACTGCCATTCCCCCCCCCCCCCCAGGATATTTCTCCCCTCTGTTTCCCTA
Source organism: Ciconia boyciana (assembly GCF_034638445.1). Taxonomy (NCBI): domain Eukaryota; kingdom Metazoa; phylum Chordata; class Aves; order Ciconiiformes; family Ciconiidae; genus Ciconia; species Ciconia boyciana. The sequence continues at coordinate 16,961,293 of NC_132943.1, read as the reverse complement.
AAAGATTCCCTCCAGTTTCAGCTAAAAAGGAGGGAGAGAGCAATGAAGTGTCAGCTTTGCTGTCCTCTGATTGGCAGGAGGTTTGGGATATCGAGCTGGGCATGGTTTGAACTTCTGGCAGAAATAGCTCTGTGGAATAGCCTGCTCCCTGGACAGAGGTACCTCAGAGGTGCTATCCTGATGGAGCCATGGGTGCTGAGCTGGACAGGGATCAGGGTGAAGGCAGGTATGGAGCAGGATGCAAAAGCAGCATGTGTCAGCCCTGAAGCTGATGCATGGAGGAACAGCTCTGCTCTTGGCCTCCTCAAACTCTGCCATTTGGTATGGCCTCCTTGGTCCAGGTATAAAGGTCATGAAGCTGTGTGTCACTCAGGTGAACTTGCTTTTATTTGCCTGACAAATTTCTATGTACAGGAAAATTCTGGAGGGTCTGTACCCTCATGGGAAAACCTTTTTAGGGGTTTGCAAACTGAAAAAGGTTGAACCACCATCCCAAAACCTAGCATGACTGTTGCAGAGTGAGCTTGGACTTTTATTTGGTTCCTAACATGGTCTCCTGCATCTGGACTCCTCTTGGCCCAGTCCTGCAGTGATCAGCACCTGATATAGCAGACCTGTTTGTGGCAATGGTCTAAAACCTGAGTGGGGTTTTCTCTCCACTCTGAAGATGTTAGATGAATGCTGACAGTGTAACTTTCATGTGTCCTGTGTATTCTTGGAAGTACTTGCTTTATTAAAACCTGGTGACCCCCATCCAGGTCGTGTTGAACCACTAGAAGCACAGCATGTTGGTGAGAGCTTGTCACTGTGCCCATCCAAACGTGGGCAAAGCTAAATTGCCTGCTCAGATCTGGCTGCCAGAGTGGTGAGATGGCTTTGCACGGAACGCCCCCCTCGTTGATCCCCTTGTCTCCTCTCCACCAAGAAGGATGCTTTTTGGCAATGCATGGTGGAGGTTGCTTGACTGATGCCTACGTCTTCCTGGCTGTCTTGGTTCATCTCGCCTCCTGACTGTTAATTGCTTTCAGAGACAATCAGAGAAGCAGTAACTAACTTCTACAGCAACTCCCATGTGTCAACTGTGGCAACTTTCCGATGCTTCCTGCAGTGCCAGATCATCTGATGCTGTTTCTTGCCTAATTTCATGTGTTTGACCATTGCCTTCCCTGTTCCTCTTCAGCATAGATCTGGACTCTGTTCTCTGGGGTTCATTCTCTGGGAATTTAGTTTTCTGAGTCAGTGAACAAAAACCTTAAATCACTCTAGTCGTTGAAATCTTAGTTCCCTTCTTTTGGTGGTTCTGTCTCTTCCTTGAGGAAGCAGCAAGAACAGGAACAGAATGGGGAACCACCTGAATAAGGGTGACTGTCAAAACACAAGTTAATCTCAAGTTAACAGTGGAGCAAATCCACTGCAAAGAACTGGGCAAGTAGAAAAGGCTCCTGCTGTATTTCATGTGTGGGACAAGGGAGGACAAACTGACTTGCGTGTAATAATCTGGAATAATAAATGCTTAAAATGTTGACTTTATAGTAAAGATTCAAACGTGGTACTCCCTGTTCCAGAAGCTTTAAAAAAAGCTGTTTGGGAGACTGATTATTAGCCAAAGTTGTACATGACTGTCTGGAGACAGTTAATGTTTAAATGAGGCAGGTTTTAAAATGGATAACTTGCCCTGTTAGTCGTAACAAAGCGTTTAAACGCATCCTGTTGGATAGCAGCACAAAAGCTTGTCTGTTCCTTTCTTGTTATTTGGATTTCACGTTAAACTCTGTGACGATGATAGTGCAGCACAGCGAATTGAATGGAGTGCTGGCATTTTAAGAGCTCTGCTGGTGAATCTACCTCAAGGTCACAGCTTGGTGCTTTTGTCACTGTGGTGGTGAACTGTTTTTCTTTTGCAGTACAGGAGATGAGCTGGTCTCAGAGCACACAGCCTGACTGGTTAGCGGATATGCTTATAACATATCAAATATGAAATAGAAAGTATACTACACTAAGTTTGCTCTTGTTCCAATGCACACAGTCAGCTCTTTGTGTTTTCCCTAGAGTGCCATCATGTCTTGCGGCAGCACTGCACAGCCAGCACTGAACAGAAAAGGGGTCTAGCCACCTTCATGTTAAGGCTAACTAGCTGCAAGGCTCTGTGGGTGGCTGGGACATGAGTGTCCATATTGCTGTAGAGTGAGTCCAGGACTAGAGATGTATTAGTGGGTTCCTTAGTCTGACTTCTTAAGTAGATTATGTACTTAAATCCTTCTTGGTCATCCAATGTAGTGCAAGGTGTCTACTGCATGTCAATTTTAACATGTTGAATGTGAAATGAAATGTAAGAGGCTGTGAATGCTCTTAGATATGGGGAGGGCTTCTTTGGTTCAAGCACTGTTTCTGTGCTTGAGAGTTTTGGGTGATGTTTTATGGCTGGCAGCTCCTGTGGTCTGTGTCCTAGGCAGGAAGCATGCTCGTATACTATCTCTCAGGTAGTCCGACAAGTTGGTTCATCTGCAGGGGGACAGCTTTGTAGCACCCAGTGGGCCAGATGAAGATGTACAGTGACCTGTTTGATGTGGTAAATCATGAAGGTCTGTGGTCCATGAAAACATCCTTTTCCCCTGTAATGCAGAGCAAAGAGGGTTTACAGCCTATATTAACATCAGATAGTTGGATAGAAGCACTCAGATCCACCTTGAATCTGTTGATTTGCCCTAGTATACACAGGCCAAATTAAAACCTATGTGACTTAACCTATGTAAGGTGGAATTTCAAGGCACTAGCTCTTGGTACTGCAAAGGGAACCTAGAAAAAGTTCATGAAATACTGAAATCTTGGCATGAAGACAGATTTAGTCACTGGAGATAAAGATATTCTTCTGGTGGTGCTTTCACAGCCCACGTTGAGTAATAGAGGAGACTTCACACAGCTGTGCAGATGGTGGTGATATAACCAAGGGTGGGCAACAGTGAATGGGCATGACATCTATTAAACAGCAGTGATGTGGTTAAAGAGTCTTCCTCTGATCCAGAGATGAGCTTGAGTTTTACCTGGACTTACTCTCCTCTGCCTCCTGGTAACCCTTTGCAAACAAGCTCTTGGGCAAGAGGAGATAAAAGCAACTAGATGCAGTTCTGGCCTTCCTTTTCCCATGAGTGCTGCTACCTATAGAAACAAGTGTGCTTTAACCACAGAAGGTCAGCAAGGCCTTTAGGCTCTGGAGACATCTGATTTTATTGTTAGCCTGTATAACAAGATTAGCACCAAATGACTCACAGAACAAGTCAGGTGGTCTTTAATCTTCTGTAACTGGGTTGGTATGAAGGCATTTTCATTATAATGACAGAATGTGGCTGAAAACTTTGACAAAATCAGGTCCTCACTGACAAGTGTTTTCTGTAGGAACTCTCAACTTTAATCAAAACTAAACATTGAAAGGGTGTTTTTTTTAAACAAAAAGCTGAAAATTCCACTAGAGAATCCATGAAAATGATTTTGTTGTTGAAGTTTTTGGTCGGAGAGAAAGTGATGCTTTCTTCTTAGCTCTGTGGTGAAGCCAGAGGTGGTCCTGAACTTCCTGACTGGGGGGCAATGGACATCGCAGCTGAAGCTACATGTTATACCAGATTTTCTTCTGGAGAGCAAGTTCCTTTCTGACTCCTGGGCTGCTTTCACTCATGTGCTTATAAGTTGCAAGCTGCTAATGATTGCTCCAGCATGAGGACTTAGTGTTCATGATATTAATAAGTAGGTGAATCTCCATAGTAAATGAAATCTATGCTACATAAAGAGTGTGTGTTACAGCAACAGACATTCCCCTTTCTCTTAACTGCTTCTGTGATCATGGCTGGCCTTTATGCCACAAGGGTGGAGGGCACAGCAGAGCTTGCTCCCATTGTAGGAGCAGGGTAGGATTCAGACTAGAATGCCTTTATTTTGTCTCCATTTCAAGCTTCCTGTAAACAACACAACTGGCGCAGTCAAAGGAATAAAATCAGAGCCACCCTGCAAATATCAGTTTATATGTCATGTTGAAAACGTTCTGGAGTTTTCCTTATGTTGAAGTGAAGCTAATACCATTTTTTTTTAAAATGAGAAACATTAACCTGTGTAAATACCAGGTGGCTTTAGCTTATCAAGTAGTATGATAGGATGGGAAAGGGAGTTGTATTTTAAAAGTAGAGATCCTGGCTTGTTAGTGAAAATGTGGCTGGGGTTAATAATTTCTGTCAAGGTAACTTACCCTCCTTGTAACTTTACACCTCTTCCCCTCTTGTTTATTATCTGGCCACGATAAGTTCATGGTTCTGTGTTGTAACAGTTCAAGAGGCTTAAAAAGGACTTTGATTTGCACAACTTTTTCATGAGGGAATAGAGAAGCCCAGACTCTGATCCCTGAATTTCCAAAAGGCCCCTTGAACCACTTCTGAAAATGTGCTAAGGGCTAAGTCAGCCATGCAGGAAGGGTGAGAACTGCATGCTTGACTCTTTGCAGGAGCTGGGACCGCTTATAACTGTGGCACTACTTCTGTGTACCAGCTGTATAATAAGAGCATGTGAGGATCGTGAACAGAAGATCACCAAGGCAGAGGGAGGCCAGGAGACAGTAGCTGGATGGCATCACTTGAGCATGTGGGTGTCTTAGCAACCTTCATGATTCTGGCTGATACTTGTATCAGTCTTATGATGACAGAGAAGGATTGAAGTAATTACTATGATGTCTGTAGACATGCAGGTGCTTTTTAGTGGATGATCTTCAGGTATTGTATAAACAGAAAGATGATTAGTAATGTGGTGGGCAAGAGTGCTCAGGCGCTGGTGGCTGTAGTTCCAGTGATATGCATGGCTAGGGACCACTATGTAGGATATACCTCCCCTGCTTTAGGTACTGCCTAACTTTGCTCCATGCAGAAAGCCAAAAATAACATCTGCTTTTCAGTTACTTTACTTTTCCTCTGGGGACTGTTTCTGCTCTGCCTTAAAAGGTCTGTATTGGAAATTTAAAGTCCATAGTGTATAACAAGACCTCCCCTTCTCTGCACCCTTTCACGTCTGAAGTGCAAACAGAAGTGAGGGGGCTGCGTTTTGTCCACAAGCACTGCCACAAACCTGGAATAATTCAGCCAAAAGCAATGGGGTTTGCTCTGGGAGCAAACCCTGAGAATCCACCTGTTTTCCAAAGAATCTTATATTCTCAGAGAGCCCTTTAGAGAGATGAAGGACTTGCAGGTGCAAGGCTGCCTCCCTCTCACTCCGTAATAGGATGTGACTGTGGGGACTAGATGGTGAAAAGCAAATGCTGGTTCTTTGCAGCACACTCCTGAGTGGTGATGCAGGTGAGCTGAGTGCAGGCTCAGCTTGGTCCACTTGTGTGTGCTGTTCTGCAGACCAGAGGCAGGCACATTGATTCATATATAACACGTTTTTGTTTTCCATGAGTGATGTAGATCCACTTACAATTTCAAGCCTTTCAGAGTTAGGCTGTAACATGAAGTGGTGGCATGTGGAGCAGGGCTTTGAGAGAGCTGCAGGTTGCTGACAGTTCCTCTGGTTATTAATGGCCACAGCAAGGGCTCGCAGGTTCTGAGAATAGACTCTGCATTTGCTTTAGGAGACAGCTGACAATGATGTTTGGTACAGCAATATGTCTCTGCCTGACTTTTGAGTGACAGTGACACAAACTTGCTCTCCTCGCAGCCATGGCTTAAACCTGGTGACATTTACAGCAGAGCTAACTTCTCCAGTCTAAGTTTAGATGGTGATTTTTGTGTTTGTCTGCATGTGTGTGCTTAACAGGATAAAAAAGCAGGAGAGGGCTTCTGCAAATAAAAATGGAACAGGAGTTTTAAACCATGGCTGAATGAACGAGGGAGGCATTCAACCTGCATGGATTCTCATGGTCTGGTTGCTGTGGATCCTTGCTCAAGATATATGAGTTTTGGTTATTACCTACTTTGGCACTTTTGGTTTGCTCTCATTAAATATATGGTAAATATTCATAACTATGAGGCTGTCTGTCTGATGGGGTGTGTTTGGTTTTTTTTTGGGCAAGCTGCACTTGGAATTGGCTGGTAGCCTTAGCCCCACCTGTGTACAACTAATGACATGTATTGTGGGTGTATGTCCATAAGCTGTCTGGAAATAGCATGTGATCTTAGCTGACTGCTGAGACTTCATTTCTTGCCATGCATCCATATTACTCTTTTGAAAGCTTATTTTAAAAGGTTAATGCCCCCCCCCCTCCCCCCCTCCAAGAGAAGAATCCTCCTCCCTCCCATAGCAGAAAGCCCAGGAGGACAGAGCTGGCAACATGCTTCTTGGCCATGCCTTGAAGGATGAGCAGTGTTGGGGAAGCCTGTTGCTGTCCCTTTCGATCCTCAAGCAAGTAGTGCTGAAGCATAGTGTGAGTGAGAGAGCAGATCCTTGTCCAGTGATGGCTGAGCAAGAGGTGTCCTGAGCTTTGCATAACTTTACGCTGTTAAATGGTGGTTGAATGGGAACAGCTTGTGGTCACTATCACTTAGAAGCCTATTTCAGATGAATGACCTAAAGGGGAATGGTTTTGTCTCCCACTACAGACCTTTGGTAAGCCTTCATTCTTTCAGGAACATGACTTTCTTCTGATGCTGTCTTCTCCAAGGCCTGGTCTGGCAGCAGGTCATATATCCAAATAGAAAGAGCTGCCTTCTAGACTTGGCCCTGAGGGCTAGGCACTCTGTATCCTCCACTAGATTCATGAAGGATTTGCACCTATGTTCCCCTGGCATTACAGTGAAAAATGGACTACGAAAGCTGGTGGAACTCGACCCTTTGTGAACATTATGAACAACTTACGGGCCATGTGTTTTTGGAGAGTTCATGTGTGACTTCAGACAGTGCTAACAGGGTTATTTAGGCAGAGGGGTCCGCTGGCAAGTAGTGTCCAGAGAGGCCATCTGCGTAAACCAGATGAACCCATTTCAGAACAACACTAGTATTTAGAAAAGTGGGAAGGAAAGCTCCTGGGTTTGGCTCCTTTTTCATCTAAAGTGAAGGTGCAAATGTACAATCAGGGCCGAGGGACTTGATTGCATCAACCCCTTCAGAACTGCTCCATGACGCCAGCAGTCCACGTATCTTTGCATCTACATTACCTTGCTTCTGAGTGCCTTGTCAGGAACAATTGGCTACCTGTGATGGGTGGGAAAAGATTTGCTGGAAAGCGTTTTCTTTTACCATTCCTTTTCCTCTCTGTTTCCACTTCCCTCACTCCCTGGTCTTAAAGTTTGCAAAACTACGCTTACATAAGCAGTGCTAGCAGTG